>NC_140588.1:104091140-104693140 GCF_964204655.1 Triturus cristatus
TTGATACTACCTTCAAAAGCTGAGGCAGTGACAAAAACAACTCCAAGTGTGGCACTTGGGACAAGTTTGTTGTCCGCGTCGAGGAGAATCATTGGAAGCAGAGCCTTGGCTGGAAGCTGTGGAGAAGTGAAGTTGTATGGGATTTGGGTTGGAGCTGCCAGTAATGCTGAACTTTCAGAATCTGGCCCAGAGGGTTGAGCGGCAGTCCTGAAGATTTTCAGCATGATATGCCGAAAATGCCATGACCTGAGAGGGGTTGGTAAATGAAGTCAGAAACTCCAGTTTAGGTCTCTTGAAAACTAGAAGAGACTCCAGGAGACCTATGTCATAAAACGGCTCAGCTAGCTCTTATAATGGTCTCAGGAGAAATATTGTTTCTTCACAGAAGAGGAAGACTTCTCTATCTATAATCTTTTTTTGTGCTTCTTATGAGAAGTGACCTTTGGCTATTGATTCATTTCAGGGAACTTGCCTGAAGAAGATGAGAGAATCCATTTGAAGGTGTCCTTACAAGTCAGAGCTAAACACGACTTGGAATATTACACCCTTTAGATTTCAGAGGCAGGATGAAAGATTGTGGTTAGGGCCAGACAGCTCACACAAATGTTGAGGGAGTCCAATAAAGCATTTTCTTTCTACACTGTTGACAGGGCGTCAATTCCTAGACCTCAGGAGGTGATATTTGACCTAACTGCTTTCATAGAATTTGTGGGGAATATCAGTAAATACCAAAGAAGAGTTCCAAACTAGTGTTGGTAAGGCACAGAGAACAGGAAATGATGCAAACAACCATTGTCCATTATGTAGCCCAAATTTGTTGACTCCAGAAAAGACAGATTTGCGGTTGGAGTTGCATCTGGGTAATATTTATAAGATGAGATATCATAAGGTGAGGAATCAGTGGGAAGAAATATCCATAAGAAAAAGCAAGAAAACAGCAGAAATATTTTGGGTACTTTTATAATGTATCAACATTTTTATGTACCTAGATACATATATGGGACTAAGATGTTTTTTGGCTCCCTAACACATTGGTATAATTTTGCATTTGAGGAATCTGACTATTTAAGAATGAACATATTTTGCATTTAATAAATAAAAATATAGAGAGAGAAAGTCTAGTAATAGCTGAAATGTGTTTGATGTTTTGGTCCGTGAGAAAATAAACTACCAACAAAATAAATTCCACAGACATGTGTCTTCGTCTGTCCTTGGAGATATATATATATTTGTATATTTGAGGGAGTTCATATTGTTGCAAAGTCATCCTGCACCCTGGGCACCTACAGTTTTTGCTGACTGGTACTGGTGGTAACTGACTCTGATCAGAGTCAGTTACCATCAGTACCAGTCAGCAAAAACTATGGGTGCCAATCACAGGATCTTTTCCTCTGCTTATCCAAGCCCAGGGTCAGTGCCATGACGAAAACACAGTGGAAACACACACACACATTAGGGTACAGTATGTGTTAGGATACCCATATGTTTGGCATCACATACCCTATACGCCCTTAGTACATATTAGAGCAGGGGGATGAAAGAGACCAGCAGCCCTTTCTGTACTTGAATGTACAAACTGCGGGAAGCCTCAGGTCATTTTAAAAGCAGCACTCGGTGGCAGGTCTGCTTTTAAATGTAAATTGTGCCCAAACTCGACTTTGGTAGTATGGGCACTTAAAAATTGATAAGCCACAATATTTTGGCATATTAGGTACCCCCAAGGGGTTCCCCTAGGTGTCCCGGGGGGGAGGGGTCAGGTACTTATAAAGAGGCCCCTGATAAAATATGTTTTATATGCCCAAGGAATAGAGAAAATGCACATTTCACTTCCCCCATGCTTGCCAAAATCTACTTTAGTGCTAGGAGCACTGTGAAGTGAGGATCTTTATTATTTCTGCATATACAGAACCCTTAAAGTCTCCCCTGGGTGTCCCAGGGGTGGGGGTTATGTATCAATAAGCAGGGTCCCTATAAAATATGTTTTATAGGCCCTGGTGTTGGAGAAATCAGACATTTCATTTTCCCCATTGTAGATCCCCAGCCACATAGGTTAACAATGCAATAATTTATGAGCTCATAAGTGATGCTAAGGATTACCGAAAAATATAATTTAAGGACTAGGGCTTATTGATAAATCCAACAATATGCTATTGTTGAATTTATCCTGCAATGTACAGAAAAGAAGTTATAAAACGTTGTCTGTCAGCCAAAATTCAGCCTTCCTGTGGTCTCCCCTGATTGGTCAGAGTTAACAGGATTAGCCAGGCTGCTTTGATGAAGTAATAAGTGGTACCCAGAGAGAAAGGCTATCTAGTATGAGAGGGCTCTGCTACACAGGAATGCCAGAACAGGGGGGAGGGGTCATAAACCATGAGCTTCAAAGGAAAAAGGGGGCAAGCAAAAAAAGCCAGGCCCATCCACCTGCATCCCCTCTGAACTCAGCCAGATGACAGGCTTAAGGAAGGAATTTGCAGATGTCAGATGGAGGAGAGCTATGGAAATGAGCCATACTGAAGGTCTTTTTAACTAGTTCTTGCTCTTCTGCTGAGATTTCAGCCACATTGAATTTTGGAGGAATAGTGCTCTCTGGGAGACCATTTTGCCAAACTTTGGCAAAAGTGGTCATGCTCTGGGGTGTTGCCCTGCACCTCGCTGGACAGGAGTGCCCTCCTGCTTGACCCCATGGTACACTGAATAAGTATCTGAGATGGGCAGAGCCACTCAGATCTGCTGCATGAAACCAAGAGAAGAAGAAGGGTCCATGCTAGAAGTTTGATTTTCACTCTGACTGACTGTGCCTGCTGCATAATCTGGAACTACAGACCTGTGGACCTAACTTGCTTTAAGAGGAATAAAGAGTAGACTCCCTGCAAGTCACAGGTTAACAGAGCTCACCTGGACCATCAACACCAAGAATCCCAAGCCAGGAGTGCGTCCAGTGGATTTGTAGAGGCTTTGTCCAAGAGGGATTGTGGGAACTGAAGTCCCAAACTTTCTAGGACCATCTTGGAGATTTCAGAATGTTGGATTGTGTTTTGGCACTTTGAAACGCCCAGAGGAACTTCAGGAAGAAGCTACAGAAATATGGAGAGCTTTGGAAAAAAGCTCCAGAGGGGGGCCGTCTCAACAGCGAGAGCCAAACCAGCGACCTTGAACCGCTAGCCGGCCTACCCTGCTGGTTCATCCCGCTGAAAATCTCTGGAGGTCGGACTACCAGAGTTTGACCGTGAGCTCCCTGAAAAGCAAGCCGGTGAGCCCTCACCAAACCCGGACTGCTGAAGAGCATCGAGAGACCCGGCAGAAAAAGCTCCAGAAAAGTTTCTAAGTCCAAAGGTTGAACTTTGACCGAGGCCTACCCTGAAGGTAACAGCAAAGGGATCCATCGCGGACAAACTGAAACTTTGACTTTGTCCTAGTCTAGTGAGACCAGATGTCCCAATAGGTGCTATAGGTATCTATGTGTTATATAGTGCGAAAACATTAAAAATCCATATTTCCGGTTCCCTAAATTGGATTTCTTTTTGGTGCCATTTTAAAGATAAAAATATTTCCTATTTTCATAAATTGGTGTTGGATTTATATTGTGAGTTTTGTCTTAATTATTTACTGAATTGGTGTTTTTAAATGCTTTACATACCTGTCTCTGAAGTTAAGCCTGCCTGCTCGCAGCCAAGCTATCAAGGGTTGAGCATGGGAATCATTCTCTGAGACCTATTCTGAGGCTGTGGTTGTGCCAGCCAGTGGTAGATGAATATTTACCACTACTAATAATCAACTTTCCAACACATATAAATTCCACATACCAGAGAAATATGGAGGATAGCCAATATAGATAAGCCACAGGAGGAAGAAAATTGTTTCCCTATGAATCTATTATGCCTACCTTCGAGCTAGCCCCCCGTTCTATTGGCCGCTGATATGGAGACTAGGAATACGTATAAGGGATAAAGTATACACTGCCCGTACATTATAAAGATATGGCAAGTCACCAAGGAATTCCATAACCATAAAGAGGAACAAGACCAAAGGCCGAGTTCATTTAAAAGGTTATGGAACTCCGAGGTGACTGACAATATCCTTATAATGTATGCCAACGTGTACTTTATCCCATATAATACATGGTCACACTATCACCTTTCCATACAAACCACTTAAAACCTTGGTGTGTAACTCTTTCATATGAAAGAGCGAGCATGTTTGCAAATATGAAGAATAAAAATACAATGTCTAGTGCAAAATTAAATACATCAAAGATATCTGTTGCAAACAGATATTAGAAACAGTTCAATACAAGTAAGTTTTTGTTTTAAAAAAAAAAAAAGCTGCAGTAGTTTGGAATGTGTACAAACATGCAGAAGGATTCTAGCTTTTCTCTAAGGAGTGCAAAAAATAAAAATATTCTCTCTGCTTGTCATTGTAAGCTATTAAAATCGAGCGGAAAAAAGAAAAGCAACATTCTGTTTTCCTTGCTTTAAACAGCTGCTTCAATTATGCTCAGTGACTTGACCCACCTTTCATCTTGGCTGCTGGCTCTGGCAGTAGGCATTGTGAAGTCAGAACTCAACTGTAATAACTTATAATAGTCGAGTTCCGACATCGTTTCTTACAAGCGGCGACTGGGTGCGTCACAAGTTGCCGATTACAAAGAAACTAGAGATTGCCGTTTATACATGGATTACAGAATCCCATCTATTATGACTCTTATAGCAAAATATATGTCATTAATGTACTGGCTTAACGGCTTTGGTTGAACACTATTTTGGGACATCACAGATCTACCCTGCAAGAGATTTTGTCCATCAATAATGCACAAAAACTTTGGCTTTTGAATGTACAGTCAACCTCTAACAAAATAAGATTTCTGTATTATTAAAATTCCCCAAACCTTATTACAACTACTATGGCTCGTGCACTAAAAAATCTTATTGGCAGATGGTGGGCATTACTACATTGCTTGAAACTTCTCAGGGCAGACTTACAGAAAATATCTTAGGACATAAACATATTCCTTTGTTCAAAACAGATCATATTGAGTGTGCTGGTTTGCCAAATCACTCTAGCTGAAGATTGGGATGGCAACTTTTATTGATAAATGAACTAGGTTCAAGTGCTTACATCTTATGGCAGCTGTTGCTAAAAAAACTCCAAAGACTGAAATACATTTTTGACATTCTGTCCACCATATTATATGTCCAGGAAAAATGGATTATCCCTGCTTTCAAGATTATGGGGAAAGCAATTGCCTTCCACATAGCTAAATAGGATACATCTGCTCCTCTAATTTTTGCACTGTCTTGCTATATATATATATATATATATTTTGCTCGTTTGATTAGAAAAAATGCCTTTCCATTGCACTTTGAGATGACTCAAATCTTGCTAGTTATGCTACATGTAATCCTTATGTACTTCCCAAAATGTATAGTGCCTTATCATGCAATACGTTTTAATTGATACGTCAATGCTTATTAGCAAGTGAAGCTACCTGACAAAATTTTAGAGTTGTTTTTTTTGCACATATATTTATTACTGAAATGTGTTTTTTTTTATAAACAATTTTATTGGTTTTTTAAACAAAGACCAGAATATAAACATATATAGAGGAAGGCGGTGAGTAGCATACGGACCCATGGTGCTCCGCTCAATAAACACAAGTCCAAGGAAGACATATTCAGTCTATCTGCCCCAGCCTTTTGCCCCAAACCTTCCGGTATTTAGCTGGACATCCTCTGGCTTCGAGCAGTGGTTTCTCCTGCGCAGTGCACCAGTCCACCCCTCAACCCCATTTCGCTACGCTCGGGGGTACTGGATTTATCCAGCTAGCAGCAATGTCACGTTTGGCCACCATTGTGGCAGTGGTGAGGAAGCGTTTGTCAGCTCGGGAGCCGTCGAGTCCATCTGTGATACCTATGAGTGTATTTAGGGGATTATGTGGCACTTCCCAGCACAGGACCTCTGTGAGTTCCTTCTCTATGGAGTCCCAATAGCACGCAATGACAGGACAGGCCCATACCATGTGGAAGGAGTCAGCCGAGTCGTGGTTGCAGCGCGCGTAGGAGGCATCTGCCCTCATACCAGCGCTAAAGATGCGTTTGGGTGTTGGGTAGGCAGCATGAAGGTAGTATACTTGAACCAGGCAGAGCCGGTGACTGTTTTGGGTGCCATTAAGGAGTCTCTTCAGTATTCCTCCTCAAGGGCCCCCACCCAGTGCTCCCATAGGTTTCTCAATCGGAGTAAAGTGTTAGGCATGTTGTTGGTGAGAGAGAAATAGATACGAGAGACACCCCCTCTCCCCAGGTTGCCTGTCATAATTTGCGCCTCCGGAGGACTGTATAATGGCAGGGATGCGCCCTGGGTGATGTGGATGTAAAGGGCATGGCGCAGTTGCAAATATCTATAGAATTGCAAGGGGTGTAGGGAGTAAAAGGTTTGTAAGCCTTGAAAAGTATGCATATGGTCATCCGTCCAGACATCCCCAAGCTGCGAGATACCAATGAGGTCCAGCGGCTGAAATCCTTTCTGTGCACTGACCTCTCTAAGCTCAGTCCCCGACCAGAGTGGTGTGTATTGAGTCAGTTTATTCATCCATTGGGTGTGTTGTAGGGAGGCGCGCCAGGCCAGGAGAACGGCTTGCGTCACCGTTGGCATTGTCTTGGGGATAGGTCCTCCATACATCATCGCCTGGATCCTGGGTAGACCCAGTTCCAGTCTAAATGCTGATCCGACCAACCTCCATTGAACCAGTCATGGATTGTGAGTAGGCGAGTCGCCAGATAATATAAATTTAAATTGGTCATGCCCAACCCGCCATCGAAGGGAGGAACCCGGCACAGGGATAGGGCCAGGCGGGGTCTCTGTCCACCCCATAGAAATTTAGTGGTCAGGCTATCAAGCTCCCTAAATCAGGATCGTGGGAATTAAAATGGGGTGTTTTGGAGCTGGCAGAGGAATTTGGGGAGTATCATCATTTTAAAGAGGGCTATTCTGCCCAGGGGATTCAGCAGAAATGATCGCCATTTGTTGAGGTCTGCCAGGACCTTCTGCATCAGTGGAGTAACATTGAGAGACCAGGCGAGATCAGGTAATAGGGCCTCCCAGATTTCCAAATATTTAAATGACAGCCTTCTGATGGGTATCATGGACTGCCAGTCGATACAGTCTCTGGACAGGTGGAAGGGGACCAGGACAGATTTACTAGAGTTTAGCTTCTGACCGGAGACCTGCCCGAAGAGGTGCAGGGCTCGGAGGCAGCGAGGGCCAGATTGGTCTGGCTCGGCCAAGAAGATAAGAACATCATCGGCATATAGCGCGATTTTGTCCTCCGTGGAGTTAGGCCATCTCCAACCTTGAATACGAGTGTCAGAGCGCACAAGGCATGCCAAGGGCTCCATTAGCAGGGCAAAGAGGAGCGGCGAGAGGGGACAGCTCTGTCTTGTGCCCCATTCAATACAAAAGGATTCCGAAAGAGCTCCATTGACTAGAACTCGTGCGTGTGGTTGAGAGTAGAGCACCTTAACCAGATTGCGGAAGTGCTGGCCCAGGCCGACCTCAACCAGAACGTCCTCTAGGTATCGCCAACCTACTAAATCATACGCCTTTTCAAAGTCAATAAGGAAAAGTGCTAAGTAAGGGGTTATTGTGTGGTGGTGTGTCAAGGCAACGTGGAGGCACCTGAGACAATGTCTAGTACCCCGGGATAGCATAAAGCCACAATGGTCGGGGTGGACCAATTTGGAGAGGTAAGGTTTCAGACGGTGGGCTAGAATCGAGTCAAAGATTTTGACCTCCATGTTTATGGGGGAAATTGGCCGGTAATCAGTGCAGTGTACTGAGGGGGGTTGTGTTTTGGAGATTACCACATTAGTGGCGGCGTCTGTCTACAGTAGAAAGGAGCCCCTCTCGACCGCTTCAGCATAGGTGCCCAACAAGTGTGGAACCAGAGTCTCCCGAAAGGCGGCATAGTATTCTTGAGGGAAACTATCAGGACCCGGGATTTTACCTGGAGCAGAGCGTGCTATGGCCTCATTGATTTCTTTCCAGGTAATGGGGCGGTCTTAGTCTAGGGCCTCTGTTTGGCTTAAGCGAGGGAGTTGGAGGTGTGTTGAGTTGATCAAGGTGGAGAGAGAAAGCTCGGGTTGCTGCCTTGTATAGAGTTTGGAATAGTAGGCGGGGAAGGTCTGGGCTATCGCCGAGGATACATTATGCGTGGCACCTTCTGGATCTGCGATCTCCAGGATGATACGGTTGGCCATTGGATAGGTAGCTATACAATGCAGGAGTTTCCTGTTTTTATCTCCCCACCCGGATACCCTGGCTACAGAGGATCTCAAAAGTGTTTTGGCTGCCTCCATGGCGATGTGATTGATTTCTTCTCGCAAGAGCTTGAGTTGTCTCTCACTTGTGTCATCTTATTGGGCAGCCATCTGACCTTCAAGGAGGGGCGCTTGGCCATCCAGTTGAGTGATTCGAGCATCTTGGGACAAACGTTTGAGCTTGAGTTGCCCTTTGGCAAAGCCGCGGTTAACGGCTTTACCAGCTTCCCACAGAGTATTCGGGGAGAAAACCGACTCACAATTAGTGAAAAAGTATTGTTGGAGTTCCGTCCCCACCACCTTTTTAAGATTTTTATCCTGGAGGAACCACGCATAGAACCTCCAGATCGGAGGATAGGCGAGTGATCAGATATGCCCACAGGAAGGATAGAGACGTGTCTAACTTTCTGACAGTCAAGCACAGGCATAAAAATATGGTCAATGCGTGTGTGCGTGCGTGCGCGTGATGCGCCGCTGATGTGTGAGTGTATTGCCTGATCTGGGGGTGCCAAACTCTCCAGGTGTCGCATATCGCTAATGCGCTTGCCCAGTTGGTGAGAAGTCGTGCATGAGTGGCTCTCATGGTAGGTTGTGGGCTTGTGCTGTCAAGGTTTGGGCACATAACTGCATTGAAATCTACACCAATGATCATCAACCCGGGGGGCAGCGAAGCAATTAGGTCTGTGGTGCGTGTAAGGTTTGGGGGTGTGCACTGACGGAGGGGAGTATATGGAGAGCAGGTTGAGGGCAACGCCTCCCACAGATCCGGTAAGGGCAATTGAAGCATCCTTGGGGGTCGTTAGTGACCGTCATCAATGTAAAGGGAAGGTTGCGGCGCATAAGGATTGCTACGCCCCGGGAGCCTCGAGTGAACCCAGAATGCCAGGCTCTATCGTATCATCAAATACCAAAAATATGCCAATACTGCACTTTTTTCAGAACATAGCTTTTCACAACGTGTAATGACTTAAACAATAACACTGGTGACTACTTTTTCTGTCAGATTTAATCAAAAAGTTCACTCACATTACATTGAATGTTTTACGAAAATTGTACCACAAACCTAAAAACACATCTCATAGTGGTGTCCACATTATTTAAAGAACATATATTTACTTTTGTGTATTTTAGACACCTCCTAACAAATTACAACAATGGCAAAATACAAAACAGACACTCATTGCTCATTCATACCCATTCAACCAGTTCTTATCACTTTGGCACAATAAAACGAACACAGATGGCATTACATACAAAAACAGAGACCATCGACATAAATAATATTGGTGATTCTTTTGAAAAACTTGAACTCTGTTTTTTAATTGTGACTGATAGATTGGCCTCGAAAAATAAGGTCTACGCGTTTCGAATCCCTTTTCTTGCTGGGACCCTCGTCAGGACCAGTGATCACTAAAAGAAACAAACAGAACTCTGTTTACTTAATGGCCTGCCTACACATTTGCCTCAAACCTCTGGCCGTGCTTGTATCACTTACCTGCATCTCAATGCAGTGGAAATCAGGGGTATTAGACATCCAACCTCTACCTGGAAGGAAACAATTAATATCTAGTCTTATTTTCACTAGAATTGTTTCATACTTTCTACAATCTGATTATCTAGCTGTTCGGACACAATGTAAGTCCCGTAATCTTACTTGAGGTGCCCGTGGGGCATGCAGACACGAGTCGTGTGTGGTACCGAAGACCTGTTAAATGGATAAGTGGTCGTGTTAGTGTGGTTGCGATCATGGGTGTGCATTTTAAAGAGGTAATCATTGCTGTAGGGTACCTTGTGCTGGATCTTGGTCTGTGGGACGGCATAATTTCCAGTTCTGCCAATTGAATTAGCCTCATCAATCTAAAAGCCAAACATGAAATCAAGAGTTGAGGATTTATCTCTAGAGATCATTTAAAAGGCAAAGTGGCGTGCTGTCACACCTTCCATTCATTAATCTTCAGTTGAGACCAAACTTGCGTCTTACCTTTGAATGGTGATCGTCCGACGTGTCATCTATTCTGCTTCTTTTCGATCTCGCCCGTCTTTTCCGGCTTTTGCTAACCGCGTGACGTGTGTCGCGCGCGACTCCATCGTGTTTCTGGGAGTTGGAGTTCATAGTCTGTTTGCTGTGGCTAAGCCTTGCTTGATTGAATTGACTTGAAAAACTTTATTAGAATGATCAAATCTTCTTGCCTCGAAATTTTAAATACTCGTCAGCCGCATTTTACCTCGCACATTAAGCGTCTGCTAATGGCAATGAAATGACATGGAAAAACTTAATGCTTTTAAGGGAAAGTCTTTAACCATGTTTCTACAATTTAATGTTATACCTAAGTGGTAATATCGTAGTCCCAATCGCTCTCCAGAGCTAGCCTTGTCGTGTCTGCATGCCCCACGGGCACCTCAAGTAAGATTACGGGACTTACATGGTGTCCGAACAGCTAGATAATCAGATTGTAAAAAGTATGAAACAATTCTAGTGAAAATAAGACTAGATATTAATTGTTTCCTTCCAGGTAGAGGTTGGATGTCTAATACCCCTGATTTCCACTGCATTGAGATGCAGGTAAGTGATACAAGCACGGCCAGAGGCTTGAGGCAAATGGGTAGGCAGGCCATTGAGTAAACAGAGTTCTGTTTGTTTCTTTTAGTGATCACTGGTCCTGACGAGGGTCCCAGCAAGAAAAGGGATTCGAAACGCGTAGACCTTATTTTTCGAGGCCAATCTATCAGTCACAATTAAAAAACAGAGTTCAAGTTTTTCAAAAGAATCACCAATATTATTTATGTCGATGGTCTCTGTTTTTGTATGTAATGCCATCTGTGTTCGTTTTATTGTGCCAAAGTGATAAGAACTGGTTGAATGGGTATGAATGAGCAATGAGTGTCTGTTTTGTATTTTGCCATTGTTATAATATGTTAGGAGGTGTCTAAAATACACAAAAGTAAATATATGTTCTTTAAATAATGTGGACACCACTATGAGATGTGTTTTTAGGTTTGTGGTACAATTTTCGTAAAACATTCAATGTAATGTGAGTGAACTTTTTGATTAAATCTGACAGAAAAAGTAGCCACCAGTGTTATTGTTTAAGTCATTACACGTTGTGAAAAGCTATGTTCTGAAAAAAGTGCAGTATTGGCATATTTTTAGTATTTGATGTTATTAGGCTAGGCCTTACTGCCATTCAAGCCACAACCCGAGATTGTTTTTTCCAGGCTCTATCGTAGCCATAGCGTGCTCAAAAGGGACAGCTGGTGCCCATGAGATGTCCCGTGCTCTCCATGCCACTGGAATCAAGCTATCCTGGCTGAAGAGGGGTGAAACCCCGAAACCAGTCCTAGGATGCTTGTTTCCTGTCCAGGGAGGACATGGCTTGGCAGTTCAGGCTTGACTGTTCCCATGAGGCACAGGGTCAAGACTGATTTGCATATGGCTTGGTTCAAACTGGAACGGCATGGTGAGCAAAAAAATTATGGATTTAGGCCCAGATCTCTGTACTGGGGTGAATGTATGACATTGTTCTGCATTCTGCCCATCAACTGTTGTTTTTGCATTTGTCACCCCGAGTGGGGAGGGAATGACCAAACGTGGGTCCCGTGCTCTCCATACCACTGGAATCAAGCTATCCTGGCTGAAGAGGGGTGAAACCCTGAAACCGGTCCTAGGATGCTTGTTTCCTGTCCAGGGAGGACCTGGCTTGGCAGTTCGGGCTGGACTGTTCCCATGAGGCACAGGGTCAAGACTGATTTGCATATGGCTGGGTTCAAACTGGAACGGCATGGTGAGTAAAAAAACTATGGATTTAGGCCCAGATCTCTGTACTGGAGTGCATGTATGACATTGTTTTGCACTCTGTCCATCAACTGTTAATTTTTACATTTGACATTATTAAGGTCTTAGATTTTTTAAAGTGATTTTGTTTTAATGATATTTAGAAATAGTTTGCACATAGGTACTTTTACATTTTGGTAGTATGCCATAATTAGAGTTTAACATTTTTGTGTAATAATCACTGACATTGTTACAAATATTTCCATATATGATAGGTTTGAATCATTTTGGTATGTTTGAACTTAATTATGAGTTTATTTTACTATATAATCTGAGTGAAGTGACTAAGTTAGTGTAGTAGCTTTATAAACTGAAAAACATACACAGCTTCTGGACCTCAAGAAACATCTTTATAAGAGGTCTGGCTCAACAATATTTGATTTTGTTACACGATTGTGCAATAAGCCGCCGAAAGCTATGCCTAAAATCTACCAGACTAAATGCATCTCATGTGTCATATGGAAGTGATATCCGGGGCACTGTGGACTCTTCATCTTTACAACAACTTAAGAATATTTTGTATGCATTTATTGTCCTTGTCTCAGACCATCCCAGCTTATGTGGCCTATGAGGAACTAGATTTGGGCCATGTATTGGATACTCTTGCATTACGCCCCCTGCTCTGATGGATTGAGGTTTGGACTAATGATGAACTACTACTTAATCTAGCCATATAGAAGGACTATCTTAATCTTGATGGGGCTAACAAAATACAATGTCTGAAATACATTACATTTACCTTTAATGGCTTGGATCGCCCAGAACTGTATGATAAGCCTGATACTATTGTTGAAACAAATGCGAAGTGGATCAAAAATATATTTTCATGTACTGTAGAGAAAAGCGAAATTTGCTCAGCTCTTGAAGCCATCAGTTAGGTCGCATGTTATTTTGAAAACGACTTTCTCCATGGAAACTTATTTATTCTTTGTCCAGAATTTAGAAAATCAATGTTTTTTGTTAACCAGAGTCAGACTAAATCTTATTCATATGTTTTCTGGAAGATGGAATGTAGTAAAAGATTTGGGCCCATATGGGTGTGACTCATCCTTCACTCAAGACACCCTGCATTTTACTCTGTTCATAGATTTTACACTGCTATACATTCCAGATGTAACATACCAGTGTTAAAAGATTTAAATTTTAAGCAAGCAAAGACCAGCCCTGTTGCATTTGCAAATGTTACTTTCTCTCTAGGTTTGCTACGCTGTTGCTTCCTGTTTCAGTAGGGTCATCAAAAAGAGATCAATGTTAGATCCCTAAATATTTTATGTTTTTTAACAAAAAGGAAAATCTTTAAATAGTTATGGTTTTAACTTCAAGGAGATTTTGAGATTAATTGATAATGTATGTATATGCCCTTTTTATGTGTGCTTTTACGGTTTATTTAAGCCGATATAAAAATAATTATCATGATGATGATGATGATAACTTGTCCTGGTTGATAATAAACCCAGAGTATTGTCCAAATATCTTAAAAATTCCCAACATACTAAGTTAGACTTCGGCTCTGCCATATATAAGAGAGGTTGTTAGCATATAACAGGATTCTCTCATTTCAGGAGCTTCCCCTGCACACCTACACTAAATCCCTTAGCAACGGAGACTCTTCTAATCCAACCCGCCAGGGGCTCTAATGCTAAGGAGAATAACAATGGTGAAACAAGGTCCCTTTCAGACTGATAGAACACCAGTCACCTTAATCTGGGTCAGCAGTGACATGTATAGCAACCGAGATACAAATTCTGGTTCAAAACCTACTTTTTTCTAAAATTAGAAACATTATTGTTAACTAATTGAATCAAGGACCTTAACGGCATCCAAGGAATGAATCACCACAGATTAATTTATATTTTATGCTTAATCCAGACATCCAAAGGTGCATCTGTTATTTTGTCTTCTAAAACTGTTTCACAAGAAGTCTGAGTGATTTAGTTGTATCACTGCATTTATAACCTTATCAATCTATATACTAGCATTTTTCATTGCCATGTTTAAAAGTATAATTGGTATATAAGGGGATAAATCTGGTTTAGGTTTCAACGCCTTATCAATTAGAACCATTGTGGCCAGTTGGGGGACAAAGGGCAGTTAGAGGCATGCCCAGTCTGAAGTAGAACAATCGCTTCTGATACGTTTTGTGCCGAGAGGTCCCCATCCACCTCTATATTTACTTGCTGTAGAGAGTGGAGGGGTGTCTGATATACCAATGAACTCCACCATCTCCGTTCCATCACCAGTCACGTTTGTGTCATAAAAGAAGCAGAAGTAGCATGCAAATGTACGTGATATATCTTCATAGCTAGTAAACATCATGCTAGCAGTATCTACTGACTTACTAACACATGTGATACTCCTCCCATTGAAGCATGACAATAATTCCCATGCCTTGTTTAAAATTCATAGACAATGTTGCCAAGATATATACATTTCCTTCCCCTCATTATCAGCCAGCAAGTGATAGTTCATTATTTTGACAGATCAGACCACCTGAAATAGCCTTGCCTCTGATGCCTCTAAGAATAACATCAGAAACCACTGACTCAATATTTTCCACAAAAACACCTTGGAGTAGTTCTCATACTTAATGAACAAGCAGTTTACCATTCAGTTCCCATGCATCCAGCTTCCATCCCTCTATCGTTTTTTATCTTGCTAGACATAACACTGTCTGCACCGGCAAGTGGTCAGAGGCCATTCCGTCAGGAATCTGGTGTCGAAGTATTTTCGATAGAAGATTCTTCACCAGTGGAGAATAGCCTGCCAGAGACTCTGCAACTCCCCCAGAGTATTCTTCGCTGGCTGAGAATCTTCCAGAGGAGGATTTAACACTTCTACCAGAAAAAAAGTCAAGGTTCACAAAACTTTTTGATTCCTTTCAATTGATTCATCAAACTCTTATCCCAATAAAAATAAAATACAAAAAAAAAACACAAGAACTTACCACAGAGTTAAGAGGAAAATTAACACCTATAAGGGAGGCCATCAGAGGGGCAACATCAGCCTGCAAAACAAACAAAACACTATCCATCAGAGGCTTAACTGTTTTTCAGATTTATTTACATGCTTGCATTAACCAATCATTATACATAAAACTCCTAATATGTACTACCTGAGAATAAAGGTAAATGATACGGGGTGTGAGAAATTCAAAGTAACTGTATGTTCAGTTTGTTTTTACAAAAATAAACATTAAAAAGTTCAGAAACCTACAGTAATTTGTGGATGTAGATAGATCAGATTCTCAGTACTTTAATCCCCTTATTACTTCCAGTACAGCCGAAACCTATCTTGTCAAGTCATTGGAATATAGGTCCCCTGACAGTTTTCTATGGCATTAGCTCAATCTTTCTGCTAACATTTGCACCCAAAGTATACACATTAAAGTTTGTCTCCTTTTTTTATTATGTTCCTATTCATCACTCCAAATAAACAAACGTGATATAAATGTATTGTTTTCATGTACTAATTTCAGAATACCAGCTATTTTCTTCCTGTAGGCTTTGAAATTAAGGAAGACCCATACTGCATGGAAAAGGGAATGTCTCTGGGAAAACCCATTTGAGGAACAACCTGCAGAAATGAAATTAGTAGGAATAACAGACTGCATGCAAATACTATTATTGATTTAATTAACAGTTGGTAGTAAAAGGTCTTCTGCCAAAAACTGGCAAATGGCGCTATTGCCAACCTCTCAAATTTCCAGCCTCATTTATAGGATGAGAAATGGCAGTTCTTTTGATAGTCGAGCCCCTACCAGCTTTCCCACCTGAAAACACTTGTGGCGTCTGCTGGGAAACAAGGTGGCAAAATACTAACTATTCTAGTGCCATATACAGTTTTTTTTTGCCCAGTACCGCCAGGAAAAAATATCATCTTCCAAGTTTCCAAGTGCAAGGAGAAAGATACAGCACATCATTTTATTCAGTTTCATTCCCCCCACCCAAAAAAACCCAACCATTTTGACATTTGTCTCTGGAACATTAACAAAGATGCTGGCTAGTCGATCATGTTATCATGGCAAGGCCGAGTAGCCAGTTATGGAGCACTGGGCCCTAAAACATATTCTCGTAGTCAAGTCGTCAAAGATTTTTCCCCATTGGCTGTTTGGACCTGTATTACCTGACGTGAAGCACTGAAAGGGAGGAAACATTAACAATACATTTCTAACTTGTGAAGCAAATGTGACCCCATAATTAGATACAGGAATTACGGAATATGGTTAAAGAGTTTATTATGGATTTCCAATCCATCCAGTATATATGCAGACCAAGAATATGTCCAATAAATTCCACATTACAAAAGTTAAGCTGAAATATTTCAGCATGTTAAAGCGCAATAGAATGACATATCGAATTGCGATAATTACAATTATATAAACACAAATCAAAGCAGGTGTTCCATAAAGAAACTTCCCTTCCCAAACACGGACCAAATATAGGGTCATGTATCAAGGGTCCCTAAATCGGAAACATAAAAGAAGAAGAAGGTGTCAGTATGATCACACTTCAGTAAAAGTCCAAAGGAAACAAAATACGTTTTTAGCCAAAAGCTTCACACAAGAATAGGGGAAAGCAGATAGGTCTGTACCCCTCAAAGTCTAAAGGGAATCTCCATAACTCTAATTATGAGAACACCAATTTAAAATTAACAGGAGATTCAGAAACACATTATCTGTGTTCACACCACCAGAGACCAATCAAAACACTACTTGGGTAAATCTGCAACATGGCTTTAGGTTCACACCATATCAAACTAACACTTCGGTTCTCAACCTTGAACAACTTGCCATCCTGGTACATAATGAACAGATGGTCTTGTTCCACCATTGTTTCTCCACGTTCGCAGCACAGTTTCTCCCCAAGCCACTCTATCAGCTGCCTCATACAGACAATAACCCTTTCTTTAGCTAATGTACATCATGATAATAAACCTTTAAGCAAAAGAGAACCCATGCTGGAGAAGTAAAATCATAGGCCTCAACTCAAATGTATTTTGCTACGGTAAACTAACATTTAATATGAATTTGAATACATGGTTATACATGCAAACGTGTAACTTTTAAAATAACTTCCAAAACGTGAACAAAAGAATACATGTTTATATAAGCAAATATATCTTGAAGTGTATTTGTAAAACGTGAATAAAGAAATACACAATTCCGTGTTTAGACTGAACATTAGGGCACACGTATATAAATCTCTAGTCTCTACAGTGAATACATTTCAGTAATGCGTTTCAATGATTCACACACGTTAAAGAAGTTAAGGCGCACCGTGAGTAGAATGTCAATTGCATATATAATCGCTCCTCTGTGACATGTAAGGGTATAGTCAAAATAGAGCTGCTCGACCAGCATTGTGAATGTTTGAGGAAACTGCTCCTACTTTGTCGGCATAAACACTTTCATCAAAAATCGCGGCAGCGGGGGCGTGGCCAAGATGGTGAGCGGGTAAGACGCGTGTTGCTTCGTCTCCCTGCCCGCCGCTGCCCATCTCGGCCCCGGAATGATGCTTGGCCCCTTTTAACGCGTCCAGGGAGTGTCAGCGGAATCCCCCGGCCTCCCGGTCGCTTTCTCTTTAAGTCTGGGCGGCTGGGGGGCGAGCCTTTCGTGTCCGGTGCGGCCGGCCTGGCGGAGCGCACGGGGCGGCCAAGATGGAGGCCGGACCCCGCGCGTAGCTGATTTCCATGGTGTGGAGCGGCGGCGCTGGCCCGGTCGGGGTCTGAGCGTCTTGGCGGCGACTGCAAGTGCTGTTGGTGGTGCCCCAGGGGCGAACTGGGACCGGCGGCGGGGACGCTCCCCAGGGATCGCAGCCCGTGCATCGGGGCTGGGGGAAGGTGAGGCCTGGATCTGCGATTCCGGAGGGGTGAGCTGCCGTGCGCCGTCGAGGCGGAGGGAGTGGCGGCGCGGGAGTCCTGGGCCGCATCTGCAGCACAGAGGGGTGATCCTGCGGCCTTGACGCACCGGGAGACACAGGAGTGGCCCAAAACCAGTGGGGGCCTCCCCGAGTTCCTTCATCGGCAGTGGCTCTGCTGGCGTCTTTGGTGAGTGGCCAGCTGCGTAGGAGCAGGTGGAGCGAGGCCTGGGGGATTGCCTTTTCCTCGGGTCGGCCTGGATGGTGTCTAAGTGCTTGGAGGGCATCGAGCCTGTGTGGCCTTCCGGGTAAGTTTCGGCCGGAGGGACTGGAGGTGGCGTCCCGGGGATCCTCGCTCCTTGGTTCCACCTGGCGCGCTTTGGGTCGTGAATTGGACTGGCCCTTATCGCCTGCCTGGGACTTCTCGTTCCTAGAGGACGGTTGGTGGCAGCGGGGTGGCCCGTGGATTGACTCTGCTCCCCGAGTTTGGTGGTTTGACGGTGCTTTGATGGACCCTTTCAGACGTGGGTGGAGTGCGGCCCTGAGCGTGTGGGTTGTATTCTGCCCCTCTGGTGCTTGGCTCCGTGAGTGCAGGGGGGCCTGGTGAACCAGTTGTCCCTCTGGCGCAGTGGCTGATAGCAGCGGTGATTCCTGGAGTGCTTTTCTGAAGCTGCTGCCTGCTGCATTCACCTCCCAGGGCCTTGCCCGTGTGGGGCCTTTGTTCCTCTGTTTCTTTGCTGGGGCGACGCCATGTTCAGTCAACGAGGGCGGAAGGAGCGGACCTTGAGGGAGATGCTTATTAAGGGGCCCCCTGCCAACGCAGATCCTGATGGGGATGACACCCCCATCACCAAATCCTTTCTTGAATCCCTCTTCAATACTCTTCGCGACGACTTTCAATCTCTGAAGAGCGAAGTAGCGGAGGGAGGTGGACACTCTAGGGGATCGGGAGGCGGATATAAAGGACCAGGAACAGGCAAAAGATGAGGAAATCACACAGTTGCAGCAAGAAGTGCTCCGCTTGAGGGAGCAGCAGAGGGACTTGCAGTCACATGCTGAGGACCTGGAAAACCGCTCCCGGCGGAACAACATTCGCGTTCGCGGGGTGCAATCGGGAGTTGAAGGGTCCGATATTACTGCTTTTCTACAAGGGCTGTTCCGCGATGTCCTGGGAGCGCCCCCCGAGATGGAGGTCCGTATCGATAGGGCTCACAGGGTGGGCCTGCGTCGACGGGCCAATGCACCACCACAAGATATCCTGGCCTTTCTCCCGGATTACCCTTTGAAAGAGCGTATACTTAGGGAAGCTTGAGCGAAACACCCGGTACAGTACCAAGGGCACACTATCACTTTATACCAGGACTTGACTGCCAGCACCCTACAGAAGAGGAAAGACTTTAAAGCTGTCACAGCGCACCTGCGTGACAAAGGGGTGGCATATTCTTGGGGGCACCCCTTTCGCCTCATTTTCAAGTGGCAAGGCCGTCTGCACCAGATAGCGTCCCTGGTCGAGGCGAGGAAGGTGTTGGGGCTGCCGTTCCCGAGTCCAGCAGGGGAGGGTACGCCTGAGCGCTGTCGGTCCCCGACACGCTGGCGGACTGTTGAGAGGAGGCGCTCTGGGGGCGCGGCCCGGGGGCCTGACCCAGAGGTGGTAGCACAGGAACGCAGAGCAGCCATTGATTCCGTGGCTGCTGACACGTCCCCTTCGGGCGCCTCGTGAGGATGTTGGGGCCTGTTGAGCGTGCTCATGTAGCAGGGGCCGGGGTGTTGGGGGAGCAGGGGGCCGGATGGTATTGGCCTTGCTGTGAGATGCCCCGGAGTGTTTTGTTTTTCCACGAGCACACGTCTGGACATGGTGTGCGAGGGAATATTTGGGGGGGGTTTGTTTGGGGGGTTGGGGGTTGGGTGGGAGGGGGGGGAACTGGTGTGCTTCGGGGGAGTGCTTTTGGTTTTCACGTGGAATCTAGGGGGGGCGGTGGGGTGGGAGGGCCGGGGTTTTTCTTTTTCTTTGCTAGTCCTGTAGCCGGGAGCGCATGTTGCTTTCTTGCCCTTTCATGCACAACACTGATTTAACTATCCTTACGCTTAATGTTAAGGGCCTTAATGGCCCGAACAAGCGGCGGGCTATCCTATCCTACTTAGAGAATGCCGGGGCAGACATCTGCCTGCTGCAGGAAACGCACTTGTTGGCTGGGGATTGGCATAGGGTGAAGTCTAGAATGTTTCCATATCAATATTTTTCCTCTATGGCTGATAAAAAGGCGGTGGTGGCGATCCTGGTGGCGCGGAAGTTTCGGGGGACGGTAGGAGACAAGGTGGCGGAGATCTGGGTGCGCTTGCTGGCTTACCGTTTTTGGATCGCAGGCCTCGCATTTACAATCGGCACGGTATACGCCCTGAATGCGGGCCAGGAGGCGTTCCTTTGCTCCGCTCTCTCCAGGGTCTTGGAGCCCCAGGATCACCTCCTTCTGGTGGGGGGCGACTTGAATATAGTCATGGATTCAGGCGTGGACAGGTCAGGTAGCCATCATTCCCAAGGGGGGGAGGTCTCGGGCGATGGTAAGCAGTGGTTAGCAGAGAGGGGTCTGCTTGACCTTTGGAGAGAGTATCACCCTCGAGCCTCTCAATTTTCCTATTATTCGCATGTGCACCACAATTATGCTAGACTTGATCATTTTTTGGGCTCTGCGGAGGTTCGCGCGCAGATTAAAGACATTTATATCACTGCGGCGGCCTTGTCCGATCACGACGCGGTGGTGGTTACATTAGGGGTCCCCTCGGTGGTTCGGCCGGTGGGGCATTGCGATTGCGGCCCAGGAGCAAATCCTTCGGTGTATTCGGAACTATTTGGAGTTGAATGATTCCCCTGATGTCTCGGTTGCCACTTTATGGGGGGCACTCAAAGCCGTAGTGCGCGGAGAATTGATTGCCCTGTCGGCGGCGGAAAATAGGGAGCGCAAAGCTAAGAGGTGCAAACTTACGGCCAAGGTGCTTGAGCTGGAGAGAGCACACAGCCGCACGGGGGCTCCCCGGATCTGGCGCCAATTGAAGACTGCCTGAGCCCTGCTGGCGGGGTTCGATCTTGATAGGGCGGAATATGCGTCTCTCCGCCTTAAGCACTCTTATTATGTGGGCGGTGATAAAACAGGTCGGTTGTTGGCCAGCAAATTGCGGGCTAAGACACAGCAGGGCAAAGTGAAGGAGATTACCACCTTGGAGGGCGGTCGGGTTACGGACGATGCCGGAATTGCGCAGGCCTTTCGGGCTTTCTATGAAGCTCTATATGAAGGCGGGTCGGTGCCCACTCAACAGGTGGACGCTTACCTTCGACAGGCCCATACGACGGCGCTGAATCAGTTTAATAGCGATGCGTTGGATGCACCTATTCGCATTGAAGAGGTAGTGGGGGCTATTTCCCGCCTTAAACTCTTGAAGGCCCCGGGTCCGGACGACTTTTCGGCCGGATTTTATAAGCGGTTTTGTATGGTGTTGGCTCCCGTCCTTACTCGCCTCTTTAATTCCTTTACGGGCCCCGGGACGATCCCCTTGGAGATGCTACTGGCCTCTGTAGTGGTCCTCCCTAAACCAGGCAAGGACCCTTCTGTATGTGGCTCATACCGGCCTATTTCTCTACTTAACCTTGATCTTAAGCTGTTCACGGGGGTTTTGGCGGCGCGGCTAGGTCCAATGATGCCGGGCATAATTGATCCTGATCAGTCGGGCTTTATTCGCGCCCGGCAATGTAGTGATAATACTAAACGGATATTCCATCTCACAGATAAGGCCCATCGTACCGATCTGGACGCTCTTCTCTTGTCGGTGGACGCCGAGAAGGCGTTCGACCATGTCAATTGGTGCTTCTTGGATAAAACTCTGCCCCACTTTGGCTTCGGGGATCGGTTCCGGGCGTGGATTTCGAGCTGATATACCTCTCCCAGGGCAGTGATTAGGGTGAATGGGGTCACGTCCACACCGTTTGCGATTCAGCGGGGCACCAGGCAGGGGTGCCCGTTGTCCCCCCTTCTTTTTGAGTTGTATGTTGAACCGTTAGCACAGCGGATCAGGGACAACCCGGACATAAAAGGGATCCTCTTTGGGGGAGAGAGACACGTGGTTAGTATATATGCCGATGATATCATGGCTTCCTTGGAATCGCCGGCGAGCTCAGTCCCTGCCTTCTTGCAGGAGTTGGAGGAGTTTGGTTGGGTTTCGGGCCTACGGGTTAACATCGGGAAGTCCTCGATTCTTTGGCTCCGGGAGGGAGGGCCGGCCGCTGGGGGGGTTTCTGGTCGGTACGCGGGCATCCCCGTGTATTCTTCTATTCCCTATTTGGGCATAGAACTTGCGGCGTCGGTGTCCCAGACGGTTCAGCTTAATTATTCCAAATTCTTACAACTTGCTGTTCGGGATCTGAACATGTGGAAGCGGCATTCGCTCTCCCTGTTGGGCAGGGTGGCCGCGGTTAAGATGTCGCTGCTGCCCCGTGCTTTCTTTCTTTTTCAGGCTGTTCCGGTTTGGCCGCCTCCGGGGGTATTTTCTACCTTGCAGATCGCTATTAATCAATTTATATGGGAGGGAAAGAGGCCCCAGCTCCGCAAGACTCTGGGCTATTTAAAGCCCGACAAAGGGGGCCTGGACATTACTAATGTACTGGCGTACTTTTGCGCGGCGCCATTGCGCTACCTAGTTGAGTGGAAGCGGCCGGAGTCCGAGAAAAGCTGGCTTTTTCAGGACCGATCCCTTGCTAGATTGGATCTCTGGAAGATTCCTTTCCTGCGTCGGGCTCATAGACCCCCTGGCCTTCGGGGTTCCCCCGTTATGAAGACTTTCCTGCGGGTGTGGGATGGCGTTGCAGCGCAGCGGGGTTTGACGACCTTTCCTTCTCCCATGACCCCCCTTTTTGATAATCCAGAGTTTTCCCCGGGAGTGGACAATCGGGTGTTTTCCGCTTGGAGGGCGTCGGAGTGCCGTTCGGCGGGTCACCTCTTTGATTTAGAGGGCATTCTCCCCTTCTCGGAGCACAAAAGCGGTTATGGCCTCCCGGACTCGGAGCGCTTACGTTACTTCCAGCAACGGCATTGGCTTCTACATGCGGATGTTCGTCCTCACGTAGCCCGTACGCTCACTAGGTTCGAGAAGTGGCTCTATCTTAAGAACACTGACAAGGCTATGATCTCGGACCTTTATGATATGCTTAGAGACGGGGCCCCTGCGGAGCCCACTGCGGGTCAGCGTAGGTGGGAGAAGGAGCTGGGCCGCCGGCTGACGAGCAAAGAGTGGGCGGACATTTTCTATCGTGCGAATCAAACAGCGCGTAACACGGCTAGTAGGGAAGCAGCGGTGAAGATGGCCATGTATTGGCATTTGACCCCGGCCCGTTTGCATAAGGGGAACCAGGCGCGTTCTCCGTTGTGCTGGCGTGGCTGCAGGCAGGAAGGCACTATGGTACTATGGGAGTGTGGAGAGTTACAGGCCTACTGGAAGGAGGTGCTGGATGATATCGATACCTATTTTGAGACCGAGATCCTGCACTTCCCGGCTTATGTGATACTGGGTCTGCCGAACCCCCTCACTTATCCAGTCAAGTCCCGGCGGGGCAGACTCATGGGGATAGCTCTAGGAGCTGCTACGCAGAACATTCTCTCGCATTGGGGCTCCCCGCGGATACCGACACGGTTGGGGTGGCTACATAAGCTGTGGCATGTTTGGGAATGGAGCGCATTCAGGCCTCTCTTTCTGACAATATGGCTCTCTTATCGACTGAAATGAACGAGATCACATGTCCTAAATATCTCCGTCTCCTTCGGCTCGCTAGCTTGGCCCCGGCGCCATGATCTGCGGAGGTCTGGTTGGGGCCGGTCCGGCCACTGTGTCTCCTCTAGGTACATATGAAAAAACACCAGTTCGGGGAGGGTGGGGGGGTTGTTCTTTTTCTAAAGGCCTTATTGCTATGTCCCTCATGTTTGCATGCGGAGTGCTGCTTCAATTGGCGACCGGAAGGTGATCTCTCGAAGGCCATTGCTGGATGTATAACTCTTGTTTCACATGTGGGGGCCTTTTGATGGAGGGAGATACTTGATCAGTATCAATGTCCCTAACAGGCATGTTTGTATTCCTTTTTGTCGCTACTGCCAATAAAATACAGTTAAACCTAAAAATCGCAGCAGCAGTTATCTTCTGATTTGGTGGACAGGATGAGGCCAGTAGAGTGGCAGCCTACCCATCAACATTTAAAAATGTCAGAATCTGAATCTAATATTCACTGATATTGCCATAACATATGTACATACACTGCAACTGTGACAAGTCTGACTCTAAGTTATCAAACATATTCCTGATTTCTGAGGTGCGCTTCATGTTTGGAGTGGGCCTGATTTAGATCTCAGCAGACAAGTTACTCCATCCCAGCGGTGACCGATATCAAGCCCGTCAAAATATAAATCCCATAGGATATAATGGGATTTATATTTTGGCGGATGGGATATCTGTCACCGTTGTGATGGAGTAACCCGTCCGCCGAGATCTAAATCAGGCCCTAAGTGCTCGATACAATGGAGCCACCCGCTTGCTGTCTTCAACAAACTTCAGACAATCTGTAATGCCAGTAGAGTGCGAGGAGGCCTGGGATATTTCTTCCAGCATCTGCAAACTTATCCTGAAATTTTGGTATACAGCTGGAGCTAGTTAGCAAATGTGTCAAGCATTCTCTTAACTTCTCTGAAAGGAGCTAAAACAGCAGTTAATATACACACCCAGTTATTTAAGACATAAATGTAAATGACTATTAGTGCAACCTTCCACAAGCACTGCACAGGTACTCTAGGAAACTTAGAAACAAAGACTAGTTTCTAGACCATGGAACCTTTGATCAAGGCATGTACATAAAGGAAAAAAAGGAGAAAAGGTAGATTTTGCTCCAAGTCCACAGGATTTCTTAAATTAATACCACGGACACAGATCTATCACAGGACCTCTTTGAAAAGATGGGTCATCAATTTGAATAGCAGTCAAATCCTACTCTTGACATTGATACATTGCTACAAGTTTGGAAAACCAGTGCCTCAATGGGAAAAATGACAATAAGTAAGATAAGCTGACCTTTAAGCCAAAAAGGCCCAACAGTCACAACTGAGCATTGAAGAATCCTCTGGAGAGAGGTGTAATGGTACCTCAGGCAGACGACGACATTCATTCCTTACTTCAGGAACTGAAGGAGAGCCTAAGTTCAGAAGATGGCTAAGACATACTTCCTAACTATGTGCCTCTAGCCTAGGATAGAGCACCTTAATCAGCATGCAAGAAGAATGGACACAGCCGAAAGTTTCATTTCCAATGCGGAGGGCGGAGCTAAAGCACCCAATGAAAAATTACTTCAAATAAAAAACTTTTGGAGATGATCCGTGCCAAGAATGAAGATTTAGAGGCGAGATCCAGGCAAAATATTATTCGCCTTGAGTGGCTGTCAGAGTCAACTCTGGAAGGGAAGCCTGAAGTCTTTGAGGAAAATGCTCCGTCCTATGTGCAGGGCCGTGATACCTTTTCAAAAGTTTTCATAGTGGAAATGGCACATAGATCTTTCACCCCAGGATTGCTCTGTCTTCATCACATTGTCTGCTGATTAACAAAATGTTGAAAGCTTTTGACGTGGCTCTTCGTCTGGCAAGAGAGAAAGGAGGCTTACACCGCGGAGGTAAAAACATTTGCATCTACCCAAATTTCATTCCAACTGTGCAAGAAGACAAGAAAGCATTCTGAGAAGTGAAAACATTTAAGAAAGCGAATTCCCTGAAGCCATGCTGTATCCTACCAGATTGGCATTTAAAATAGATCGGAAGATCTCTTTCAGCAATGCACCTTGTTGGCATAGTGCAGAAGACGTACCAAGAACAAAAAATACTAGGCACTGATCACTCTTCCATGATGCTCTGACAAGAATGTTAGATGACTATGAGAAGAGACTTCTTACACTTGTAATAGGGATTGGTCCAAATCTTTATACAAGATGTTCGCACGTGGCTCATAGTAGTAGATTACTATTAGAACCTCATCGTCACTTTGCTTAAATAGGAAGCATAAAGCTGGAAAAAGTACACTTCAATTGTTGATGTGTAAATCTGGCAATTTGTTAAAGGCAAGTTGACCTATGTAGATGATTGTTTTGATCCCTCGTGACAGTCAACAAAGTAGCATAATCCAAGTAGGCAAATATATCTGCCATCTAGGAATGTTAAGGAGTCAAACGACCCCCAGAAAGCCAGGCAGGTACAGGAGAAGATAGAGCTGCAAAGGGTAGATGTTGCCTTAATATAAAAGACTCATCTTGACCCAATAAGAACAACACACTTAGTCAACAAGTGAAGTGAAAACAGATTCTCTACCTCATCTAGCTCCTATTCCCTGGATTTACTAATATGAAAATATATGAATTTTTAAATCAAGATCATATGTCATCCAGAGGAAAGACACATTGTGATTCAGTTGTCACTGTATGACACACAAGCCACAATAGTGAATACATATAGACCAAATGTGGATGCTCCTAATTTTTTTGGCAAGGAGCTAAATGTGTGCATACAATATCCTATGGAGAAGAGACTTTAATTTAGAGTTGCACTCCACTTTAGACATCTCATGCTTGACTGATGGATGACTTCTTTCAGCCTTAGAGCAGTTTTAGGAATCATGGCAATGTTAAATATGGTTGATGGCAGGGAAGTGGCCAAGCCATACAGGATAGTGGACATGCCCTGCTGATTCTCCATAGCTCACTCCGGTAAACCCATAAGAAAGCTGCAAATCAAAACAATATTCACCTGAAAACGATTGCAGATCTGATATCTGCAACAGTGCTAACCTCATACATGCAAGAGGAACTTCAGCAGAATGTCTGAAGAGGTACATATAAAGTAAGAGCATGAAGGCTGAAGGACAGAGGCTTTACATTTACAGACAATGAGGCACAGACAAGATAGACTTTGCTGGTGAAAAAGTCAAGACGAGATGATGGTTAGAAGTTGGTGCTAATTAAGACCCGTTGAGGAGAGAGGTGAGGCTAGGAGACAGGAAGAGATAACTGCAACAGAACACTTGGTTAGAAGGATATGCAGCCTGAATGAGCAAAGGCCTTTGGGCAGGCACATCCTGACCAGAGACTACCCAAGGTCAGTGCAAAGCTTCAAAATGAAGGACCAGATAGAGAGAATCAGAGCAGGAGCCTGAAATGCTAAGCCTAATTGGGGTGTGAAAAGGAGAATACAGCCTTGGGAACAGTGCTGGTGCCGGGGATTGAGCCAGGCTGTGGGCAGTGAGATGAACAGTGAAAGTGAGCAGTCCCGCCCCCTTCTTAAGAAAGAGAATTGGCGAGGATGGTGCATGTTATCTATGTCAGTCACGAGTGCTGCCCCTGAAAGTCAATCAGACATGCATCACACAAATGAAAGAACCGTGACACAAAGGACTCTCCACAAGAGACAAGAAAAATATGTCAGAGCAGCATGCCTGGTGCTGAGATGGAAGATAGATCGGGAGTGATAAAGAAAAAACTAACCGGTCAACGGCAGCTATTGACAGAGATGAGGGCATGTTGCACAGAGAATACAGCAATGTATTGCCTTTCCCATAGTGGCTACTAAGACTCCAAAGAGGACAGAATGGGCAATTTAAAAGTGACGAGGCATAAGGCAAGGCCTCTACCAGGAGAGCCAAAGAGAACATCAAGAGTGAGAAAAGTGAAGGGGTCAGTAGTCAAGATGCAAGTGATTAACTGGCAGACTGATGACTTATGTGGGTGAAAGCAATTGCACACAAGAAGGTAAAAAGAAGAATGCAAGAGTGCCCCGGATGGAAACACCAACCTGCAATCAATAACTTACCACAGGAATAATGGAAAGACCAACCTGCAAACAATCCCTCACCAAGGGAAACAATGTGAAACACAGTAAACAGGTAAAGGAGCCCTGGAGAGAAGGGGCTCTGCAGGCTACAGGGAAAGAGAGAGGGGGGTGAGGAAAGAAAGAAAGAGAGAGATGTTGATTCCGGAACCAAAGAGCCAATCAGTTCTCATAATTAGATGAGTAGCCCAGTATTAAAAGTGCATGTCTTCCATACTCAAACCACCATCATAAATGGACTAAGTGCATTTGTCAAAGTTGACCATGGTTTGCTTACCTGCCTACAACAAAATATAGGAAAGTGCATGCGTCTTGTTGAAGAACTGCCCAGGGATATCATAAGGGTAGTTCTGAAGAACATAGAGAGGATGTGTAAGTGTAACCATTTGAAGAAAACTAACCCTGCTCACAATAGGGAAAGGGAGAGTGCTACAAATTCAAAGGTCCCTTTGTAAGGTTTCCAGGAGAGTGACACTGGTGAGCTCCAGGCACAATTCAGGGTTAACAAACACATGGATTTACAACTACTTACAACTTGAATAGGAATACACAGTTTAGATTGATAGTGAATCACTAAATTTCCCTACTATACATGGTCAATGACAGACATAGCCATACCCAGTGAGTTGCTAAGTTTCCCTCCTGTATGGAGACAATGACTGACTTAGCCAGTTCACAGTGAGACCAGATTTCCCCATAAATATATAATATCTCCATCAGCGGCTGACCTTTCCATCATGAGCAGCGGAGCAACAGAAGCATTTCATCAGTATAGAATTATACTTGGTCTTTAACACGGCTCTCGCACTGAAATCCTTAAACCACGTCATCTCTCTTTATCCAGGATGCCAAACGGTCTATCACATGGCCAAACCATAAGGGTTAATGGGAGCAGCCATGCCTCATGCTGCTCTTTATCAAGAATAAGGTAGACAAGGGGGTTCACACAAATTCCAGCCCAAGGATCGCTAGAAAAACTTTGACATAGTCCAAACATCTGTGGCCGAAGTTCATTATGCGAGGAACCTCTAAAGAAACCCCCAGTGAAGGATGTCAAAGGTTTTTCAAAGTCCACCCAGTCAGGGCAGTGGGAATGGAATACCCCTGGGCTTGGGGAAAGGGCAACATGCACTTGTCTAAGGCAATGTTGCATACTGTGATCCAGCATGAAGCCATTCTGGCCCAGTTGGATTAAAGAGATGATAACCAGGACCAGTTTAGTTGCGAGAACCTTAGGCTACATACAGATAAGGGAAGTGGGGTGGTAGGAGTTGCAATGGTCTTGAAGCAGCCCCGGCTTCAGCAGGACTGAGATAGTAGCTCCACAGAGATGCTTTGAAAGGAAGCCAGCAGCATAGCCTCAGTAAACATATATAGAAAGTGGGGACTCAAGAGAATGTCCGGTTACTTAAAGAGTCCAAGAGGGAAGGAATTGGGACCATGCATCTTGCCAAACTGCATACTGCTTATCGTTTCAGTGATTTCTTCCTCTGTCAGTGTGAAGCCCAGTGTCTTGTGATTAGAACTCAAGAGGGTCAGCATTAGTAGCTCTAATGAAAAGGGGTTAGAAAGTTGGCGCTCTAGCATACGGGAGTTTGTTGTAATTTGAAAACATTCAGAATAGCAAGCTATATCACAGGCCCAGAGTTTCAGCTCTAGTTTGGGCCTATGAAGCAGACAAAGCAGTGAGATCTACTTGGTAGAGTTGAATTTTTGCTCCTAGGCAAGGATCTTGGTTTCAAGATTTGGGATAGCAAGCTGCCTATCATGTTCTCTAATGCGCACTTTTGCCTTTGCCTTTCCCCAAAGTATATCTCTAAGCCTTACAATAACGTGTTCAGTGAGGAGAAAGACACCGCATATAGTTTGATGTACATGTCAGGTGCCTCCCACAAGTAGGCAGAAAAGTCGTTAATCACCAGCGATCAAGGTTTCAGACGCCATATACCACATGCATCATCTCAGATGTGACGTATGCTCAAATAAACTGATGAGTGATCAGACAAACACTGAAAAAGAATGAACTAGTATTCAAGATAAGTGAGTGGCAGGGAGGAAAAGCAGTCAATAAGGGAAGGGTTTGGTGGGAAGCTGAGTAAAAGGTGTAGGGCCCGATTCACAGAACTAACTTAAGACAACATCCTAAACTTACTACTATTTTGGTATTCACAGAAGGCACTTACTCATTTTGGTATTCACAGAGGTGAACAACCTTTACAACGCAACTTTTACACCGCACTACCATTAAAACGAAACTATTACAACGCGAAATCTGTTACAACGCATGCCATTACAACGCATGCTATTACAACGAAATGCACTAGATGGCGTGCTAACATTAGAAATAGTGTAGTTTTACTATCCAAACACCTTCCCTACTGCAACGTGGACTGGAGTTAGAATAGTAAATTATACATTTCTAATGTCAGCACTCCATCTAGTGTACGTCGTTGTAAAAGCATGCGTTGTAAAGGCTGGCGTTGTAACAGATCTTGCGGTGTAAAAAATGCGTTGTAACGGCATGCGGTGTAAAAGCATGCGTTGTAACGTCATACATCCATTCACAGAAGGTACTTACTCATTTTGGTATTCACAGAAGTTAGGACTCCTAACTTTAGGACTCCTAAATGCCTTCTGTGAATACCGAAAGTCTTAAAGTTAGGATTTTTCTCCGTTTAGGAGTAGTTAAGTTAGGACTCTTAACTTTAGGACTCCTAAATGCCTTCTGTGAATAACGAAAGTCTTAACGTTAGGAATTTTTTCAGTTTAGGAATAGTAAAGTTAGGAGTCCTAATTTTACTACTCCTAAACTGAGAAAAATCCTAACTTTAAGACTTTCGGTATTCACAGAAGGCACATAGGAGTCCTAAAGTTAGGACTCCTAACTTTACTACTCGTAAACTGAGAAAAATCCTAACTTTAGGACTTTCGGTATTCACAAAAGGCATTTAGGAGTCCTAAAGTTAGGACTTCTAACTTCTGTGAATACCGAAATGAGTAAGTGCCTTCTGTGAATACCAAAATGAGTAAGTGCCTTCTGTGAATACCAAAATGGTAGTAAGTTTAGGATTTTGTCTTAAATTAGTTCTGTGAATCGGGCCCCTAGAATCTCCAGGGCTGCCATGTGATGCATAACCACAGTGTGGTCGCCCAGTCAGAAAGATGAGTGCCCAGTAGGCCCCAGTAGATTTGGATGCAGACTCCCATCCACAGTTGCATTGGAATTCCTCCCAATAACTGTAACCCTCATACCCTATTTGTCTCTATGCTATCCAGTCTCTTGTAAGGGGAGTTGGAACATAAAAACCTAAGAATGCCCATGGGCGACCCTCCTGTTTACCCACCACTAGAATCTTCAGTTCCAAATCATCTGTACTTATATTCGACACCACAAATGCAAAACACTTTTGGAAGTGAATGCTCACCCTGCTCAAGCAACTAGTGAAATCCAAGTGGTATATCTGGGTACACTCATGTGTTCCCAAAAAGCTATGATTTGCAGGTAGTAAGTGTTTTTCCTGCAGTAGAGGGACAACTGGGATTGCCTCTTTGCAAAACCGCTCCACACTTAATCTGATCATTGAGGCAATTAACATGAGTACACTGTGAAAAAAACAACTTACCACCCCAAAAACTGCCCCAGCTCAGCCCACCCTATGCTGCCATCTCAGAATTATCTGTTGTCCCTAAGAAACATTATCTCAAAATGACAATAGACTTTTCGACCCTCTATATTTTGAATAAGGGCCTCAAGACAGCTCCCCACCAATAGTTCAGTATTAGACCAGTTTGAATGACTCACCAGAAATGAAGTCAGGATTAAGAGCAATTATTGCCATATAATTTTGCCCAGGTCAGTTTTTTGGCTTGCTTTCATCTTCTCAAAGGCATGTTTAATATTAACGGGAATGATGGAGTCTAAAACGTCTTTGTGCCCGGTAGATACATTCATGAGTTGAATCTGCAGTTGATAGGAAGCATAGATCTAGCGGTGACGCGGTCGGAGCCCTTGGCGGTAGTCACATACGATGCAGCGAAGGCCTTCGACCGCGTCAACTGGGGATTCCTGTGGAATGTACTAAGGGTAATGGGTTTTGGCGAGACCTTTATCCAAACTGTGAGAGGGTGTTATGAGGGTGCCTCGGCGGAAATTCTATTGAATGGTCTCCTAACATCAAGCTTCAATATAGGGAGGGGCACCAGGAAGGGGTGCCCCATCTCCCCTCTTCTTTTTGACATCTATATTGAGCCGTTGGCACAAGCACTTAGGACCGACGAGACAATTACACCCTTTAAATATAAGGATTACAGCTGTAAGCTAGCTTTATATGCTGATGATCTTTTGATTTATACCAGCAACCCCGCGGAAGTACTCCCTAGGGTAGAGATGATAATGGCGGATTTCGGCCTCCACTCGGGATATCAAATAAACAATTTGAAAACAGAAATCATGTGTTGGTGGATTGATAATTGGGAAGGTCCTTGCAGCAGCCAGTTTAGATATCTGGGAATTATTATCACTCCAGATATTAATAACATAGTTCAAATCAACACAAAGAAATTATGTAAGGATATTGATCAGCTCTTTTTCAGATGGCAGAATCTTCCCCTTACAATATATGGCCGAGTCAACTTGGTTAAAATGGTCATTCTGCCTAAGTTGACTTATCTGTTTAACTCAATACCCCTTTTGTTTCCAGATAACATTTTGGCGAATATTCAGGGAAAGATTGGCAGCTTTATTTGGGCTAAAAAAACTCCAGGTTATCTTGGAAAAAGCTAAAAAGAAGACTATTAAAAGGGGGGCTAGCGCTCCCAGATATAAATTGGTATGCTCTATCTTTCCAGCTGAAAAATATCAGGTGTCTTCTGTCATGCCCCGATGATTCTAACTGGGGGAGAATCTTGAACATAATGGTAGGTCAAGAGGGAGGCGAGTCCGGGTTTTTATATAAATTTGGAGCAGTAAAATTTTACAAAAAAGTACGTTTAAAGATTTTAAAATCGTCTCTCATAGTTTGGAACAAAGTTAAAGGAAGATGGGGGATCAAATATTATTCTGAGTGTGCCCCAATTTGGGAATCTCCAGGTCTGCCCCCATGTCTAAGGGATAGCCTGTCCTTTCCTATTAGGAGAGCAGGAATAAACATATGGTCTGATTTGCATTTGATAACATCAGAGGGGGTCCTTCCGTGGGAGGTACTGAGATCTAGGATAGGGGATTCCCTCTCTAGATTTAAATACATCCAACTCTGATCCTGGTTCAAGGCTGAGAAAGAGAACATCGGAGGTAACTGGGAAATCGAGTGTGCTCTCCTATTTCCAGGGCCTAGGAAGAAGGAAGTTGGGCTCTGGTATAGGAAAATGTTGGAAGCAGAGGAAGTGCAGTCCCCTCCACTAAATCGGGTTTGGAACTGTTGTAGGGATTCTGCGTATGCACAGAACTATGCGCAGGAAACCAGAACCTTAGAGAATTGTGGTGTACCAGAAACTCCCCTCAGAACTAAGAACCCCTTATCCGACTAGCTTAGTGTCACATTCGTTATCCGAGATTTAGCTCGGCGGTCCCAATGTATAGACAACCCAGAACATGCGACTTAGTTATTCTCAGGAATGGTGGGAACCCGAAATACCCGTTTGCACATATATATCAGTCCACAACAGAATAACTAAGACACAGTAAAGTTTAAAGAATTTATTCATAAACCTCGAGTCCTGTTATACAGTACTTTGGCTAACATAAGCAGACAAATGGTTAAGATCATTACCATTAGCATTGTTACAATTCCATAGAAAATGAAAGGAGCGATCATATTAATAATGACAGTGGAAAACAACCACCCTCCTTTCTCTAGCAACTAATAAAATATTATTAGACTATTAGAAGGTCTCATAGGCTTGCATAGGGGACCCCATACCGTATAGATCAGCTTAGGTGTATCACATCACAGGATCAGCTCAGTGTTCTCTGCAACAGCTCTTCTATCGAATGCCCTAACAATATGCTGCGCTGTAATATTAAAGCCCACGACTTTCTGGTATTTGCAGCTGCGTGCATGTTATGACTAAACAGTGGTACGATCACCCTGAACCCAATCAGCCGGCACCGTCTAGTGTCCTAGAACAGTTCTTTACTCGATGTACAGACCAAGGGCACTAGCAACTGTTAAGGATGTATAAATAACATTCACTTGAGACAAGAGCGAGTCTGCATTTCTCAAATGAATAACATGTAACAACAGTGTCGGGTGCAAAGGTAGCAAAAGCAACAAGATGGCTTTCCAACAGCTAACGTGATTGAGCTAACTTAGCACTGTAAATAGGGAGTGGCCTAAAACCACGTGACATCCCCCTTTGATCGAACCACGGTACAACCAGGGGCGAATATTTTTAGCAGAACGCAGAGTTCAAGATCAACGATGCAGACTGTAGAGCTTGAAATGTGATTTCAGAAAAAAAAGAGAGGAAAAAAAAATCCAAGAGAGGAAAAAAAGTTTACTCTCCTTGACTCGCCATCAGGCATTGTGAGGTCAATTCTCAATTTAGGAAAGTATAAGCAGCATATGTAGCTGCAGCTTCCAGTAGAAAATTATTGGAGTCATCCGCAAAATTGTCTGTCATCCAATTCAGCAAAGAAAAAGAACACACGTGTTCCACAGGGAAATGAGTATCCAGTACTCCACGTGGACAAGAAGCAGGCATCTCGATGTAACTTCGTGCCAGGAAGTCAACTGCTGCCTTCTCGATATCCCATAATCCAAGGACTCCGTGCGCCGCACCCAAGGCCATAAACCCGACTCCAGAACAGTCAAACTCATGAACCACTAAGGGATACATCAGTCGATCAAAATCCAGGTCAGGCGACACCAAGTTTGACAAACACATATCCAGAGCCCATTGGAAAGGACATTCCATACAGTGAAAAACAGGCTGTACACAAGTGAAAAACGGGAACCGGAAGGATAATCCATAAGCGATACTCAAGGTAGCCAGTGGTAAAGTCCCATAGGATTCCCACATCCGGCTACGCAGATGGAACAGGCTGAATCCGTGGTCGAGTAGCGCAAGTCGTGCATCCATAGCGTAGAGCGCAGACCAACAGGAGTATGCCAGCAATTAATGCGAGAATCAGAGGAAACCCTCCGAAAACCCCAGAAAAATAGAATGGAAAATAGTCGGTATTATACCAAAGATAGACTGGAAAGACGTCACAAGGCCAGAGCCTACAATTTTAAAAAAATGGACCAGACCAGTCGTAGAAGAAGCATTGAAGATAGTGTGTATTAATGTGCCAAAATGTAGGGGGAGGTCAGTATTCAAAAGAGCTTGAACTTCCGTGCGAGTGTTCGCCACCTGAAGGAGAAATGTTTCACGTGACGAAGTCAACGCAACCTCCTTTTGAGACAAAAGAGCCCTTATTCTGCTCATCCTATTGAACTCTGCTTTCAAGGTCGGAATCGTCGGCCAGATGGATATATCCAGTCGGCCTTGCGGGGGTGGGAAAAGGACGTTATTACAGCAAATTACCCTCCGTGAAACTGAAACAATATAGGGAATTCCAGCTAACATCCCACAGCAAGCCTCACTATTTAGAAGCAGATAACTACCATTAGCAAGCAGCGTAAATGACGGCGTTATAACTGGCACAGGAATGCCCTTCAATAAGCAAGCTAAATTAGGGGCATTCATATTACACGATCCATGTAATTGGATATGTCTACATACTACGGAATGATCAGGAGCAGTCGTACACTCCTCACCCTTCAAATAAACTTCTTTGCCGTCTCTCTCACATCGATATGTAAATGGGAGAGACCAGACCTCATGCAAAAATGCAGAACCAAGTTTTTCATATCTGCCCAAGGCATAATGTTTCATGCACGAACTAAACCTATACATAGAAATCGGGAGAGTGACCATCCCATGGACAAGCCACACTGCATAATCAGACTCAGCCACAGAAAAAGGCAAAGGTTCTAACTTTTCTATATGCAGTAGGGAATACGTAGCATCTTTCATGGACATGAATTGCTGCTTTGCAGTCAGATTAAATGGGCGGAATAAAGAAGAAATATTCATGTAATCCCAAGGTACTTTCCCCGCCTTTAACGTCTGCAAAGTCCAAGCAAATTGCATAATCGAACGTAATTGATTTTGACCATGATACAACACAGACACATCTTCCTGGACAATATCTACAACAGATGAAATAATGTTATCCAATGTATATATTCTCGAAGATAAGGTATTAATACTATTATCTATTACTGCCAATACTTTTTCCATATTGGCCTGGTCAATAGCACGGAGCCTGGAAGCAGCCTCAATCTGCGACAACTTCCAAACCTCGTTGTAAACAGCATACACCCATCTTTTTGATCTTCCCAATGCGGGACCTTTAACAAAATCATTCAAATCAATTTTGTCATGCAAACGCGACAAGTGAAATTTAACTGAATCTAATGTGGAATGTTGCAACCATGACTGACACAATTTACCTACCGAGTAGGTAGTGACAGTGTGTGAGGACAAAAAACGAGGGTCTACTCTATCCTGTATGTACCCGGGAATCAACTCCAAAAATCTACGTTGACAGGTATCCGAACTTCTCTGCCATACCAACCAACCTTTAGGGTCCAATGCACTAATATTAAAGGTGGAATTGGAAATAAAAGACTGCAACATATTAAGGGACAGATCTGTGTGATTCTCCCAACCAGGATAAGCACCCAGATCCGGGATCGAGGGGGAATTTAATTTTTTAGAAATAGCCAATCCAAAACAGGTTGTCTGAAAAATTGTGGAATTTAAAAATAACATGTGGTTTGGGATGAGGCAGGCACGATGTAAAGCTTCTGTGCCTTGTACTTGCCAAGACTTAGTTCCCCAAACCGATTTGAGATCAATAGCATCTTTCCAAACGTCATACCCTCCAATTGCCAAATCGTCCATAAAGGACTTGGAAAACAACAATTTAGTGTGTGTCAAACGCACCTTTGAAATAGATTCATCTCTAAGTTTAAAATAAAAGGATGCATTATTGGATACACTGAAATCCGAAAAATATGAGAATTTGTCGACTAATGTTTTTGAACTACCAAACATCGGGGCGGGGCAATGTTCCCACTGAGTAAAGTTGACTAAACTACGAAATGTGTTAGCCCTATGAAGAAAATGAGTACCATAATGTTGATAACAAAACTGCTCTGCATAGTTTTCAGTATTCAAATACAAATCCTCAGCATCAAATGCGGCATAGTATTTCAAATCAGAAAACAGTGTCTCTATAGTTTTTACATCCCAATCATCAGACCGAATGTTCTGTTTAACCACATCACCCATAGAAACACGATATACAGATGGTACATTAATTACTTCCGTGGGCCCATGAATTTGAAATTTAACTGCATCCCATGCTATTCCATCACGGACAGGCCATGCAGTGATGTTTACAAAAGTCTGGTCCCTCTTCATGATGTGTGACGATGAATGTGGGGCCAAAGTTCCATTAATTAATCTAATTGCAGAACGTTCATTCAGGTAGTGTCCATTTATAAGCCTAAAAAATACCACCACAAAACCAATGGACATGAACAAAAAAATGCAAATGAGCACCAGCCAAATGTAAATCCAGGGGGGAACCAAAAATTGTCTCTTGAACCATGCAAAAAAATTTGAAAATTTGGAAGGGGCAGTGGAAGTCAATGATTCAGTTCCAAAGGAAGAATTAGACTGGATTAGTTCAGGTGAATGCAAAAGTGGCAATGGAACATCAGCAGGATATGAATACTCAGCATCATCTGGCAAATCACCCTCCGCAGGTGACACAGCAGACTCAGAAAGTACTTGCATTTCAATGGCAACCTCAGGCACGATGTCAGATGGTGGCACCACAACAGAACTGCGCATCATTGAAGGGCAAGAAACTGAAGGTGTCAGACTATGGAGTATCGGCCACCCTGTGTAGCTTGACATTGTCAACTGAAATGTACCTGTTGTCTCTGTGACCAGGAAGTGGAGGCAAAACAATCGTACGGGTACCCTCAACTCCAAGCACCGGCACTGGTGCACGATAAGAGGGGCCAAACTCCTTTTTCTTCTCCACCTTCTCACGGACCAGATCACCAACTCGGGGTAGCCAGCCGACTACCGGAATCTGTAGTCCAGTCTCGGATGCAGAGGATATGTGTTCTTTTGCCAGAGTGTCTCTTGCTTCTTGAAGATTCTGTAAGACAGTACAGTGGTCATCTAAGTCAAAAGGCGCGGCTGCCGCCGCCATGTCGAGACCCTCAAGGTCTGGGACAAACATTCGAACTCCGAAGAGCATCATGTACGGGGTCCTCCCACCCAGAGACCTTCTAGGGAGATTATTAAGTGCACGTTGGACGTCATACAAATGGGCTAGCCAGTTTTTGCCAGTACCTAACATCCTGGCTGTCAATGATTGCTTTAGGTCACGGTTCATTCGTTCCACAACACTATTGCCCTCAGGCCGGTATGGAGACGAAAATTTGACTTGGACCCCCAAATTTCTCATAGCTTCTTTGTACGCCTTAGAGGCGAACGCCGGGCCCTGATCAGAGTGAAGGGTTCCACATGCAAAACTCCCTATAAAGACACGCAATGCTTTGATGACAGTCCGGGCGTCAGCACTCCTGTGTGGCCACACCCAAAGAAAACGTGTGCACGAATCCACTGCAACCAAGATATACTTGTACGCAGTGTCAGAGGAAAAAGGACCGCAGTGATCTAAATAAACACACGCTAGTGGTTGATTAGATATATGCAGCTACGTTTGTGGTGGACGCGCCACAGAAGACGGCTTTATTTGTTGGCAAATACCACAATTGAGGACATAAGTCCGCGTATGTTTGTACAAACCGTACCACCAATAACGCTGCTGCAACAGTGACACAGTTGCGGACACTCCGGCGTGCGCAGACGCAACACCCTCATGCGCAGCTTGCACCAAAGCAGGCCTGCAGTCTGCATTGGGAATAACTCTATCCCCAACATCATTAATCCTCACTAACGGGACGTTATCAGGACTTAAGTGATAATGGTATCGAGAAGGGAAACCTCTAGGGAAGTCCGTCCCAGTCTCTGAAGCAGCAATGGCTGCCAAGATGTCATCATCGATCTTACTTTTGGATCTTGTAACTGCTGCTACCAAGTATGTTGCCACTGCTGTTTTTGCTGCCTCGTCAGCCAAACTGTTACCGACAGCATGGACGCCAACTCGTTGGTGACCAAGAGTGTGAATAACATTCACAAGGGGTCGACTGCCTTTTAGTTCAGCCACCCTAGCCCAAAGCGTTTTATGCTTCACTGTGCTACCTTTTGAATCACGAAAACCATTCGTGATCCAAAACATCAGATTGTCATTGTAAGACTGAACACAATAGTAAGAATCACTCACGATAAGAGTTGTGACTCTATAATCAGCAAACTCCAGTGCAAGCACCAGAGCACGTAGCTCCGCCAATTGTGCGGTACAATCACCCAAAGTCTGCGTATGCACCGCATCCTGTACGAATTCTCCATTCACGAAAGTACCAACAACAATTGCGCAAGCCGCTGAATAAGCGTGCCTTGATCCAGTTGCGGGCTGCGCGGACCCATCAGTGTATATGACACAATGGAACTCCTCCAACGGGCGCAATGTAAGTGGAGCCGGATGAACTAATTCATACTCCAAACTTTCCTGAGTCTGTAGCCCTGCGTCAAAGATATATTCGACGTCAGGCGAGGCTAAGGAGGTAGCCCATTGTATCCACCTTGGATGCAAAGCTTTAGAATTCGGCACACTTGCTTTAGTGACTGCCTCTAGGGCAGGAAATGGTGTCACCACCATCATGCGTTTCCCCTGTGATAGCGCTCGTTCTTTCAGGATGGCCATCTGAACTGCTGTCAAAACTTTCTCGACAGTGGAGAAACGCATTACAGACGAAGTATATAAATGTGATTTGTAAGCAATGGGGACTGTGTCGCCTTCATTGTATGTTAAGTACGTGAACCCCTCCACACCCGGTACAATTCTTATGACCAGGTTTGTGTGGTTATCACGCGTTTGTAAATATTTCGCAGTAAGAAGGTCAGACTGCAAAGAGTGCAATGCAGCCGAATGCTCTGGCAGCCAGCAAGATTTGGTAAAAGTAGGTTGTACCAATGCATATAGTATCTTGATACGCTGGGCATATTCAGGAATGTAGGTACGACCGAAATTCAGAAAGCCCAGCAATGATTGTAGTTGTTTCAGTGTCGCAGGGATACGAAGGCGTGCGCATTTCTCAAGGAACTGCGGAGCCAAGCCTCGGCCCTCATTGTTGAGTTCGTACCCCAAGAATAAAACTGTGTACTCGGCAATGTGGGACTTCTTAAAGTTAAACTTGTAACCAAAGTCCGCAAACATAGTAATTATGTTGTCCACGCGAGCAAGGTGTGGAAGCAACTCGTCGTCTGTTAAGTAGATGTCATCAACGTACGAGTACGCCTCCGGGTCTACCATCTCTAAGAGAGAGACCACACGGGCAGCAAATACCCCAGGACTATTTTTATAGCCCATTGGAAGCCTTTTGAACACTTTTTGTTTACCACCCGAAGTAAAAGCGGTCCACTCATAACTATGAGGGGCTATGTTATGGCAATAAAAGCCATTGGACAAGTCAAGTGTGGTTTTGAACCTTTTTCTCACAAGACTATCAACGAGAGCCGAACTATGGGTATTTTGCACCGCACAATTCCGGCAGTGCGAGTTTAAGTGCCGGTAATCCAAAACTAGGCGGTACGATCCATCAGGCTTCGTTACAGTGAATAAAGGATTATTCATGGGTGACACACACGTTTCAATTACTCCCTGATATTCCAATTGTTCAAGGATAGCCGCGACGTGAGACCTAGCCTCCCGACGCATTGGGTATTGGGGTTAAGGCTGGGGGTCGGACCGCAATGGAATTTCGTGGAGGGTAGAACATTTATCCCACCCCACCTGATTACGATACAACGCAGGTGCTAGCACCCGCGCCCACTCCTCGGCCAACTTCTTAGACTCCTCCTTGGGCACTACGTGTCCAAAAGAAGGAAGAATGACTTCTTCCCCCCTTGGAGCGTTTAGAACGAAAGCCGGGGGCCAATCTTTCTCCGCCAATAGAATATCATAGGTGGTCGTCAGATTATCCCAAAATACCGCGTTAATTTTTCGTTGTATGTCACCCTCAATATTGAGGACTACGTCAAATAATCTCTCAGGGGGGGCTACGCGAGTATCAGCAGTTTCTACTGTTACATAGATTTTAGTTGCTGTCGCCTCCAGAAATGGACGCAGTGCTCCCCGCACTACTGTAACTTCCGCCGCGCTGTCTAGCAGCGTCAGCGCCCATTTCATGTTCAGAAGCTGTGTCCGTACCATCTGAGGCATACTTCGCTGAGATTGCAGCAACTTTCTTTTTCTGAAACTGAGGACGTGGACGTGCAGAATCTTCTTGCTTGCCTTTTCCGTCTGCCTGTCGGGGCTGGTCTCGACCTTGAGCACCCCGGCCTCTCCCACGGTCTCCGCCACCAAAGTGTGAAGCCGCTGATTCCTGTGAAGAACGAGGAGAGCGCTGGTCAGGAACCTGAAACCTTTCAGGTGACTTAAAACGAGAACGATCACGCAAATCATAAGTGCGTTGTACTACATCAGGAATTTTGATGACAGGTTTCACGCCTAGAGCACTACGTCCAACCATCCTATAGGCTTTCGCAATAACTTTTGCAAATTCCCTCGGCTTATCGTCATCTGCAATTAGTGCCATCATGTTTCCCACTTGAAACTGCATGGCATCTCCTTTGAGATTTCCCATAATCATGGAACATACTATATCGAAGCTGTCGATAAGCCGCATTCCCAACTCAATAGCTGCCTCCGCACCATGGTCCTCCTGGACCTTTTTGATAACGGAAGGTAGTACCGACATAGACGTAGTGCCGAAGCACTTCGAATAGGTCGCGGCAAAGACCAATTGTCACAATCGACAATGTCTGGGACTAGTTCTTTCGGCAAAGTAATAGTGAGTATCCTGTGTTTTTCCACAGGACTTGTGTTAGGAAACACGGCTTCTAGTTGATCGAATTTTTCTGCAAGCCAATAAGGATACTCATCCTTATTCTGGGGGCGCTTGCCAACAACCGCGTTTACCATTACAGGACTGATCACTACCGCATGATGGTGATCAGCCCCGTGTCCCGCAACTACAGGTGCCCCCACCTGTATAGTGCACGACACATACTGCACTAACGCCCTATGGACCGTAATCAGGGTTGTGTGTAGTATACGTAAGCTATCCACCCCTACCGTCAGGTAGCGTGGATGAGGTGTATGTCCGGCCAGCACCGGCCAAGTAGCTCCTTCAATAGACAAAGGACCCAGTCTTGCCGGGGTGACCGTGTGGGGGAGGGCGCCATTAAACCAAATAGTGTGCTGCCAGGTTGAAATAGGAATTTCTAAAGCCATATATGGGGTATAATGAAGAGGCACCTGCGTAGCAGTGTATTTGTGGAACGTTTTATCGACATCTTCCACAGCCTCAAAGGTAACCCAAGAGTAAAACAACTCATAAGGGTAAGTGGCACTTGCACTTACGACAAACACCACTGCCATCCCGTCATCAGGCACCCCGTACGTCCTCAAATGAGCACGTAGAGACACCCTACTATGAGCGGGAATTTCTACCGCCATTAGGACTAAAAAGAAGATACAACGAGATCTTCAGTAGCACTTGGGCTTAGAATAGTGTTACCTTTTTAATTATCAAGCTTGAATGAACCTATAGCCTAAAACCTAGGTAGGTTAAACCGTCACTCCCGTTATCCGGAAACCAGAGTGAGGGCGTTGTGGACTAATAAAAAGCACTACTAAGGCATCTCAGATATTAAGACCAAACGTTAGGTGCGCCATGTTGTAGGGATTCTGCGTATGCACAGAACTATGCGCAGGAAACCAGAACCTTAGAGAATTGTGGTGTACCAGAAACTCCCCTCAGAACTAAGAACCCCTTATCCGACTAGCTTAGTGTCACATTCGTTATCCGAGATTTAGCTCGGCGGTCCCAATGTATAGACAACCCAGAACATGCGACTTAGTTATTCTCAGGAATGGTGGGAACCCGAAATACCCGTTTGCACATATATATCAGTCCACAACAGAATAACTAAGACACAGTAAAGTTTAAAGAATTTATTCATAAACCTCGAGTCCTGTTATACAGTACTTTGGCTAACATAAGCAGACAAATGGTTAAGATCATTACCATTAGCATTGTTACAATTCCATAGAAAATGAAAGGAGCGATCATATTAATAATGACAGTGGAAAACAACCACCCTCCTTTCTCTAGCAACTAATAAAATATTATTAGACTATTAGAAGGTCTCATAGGCTTGCATAGGGGACCCCATACCGTATAGATCAGCTTAGGTGTATCACATCACAGGATCAGCTCAGTGTTCTCTGCAACAGCTCTTCTATCGAATGCCCTAACAATATGCTGCGCTGTAATATTAAAGCCCACGACTTTCTGGTATTTGCAGCTGCGTGCATGTTATGACTAAACAGTGGTACGATCACCCTGAACACAATCAGCCGGCACCGTCTAGTGTCCTAGAACAGTTCTTTACTCGATGTACAGACCAAGGGCACTAGCAACTGTTAAGGATGTATAAATAACATTCACTTGAGACAAGAGCGAGTCTGCATTTCTCAAATGAATAACATGTAACAACAGTGTCGGGTGCAAAGGTAGCAAAAGCAACAAGATGGCTTTCCAACAGCTAACGTGATTGAGCTAACTTAGCACTGTAAATAGGGAGTGGCCTAAAACCACGTGTCAGAACTCTACGAGGCTGGAGGCAGATTCAGCTACCTTGTACGATCATTCTTTCAAAGTACTCTATAAATACGTTAGGACTGTTTCTCTTAAAAAGAATCATTTTTTATACTATAAACAGGCTATATTACACACCAAAAAAACTAGCGAAGTTTGTAAACCCAACCCCTCTTTGCCCAAGATGTGGGCTCATAGAAGCGGATGATATTCATATTTCCTATGATTGTTCAGCAGTTGGCCCCTTCTGGAGTAGAGTGGAGAGGGCTATTGAGAGCATTTTTAAAATAAAGTTATGTTTGAACTTAGCTAGAGTTATGTTTGGCCTGGATGCAGAAATCATTGCTGAATTGAGGGAGACACAAGTTGCATTATTTTTTTTGTTTCATTTTGATTGCTCGAAGAGAAATATGTAAGATCTGGAAGGATGCCAGCCCTCCACTATATAAAAATTGGCTTCGAGCTACACTTAGAATTGCACGTTTAGAATCACTTTTAACTCACAATGTAAATAGCACTGTGTGGAAATCCGTTTATTGAATGGGGAATAGTAATGAGGCTGTAATAAAATACGCAAGGTCCAATGATTACACCATGCCTTGGTATAAAAAGGCAGGCCGGGCTGGCCCCAGGCGAAAGCAAGAACTCTGGCCCGGGGCGCCCAGGACAAGATCGGGCCATAGGAGATAATTTGCACTCGTTAGTGGTGAGATGAGGACTTAAAAAAAAAAAAAGAAACATTATCTCAAAATGACAATAGACTTTTCGACCCTCTATATTTTGAATAAGGGCCTCAAGACAGCTCCCCACCAACAGTTCAGTATTAGACCAGTTTGAATGACTCACCAGAAATGAAGTCAGGATTAAGAGCAATTATTGCCATATAATTTTGCCCAGGTCAGCTTGCTTTCATCTTCTCAAATATTATAAAGTACAGTGGTTCTGTCGGGTATGACCAAGCAATTGCTTTGTTTTACGATTGGATCAAAAGAGGCTAGATGCATCAATCAACAACAACAAAAAAAAATTCATCATAGAGGAAATTATATTTAAGGGGACCACATGAAAAAATAAGCAATGAAAATGCACAAATCACGATGAAATCAGATTTGTTGGGTGGCAGAGTATTCTTTATATATAAATTACATCATTTATATTGACACCCATATAATTCTTTTTAGCGAAGCAAGGCTACCAAAGTTGTAAACATTAAAGTGAATTCGTGAATCAGTGACATAGTGACATTAGTGACACAGTTAGTGCATAATATATGCAAAGTGAATACAAAAGTTTTATATACAATATAAAAACGGGCCAATATTAGAGAGAGGCACAATGACACAGTTTCCAAGGATAACTCAAGTTCTATATGAAACCGGGTCTTGAACTGGTCCTAGGTACTGTCGACGTTTCAACCCTATATATGCGATCTTAAATCGTCATGCGGGTCTTCATCAGGACTTAGAATTGACAATGGCAACCTGCAGGAGCAAGTAAAGTGCGTGTCAATAGATGGTCTTAAATACTGAAATTTATGTGGTCCGAATACTACAAAAATGTGGTAATGGAGATGGCCATAACTCACCTAGCCGTTAGTCTAGGATGGCCTAATATTCACACATTGTAGAGCCGAATCACTCATCCAATGGAGTTTCTGAAAATTAAATTCAAATAAATTGAACCTAGGGTGATGGCATGAGATATAGTTTAATCATCCAACCATCACTATTAAATATAATTTCCTTTATGATTAATTTTTTTTTTTTTTGTTGATTGATGCATCTAGCCTCTTTTGATCCAATCGTAAAACAAAGCAATTGCTTGGTCATACCCGACAGAACCACTGTACTTTATATCATTTATACCCAGGTTCTGAGGGACACAGGGTCACCCCATTGCAAAATTTAATGGTCCAGCACCCAAGAAGCAACAGATATTAGACATTTGTACATGACATGAATAAATGTCGACAGTTAATCTTTCAAGAAATGGACTTTCAGCAGAGACGATTCTTGTCTTTTTTTGATCCTTTATTCAGAAATTTTCTTTCAACATATTAAAACAGACCATAGCCAACGCGTTTCATCCTCACGGACTTCTTCAGGGCTATAAACAATACATATATATACATAAAATTAATATACATTATTTACACAAAATTTCTCATTTTATATTACACTATGTACAGTTCAGACAATCATTGCTCATGATTAAAAAATTTATAACTATAACAGTTCTTTTAGCATGAAAGAATAAAGCAAAAGTACTCATAAATAGTTATTTCCTTCTGCCCATTTCACAATACATCTCCTATGGGATCCTAATCACTCTGCTGAATTCCAAATTACAAAAGAGGAACAATTATGTATGTAATATTCCTAAAGTATTTCATTTGTTTAAAATTCATGGACATTTCACATCAACACATAATCTCATATTAGAGCATCTCAACAACCTTGGCTAGAGTAGTGAAAAAGTGCTATCAATTCCCTCAGGCTTACCATAACATAGTGGCTTTGTTTTTCTGTGGTCTGGGCTCTTTCCTTACGGTTGTAGGTAGTCTATTTGCTGTATACGTTTTATAATATCTAACAAAAAAGATATTATTGTTTGTTTACCATTTTATATAAAAGAATTTCTTTAGATCTTTTTAGACACAAAAGTATATATACACAGGCTTCGTGGTGTTATCCACCAACAGACTTCGTGGTGTTATCCACCAACAGATGATAAAGTTAGGATACGGGGATTTTATATTATTTTTTAGTTTTCAAATTTCCAATTTCAATTACTATGAATATTCCTACCTGACAGAGTGCTCAGGCGATTGAAAAACCAGTTCCTTTTATTTTTCCCAGTTTGTTAGATTAATCAGTATCCGCCATTCCTCAGTCAGGGATTATCTATCCAAGGATAAATAACAAAGGTAATTTGCTATCCCATCCATGATAACCATATGCCTAGATTACACATATACCATTACGTTTCTCCCTGGTTATCCACTTCTTTTTACGTCTCCTTTCTATTTAATGAAAACATGCTACTATGTTGCTATCTCAGCTTGGATATAATGTTAGTCCAAATATTGGTTATAATCAAACTTTTCGTCCCAAATCTTTATATAGATCTAATTTAAACACGCTCCTATCACAAAATTATTTTGGCTAAAGCCCCTCTTTATATGAATCTAATAAAAACAGGCTCACTAGGCTGTAGGGAATTCTATAGTAACACAACCCTCAATTCCAAGGTGGGTATATTCCCCTCAATAATATATTCCAAGATTATTTTGGCTGAGAAAAGTAAATAATGGCAAAATCAATATAAATTTAAGAACAAAAACAAGTTCCCTAATATGCCACTTATTCTCCATTAGTCTTAGTTTTCCTAGTTTTTAGTAACTCCCTCGTTGATTCCAATATTTATATCTATAGGCTTACCTTTTCATTTTGTGTCTGCCGGCTACTCGCGTGGCGTCATTGTTACAAAAAGAAGTGTGAGTATTCAGTTTAAATACCCCACTCTGAACGAGATGCACAGCACCTGTGTTGGATCGGTGCCTCATTCATTAACGATTCCTGATTTTGGGCGCCATGTTGGAATGGATAAATTAACATACTTTAACCTCATTGTTTGGAACTAAGAAGATCTTATTCGTCATTCCATTAATTTATACAATGCACTCTTGCACTAATACATTTCAAGCCGCTTCCTATTTTTAAACCGAGAAATATCTCGGCATCTTACGTTATCGTATCGTACCTTAATGATTTAGAGTTTTGGTCTCCATTTTGAAATGGGATTGAGTCTAAGATAATCATCTTCACCCAGCACCTGTGTTGGATCGGTGCCTCATTCATTAACGATTCCTGATTTTGGGCGCCATGTTTGAATGGATAAATTAACATACTTTAACCTTATTGTTTGGAGCTAAGAAGATCTTAATCGTCATTCCATTAATTTATGCAATGCACTCTTGCACTAATACATTTCAAGCCGTTTCCCATTTTTAGACCGAGAAATATCTCGGCATCTTACGTTATCGTATCGTACCCTAATGATTTAGAGTTTTGGTCTCCATTTTGAAATGGGATTGAGTCTAAGATAATCATCTTAACCCAGCGCGAATCCCGGTTTTAATCGGAATTCAATGCACCTCGCCGCCTCGTCCAATAACTATTTCTAGTTTTGGGCGCCATGTTTGAATAGGTGACTTGACATATTCTATAATCATTGTTTTACCCAAGAGGATCTTTTTCGTCATTTATCTTACCTTAATGCTTTTAGAAATTTGGTCTCCATTTTGTAATGGGATTAAGTCTAAGATAATCATCTTAATCCAGCGCAAGTCCTGGTTTTTATTTGGAATTTTTGTTTACATCTTGCCGCCTAGTCCAATAACTATTTCTAGTTTTGGGCGCCATGTTTGAATAGGTGACTTATCATATTCTCTCCTCGTTGTTTTACCCAAGAGGATCCTTTCTCTTTTTCGTCATTTATATAATTTATTTAGTGCACTCATGCTCACTCCTGAATCCCAGCTATAATCAGAGTTCAATGTACCTCGCTGCCTCGTTCATAAAGTATTTCAATTTTTAGGCGCCATGTTTGAATGGGTGACTTACCCTATTTTATCCTCATTGTTATACCCAAGAGGGTCTTTATCATAATTGCTATAATTTGTTTAGTGCACTCTTATTCAAATGAATTTATTTCACCCACTGTTTTTTATTCCAGAGATATGCCAACACCTTTATACAGTTATTGCATCGCCCTTAGGCGATTTTACATTTTAGTCGCCATCTTGGATTGGATTTAAGTCAATTAAGGTTTTTTTTGTGTAGCCATCTTGGGAAGGGTTTGGGTGAGTTATAAACGATTTATCACAGCTTTATACGGAATCCTATGCATCTCTGTTCAATCACCATCTTGATACTGGTTTACATAAGTTATAATCAACTTATCCCAGCTTAAATCGGAATTCTATGCACCTCTATTCGATCTCCGCTTTTTAATATAAGTATAAGATGGTCAACTTAACCAGGCTTGAATCCCAGCTATAATCGGAATTCAGTGCACCTCGCCGCCACGTTCATTAGTTGTCTAAAATTTTTAATTTTATGGGCGCCGTGTTTGAATAGGTAATTTTCCCTATCATTAAATGGTATTCTATATAATAATGCCATTATCACATAGGGAATGAGGGTATTCGCTTGTGTTCCGGTTCACCCCCATGCGTGGCATTATACCCCAGATAGTTCTTAGTGATCTTTTTTTCAAAAGAAAAGACATAGAGTTAAAGGGGGCCAGTTTGTTAAGGAGTGCATACCCCTTATATATGTGACAATCATCATCCGTACAGGATTTAAAGAAGGAACTGATCACCTGTCATCGTTCAAGGGCATTTAGGCTCACAAGAAATGGTAAAGTTCATCATTTGTGTTTAGACCCAGAGCTACAGTTCTTAAGCGGCAAATCCAACTAGCCTCTGCTCTTCTAAGAATCGATTCTCTATTCCCACCCCTCTCTGGTATTTTTATGTGTTCCAATGCATGAAACCATATATCTGTTTTTGATGGGTGATGTTCATGGATGTGTATCGCTACTGGATAGCGCTCATCCTTGTTTTTTATGGCCCGTACGTGCTCCTGGATCCTGATTTTTAAAGTTCTAATACTGCTGCCTATGTAGACTTTGTTACACGCACATCCAAGGGCATAGACTGTGTAAGTTGAATTGCAATTAATAAAGGTATTGATTGTATAGCCTTTTTGAGTATTGTACCGAAAATCTGTTTTTTTGTTGCATCCAAATTTGCATACACTGCACGAACCACATGTATAGAACCCTGATGGTTTACAAGGAAGCCACGTGGTTGGTCTTGTGTCGGTTTTTTTAATGTAACTTGGACAGAGAATCTTTTTCAATGTTTCACCTTTTTTATAAACCACTCTCGGTTTTTTAGGAACACTTCCAGGTGGCATTTGTTCATTGGCAATTAAATGCCAATTTTTACGTAGGATGTTATATACATGATCACTGTAAGCATTATACTTGGTTATAAACAGAATTTCTTCAGTTTTCGCCCTTGTATTTGCTTTTTGTTGAATTGATGTTAAAGTAGTTTTGCGATCTATTTTCAATGCCCTTGATTCTGCTTGTTTCAGACATTTTTCTGTATATCCTCTATTTCTGAATTTATGTTTGATGTCATTAATGCTTTTTGTGAAATTGCTTTCCTCACTACACGCACGTCGGGCTCTAATCATTTCCCCAAAGGGTATGGCATTGATAGTGGACCTGGGGTGTGAACTTTCAGCATGCAGTATGCTATTGCATGCAGTTGGTTTAGTAAACATTTTGCTTTGTATTTGATTGTTTGCCACATACAGATTTTAATCGAGAAAGTCAATAGAGTCTCTAGAGTAAGTGATGGTCATTTTTATATTAAATCTATTTTGATTTAGGTATCTGTGGTAATCCATTAGGTCTTCTACTCCTCCATTCCAAATTAGGAGCACATCGTCTATGTATCTCCCGTAAAAGATGATATTATTGCTCCAATTTTTTGAGCCCTGTCCCCAGGCATGCTCCGTCTCATAGAGACCCATAAAAAGGTTCGCATAAGACGGAGCAAACCTGGATCCCATGGCCGTGCCTTGTTGTTGTAGAAACCATTTTTCACCATGCATAAATGCATTCATACTGAGAATCATGCGAGTCATTTCAAGGAGCATGAGAGTATGTTCCAGGTGACAAGCATTACGTTTGTAAAGGAAGTGTTTTAGAGCTTCAAGTCCAACATCAGTTTTTATGCATGTATACAGACTCTCAACGTCTAAGGATACAAATAGAAGATCATTACTGTCCCAGACAAAATCCTCCAGCTTGCACAGGACATCCCTACTATCCTTAAGATACGATGGTAGATTCTTAACAAAGGGTTGCAAGAACCCATCTACATATTCAGAGAGGTGCTCGGTTGGTCCCCCATTACCCGAGATAATTGGTCTTCCTGGGGGAAATCCCCCCCCTCCCTTATGAATTTTCGGGAGAATGTAGATGCATGGTTTCCTAGAATCTTGTGCTAATAGGTATTTGTATTCTTTATCAGACAAAAGACATGATTCATGCCAGTCGCGTAGACTAGCATTGATATTTTGTTCGATCAATTTCGTTGGATCCTCCTTAAGTTGTGTATAGCATTCGCTATTTCCCAATTGTCTGTCAATTTCACCCAAGTAATCACATCTATTCATCACCACAATGTTTCCTCCCTTGTCAGCTTCCCTTATAACTATTTCTGGATCTTCCCTTAGTGATGTTAACAATTCCCTTTCTCTTTTAGTTATATTGTATTTGTGTTTACAATGGGCATTTACAGTGTGTTTATCCTCCAACTGATGTAGCTGTTGTGTGACCCTATTGTAGAATTCATCAATGTGGGTGTCCTGTGTTCTGGGTGGTTGAAATCTTGATCTATCTTTTAAACCACTGTCTATTGTAGTGTCTTCAAAAATTTCTAACATACTTGCAGTATCTGTAATATCAATGTTATCATCATCATTATCAAGAGTGGCCAAAAGATGTGTAGCATTAAGATCTGCAATAGTTAGTGAGGAAACATTTGGATGGTCAGACAATACAGTTCGCATACAAGGTCTATTTTCAAAGAACTTTTTTAATCTCAATTTTCTTACAAATTTGAAGAGATCAATGTGGACATCAACAAAATCACATGGGTTCGTGACACAAAAACTTAATCCTTTACGTAGGATGTCCTTTTCACAATCGGTCAAAGTTCTTCCTGACAGATTTACAATATTCAGTTCATTTGCGATTTGGTTATTGGCAGTAGTTTCATCATCATTGTTACATTCATCCAATATGATATTCACTTCCTTACTTGTGTTTTGCTTTGCATTCTGGTTTGTACGCCTATTTTTGTATTTCTTCCCTCCCCTCCTGATTCTTGGTTTGGGTTTTTCTTTTTGTTCCCCAGTCTGTAGCGTTGTACCTCCCGTAAAAAATGGGATGAGGTGGAGGTTTCCAGATTACTTACTCCCTCCCCCGGATCGCTTTCAATAGAGGACAGGGAAGTACTAGTGTTGGAAGACACACTCTCCGCCTTTTCAGTGGTTCTGGTAACTTTGGATGAAACATCATCATATTTCTTAGAAAAAGTAAAGATGCGGCCACTCGCATAGTCTGCCTCATCTCGTAGTATTTTCTTTTGTTTTTTGTCTTTCAAATAAATCTGGTATGCCACCAGTTCCTTTTTAAGGATCTCATAGTTTTTAGCAATTGCTTCCTTTAGATTTATATCAGCAATTTCTTTTTCTAATTTCATAATCTCTTCCTTTATTTTGCTAACCTTTCTTTCTGAGTTAGTTATAAGAATCCTCATCATGCGATATGACGCATCATAGAGGCCTTCCTCCCAATCATCTAAGAGGTCCTGTTCCAAATCCTCATAATTCGGGAAAATTAAAATTCTCAGGCCTCGTGGGATTTTCTTGTTCTCAATATATTTTCGCAATGTTGCCCCATCCCACCATTTGGCCAGTTCCTGTTTTTTCAGTTTTTCCAACCTGAAAAATTTCTCCCTCAGTCCCTCATTTTTTTAATGTATATTAATTTTATGTATATATATGTATTGTTTATAGCCCTGAAGAAGTCCGTGAGGATGAAACGCGTTGGCTATGGTCTGTTTTAATATGTTGAAAGAAAATTTCTGAATAAAGGATCAAAAAAAGACAAGAATCGTCTCTGCTGAAAGTCCATTTCTTGAAAGATTAACTGTCGACATTTATTCATGTCATGTACAAATGTCTAATATCTGTTGCTTCTTGGGTGCTGGACCATTAAATTTTGCTTTGGTTGTTTGAAGTGTGTAGCTTTAGGAGATTTAGAGGCTTTGGATCTCCGGTCATTAGCACCATTTATTTAAATAATCTCACTAGGGATAGGTGCGGTTGTGCTTTGCCCCAAATCCTCTCCTTTTCTAAACAAATTGTCTAATTGGGTGAACTAGCACTATCCTTTTGCTATTTTTTGAATATACGTATAATGGATTTTGATGATAATCGGGAAGCGTTATTAGGGGACCTGTTTAAATTACAGGGGCCCAAGGCTAATATCCCCACAACAACTTCTCCCAAAAATGAGGGACTGAGGGAGAAATTTTTCAGGTTGGAAAAACTGAAAAAACAGGAACTGGCCAAATGGTGGGATGGGGCAACATTGCGAAAATATATTGAGAACAAGAAAATCCCACGAGGCCTGAGAATTTTAATTTTCCCGAATTATGAGGATTTGGAACAGGACCTCTTAGATGAATGGGAGGAAGGCCTCTATGATGCGTCATATCGCATGATGAGGATTCTTATAACTAACTCAGAAAGAAAGGTTAGCAAAATAAAGGAAGAGATTATGAAATTAGAAAAAGAAATTGCTGATATAAATCTAAAGGAAGCAATTGCTAAAAACTATGAGATCCTTAAAAAGGAACTGGTGGCATACCAGATTTATTTGAAAGACAAAAAACAAAAGAAAATACTACGAGATGAGGCAGACTATGCGAGTGGCCGCATCTTTACTTTTTCTAAGAAATATGATGATGTTTCATCCAAAGTTACCAGAACCACTGAAAAGGCGGAGAGTGTGTCTTCCAACACTAGTACTTCCCTGTCCTCTATTGAAAGCGATCCGGGGGAGGGAGTAAGTAATCTGGAAACCTCCACCTCATCCCATTTTTTACGGGAGGTACAACGCTACAGACTGGGGAACAAAAAGAAAAACCCAAACCAAGAATCAGGAGGGGAGGGAAGAAATACAAAAATAGGCGTACAAACCAGAATGCAAAGCAAAACACAAGTAAGGAAGTGAATATCATATTGGATGAATGTAACAATGATGATGAAACTACTGCCAATAACCAAATCGCAAATGAACTGAATATTGTAAATCTGTCAGGAAGAACTTTGACCGATTGTGAAAAGGACATCCTACGTAAAGGATTAAGTTTTTGTGTCACGAACCCATGTGATTTTGTTGATGTCCACATTGATCTCTTCAAATTTGTAAGAAAATTGAGATTAAAAAAGTTCTTTGAAAATAGACCTTGTATGCGAACTGTATTGTCTGACCATCCAAATGTTTCCTCACTAACTATTGCAGATCTTAATGCTACACATCTTTTGGCCACTCTTGATAATGATGATGATAACATTGATATTACAGATACTGCAAGTATGTTAGAAATTTTTGAAGACACTACAATAGACAGTGGTTTAAAAGATAGATCAAGATTTCAACCACCCAGAACACAGGACACCCACATTGATGAATTCTACAATAGGGTCACACAACAGCTACATCAGTTGGAGGATAAACACACTGTAAATGCCCATTGTAAACACAAATACAATATAACTAAAAGAGAAAGGGAATTGTTAACATCACTAAGGGAAGATCCAGAAATAGTTATAAGGGAAGCTGACAAGGGAGGAAACATTGTGGTGATGAATAGATGTGATTACTTGGGTGAAATTGACAGACAATTGGGAAATAGCGAATGCTATACACAACTTAAGGAGGATCCAACGAAATTGATCGAACAAAATATCAATGCTAGTCTACGCGACTGGCATGAATCATGTCTTTTGTCTGATAAAGAATACAAATACCTATTAGCACAAGATTCTAGGAAACCATGCATCTACATTCTCCCGAAAATTCATAAGGGAGGGGGGGGATTTCCCCCAGGAAGACCAATTATCTCGGGTAATGGGGGACCAACCGAGCACCTCTCTGAATATGTAGATGGGTTCTTGCAACCCTTTGTTAAGAATCTACCATCGTATCTTAAGGATAGTAGGGATGTCCTGTGCAAGCTGGAGGATTTTGTCTGGGACAGTAATGATCTTCTATTTGTATCCTTAGACGTTGAGAGTCTGTATACATGCATAAAAACTGATGTTGGACTTGAAGCTCTAAAACACTTCCTTTACAAACGTAATGCTTGTCACCTGGAACATACTCTCATGCTCCTTGAAATGACTCGCATGATTCTCAGTATGAATGCATTTATGCATGGTGAAAAATGGTTTCTACAACAACAAGGCACGGCCATGGGATCCAGGTTTGCTCCGTCTTATGCGAACCTTTTTATGGGTCTCTATGAGACGGAGCATGCCTGGGGACAGGGCTCAAAAAATTGGAGCAATAATATCATCTTTTACGGGAGATACATAGACGATGTGCTCCTAATTTGGAATGGAGGAGTAGAAGACCTAATGGATTACCACAGATACCTAAATCAAAATAGATTTAATATAAAAATGACCATCACTTACTCTAGAGACTCTATTGACTTTCTCGATTTAAATCTGTATGTGGCAAACAATCAAATACAAAGCAAAATGTTTACTAAACCAACTGCATGCAATAGCATACTGCATGCTGAAAGTTCACACCCCAGGTCCACTATCAATGCCATACCCTTTGGGGAAATGATTAGAGCCCGACGTGCGTGTAGTGAGGAAAGCAATTTCACAAAAAGCATTAATGACATCAAACATAAATTCAGAAATAGAGGATATACAGAAAAATGTCTGAAACAAGCAGAATCAAGGGCATTGAAAATAGATCGCAAAACTACTTTAACATCAATTCAACAAAAAGCAAATACAAGGGCGAAAACTGAAGAAATTCTGTTTATAACCAAGTATAATGCTTACAGTGATCATGTATATAACATCCTACGTAAAAATTGGCATTTAATTGCCAATGAACAAATGCCACCTGGAAGTGTTCCTAAAAAACCGAGAGTGGTTTATAAAAAAGGTGAAACATTGAAAAAGATTCTCTGTCCAAGTTACATTAAAAAAACCGACACAAGACCAACCACGTGGCTTCCTTGTAAACCATCAGGGTTCTATACATGTGGTTCGTGCAGTGTATGCAAATTTGGATGCAACAAAAAAACAGATTTTCGGTACAATACTCAAAAAGGCTATACAATCAATACCTTTATTAATTGCAATTCAACTTACACAGTCTATGCCCTTGGATGTGCGTGTAACAAAGTCTACATAGGCAGCAGTATTAGAACTTTAAAAATCAGGATCCAGGAGCACGTACGGGCCATAAAAAACAAGGATGAGCGCTATCCAGTAGCGATACACATCCATGAACATCACCCATCAAAAACAGATATATGGTTTCATGCATTGGAACACATAAAAATACCAGAGAGGGGTGGGAATAGAGAATCGATTCTTAGAAGAGCAGAGGCTAGTTGGATTTGCCGCTTAAGAACTGTAGCTCTGGGTCTAAACACAAATGATGAACTTTACCATTTCTTGTGAGCCTAAATGCCCTTGAACGATGACAGGTGATCAGTTCCTTCTTTAAATCCTGTACGGATGATGATTGTCACATATATAAGGGATATGCACTCCTTAACAAACTGGCCCCCTTTAACTCTATGTCTTTTCTTTTGAAAAAAAGATCACTAAGAACTATCTGGGGTATAATGCCACGCATGGGGGTGAACCGGAACACAAGCGAATACCCTCATTCCCTATGTGATAATGGCATTATTATATAGAATACCATTTAATGATAGGGAAAATTACCTATTCAAACACGGCGCCCATAAAATTAAAAATTTTAGACAACTAATGAACGTGGCGGCGAGGTGCACTGAATTCCGATTATAGCTGGGATTCAAGCCTGGTTAAGTTGACCATCTTATACTTATATTAAAAAGCGGAGATCGAATAGAGGTGCATAGAATTCCGATTTAAGCTGGGATAAGTTGATTATAACTTATGTAAACCAGTATCAAGATGGTGATTGAACAGAGATGCATAGGATTCCGTATAAAGCTGTGATAAATCGTTTATAACTCACCCAAACCCTTCCCAAGATGGCTACACAAAAAAAACCTTAATTGACTTAAATCCAATCCAAGATGGCGACTAAAATGTAAAATCGCCTAAGGGCGATGCAATAACTGTATAAAGGTGTTGGCATATCTCTGGAATAAAAAACAGTGGGTGAAATAAATTCATTTGAATAAGAGTGCACTAAACAAATTATAGCAATTATGATAAAGACCCTCTTGGGTATAACAATGAGGATAAAATAGGGTAAGTCACCCATTCAAACATGGCGCCTAAAAATTGAAATACTTTATGAACGAGGCAGCGAGGTACATTGAACTCTGATTATAGCTGGGATTCAGGAGTGAGCATGAGTGCACTAAATAAATTATATAAATGACGAAAAAGAGAAAGGATCCTCTTGGGTAAAACAACGAGGAGAGAATATGATAAGTCACCTATTCAAACATGGCGCCCAAAACTAGAAATAGTTATTGGACTAGGCGGCAAGATGTAAACAAAAATTCCAAATAAAAACCAGGACTTGCGCTGGATTAAGATGATTATCTTAGACTTAATCCCATTACAAAATGGAGACCAAATTTCTAAAAGCATTAAGGTGAGATAAATGACGAAAAAGATCCTCTTGGGTAAAACAATGATGATAGAATATGTCAAGTCACCTATTCAAACATGGCGCCCAAAACTAGAAATAGTTATTGGACGAGGCGGCGAGGTGCATTGAATTCCGATTAAAACCGGGATTCGCGCTGGGTTAAGATGATTATCTTAGACTCAATCCCATTTCAAAATGGAGACCAAAACTCTAAATCATTAGGGTACGATACGATAACGTAAGATGCCGAGATATTTCTCGGTCTAAAAATGGGAAACGGCTTGAAATGTATTAGTGCAAGAGTGCATTGCATAAATTAATGGAATGACGATTAAGATCTTCTTAGCTCCAAACAATAAGGTTAAAGTATGTTAATTTATCCATTCAAACATGGCGCCCAAAATCAGGAATCGTTAATGAATGAGGCACCGATCCAACACAGGTGCTGGGTGAAGATGATTATCTTAGACTCAATCCCATTTCAAAATGGAGACCAAAACTCTAAATCATTAAGGTACGATACGATAACGTAAGATGCCGAGATATTTCTCGGTTTAAAAATAGGAAGCGGCTTGAAATGTATTAGTGCAAGAGTGCATTGTATAAATTAATGGAATGACGAATAAGATCTTCTTAGTTCCAAACAATGAGGTTAAAGTATGTTAATTTATCCATTCCAACATGGCGCCCAAAATCAGGAATCGTTAATGAATGAGGCACCGATCCAACACAGGTGCTGTGCATCTCGTTCAGAGTGGGGTATTTAAACTGAATACTCACACTTCTTTTTGTAACAATGACGCCACGCGAGTAGCCGGCAGACACAAAATGAAAAGGTAAGCCTATAGATATAAATATTGGAATCAACGAGGGAGTTACTAAAAACTAGGAAAACTAAGACTAATGGAGAATAAGTGGCATATTAGGGAACTTGTTTTTGTTCTTAAATTTATATTGATTTTTCCATTATTTACTTTTCTCAGCCAAAATAATCTTGGAATATATTATTGAGGGGAATATACCCACCTTGGAATTGAGGGTTGTGTTACTATAGAATTCCCTACAGCCTAGTGAGCCTGTTTTTATTAGATTCATATAAAGAGGGGCTTTAGCCAAAATAATTTTGTGATAGGAGCGTGTTTAAATTAGATCTATATAAAGATTTGGGACGAAAAGTTTGATTATAACCAATATTTGGACTAACATTATATCCAAGCTGAGATAGCAACATAGTAGCATGTTTTCATTAAATAGAAAGGAGACGTAAAAAGAAGTGGATAACCAGGGAGAAACGTAATGGTATATGTGTAATCTAGGCATATGGTTATCATGGATGGGATAGCAAATTACCTTTGTTATTTATCCTTGGATAGATAATCCCTGACTGAGGAATGGCGGATACTGATTAATCTAACAAACTGGGAAAAATAAAAGGAACTGGTTTTTCAATCGCCTGAGCACTCTGTCAGGTAGGAATATTCATAGTAATTGAAATTGGAAATTTGAAAACTAAAAAATAATATAAAATCCCCGTATCCTAACTTTATCATCTGTTGGTGGATAACACCACGAAGTCTGTTGGTGGATAACACCACGAAGCCTGTGTATATATACTTTTGTGTCTAAAAAGATCTAAAGAAATTCTTTTATATAAAATGGTAAACAAACAATAATATCTTTTTTGTTAGATATTATAAAACGTATACAGCAAATAGACTACCTACAACCGTAAGGAAAGAGCCCAGACCACAGAAAAACAAAGCCACTATTTTATGGTAAGCCTGAGGGAATTGATAGCACTTTTTCACTACTCTAGCCAAGGTTGTTGAGATGCTCTAATATGAGATTATGTGTTGATGTGAAATGTCCATGAATTTTAAACAAATGAAATACTTTAGGAATATTACATACATAATTGTTCCTCTTTTGTAATTTGGAATTCAGCAGAGTGATTAGGATCCCATAGGAGATGGATTGTGAAATGGGCAGAAGGAAATAACTATTTATGAGTACTTTTGCTTTATTCTTTCATGCTAAAAGAACTGTTATAGTTATAAATTTTTTAATCATGAGCAATGATTGTCTGAACTGTACATAGTGTAATATAAAATGAGAAATTTTGTGTAAATAATGTATATTAATTTTATGTATATATATGTATTGTTTATAGCCCTGAAGAAGTCCGTGAGGATGAAACGCGTTGGCTATGGTCTGTTTTAATATGTTGAAAGAAAATTTCTGAATAAAGGATCAAAAAAAGACAAGAATCGTCTCTGCTGAAAGTCCATTTCTTGAAAGATTAACTGTCGACATTTATTCATGTCATGTACAAATGTCTAATATCTGTTGCTTCTTGGGTGCTGGACCATTAAATTTTGCTTTGGTTGTTTGAAGTGTGTAGCTTTAGGAGATTTAGAGGCTTTGGATCTCCGGTCATTAGCACCATTTATTTAAATAATCTCACTAGGGATAGGTGCGGTTGTGCTTTGCCCCAAATCCTCTCCTTTTCTAAACACAGGGTCACCCCATTGTTTATGAAATTCATCTTCTCAAAGGCATGTTTAATATTAACGGGAATGATGGAGTCTAAAACGAAAATACTCACCCGTTCATCTTCAGGAGTCAGTGAATTCAGAGCAGAAGCCAAGTAACGAAGAGTCAGTAATACCTGAGACTGAAGAATTGTAATTGCCCAGGTTTTGAGAATGGCTCCCAGTTTCAAAATTGGCGAAGATGTTGAAGAACATACATAAACTAATCAATAAAAAGGGCAAAAATCAACTCAAAGTAGGGTGCCCTCCACTGAGTTGAAGGTCACGTCACCTCTCAGACTGACACCAGAATGTGGCCGTTTCTAATAAAGCACATAACAATACAAGAATGGAATCAATGGGGTATTATAAAGAAAGTGGACTGAGGTAAGAGGATTGGCACACTTAGATTATTTGAATGTCTTGTCTGATAACAGGGAGTTTGTCACTCTACTCCTTCAGAAGCCAGCATCTACTGTTTCAGTCAGTGGTATCTACACTTTGACTAGGCCCAAGGATTTGCCAGGAAGGGCTGCAAGCTAACAGGCAGATTACCACTTAGGCATAAATGATGAGCGAAGAAGAAAAAGGGCAACTGACAGCTGCCACTGGTTTCCACAGGGAGTGACACAATAGAACTCTGCCAGGGGATTCTCTCCTCCAAAGACAAGAATTAATACATTTACTAAATTAAACTACTAACATAAACAATTGTTCTTCTTCATGTCTGCAGCAGTATGGCTTTGTTTCTTTAGCTATGCATGTCAGGGACAGGAAGATGTTAATTATGGTAATGTAGTATTTTAACTACAATTATTAGCTCAGAATATGTACTGGTAAGTAGTGTAACTGCAGCAGGCTTAATTAGCCATAAACATTCATGACATCAGTGGTATCACTGATAACATATCGCATCACTGGTCGCCATCATCCCAGACATCAATCAAATGACTACTCTTTACCATGTATGTGTGTGGCAATGCAGGCGTGCTGAGTACAGCCAAACACTGGGGGGGTCAATGGGTACTTTCAAAGAGTCTTTCAAGGGGTGGGAAGGAGGTGAAGGAAGGGTAGGCCAACACAAGAACTTGGGCATTAAGGCAGAATGACAGAATCAGAGCTGCATGAATGAACAAGGGCTGGAGCCGACATTGGATGAAAGCCCTATGAGTCACTAAAAGTTGATTTGCTTCGAGAGTTATTAATCAACATTATATCACTATAAACGTAATCAATACCATCTCTGACTTTGCAGTAATTCCTCTTTTTTGACAGTGGAAATACACCCGTGGCTCTATATCTATCCATTGCAAGAATTACTGCAGCCATAAAACTACAATTAGTGGCAATATGAACATGCATTGATCGTGAGTGGAATCGGAGCACATTTACGTTCGGACGCTGCTCCAGTGTGGACCACAGCCTCTGTGCCGCGCTGTTGTCCACAACAGTTCTACAGCCCCCTGAGGAGGCATCCATGACCATGGTAGCCTGTGCTTGAAGAGGGATGAACAGATTGGAGAGGTTCATTCACTAGTGAAATCTGAGTAACAATTGGACTATCACCGGAGCCAATAGCCTTTCATAGTGTTGGAGCCACAGCAATCCCAAGAGCCTTCGGAGGGCCCTCATCTGCCATCTGGCATTCAGAACCAGCAGGTTGCACAAGGCCATCATGTCTCCAGCTTCCTGATGACCTTCAAATGCTCCGGGGAATAAGATTTCAGGCTGCGACGTCATGGTCTGAACCAAGCACCAAATGCAGATGCCATGTGGATCTGACATATACATTTGCTTGTAGCCCTTACAACATGGTTTTAACCATTAGACTTTCACAGGAGCCATCTGACCTAGTTGCTGTTGACGCTGAGGAATTTTATTTTGGTGAAACACAAAAAGGGAGCTCTGGACCCAATCAACAAGGTGCGGAAAAACAGGAAATTAAATTAGCCTGGAGCTTGGCACCTACAATACACTGGTTGAGTCATGAACAGAGCCACCAGTTGTCACCTGGCAAATCTGGAGATCCTCTGCTGGGAAAAAGCTTTTCCAGACTAGTCTGACACCAGGCAAATACTTTTAATGTGAGTAATCTACAGGAAGATGTACCCATCTGAGGTTTATAATACAGTAATGCGGGCCTTACAATCAGAGAACATAGTGCAGTGATTTAATTAGGATATAACTTTTTAACAAGTAACATGGTGTCTTAACACTTCTTTATGATGTGTGATGTTTTCACTAGGATAATTAATGGGTTTGCAGAGGTATGCGTGTTTGTGTGACATGTTCTCTTTATTAGGTTTTGATGTGTGCGTGTGCAAGGTCAATATGATACTAAATGTCTCTTTGCCTATGAATGTAATCCTTTACACCAATGATCCCGCCTTAACAGACTGTTGGTGTCACTGACTGGATAATGCAAGTAGGGCAGCTGTACTGCTCTGAAGAACCCTGAGACAGCTTAGGAACAATGCAATCAAATGGACCCATGGGTCAGCCGGGTGGGTACCCTTACGTCAATAAGGGTTATACTTAGTCCTTCGCCTCCCAAAGAGCCCTAGAAGACTAGCTACAAATGTAGATTTATCTAAGGGGAGAAATGTTAGAGCATACTTCAATTTAAGTTAAACGTACAAAGTATAGAATCTATTAATATAACTGCGTCCGCAGCTAGAAGCATACCAATACTACTGATCTTTGATAAAAAAGTTATAAAAGGTTAAATCTGAAACATAATGAAATATGACCATGGTATTTATTTTACTGTATACTATATGTGGAGTATTTTCTGCAAATGTACAGTGTTTCGTGAGTGCAGTGGTGCATCAAGGGCTATAATGGGTATAATGGAATTTATATTTTGGCGGATGGGATATCCGTCACCGTTGTAACAGAGTAACTTGTCTGCCAAGATCTAAGATTGATGGACCGTGGTTACCCGCGCAGTCTCCTAAAGAAATCAAGGAAGGGGCGAGGTACTGCCATAGAGACATACTTTTACAAAACAATCAAAACCGAAGCAGTGTAAATGACAGGACTTTCTGTGTATCTACTTTTAGTAACAGAAGCAACAAAATCAAAATAATCAGAAATCAGAATTGGCACCTAGTATCTGATGAAATAGGCATTACAGACAATCCCCTATTCGCTTTCAAAAGAGGAAGAAACATCAGGGACTATGCTGTCAGCTCAAACCTCAAAGAAAAGCGACCATCAGACACACGCTCTCTCCTAATGTTGCCACCGTTACAAGGACACTTCAAATGCGGGCGCTGCAAAGCCTGCGAGCTCACTGTTGAGCAAAATGAATTTATATAAATGGTAAACAGTACAATTTATACCATCAGACAAATTGTAATACCAAAGATGTAATTTACTTAATCAAGTGTCCATGCCAAAAAGTGTACGTAGGGCAGACGAAGCAAAAAATTAAGACACAAATTCTACAGCACTGCTCACGCATCCGCTGTAAAGTACAGGGTGCTCCGTTAGTTGAACATTTCAGTGAGAAACAACACTCTTGTAACAACTTAGAGTGGTGGGTACTGGAAAAGATCCTACCCAATCCAAGAGGTTGCGCACTGTCTGCAACCATGAACCTTAGCAAATGCAAATGGATTCATTTGCTGGACTCAGTTAATGGGGCCTAAACAAGCAGGATTAAATCTTTAGACAAATTTCTCTGCTCAGTATGACCTAAGCAAAACACACTTAACATTGTTCTGACAACATTTAGGACTGCAACTGACTGTACATTCTTTTTGCCATATGATGTAAATTGAACCGGTATAATGTGTGTATAACATTTAAATCTATTTGCGAGTTCTTATTCAAAACACTAATACATGATGTAACTGTTATCCCAATATGCAAATATTATACAAAATGTATCGCAATTTTATGTTGTTATTATCCAATGCGTCAACTATATTATTGTGTGTATTTGTTAAATCAGGAATGCACTAATGCTACCCCAATACAATGTATTATCACATCCTACATTCAGTTTCAAATGGATTATCCCAAGGCTTTGTTATTACAAGAAAAGCTACATAGGTTACATTGTAATCGTTTTGTTCACCTTAAAGAACATGAAAAACAAATAAGAGCGGTTTCCTTTGAATCATGCTTGTGATTCTTTGGCTTAACTCAGAGTTTTCCATCATTCCCCAGACTTTCACTCTGAAATGCAATTTACAGCTACGCCCCACTAGAGGGCTGCCGTGTCATGCACGTATCTTTAATTGAACGTGCTTCTGATTTCAAGAGGACGCCAGCTACACGCTGACGCCTCGTTAAGAAATCTTTTTTTAGAGGTGAGCTCCTACACTCCGGGAGGCAGCTTTCCCTGGTGCAGTTCACGGCATTGAATGCCAGAGGTAAGACGCAGGTTAATACACGCTCCTAAGACAACACCGCCTTCGTTTTCAAAACATATGGTATTTTAACTTGCAGACCTGACGAAGGCATCTTTATTTATTTTTCAGAAAGGTCTGAGGCCAATATTTGGCATCCAGACCTACATGGAAGTACTGTTTGGAGGCGGCCTGCCCCGACAGACATTGCTCAAAATAAATCTTCACTTAAAACAGATGACCCCGAGCGCCTGACGCCGGAGGTAAAATGTATGTGTCTTGTAAAGCGCACTGCTGCCCTGAGGCGTCGTGGCGCTGTAGACCGCTGGGGAACCCGTCCTGGCTATCCCTGTGAGATGGTCCCTCCTGGGTATCTCCAAGGTGAAACCAGGCATCCCCGGCGAATGTGGGGGGCCGTTGTGGAGATGAGGCAAGCTAATGCCCAGAGTTGCCGAGTGTGTTCCTGGTTAGAGTAGGTACCGAGGCGAGAATTATCGAGTCCGTTTGGACCCTGGTCCACGACCCTGCCGCGTCGGGAATTGAACCCTGGTCCCTGGCCGATTCTCTGCTTGCGGATCTGCCGCCTCTAACCAGTGAGCCACACCTCTCCACAAGGTTAGTTGATTTAACTTGCTGGATGTAATCTGTTTTATCGATTTACTTTATTTTTTGCAATTTTCTGAATTATGCTTGGATTAATTGAAACATCATTCATTTATACTAGAATATGAAGGCACGCTGTGCCATTGACTTCTAAATCAACTACCTGACAAGAGAATACCTGTTGGACTTAAGGTACATACGATAGACCATTTAAATTCCTATGATTTTTCTTCTTTAACACTGGCATTAACGGTCACCATAATTTATTTTTGACAGGTCAACCTTCTACTTTATACAAGCTGCTGCGCTGTATATATTAATCATTATTATGGTATCAAGGTGGAACCCTAGTTAAAGGTGAGCAGAGACACTTGGTCTCTCCACATATAATTATACTGTCCAAACCCCATACCAATTCTAAAGAGTATATTTTTTCTTAAACAGGCTACACACAGACTCTGTATTCAGTCCTTAAGAGGACCCCCAACAGATGATTTTACAATCCCACTAATGCCAGGGGTCGAAACGTCGACGCATACTTCCAAGTGTTAATGATCAACCAGACCAAAAGAGAATAACAAGACTAATTGCTGGTCGTGTTGAATCACAATTCTCATGTATCTCACACTGTGTTTAAATGTGTGTTTTTGATATATGTTCAATGTTTATGTTTAAGTTGTGCTGTGATATGTAAACAAATTTTTTGTTTTCACTTCACGCCTTTAATTTATTCATAAGTGTAATTGTACACTATATATCTGTGTGTATATAAATGTCCTGCTCTAATTTTGATTATACAAATTTTATGATTTTGTCATAAAATCCTAAACATATTCAGCAGCACATGAGTAATTATTTGGTATAGTTTCTCTAGTTTGGACTTGCTTTGATATTTTTCATTAAATGAAAGTCTCATCTTATTAGAGGGACACATTTAATGAATATGTTCTACACTTTCTAAAGCAAATTGGTGGCAGAACCACTGTTCACTTCATGTACTAATCCCCAGGTTCTGCACGTAACTGGGTTACCCCATTGTTTCATATTGAAGCTCTAAATCAGGCCTTAGTTACAACGTGCAGTGAAGTGAGTGGAATGAACAAGTTGCTACAATTAATAAAAGCATGCACTGTTTTTAATTTAAGATGAAAAGAAAAATGTAACTGGTAACAGAAAACTGCTTTCACATTTTCATTATTTTTCTGCCTTAATCAACTGCAAGTAGGCAAATAGTTAGTAACCAACTCCTATGTGCTATACAAGCTAACTATTTGTATCCACTTGTCCCACATGGCCAGCAGAGTAAAATGAGATCAACTCTTTTTGTTAAGGTTTCAGCAGAATTGCACATTCTAAGAAAAAGTATATATTGCTCAAATAAAGGACATGGCTTTATAGACGCCCTCTTCTTGAGATCAAGTGGAATGTGGTTCGGATAGTGGACTCTTGATATTAAACTGACAATAAAACGATTACGAAACATGCCAGTTGATATTTTAAGATTTTAAAGTCCACTGGAGAGTTCAGATGAAATGATCTCCACTGGCACCACGCATCATACCCCTGAAATATGAGAGAACAGAAATAGAGTTTAAAAAAGCCATAAACACCAACGAAGTACAAAATGTCGGGAGGTGCTCGCTCAGTGACATAATGACTCAATGCGGCCTGGCGCACGTGGGTCCCACAGGGGCACTTAAGGACCAGCTCGGAAACTGTGGAAAATAACAATAACAGCGGATGTGCTCAATAACTCAGAGTCGCTTCTTAAAAATACAGGCCCAAACACTAAAGGGGATCACAGAACCGGCTTCCAGACGTCCTAGCAACAAATGCTGTGAAAATACAGTCAATAACAGGAATACAAAATGCACCAAGCAAAAAACTGATTTTAAGCAACGTGATCGATAAGGCACTAGAGGGCAAATGATGCAGCAAAGAAAGAGACGCAAGAGTCTTAGGGATCTGAGCATACACTACAAGCTAGGTAAACTGGCACCAATACTACGCATGTCCGAGGGATCTTTTTGAGGACCCTCTGTTTAAAGAAATGGCTTAATTCACAAGCATATGCTGGGATCAGGCCAAATTCTCAATCTGCAGAGCGTAACCATCCAAAGTTATCTCTAGGGCTGGGCAAGGTAAAGCTAGTAGTCTGTCCACATTTCCATAAAAAAAATATCCAGAAGCACAAACCACTTGTTCCACACAGAGGATAAACAGCCAAAATAATTTCAAATATTTATCGAATCCCTAATCCATCACCATGGGCATGTGTAGCAGTGAAGATAGCTCAGTTCATTCCCTGGTGGGAAATAACATCAGACGGTTAAAAGTAAAGTGCTATGGCATCCTATTCAGTTTTTGTGTAGCTTCTGAATAAGAAAATAAGAACTCTCACTTAAAAATGCTATCATTGGCCAAATAAAGCTTTATTGAAAAAGTAAACAATTGAAGATACCAGTGATGAACATACACCCTTTTTTTCCTTAGAATTCCATGATAAAATATTTATCCTGTAAGAAATTTGAGCCACGTCTTTGACACTTAGCTAACAAGGAAACCCTAAGCTAATGCTGTTTCCAATATCATCCCCTTTCTGATCCAACCACTGTGTACTTCCACAGTTAAAGCAGTTCAACATCCTAGAAGTGTTTCAATTTTAGCTCAATTATGTCAATTAAATCATTTTCTTCCTCTAAGTGCTCCACAAAAAAGCACAGGGGACATGCACATTTTACAAATACAACCCAACAATATACCACAGTGCACCCTAGAGAACGTGGAATGAATGGGGATAACTTGCCTTTTTTTTTTTAAATGTGCTCATTGAAACAGGCGACCAAGGCTTTGTCAGGATTTACCCTTCAAGCCCCAGATGTAATGAAAGGCTTAAACGTAGAGGCTCTTTAAACTAGAATCTTTCAGGAGGCAACCCTATTATTTATTGTCAAACTATTCTGTGACAGAGACTGGGAATGCCCAGCACCTATTTTCTTCATTATGGAATGTATATCACGAAACTAATTTCAATTTGAAGATAGATACTATCTATCATCAAATTAAAGGGATTTTAATGAGCAGTACCTTCACCTGCTGCCTCTTTTTCTTTTTTACACAGGACTTCAAAACAAAGTCAATTTATACACAGAGGACTCACTACCATACATATACGGGCTTATGGAACAGATTAATAGAAGCCATATTAACCATCTTGCTAGGCTCCGATATTGATGCAGGTAATTTTGTTCAGTGTATCAGTACACAGGATCCATATTTAAGATTCGCTAGCACAATGAACAAACATGAACTGGTGTGTCTGGACATTCAAATCATGCCAAATCATGACATACGTACTACAGAGGTCTATTCCACACTAATGAGCGACAACACCCCATATGCTTTGACATCTTTCATCCCGGAGCACTGAGTTAAAATCTTACTGATGGACAATATTATATCTGAGATAGAACCGTTCTGATTTTGGGAGATTTTAGGACTAGGCCAATCAATTAACTATCAGACTGCTGGATAGGAAATATTCGACCAATTCGGTGAAGAAAGACAAAAAAGATATAGACATAACTATGGAGATGCTTTACTTGAAACAAACACCAAATCTTAGGAGAACAGATGACGTGAGACAATGTACACAACAAAGTCAAGTGTTCCTCTTCTGCCATCCCCAACTGCAAAACCAAAACCAATTCGCTCGTAACATTTCACTTTGAATACGATAATGCTCTCTACCTTGGTCTCCCTAACTATCTCCTGCAACATCTACAAATTATTCAAAATGCCGCAACCTGACTCATTCTCATCATACCTGCCTATGCTTCAATCTCCTCATATGTTGAAGACCTTCACTGAATACCTATCAAATATGGCTCCAAATGTGAGGCGCAAGGCCTACGTCAGAGCCCTCTACGGCAAAGGTCCTCTCTACATTAGGAAACAATTCCAGAACTGTCTTGGTGCTCGTTGTCTTCGCTCTTCCACTGCTACAATCACAGTGGTCCTTCGCCATCAAAAAATATCACACCTGAGAAACCGTTTGTTCTCTCTTTAGCTGCCAAGCTCTGCAGTTCTCTCAGTTTTCTCTTAAATACCTATCAGATCACCTTGCATTGAAAAAAAACCTCAACGTTTTTTTCTCCAATCTGAATCTATTTACTGAAACCTGTCTGAGTTTCCATTTCCCTCCACTATCACCAGAATGCTCTCCAGGTATTATATGCGCTTTTAGAAATGCCTTTCCCAAACTGCAGAAGGGAACTGTCAAAAAACTAAGGGTAATATAAAATTCAGGCAAAAAAAGTCCAACAAACAACTCTTTGCTTTCAAGCGTGGAAGCAGGGCATTTACCATCAGTGGTAGGCCATTGCTTATATGACAATTCTAGCATGTGCAAATTTACCAGTGTAATGAGTGAAATTTATCACAGTGTTAACAATGTTTAAGAACCGTGAGAACATACAAAATGTAATTCAAAAAAGTAAAATCTATTTGATATCTTGCCAGTGTGGCCTACTTACTTGGGCATGACCACTAGAAACATTGAAATTCAGACAGGAGAACACAGAAGAAAAATACTTTGCCATCATTCTACCCACTGGCGTAATGAAACTTGAGGGGGGCCCTATGCATGACATGAGGAGTGGCCCACTCCGGACTCAATTTGGAGCTCTACGGCCAGAGTACTGTGCTGAGTGGGCCCCTGGAGTTTGGGGGTCCCCCCGCACCGCGGAGGCTGTGAGGGCCTGTGTTACTCCACTGGTTCTCCCACCAAAATTACTGCCCACATCCTTGAAAAAAGCCACAATGAGAATGTCTCGAACTTACAAAAGAAAAACTATCAACTCAACTGATCAAAGATTAGCCAATGAGATTTTATTTACCAAGGGACAATCATCATTCTCCTACAAAAACGATAACATCCAATTACCTCCCTTGACAAACATTACAGAAATTACATCTAGCAGATCCCTGTGCTACGGATTGCTATCTAATTGCGATTGCGTTTGCAAATATTTGGACAATAAGGCCAACATCAGAATTCTAAAAATGATAAACACTTCCATCTCACATTAATGGCCAGGTGCCCTTCCCTTCTAAAATGATGAAGACTTTGGATGCAATACAGTGTATATTACACAGTGTAAGGCATTCTGAACAATCTTCCACTTCCTAAAAAAGAACCTGACAAACCCAAATCTACATGGAATTTATAATCATAATTGAAAATTTGGCTTGTAAGCCTACTTTTTGAAGTACGGCTATCAATTTAAAAATGGTACAAATGGCTCTTTGAAATAGATTCTTTGGCATATCTTGCCTTCAGATAATGGTGATAAAGAAAATCCTTGGCACAGTTTGACTCTACATAGCAATTAAAAGCTTTAGAGTTAAGAAGGTGTGGGAATTAAATGCAACATATAGTCGGGGCAGTTCACAAAGGCAACTTATAATTGTGAGTAAATACACACATATGTTCTTAACTACTTTTGGCTCTTCACCATTTACAAATGTGAAGTTACTCAAAAGTGTAGACTTATATGTCTCAACCCCCTAAAATATGGGGTGGAGTCAAATTTACAAGTGTAAGTTACTACTGCCAAAAAGGAGCAGTAGTAAGTCCAGCACCACACATGGCCAACCACTGATATTGCAACATCCTCCCATAGATAATATTAGAGACAGGGATTAAAAAAAGAAACCCATAGGAAATAATGTTAAATTAAATGAATTTATTTAGACTTTAAAAAATATAAATATGTATAAATATATATATATACATATATATATATATATATATATATATATATATATATATATATATATATGTATATATATATATATATATATATACATATATATATATATATAATATTGTTACATGGATTTTAAAAACCTATTTTTAATTTACAAATAAGTGTAACTTTAAAAAAAATAATCACATTATTTAAAATTAATTCCTAACATTCATTTTTGTTATTTTTTAATACATAAACAAGTATAAACATTTTAATTTAGGTGGGATTTTTAAAATACATCTTTAAAAATTGCAATTTAATTTAATGTGTATTTATAAATAATAAAATAAATATCTACAAACATGCAAATATTTTTACAGATTTCTAAAGTTTAATCTTTTTTTAACTTTTCTCTATACTTTACAGTAGGGAAATCTCTGAGTCCTGTTGGTTCGATTACACATTTTGTGGTTTCTCTAATAGTTGGTTTAAAACAAGATCTCAGAGGGTGAGAGGGGCGAAATTATTACAGTATGCAGGGCTTGTTCAGCCCCGAAAACGCATGGTCCACAATTGGCACTGTTTGTTTGCTTCTATAAAAAATGTAATAAAAAAGATCTGAAGTATAAAACAAGATCTCAGGTAGAAAAATGTAAAGAGAAAAAAATGTAACCCTTTCAACCAACTAAGGCCAAAGGCTCCTTTTCTAGAATGGATATGTTTTTTACCTGTAGATACTAAAAATTCTACTACATTGGTCAAAATCTATATTTGAAATCTTCACAAGACCCTCAGTATTATTTACCATGGGGTTTCTACATTTCTGTACTTCTAGGTGAGTTATTACTTTTTGCAGTAATTTTTTTTTTAACATTCTATTTGTCAAGGTACACATATATTGCAGGGCTATGTACCCCAGAAACATCTGCACAATCAAATCACAGAAAATTGACTTTGACATTTTCGATTGAAAGGATAGAAGAGAAAGTAACAATACAAATAAACTCCAACTCCCCCCGCCCCCAACCCTCTCCCCCCGATCGCACTATGCCCTCATAACCTGACCAAATCATTTGGCTAGAGCAGGGGGTCCACCCATCCAGACACCCCCCGCAGAGCACCCCCGGATTCCCAGTATGAAAATATGAGTCAACTCAGAGGGTGATCCTCTGCCACCGATAGCGGTTCCAACAACAGTCCACAATAATCCGCCCACCGTTTCCAAATTTTGAAGTGTTTGTGCGGGCACCCCCTGGCAACAAAGATGGGTTTCTCCAGACCCACACAAAAGTCTAGGCCATTCTTCCATGCAGCTACGGAAGGGGTCCTCGGCGCCTTCCACGCCTAGCTATGTCCCTTTTCGCTAGGGTAAAGCCCAATTGCATTAGGTGTCGCTTCTAGATGTTGCCTCCTATCCCATCCATAACATGTAGCAGAGCCAGCCTCGGCGAGCGGGGGAGATACCAACCCAGTACCTCTGAGAGACAGGTAAAACCCCCCCTCCAGAAACGATCTAGGGAGAGACAATGTCAGACAGTGTCGATAAGTGTGCCCTCCTCCCGATTGCATCGAAGACACATAGGAGAGGCAATCAGCCTCGCCCTCCACAGGCGCACTTGTGTAAAATAAACCCTATGTAAATACTTAAACTTGGATTGAATTCTCCTTCATTCAGGGGAGGCAAGATGGCGGCCGGTCACTCGGCTGTGTGAACAGACGCTGTGGACTCCCCTGGTAATCCCACCATACAGCGGATTCTTGTGTCCGGTTGAGCGAAGCTGTTACATAGCGCAATCGGCTATGCTTTGGCGGCTGTTCAAACGCTACGGAGTTTTAGCGCATAAACTTTCCCGGTTTCAGTGCTATTCAGCTCGGCTAAGCGGACCTTCGACCTCCCGCTGTTCCTCTGTTGTAATGGCACCGAAAGTGCCGTCAAAGATGCCGAAAAGCTGCGCCGGTACTGTTAGACCGGCCCACACAGTAAGCCCTGGCAAAATCCGTGGTGAGAAAGACCTTCTGACTGCCCATGCCCCAGAGGAGATGGTGACGGGGGCTTTGGGCTCTGCATCAGGCTCTGCTCTCTCAGCCAACGCGGGAGCCAGCAAAGTGAAACAGACGCTTCCTTCATTGTTTAAGCTACACGGAGAAGGCGGTGAAGGCTGGAAGATCGACTCCCTCAGTAAGTCGGGGCTCCGGCGAGCAGAATGTTACTGACAAAGCCTTACCTGTCGGTCCTGAGTCCAGTGTTGCTCCTCGTTTGCAGCAGGTTGGGGGTGATTTGGTGGCTCAGCGACCGGTTTCCCCAGGTGGTGGTGAGTCAAAGGTTGAAGGCAGTGGAAATTTACCAGAGGCAGCATCCAAAGAGTATAATCCACTTCATATTACGTTACCTATTCCAACCAGCGGAATTGTGGGAAATGTAGTCCATCTTTCTGCCACAGTGTCTAAGGGACCTCGCTCGAGTCAAAGAAATATGGAAACATCCAGTAAACATTCTGACATGGTAGCAGATGGCTTAGACACTAGTATGCAAGTTGGTGATGATGGTAGTGGCTTAATTAAAGAGATGGAAGCTGCGGACAAATTTTAATCTATGTCGGATCACTCAGGCTCAGGCGAAGATGAGGAGCTTGAAAAAAATTGGACCGATGATGATAGTGACTTAATAGACTGGCAAGGAACGCAAAAACCCAAACTTTTACCTGGTGGTGAGGGTACGGTGCGAAATTCTGTAAGGCATAAATCACGTGGTCAAGGAGGGCTGGCGCTAAGTAAGGCATCTGGGTTGGCAGAGTCAGTCGGATCAATGGTATGGGACTACTCATTTTCTACACAGTCTGGCCCTACTACCGATGTTCCTAAACCAAATGATGCCGCTCAAGAGCCACCGGTGGAAATAACGCTATCCACTATCTATCAGACTATGATGGCCCATAGAGTGGAGGCGCGTCAGGAGAGCTCTAGGACACAGGGAGCATGCCGGAAGATGCAGAACTCTATTCGGAGAGTTGTCAAAACATGCTCAGAAATAGTCTCAAGAACGGCATTGGCCGAGGAAAGGATCTCTGCCCTGGAGGATGACTTGGCACTGCAAAAGGGCCTCACAGACATGGCTAAGGCACAAAGGGACGATGTGGTCTGGAAGCTAACAGACTTGGAAAATAGGGCCAGGAGGAACAACCTAAGAATCTTAGGTATTCCAGAAGGGAAAGAGGACTCCGACCCTAGGCAGTTTGTTATAGAGCTTTTCGCAGAGGCATTCCCGGATTTAAAGCAATGGGACTGGCAGCGGGAGGTTCAGAGGGCACATCGCTTCCCCTTTAAGTTGCAGAAGAAGGGGCTAGCTATAGATAAGCCGTGGGCCATACTGATCTGCTTAAATAATTTTTTAGCTAGAGAAAGTGTTTATGACCTTGCAAGACCAGATAGGAAGAGGGCTGGGAAAGGTTGTGAATTCTTCGTCAGACCAGATTTTTGTCAGGCAACAGTTGAGCGGAGGTGGCAGCTCCGCCAGCTGATAGTGGCATTCCAAGCAAAAGGAGCTCAAGCTTTTTTGCTTTTTCCATCAAAATTAAAAACAATATATCAGGGCCAGACCAGATTCTTCCTATCCGAGGTCCAGGCGAAGGAATATTTAAACGCTTTGTAGGTTCATGTTGACTGCTTAGGTTTCTTACTGTTGGTGGTCGATATCCTTACTCTTTTCTTAGTGTGTATATCTATCTATCAAGGGGGCGGTGGTTCTGTTTGGTGGTGGGGTCCAGGGGAGTATGGGGTTCAGCCTGTTCATAACCATCATAAGGACTCAGGTCCTGTTGCCTCCTAAGGTGGGTGTAGTTCAGGGTAGTGGGTGGGAATGGGGGGGACTGGATGGGGGGTTGATCCAGTCTTGAGGGTAGAGGGGGGGGTGGGGTTTGGTGTTTGGGTTTTGGTGTTTTTTCAAGCATGACAAGCATAATGTTAGGGCTGTGGATGATGGTGATAACATGAATAAAAAAGATGGTATTGTTGTAGCGGTATATTGGAACAAAGTGAGTCTGGAATATTTACATTGTCTAAATGATGCAGGGTAGGTTGCGTATAGCTACTTGGAATATCTGTGGCCTGAATGCTGGAAAGAAACGTGCGCTTTCATCCAAAGTTTTGCAACCTATGCAACTTGATATTTTATGTCTACAAGAGACGCATGTCCCATGGGGTAAGCGGGAATGTCTGAAATTTCCGGGTTTTGATTTAGTAGCCTGTACGAAGCAATCCTCAATGATTAGAGGTGTGGCTATATTGGTAAGGCGCGGGGCGGGTGTCTGTAGAAGGATTAAAGTGGACGGAGCGGGAAGGTGGGCACTAGCTGAAATTTCCATTTGTAATGATCTTATCACGATTTGTTCTATCTATGGCTCAAATTTAGACGATCCGTCGATCATGAAATGTTTAAACATCGAATTAGTATCCTGGCCGCACCCAATGATTTTCTGTGGCGATTTGAATATCCATATGCCAGCTAATTGGAACTTGGTGGGCAATGTAAAGTATCAGGGTAGGAAGCCAAGGGTTTTTCATGACCTCCAGGCGCTAATTTCTGAACACGGGCTTGCCGATGTTTGGCACTGGCATAATAAAATGGAAGACGGTTTTACATATTATTCTGCTCCCTATAATAAAATGGTGCGGCTAGATTATATCTTTTTGTCAGATCAATTGGTAGGGGAGGCTTCGGTTGAGGTTTATCCTAGAACTTTATCAGACCACAATGCTGTGATTATGGATTGCCCTTGGGTAAGAGGGACCAAAGTCCCAAGACCATGGACCTTTGAAAAAAAACTACTTTTGGATCAGCTTTATCGGGACCATATGGTCAAATGGATAGCAGAATTTTTCAGTTTTAATCGGGGCTCGGCGGCGGATGGGGTAGTATGGGACTCATTTAAAGCCACGGTCCGGGGAGAGACTAAGAGCTTTGCGGCTTATCGGTGGAAAATCATTCAGGCTCAGATAAAGGACCGCTTAGAGCAGCTACGGGTTGCTGAGATGGCATTGACACAGAACATTAAGGAAGGTCTGAATTGTGACCAAAGTCAACAGCTGGTGGCCAAGGTTTAATCAAAGGTACTGGAATACTTTGGTAAGGACCTTGCCGCTAAATATATTCAATATCGTGCGACGATGTTTGAATTTGGTGAGAACTGTGGCAGAGTTCTTGCCAAACGGCTTCAGCAAAGAAGTGTGGCAAATAGAATTGTTAGTGTTCTGGATCAGCAAGGTCAGGTGCAGGCTACTCAGGAGGGGGTTTTGGATGTTTTTGCAAAATTTTATTCTCAGCTATATAAGGAAGATGAGGTCATTGCTCCTGTTGACTCTATGATTGATGTTTTTTTACAGGATATGGATACTACTAGAATTACAACTGCTCAGAATGAAATTCTCTCAGCCCCTATCGCTTGGGAGGAGGTTGAATTGGCTATTAAATCGCTGGCTAATGGTAAGGCCTCTGGACCGGATGCTATTCCGCTAGAATTTTACAAGACCTTTGCTCAAGTAATACAACAGGATTTATTAGTAGTTTTAAGGGAAGCTCAGAGGGGCATTATACCTGCATCTTGGAGGCAAACAACTATTGTACTTTTTCAAAAGAAAGATAAACCGGCCCAGAATCCGTCATCTTATCGTCCTGTTTCACTAATCAATACAGACAGTAAAATTTACTCAAAGATTATAGCGACTAGGCTTGTTGCGGTAATTACCCCTTTAGTGTCTCTTAGGCAACATGGTTTCATTCCTGGTAGGGACACATCTGACCATGTAAGGCGGGTTATCGCTTTGCTAGATTGGGCACAGGCCACTGAATCTCCCCTCGGGGTGATCCTATTGGACGCCGAGAAGGCGTTTGATAGGGTCTCCTGGGTGTTTCTCTGGGCAGTTCTCCGCTGGAAGGGGTTCTGCTCCGAATTTATACAGGCGGTGCAAGCATTTTATATTTCCCCACATGCATCGATTCGTATTTCTGGGCTGGAAACTTCTTTATTTAACATCGGTAGGGGTACAAGACAAGGTTGTCCGTGCTCGCCGTTGCTTTTTGCTTTGTACATCGACCCGTATCTTATGAAAATTCAAGAAGATTCAACAATGTTGCTGGTTACTGTTAATGGTACAGAGTACAAGATGCTGGCATATGCTGACGACATTGTCATTTTAACAAGGGATGCTTCTATGGCTATTACAACTATAATAAATCTGGCAATTCAATTTGGTTTATTGTCAGGATATAAGCTCAATGTCGATAAGACGCAGATTCTCCACTCAGCTTTTATGTGCCCTTCAGACATCCCTATCACTACGGTAGCAACTTATTTGGGGGTTAAAATCTCTGCTTCTGTATCAGATATCCCTGATATTAATATGCTCCCAGTGGTCAAATCTATCAATTTGAAGCTCGGAAGATTGGATCACCTGCATCTCTCCTTATATGGTCGCTGCAATATTCTCAAAATGTTAGTCTTGCCGAAATTATTATATTTGTTCAGAACTATTCCGTTAGAATTTTCTTTAGTGTCTTTGAAAAGCGCCGAGAGGGCAGGTTTGAGATTTCTCTGGGGGTATATCATCGAGCACGGAGAGCAGCTAAATTGATGTGCCTCCCAAGAGCCCGAGGGGGTTGGGCGGTCCCAAATCTGCTAATGTATTACTGGTCAGCTATGCTGCAACATTTTGGAATCCTTCTTGTAGGGGGTAGGGCAGATGTCCCTTTAGCAAATAGGCCCACTATTAATAGGTCTGGGGGACGCCGCTAAGGGTATTCTAGTAAAGATACTAGAACCTAGTTATTTTAAAAAGACAAGATTCAAAGTGATCTACGCGGCATTTACAATTTGGCGGAAGATTCGCCGCAGGTGTGCAATCGCAAATATTAACTCATATACGCCCTTCTCCTCTGCTGGAATGCTACCATCAATTTTCCAGGATCAAGTCATTCTAAGATGGCAGTTACATGGATTGCAGGTTATTGGGGATTTGTGCTCGGGAGGGGAAATATCTACTTTTTCTTTTCTTAAGGAGAAGTACAATTTACATACCCATGATTTCTTTAAATATCTTCAGATTAGAAGTTTTCTGGGAAAACCGCGGAATGAGATGATTAGTAAATTTGGGAATATAACTATAATAGAAATGGCTCGTAAGAAAGTGAGAATAGGCTTGATCTATCAGTATCTTTTATCCTGTTTACCGGACGATTTGGACTCGCAGGATCTGAAGTGGGATGGGAAATTTGGTAGGACAGGGGTCGATATTAGGGTCACGCTACAGTTAGCAAGTCGGATTTCAGTTTCAGGCAGTTTACAGACCCAATGTTATATGGCGATGTTCGACTTATATTATACACCTGCTAAGATTGCAAAATGGGGGGGACAGAAGGGCGATAGATGCGCTAGATGTGGATTTCAGGCTGCGGATGTAGTGCATATGTTTTATGTGTGTCCTAAGCTGGGGTTATTTATGCATGAGATTGAACAATTTATCAATGTGATGTTAAAGATTCAGTTCAAAATTTCCCCTGAACTTGTGATAATGGGTTGTGATGGTAATGGCCAAACCCCCAAGAGTTTCTGTAGCGTGGGGGAGCAATCGGTAACTAGGGACTGATAGATCTGGGAGGTTTTGCGGTCCTTGAGGTCTCCCATGAAAACCTTTGCCTCCAGCGGGCTGAACTCCGGCAAGGACTCCAAGCCCTCCAGGCTAGGGACCAGGCGTGCCTAATTCGAAGATATTGATAGAATTGGGACTGCAGCATGTGGAATTCTTTCTGGAGGTCCTAGAACGATTTGAGTGCCAGCCCTGTCATAACATCACCCAAGACCGAGATGCCTATGTTATCCCACCCCCGGAAGCCCTGCAGGGCTGCCAGTTGTGGCAAGCGCCCATTTTTCCAAAGGGGAGTTTCCTGAGTCAGCGTGTTTCACCACCCCATCTGTCGCAGCGCCTGCCTCCAGACCTGGAATACGACCCTTGTAGCTGATGGCAGCGAACCCTGCAGCGGTGCCGAATAGAGGATCGTATGTAGCGAGTAGTCTCCCATGAGTCACCGCTCAACCGCGTATGCTGGATCTTCCCTATTGCCATTCACCACTCCTTGAGGACCAGCAAATGTGAGGCTTGGTAGTACGAGTGAATGTCAGAGGACGCTAGTCCCCCGCAATAAGTGGACAAGAAACACGTCCGCAGGGCTACCCGCACCCTGCCCCCCCTCCCATAAGAACTGTCCGAGCGCTGCATTTACCTGTCAAAACCATCCGGGCGGGATCTGGTAAGGGTGGTTTTGCAGTTGGTAGAGGAGCCGGGGAAGCGCCACCATCTTAAATATAGCCGATCTGCCATATATTGACTGGGGCATATGGGACCAGGACCTGAGGTCATTGCGCATTCGTTCCCACACCGGAACCAGTTTACGCTCCCAGGAGACAGCGGACACGTCCAATAGAAACACGCCAAGATATTTCAGCCCCCCCACCGCCAGCTGAACCGATGAGACCCACGAACCCACACCCGATCTCCAAGAATCCACAACGTGGACTTGCAGGGATTCATATACAGTCCAGATGTCTCCCCAAAAATCTGCATAATACGCAGTAACCGCAGCCCCGTCCTGTCCACAGTCGTGAGAAAGAAAAGGACGAGGTCCGCATATAATGCGATCCTGTCAGACAGTCCCGGAGCCTATTCAAAGCCCTGTACCTGCGCATCTATTTGCACCCATGCAGCCAGAGGCTCCATAGCCAGGGCGAATAAATAGGGGACAGGGGGCAGCCCTGCCTTGTGCCCCACCTGATAGAAAACGTGGCCGAGGTCGCGCCGGCAACCCGCACCAACGCTGTTAGATCGGTATATAGGAGAGTTATATAGGAAAGGAATCGCGGTCCAAGATTAAGTCTATGTAACAACGCGAACAAGTACACCCAGCTAAGGGAATCGAACGCCCTATCCATGTCAGCCAATAAGAGCGCTACCGGTTCCCCCAGCTGCCGAATAGCCGCCACCACCACATGCGCTCGCCTGATGTTGTGCCTGGTCGCCCTCTGGGGCATAAATCCAGCCTGGTCAGGATGGACCAGAGTGGTAATGTGGGGCAGAAGGCGATTTGCTTGGGCCTTAGCCAGGATTTTAGCCTCCACATTCAGGAGAGAGATGGGACGATACGATGCATGTTGCTCCGGGGGGCTGCCCGGCTTATGAAAAACAACCACTTCCACATGTCTCCAGTCCGGAGGAAGTGAGCCCCGCTCTCGAGCCTCCTACACCACAAATCGGTAGTGAGGACCCAACTGCAAGAAGTAATGTTTAAAAAATTCACTGGGAAATCCATTGGGCCACGGCGCCTTCCTGGAGTTAAGCTCTCCCAAAGCAGTGCCCAGCTCTTCGTCCATCAGGGGCAATTCCAACTGGTGCCTTACCGCGTCCAACAGGGCCTTGGACGGAAGATTAGTTATAAACTTATCTATTTTGGCGGCTTGTAAGCATTCCCTAGGGGCATACAGATCTGCATAATATGCAGCGAAGCTTTCCGCGAGGGCCAGAGGGTCTGTAAGCGGTTCGCCAGCCAGGCCGAAGACGCCCGGAAGAGCATGAGAATGACACGTCCCTGGACAGAGTCAATGCAGCATCTTACTGGAATTATCCCCCCACTGATACACCCTGCTACGCGTCGCCAACCAGGCTTGGCGGGCCTCATCCATCAGGAGGGCGGCATAGTTCTGTTGATCCATCAGTAATTGCCTTCTAGCCTGGCCGCCTCCAGGCTCCAGGCTCCTGCGTTCGAGATCTTCCATGCCCACCTCCACCTGCAGCAGCTCTTCCCTACGCGCCCTACGCACCGCCGTGCACCAGGAAATGTCCGCCCCCCTCAGAGTGGGTTTCATTGCCTCCCATAGTAACTCAGCCCTGGGAACCGACCCCACATTAACAGTCAAGTATTGGTCAATAGCACAACTCATGTGTTCCCTATAGTCATCATTTTGCATGTGCCATACCAAGAGGCGCCACCTAAATGATTGTTTCATCCGCCCTATTTGGAGCGTGAGGGCTACCTGGGAGTGATCTGACAGGCCCCGCGTAAGAATCTCCGCCGACACCACCCTACCCACCTGCACCCGGGGAACAAAGAGGTAATCAATCCTGGAAGCAGACTCATGTACCGCAGAAATATACATGAACTCCCGACTGTCTCTGTGGAGGCGCTGCCATACATCAACCCAGTCAAGCCCCGTCACTAAGAAATACAACCTCGTGGTATGACCATTCTCTGGACCGCCCCCAGCCCTTCAGCGATCCCTGGCCATATCCATAACATCGTTCCAGTCTCCACCAACTACTGATAAGTCATCCGGCATATCTGCCCAAAGGGTCATGAGATGCTCCACCAGATTCCACTGCAATCGGGGGGAGCATAGACACTACCTAGCACCAAAGGATCCTCCCCGACCTTGCCCTAAAGGAATAAATAATGTCCCTGAGTGTCCGTCCACTGCTTGGTATGTGTATAGGGGACCCTGCAGTGAATCAAAATTGCCACCCCCGTGATCCCCTCGCAAAGCCGGAGTGGAAGACATACTGAAACCCATAGCGCTGAACAGAGGGCCTTCGTTCCCATGAGGTGCGTTTCTTGTAGCATAAGGACATCCGCCCCAGCCCGTTTAGCCTGTTGGAGTATGGCCCCACGTTTAATCTTGACCAGGGCTCATCGGACGTTCCAACAATTGATGCGGAGAGTACCTGAGGACACCTGCCCCTAGTGGATATACCGGCCATCTGGGGCTGTGGCAGCAAATGTAGGAAGGAGGAATACGTTATGGTGCATGTGTGAAGAACAACAGACAATGAGTGAACGTGCGATCAGCGAACAAAAACAACTCCCTCCCAACAAACCCTATACCTCAAAAACACTGAAGCATCTGTTGCGGCGGGAATGACCCCCAACCCCCAACGGGAGGGTGCGAGCCACACCGACCAATGGATCCTCAACTTACAGCCCATGTCTCCCGGGCACTCTCCGCTAGCAAGAGCCTAGCAGAGATCCCGGCCCACAACCGAACCCCTCCGATCAGAACAAATTATTCTATGTCCCTGCAGCCCCACGCGGGCTCACCAATCAGTCCGCCGAAGTCTGTCGCCCAGAGGCCAAGCCTGTCCGGGAGGAAGAGCCACAGGATTGAGAGCGACGCCGGGACCGTGACCATCTGGTACCTTTCTGCTGCAACCGGGGTCCCTTTCGGGTCGCTTCGCCCGATGAGGACTCGGATTCCCTTCCGGGCGGCGTATGTGCTTGCACCCGCACCGTCTCATCAGTTCATTTATAAACTTCTTCTGGTGAGTCAAAAAAATGGTTGCGGGAACGGTATACAACTCGTAGGCGGCAGGAAACAGGAGTGCATATGGAAGCTTAAGGTCTCTCAAAAGGGCCTTTGCCGCTAGGAACGATTGCCGCTGTTGCTGCACCAGCCGTGTGCAATCAGGAAAAATGACGATGCGAGCATTGTCATAGAGCAAGGGGTCCTTGATTCGGGCCTGCTTCAGTATCGCATCGCGATCAAGGTAATTCAAGAGTTTCGCTATAACTGGCCGTGGGCGAGCCCCAGACGGGGGCTTCTGCATAAGTGCCCTGTGGGCCCGCTCCACCACAAAACAGCGGGACAAAGCCTCCGGAGGGAGCCAGCTCTCCAACTACTGCGTGAAGAAGCGTTCCATATTTCCCCCCTCACATCCCTCCGGGAACCCGACAAAGCGAAGATTATTGCGCCTGGCCTGTCCCTCGGCATCCTCCACTCGCAGCGCAAGACCCCTCTGAGCAGTCTCCATGGCGGCCATCTTTTTCTTTAGTGTGGTAACATCATCTTCCACCCTGGAGATGCGGGTCTCAGCCTCGCTTATGCGTGACACAGCATTGCGCAAGTCCTGCCGCAGAAGGATGACATCGGAGCCAACTGCCCCGATTTTAGCATCCACCATGTCCCTGGACTGAGTAATGGCGACCATGAGCACCGCATTATTCGGCATAGTCCCCTGATGTTCCCCAGACGCCCCAGACGCTGCACCCGGGCCAGTAAATATATCAATGGGGCCTTGCTTGGACGAGCAGCCGTCTCCCCTGTCTCTCATCATGGCCGTCTTCGGGGCTCCCAGCACAAACCCAGAAAGGACAGAGGGGAGGGGGAAGAGAAGCCCCAATACCAGACTCCCGCGGCCTGATCAGCCGCCAAGTAGGAGTGTGTATGAAGCTGCCTGAGGGCTGAGGTCCGCAAGCAATATTAGAGGCCTGCTCAGTGTCAAACCCACCTGGCCAGGGGCCCCCAATGGTGCTCGCACGGCCCGACCGACTGCCGATGCGAAAGCGCCTAGGAACCGGAATGGGGGTACTCACCCGTCGGCTTCCACTCGAGCTGCCAACTCCACTGTAGCCACCCCGGACAGCACACCCCCAGGTCTCACACCACTACTGGCCTGCGCAAGTTCCAGCCAGCAACAGGGTTGGGCGAGGCCCCGCGCGGTCCGAACGACCTCCGAAGCGAGGGCCCCTTGTAGCCCGGGGGGAAGGAATCAGCACAGCGTATAGCCCCGGGACCGCCCAGAGACTCGCCGACGATCACACTAGTCCTCCACGGTGCAAAGTCGACTTCCCTTGCGGCTCGATGGCACCACCAGACCCCCGTTGATTTGTGGGCAGGGGGGAAGTGGGGGAAACCAAGTATGGGAGTCCGGGATCCTACTCTCCGTGACCCCAGAGGGGGCGCGCACACTCTGGGCCTTCTCTACGGGGTAGAGGGTGTCAGGCAGCAGAGTGGCAACCCACTCACTGAAAAGAGTGCGGCCAAAGGCCCGATGCCCGAACCGCCCACAAGCATCGCTCCTCACCTCCACAGCCCGATCCAGCCGCTGAGCAACACATCCTTCCTCTGCATCGGTCAGAGCCACGGATCGGTGGCACCAGGGCACAATCTTCCTCACCCCAGCAGCGGTTCAGCTCCAATGCGGCCGCGCACTCTCAGCCCGCGGATCCAGGCAGCATCCAGCGTGACGTCCCGGACTCGCGCTGTGCAGCTAAGCCGCGCCTCCAAAGGACCTCACCTCGTCCGAGACCCAGCTTCACCGCCACAAGCCCCTGCAGATGACGAAAGGCAGCTCAGAGAGGCATCGCCAATGCCACGGGGCTGCAGACTCTCCGTGGGGTTCAAAGAGCTATCGGAGGAACAGGATAATGTAGGATTAATTAAGGGCTGGACAGAGCTCGCTCAGCACACGTCCGCCAAGATGGCTTGCCAAGCCACGCCCCCTTTTTTTGTTGTTATTTTGGCACTTTTTTTGTCCTATCTGATCACCATTTCGGAGACTAGCATACTGGTGTTAGTCCAATCCACCTTGTAGCTAAAACATTTTCAAACAGATTCACTACATTGAGTAATTCTAGTAATGAGTTTTGATGTGAAGGCAACATACGCAGCATATCATCTGCAAATAACTTGTAATTATATCCAATATGAACAATTCTAATACACAATATGTAATTATTGACTCTAACAACAACTGCTAATGGTACTAACGCTAGCTCAAATAATAGTGGCAATAATGAACAACCTTGTTTGGTACTTTCATGAGTTTTTTGTGATGCAAACACCCTCACAATGCCAAACTTGGACATGGTAACATGGACTTTAAATAGGGGTATATAAGGGTAGCAGTTGCTACCTGTAACTTTCACTTTCATACCTTTGCTGTAACCCTTGCTACTCGTACAATTAAAAAGGAATGAACATTGCAATAGGAGCAGAATTTATACAGGGCTCCTAGAGCTCTTTATTGATCGCTATATGCATTATTTACCCCTCACCTCCTTTGTCAAGAAGAACTAGGAGGCCGTTGAGGGTTTAAGGTGGGACAAAGGTTCAAGCTTGTGAAATCATTAACAAAGGGTGGGGATGTCACTTCCACAACCCTGGAATTTGGTGACCAGACATCCATGCAGGGAAGGTTCTATGGGAGTGCACTGTGTAAAGTTTTCTCTCTCCTAAATTTGTTAACATGAAGTTCACTCTGGATAAATTATTGATTGTAAAAATGTAACAATTTGCCACAGTCCATGAGTGTACATATAAGTAACCATATATACACTCATCGACTCTGGCACATTCAACAATTCAAACAATAGCTAATACGTATTTTTAATTCTTGCAATCCCATTGTTGATATTGTTATTTTTAAGACTGCTATATGTATCTCTTTAATGTTTGGATTTTTTTTTAATGTATTGTTTGCTGTGTATATGTTTGCCATGATTGGGTTATGACCCAAAAAAGCAATAATATTTAACCTAACCTAACATGAAAGATATCAAAATAATTTATCATACTTGGGAAAACAGCTAGATGTTCTGGAGAATTGTGAAATTAACAAAAGACTATTTAGAAAAACAAAAATTCCGTATCATTTTTATAATAAATTAATATCAGGCTGTGCTTCACTTGGAAGAACTACAACTTTGGAAAGATGGATGCAGAAGGAAGGCCACTGAGTCATGTTTCATTTGAAACCGACACCCAAAGGCTATTAGTGAGTGCCAATCCTGTTTTGAGTGGGGCCTTGGAGGTTGATATACATATATCCTCCTCCTCCCCATAAAAATCAAATCGGCCCAGAAGCTGGAGTGTGTGTTTTTAAATGGCTTAAGTAGGAGGGGATATACCCCCTTCCCATTAAAAAGAAAGCAGCCCTAGGGGATGACGTCCCCAGGGCCTTAAAATGGGTCGGAAGGGGAACTGCCCCCCCCCCCCACAAATAAATGCTTGTGCTGACCCCCAGGCCCTAGCTCACCCCCGGAAGGCTTATATTTCAAAAGGTAGGGAGCCCACAGTTTTATTTTTTGATAGGCCAACAAAATTCACAATACAGTTAAAAATAAAGTTTTTGGCCCCAGGAAGGGTCCCTTTGAGAAATTCCCACCAGGCCTAGGAGGGCAGGGTGTCCTTATGTTTTTGTAATCCTTGTTGCAGGGCAGGGTACCGAGCCTCCGAGTCCTAAAATCACTGTTGCAACACCTTTGCTGATAGTGGGGCAGCCAATCAGATCTTATCTGTAAATTGGTCTGGCTTGCGGAGTCTCAGACGTGAAATATACATACATTTTAAACCCTAATTTCTCAAACACGTCTGAATGGATTTACACCAAATCACAAAAACACATTTTCTGGATCAAGATCTATATTTTTGCTACATTTGTTGCAATTCCATTCAGGCGTTTTGGCTGTAGCGGTGTCTAATTTTCGCATGGAAAATTGCATAGGTAACACGTGTTTTGGGTCTGTCCCCCCCCCCTTCATTTTCTCTGTCCCCACTTACCTGGATTACCCAAAAACTTTCCGGGAAGGTGCTGAGGTGGATGAGCCTTTTTTTGGAAAGTTTAGTGAAGATTCGTCAATCAGCGCTCTATTAGAAAACAAAACAATCTATTTCCTGTTGAAACATGGTCCTAACTCGGTAATACTACGGCCTATACAGTAAAACTAAATCATAGTGAAGTTATTTTGAACAGATATAGCGCATTGAAAAATTTGAGGCAACAGTTTTTATTCATGAAATAAGTATGGCTTTCTCATCAGATTAGACAGAAGATTCTATACATGTACTCAGTTTAACCGGGATATCATTTAGACAATGCACTCAATATTAGGCATATTTTTTAGAAACAAGCTGATAGTTTTAGTTTTTAAAATCCACAGGAGACTTCGATGAAAGGTCTGTAATAACTCCAGGCTTTACTTCCATGGCATATGAGAAATGAGAAATTGAACACAAAAGGGAACTAACAAAGTGCAAGATGCCGTACTGTGCACTCAAGAGGCGTCACAATGAATCAATGCAGCCTGGCAGACATGCATCCCGCAGGGGCAGTTCATGATCCGTTGGAAACTGTGGAAAATAAAACTAAAGGTTGATGTGTTCAATAACTCAGAAATGCTTCTTGTTATTGGAAATGCAGGCCTAGACACCAAATGGGATCACAGCATCTGCTTGCAGATGTGCTGGAACCAAGCGCTGTGAACATACAACCCATCTTGGCCTCCTCACAATCACATTGCAGATGTCTATTTCACACAATACCAGCCAAGCGAAGGATAGCGGTCCTCAGGAAAGGCTCAATATCTTTTTTGTAAACAGTTTACTCATTTTATAGCAACAAAGTTAAACAAAAAGCAACCAAATGTTTGAGGCAGTATACCATGACAGCACCCAGGACAATGATCAGTATAAAATTCAGCAGCTGCGCACATCGGCAAACCAACCACATTTATCAGGGTTGTGCTTCGTATCTCTGTATTTACAGACTTCACCGTCCAACCAGGGCCTAAGCCAACATAATTATAACATAATCTGCAAATATTGGCTCCAATTCTTCCAGACTTTATAGTGTTTCTGTGGGCACCCTCTAGCTAGGTAAATAGGTTTCTCAAGACTCATACATTGGTCAAGTCCTTTATTTATACTTCGAGTGTACAAGGATTCACCTCCTTCCAGAGCCTAGCTTTGTTTCTTTTCTTGATGAAAAACGTCAGCCACAGCAAGGCCATCTAGTATCCATTTGAGTATAAGTCCACATGTATATGTAGAATGATCAGCTTTGGGTCTACAGGCAATCTCCAACCCAACATTAAGCCCAAAGAGGAAAATATCCCTTCCCAGAAAGGAGCAATTACTCCATATTGTGTGAATGAGGCTATCACTCGAAACGTCCACAGCCTGTCTCGTGTAATTTAAGCTTGCTGTAGGAACTTTAGCTCTATGAATCATTAAGAATGGCTAAACTTGATTTGCTTTAAATCAGCTGAACAATTTATTAAAAGATACAGTGCTCACTTGTTCTCCACCAAATCTACATTTAAGAGCAGCCTGCAAACATTTCGAAGAACTGAATAGAAGACAGAATTTCAGATACAATCTAAAACAGTTGTATTCAAGAGATATTTTGAGTGCAACATGTGGCAGCGGAGCCCCAGTCCTTCAACTCCTGAGTCATAGATCAGCTGCCAGAGTTTTGTCAGCAGCTCCTTCCTGCAAGGCCTCAAGGTGCAGGCAGCACATTCCTCTGAGGTAAGTTGTAATGACTTATTGGTGTTAGGGACAGGGAGCCAAGAAAGTGATACGCTACTAAGCAATTAATCTGAAGTTATTTGCATGGTCAAATTAGATAACAGAATATACGGTACCATCAAAATTATGCCAACTTTGCCTCTACATATCCCAAATGAAATATTTGACAATATCTACAGGAGTATTGTCATTACCAACAATTATGGGGTCATTTAGATGCTGCTCAGCAACACTTATGTTTTCAGAAGTAAACTCCCAAGGATGTGGGTTAGTTTCTGAAAAACAAAAATGCAAAGCAGGCATTGAATATTTTTCTTAAAGAGGTTCACTGTGTCTCACACTGTGGTCCCAGGTAGGAAAAATGCAGATCAGAAGGCCTGGCCTTGATAGAAGAGACATTTTGATCTTCACAAACCAATAGCCTTGCGGTGGGTTGGCTGAAGGTCAAAAACCTCCAACTGCACAGCCAGCTGCGCATCCTCCAAAATCTTGCAGTTACCCACATATATATATGGCATGGAAACTGTAGGTGTGACAGGGCAGGTGCCTGGCTGATTTGCAGCAGCTCATTCTCAGCCAAAGTCACAACATTTTTTTTGTACAAAGTGCTCAGAATGCAATCTTTGGGTTAAAGATCCCAAAACCACAAAAGGTTGTGTCTTAAAATTGAGATTTGACAATACATGTCAGGTAATTATTTAAATGTAATTGAGGAAAAGGTTTGCTCAGATGGGTAAATAATGGAAATACACGTTGACAAATACCCTTAATAGTGGGAAGTGCCATAAACAAAATCTTCTTGGGAGGGCTCCTGGCAATAGTACAAAAGAAACCTATAACCACTTTATGGGGGTGAATAATCAGACTGTGGAAAATATAGAAAGTCAGACTTTAAAATTGATAAAGGTCGGTGTAGAAGTACCGAATCAAGGCAGAAAATGGGCACCTGCTTTAAGCAAAGCTCTGATATAAGAATAGACCCTCAGGCTAGGAGATGGGGAAGGTGCACTACAAACAACTAACAAAGATAACATTCTGATATACTAGGACATTATGCTCTGTAATAGTTGAGGTATTGGCAAATGAGGAAGGCTTGGCAAGTGAGCAGGAAAGAGCCAGCTAGCTAGCAGAACATATAAACTAACGGACACAATATCGACAATGTCACTAGATATACGGAAACATGCACAGGAGATCTCACAGTTAAAAGCTCAAGACAGAGTCATTGTTGACACTCTTGTGAGATTGGGAAATCAGATAAGGAGGTATGGCATCAAGAAACAGAACATGCCTGCTGCAGGAGCAGAGGGCAAAGACATCAAAAAGTTTGTAATACACTTTATAAAAGACGGGGTCTTTCAGGGTGTGTTTGAGATGGACCTGGAATGGGAGATTCAAACTAAAGATTTAAACTAAATCTGAACCAAAATAAGCAGAAGAAAATACTTATTAACTTCCATACATTATCTTTCAAAGAATTAATCCTCACAACTGCTCTAACGATAAAGACAATTTTACACAACAATACTTTGTGTATTATAAGGTCATCTGTATGTCATGCAACAGAAGAATAATGGTTCCTGGGAAGAAGAATGGAAGCAATACTAAGTGTGGGTACTAGAGTCCAGTTAAGATTCCCTTGAGAGCCATGAAGAACAATAAAATGTAGAATAGGATAAAACAAAAGAAAGTAGAAGACTTAATCAGGAATTTAAAATCAAATAAAGTTTAATACTGAAAAAAATGGGAATGGTGGAGAGAAGATGTAGACGGAGACAATGAGATAAAATAAAGGCAAGGTGATTAGGGAGAGTTTAAAGCCTGAAACCAGCAGAGGTTGTTGCGGAAGAATCATGGAGGGCTCCCAAAGGGAGAATTTCATGGGTGGAGAGGAGCTTGTGGGAAAGAATCTACAAAAATCCCTTCAGGCTTCAAGCAAACTTAGCCAGACCAGCGATAAATGTGTGGGAGACAAGTGGGCGAACATATTTATTGGGGATGGATAGTATGCAGATAAATTGTACTATGGTACCAACGTGAGCCTCTAAAAAACCTTATCGCAAAGTTATTGAATTAAAATATACTAATCATCTGAGGAGGTCATTTTTAATAGGCTATTGGAAAATATCTTAGCGAGGAAACAATATACCTACATATGAACTCCCTTAAAGTTTCAAACTGTTAATCATAGAAGATTTAGGCCTGTGTGATAATTGGTGGGTCAAGGCAGGGAAGCAGAGTATACTCTTTTCATAGTAAAAAATATGGACAGAATTCTAGAATTGATTGTTTGGTTGAGCGGAAATGGATGGATAAAATGTAATACATTAATATATCCCAGCATATCACTACAATCATTCTGTGGTATGGCTAGAATTTGTTAATACGTGGTAAAGCCTCCACTTCTAGATGGTCCATAAACTGTCGACTATTAGCACAGTAGTCTGTGAGTCTAGAAATTAAGATTAAAATCGAAGAATTCATGAGTTTTAGGGTAGTTGTCCCAACGATATAGTGTGAGACGCATATACCGCTTATCTATGAAGTATAATTTCTAAATGGTCAGATAGGATTACTCAGAAAGGTAGGGAAGAAGAAAGGTTAATGATTCAAGAAACTGAAAAATTTAGAAATGTAGTGTAACATGAGAAAATCCTATGGTAGTGGAGACCGCTACGTTTAGTTATGTTTTTAGGATACAATTAGTACAAAAGGTATTAGCCAAATAGGAAACTAAGAAGCTTCAATATTTTGAGTACAGGGAGAAAAGTAAAAAAATATTAGCGTAGAAAGTCAAAACTAAAAAAAACACGGAACAATATAAAGTGTATTGAGGATATCAGTGAAGGGCAAGAGGTAACCTGTAATGAAAAAATATTTTTTATTTCATAATTCTTTTCAAGAATTTATCAGGAAAAGATGAAAACTGATTCTGTTAATTTAGAGGTTTGATTACACTTGGTGCAGTTACCATAATTAGCAGAAGATGATCAAAGAAGGATGCTTCACTAGATAAGTAAAGAGGAAACTGAAATAGCTTTATCACAAATTAAAAATAGAAAGGCAACAGGTCCCAACAGAATACTGGGATACCTTTCTAAAAGCATAAAGAAAGTTATTATACCAGAATGTAAGATAACATTTCATACTATTTTATTTAAAGGAAAAGAGATACCTCCATCCTGGGGAGAAGCCACCATTACTCTCAAACCAAATAAGAACACTAAAATTTTAAGTCATATCATATCTCTGCTTAATGTAGATTACACGCTGTTTGTGGGGATACAAGTAAAAGCCTTGTGGAAGTAAATGAACCACTAGTATACATTGATCAAAAGGGATTCATTCCGGGAAGAAAAATGCACAACCTTATCCATCAACTGATTTGCACAATAGATTTGACAGAGACATTCAGAAATCCCTAAGCAGTCATAACTTTTGAGCCTGCCAAAGTTTTGGATTTATCCAATGTTTATTAACACAGTTAAAGTACTCTAGAGCCCCCCATCAGCAAGAGTGCTTTTAAATTGTAATCTAGCAAACAATTTTGACATTAGAAAGGAGACAAGGCATGTTTGTCCTTTATCCCCTGTTTTGTTTGATTTGTACATTGAACCCATAGCCCAACAGGTAGAAGTGATCACAATATATGTTGATTTGAATGCCTAGAATATGGAGGGAAGATTGCACTTTATGAAGATGATCTAGTAATCTTTACCGGGGAAGCAGAAAAAATGTATAGAGATTTGAACAACTGGCTAGCGAGTTTGGTGCCTTGTCAGGATATGATTGGAACGTAGGCAAGGCGGAAGTAATGAACTGGAATAAAAAGAATCTTAGCAACTCTGGTATGGAGGATATAAAATATCTGGGTATTTCTATCATGTATAATATTGACAAGATTCCTGCTAGCAACTCAGTTATGGAGCAGTAGAGATTAATAAGCTACTAAAGAAATGGCAAAACTTCTCGCTAACAATCTAGGGAAGAGCTAACATAGTTAAAATGTGTATTCTGTAGTCACTTAACTTTTGATTTAAAAAAAGTGTCTTTTAAAACCCAAGGCAGCATTGATCCTATTATATGGGCCTCCAAACAGATCAGGATCACTTGAGAAAAAAGCTTATAAGTAAGCAAGCAAAGGGAGGTTCCAATTACCAGATGTGCTATATTATTGTTGGGAGTTTTCAATTAAAACTGCCAAATGCTTATATCTCTCCGTTCTCATTCCATTGGGGGGTTAATGTTTCAGGCTATGCTAAATAATATATGTAAACAGGGTGTGTTTCTAAATAAATTGGGGCCCTAAAATGTTTTTAAAAGTGTGCCTATAAGTCTTCAAAGAAAGTTCAAGAGTCTGGTATGATATGAGGATAAGATGGGGATCTCATAGTACAGTGATCAAAGTCCTTATGTAGAAGTTGCACAGAACACCAGAATGTTTGAAAGATCAGTTACGTTCTCCATTAATAGAGGCAGGTATCATGAGATGAGAGGAACTGATTGAGGACACAAAGTTGAAAATATGGGCCTATTTTTCGAATATGCCAAAGAAAAAAATCTTAGATTTAAATGCATATAACTTATGGCCAGGCACAATTCTCAAAGAAGGAATAAAAATGACTTTGCAGAGATTGAAGATGAGATAAAGGACATGGCAGTTAAGAAGAAACACATATCTAACTGGTACAGGCACTACGAGAAGCAGAGGAAACAAGACACACTCCTCGTATAGGATACTGAAAGGATGCTTGCCAAGTCAATGGCTGAAAATTTTCTGACAGGTATCTTTTCATGCACTTTATACTCTATTGCCACCTGCCTCACTAAAGGGATAAAACATTGTTAACCTTACATAGGGCATATTGGGCTCCACACAAGCTTACCACACTGGGAACATCACAAGAGACCTTGTGTAAGAAATGTAATACAGCAAGTGTGGATGAAGGACATATGTCCGTAAACTGTTAAACTTTGATATTTTTTGTGCAGATGTAATTAATATTGTATTGAAAGTGTTTAAATAAGAAGCTGAGGTAAGCCAGACCCTCATATTGCTTGGGACTGATTTAAGACAAGGTGGAAATCAACCTGCTGATATTTACTGTTTCATCTTTCTATTCTATCATTCATCCATTCTTTCATCCATCACTCAATTGTTCACAATTCCATCAATTCGTGGGTCAGTCCATCCAACCATCCATTCACAAATCCTTCATCTATGCATGCATCCAAACATTCATCTACCCATCCATCCTTTGACTTAGCCATCCATCTAAAAATCTATCTAACCATTAATTGATCATTTTGCCCATTAATCTTTTCCCCTTCTCACCTTTCCGTGTAGTCTGCCATCCATTCATTTTTTAAACGTCCATCTACATTTCCCTCCATCCATCCATCCATCCATCCATCCTTTCACCTACGATCCACCCATTTATCCTGGTCTCTTATCACCATACCTACCTTCCTTCCAGCATTCCTTCATTCACTCTTTTATCTATACATCTTTTCTCCTTTCTCACTACCGCTTACTCTCCTATTTTATCATCTACCCTTTTCCCCCAGTTTCTTAAGTGTATCTTTCTTGCCCCCTTCACTGATGCTGGTATTGCCTTCCCACGATAATTATGATCTTTTGCCGTAAGCTTGAATGACAGAAGACACACATAAAACAACCTCATGTAGCTGCAGCTACTAAAGCGAGGGGCTCACAACAGCCCCTGTTCGGAGGTATGACTTCCTATCCTCCCCATGAACAAATTTCCCTAAAATTATTGCAGACATTTGTAATTGACCAAGAGTGGCATAGAGAGATGTATGAGAAAATCTCATCTGATGGTGATGAAGACTTTAAATAACAACAACAAAAAAAGAAACCTTTATACATTATCTAGGGATGCTTGTTTTGGCCAAGAACAGCATGAGGCACATCTCAGCAACAGAGATGATATTCTATTTGTCTGATTTGTCCAGAATTACAGGATGTTGAGTGTCCCTGCCAAGACTCGAACCCGGTTCTCCTGCTTTGAAGTCGACCGATCTAGCCGGTAGGCCACATCCTCTTCCAACCATTGACTTATGTTCAGTATTCTAGATTATTATTTTCTAGTAGCGGGGATGGCCCTAAGGTTAAAATGGGAAATGTTCAAGTGTCTTCAAACTGTGGTGCTAGGTTCAAGGACTGGGGTCAAGTGTCAAGATCTGTCTTCCGATGAAGATGACACAGCTACAGTAAGAAAGATGGAAAGGATGAGGGTATAAGAGAACAATTGAAACTGAAGGGATGTACAGGATTACTGTTTATCTGGGGAATAGATGAGAACAGTTTTGTCACTAACCCCACATAATTGTGCTACAGAGTGCCTAGCATAGCAATATAGTGGTATCAGAATATTGCGGACAGAATATTGAGGGGAAAAATATCGGAAGTTAAGTGCATCTAGAGAAGGTACAGATTTACTATTCTTAGCTGCACATCTATGCACCTTGAAGATATATATATATATATTTTCAAGGTATATGTATGTAGAGTTAGGTATAGAAAATCATTACTTACTTACTTTCGATATTTTGGCCTTCATAAACTGGTCACGATATTTCCTGACATCGAGATTCCCATCTCAATATTCTGGAGGCACATCCCCGCCGCCAAATAGCTTAGACACCATCTGAAGCACTAGATGTTATGACATGTTGAAAATATGAGGACGCCCCAGAAGTTCTAATGAGTCACAAACTGGTGGTGATTACACTAGTTTGAATGGGACTGGGCTGGCTAAGCCTGCCCACCTCCAGATTTGTTCCTCATTGTAACAGAAGGGCTGCAACACCAGTGAGGTCACAACTGAGGGCATGCTTTCAGATGTCCATGGCTATCCTAAATAGAAAGAAAGGTGCAATGAATTGCTTGTTCCTTTGTAGCACCTATTGCACTACTGATTGTAAAACACTAAAAAGAACATGTTTGTGTTTACATGGGTGAAAAGCTATCAGGGCCAAGCACATCTCCCTGACAAAACAGAACATTATTGGCCAAGCTAGTTTATTTCTGGCCATCAAGAAGTGTACTCATCCAACAGCGAACTACAATGGGTGTTATACATGTCCATGGCCTGCCCGGAGATGACTCAAATTAGAACTGATCTTTCATGGATAAACTTACTGGTAAGCTTACTATTCAGTATTATGCATTTCACCTTCACAGTCACAATGCAATCCATCTAAAAATCCATTAGTATTAGAACCACGCAGTTAAGAACATTTAGTTTTCCATGGGGGAGGAATGTTCGTGGGTGATGTCAGCACAGTCCTCTAATGAACAGTGATTTCAGTGAAACCGTGGACAACTATCTGAGAACATTTGGTGACACAACTTGCAAGCTTTAAACTGCCAGCTGAGTTAATTAATGCAGTATCTGGATAAAGTACCTACTGACCAATGTCTGGCCTCTCAAGTAATCAATTATGAATTAACTATTCTTGGTGGAGACTCAAGAAATGCAGATTCCAAAGTAAGGCCTAGGCAGAAGCCATAACCTAACCAATGCTGGCAACAGCTGAAAGACCAACAACTGGGGGATTAGGCTACCAATGTGACACTATCAAACAACTATTAGCATGAACCGAAACCAAACTAGAAAAGATGTGACCGTTATAGTGACTCATAATCAGGCCAGTTCCCTAAGGCAAAAGAGACTCGGGGCAATTAGCAAATCCACGTAACAAGTACTATCACTGGACTCAAAGCAGCAAGATACCACTTAAAACGTACTAAATTACAACATGTCTTCCTTGTTACGCTTTGACGTTCAGAGGTTAGCAAGGGCCAACAGCCAAGGCTTGTTGTGTGAAAGAACAATATATTAAGGTAGTAAATGTTTAACATTGAATACATTATAATGTACAGACTGTGTTATGTCTTATTGAGCCTCGATACACTCAAAGCGCCTCACGGCTAACAAGAAGCGCGCTACAAATCTACTCATTGATTGACTTAAACAGAAATAAGACGTTTAAAGTATTAGATCTGAAAACTTAAGAAAAACAATATTAATAGGACACAACTAGCAGACACTTCATTGTCAGGGAACTATGAGCATTGTTTAGCAGCTCTCGAGGTGAAAAGGTCTCTGTGTGAAATCCATGTGGGCCCACCAGAGCAGGTATAAGATAAGTGCAGACCATAGCTCAGGATGCATGACAGCTGTGCTTTCACACAGCCATTACGTTCAAAGAAAAATCAATACAATTGATAATACAACATTTAAAAAAGAAAGCCCTGATTAACAAAGCCTCTGAGTAAATTGAAAATACATACCTGGTTGACATCGTGACGCTTAAAGTTCTCTAGTTTCCATTCTGAAACATATACAAAAGAACACACTAAGCAATCATAGAGAAGGATTTTTCACTGATTTATTAAAGCGGTACTGCATATATTCCTCTTTGTTGATCTATCTGAGGCATATAAAATAAAAATGACATGTACATGATAAGGCTGTTATTCTGAGGAAAATGGACTAGTGTGCTTCTTTAGAGTGGACCTCCTTTTAAAAGCGTTATGGTCTATAGTTATCTAATGCGATTTTCATAAAAAAACAATACCAAACAGGCTCTGGGTCTGGAAGTGAAGTGTGAAAAAGCACACATTTAATATCCCCCTTCTCAAAATGGAAAACCTATTAGCTTGTTTTGGTTTCTACATCATTCATGTAGAGCAGTTCAGTTGTGATGTTCATATTAACAGTTTAACAACTGAAAAGAGGCAGTACAGTACAGTACAGTACAGTGATCACCCTAAGCCTCATTACCTTCAAATAAGCATTAAGTGAACTTTAGTTTATGATACATAACATATAAGTGCTGAGTTAGGGCTTCTTAGACATAGGGCAAAATATCCATGGTTTTGGAAGACTTAATTGCTGGAAAAGTACAGCAATAAATGAAAGAATTAAAGACAACAAAGTTGGACTGACCCACAATTTTAATGAATAAAGTTTTTTCTCCGGAGTCTAAGAACTGCATGTTACAGCTGCGTATTCCTCGTACTTCACATTGTGGATTAAGCTATTAGAATACAAAGACACCAAGGCTAAAGATTGCTTGGAACTGAGATAATCTGATCTCTCCTCTGGAGTGGAGGGATTCATAGGATCACCCAGTGTATGATACACATGCAACTTCTCTAATTTATAGAAGTATACATGTGGTTCCTAGAAAGTGGCACTGAATGAGTGGGATATTTTCCTTGCAGGAGGACCCATGCCTTTCCATGGACAGACCTGCCTTTGGCTATATGAGGTATTTGAGGAGTATTTATGGCAGACTGACAATCTGACATCCAATATTCTACCCAAACTCACCAAGGCAGTGTTGCTGGTGTGGAACACTGCACTGGAAAGTGATGCTGGTACAGTCTTGTGATTACAGAGGCACCTTGTGAAACAGTGTGGTCCTGGATAACCTGGTTAATCTAAGCAGGTTTCTCAATTAGAACATGATTGGGGTATCTATGGGTGGTGACGTTTGGACTTCAGAAGGTATGAAAACATTTGTGTGTTTATGAACCAACTCCCCTTTGAGGATTCCCAAGCCTCTGGTTTTCTACTACTGACAAATGCCTTGGAAAATTATTTGGTGGTAATGTGGTGTACAGGCCTTTGTACAGGCCTTTTTTCAGCTCAAGAAAAGGGGAACCATCAGAACCTCTGCACAAGTAAATGAGTTCCACGATCTATAGGACAGTAGTTAACAATGCATCACACTGCCATGACATTCTGAAAAACTTATGGGAAACTGATCAATAAATGAGGTGGAGTGGGGTAAGTCTTTGAGTTACCCTAGACAAGATGCCATCTATTTGGGGTTCAGGCTGGTACAAATGATAATCCTACACTGCAGTTCACCAGGTTTACCAACACCACATACCTGAGGGACTGTGGTCAGGAAGGCACATTCTTCAATACACCACGGAAATACTCTCTTGTTTGTTCATTCTGGGGCAAGGTTCAAATCCACCTGACTGATGGTCTTGTGTTTCCCAACGAACTGACCACTAAATTGATCTTTATGGGCATCTGGGTACATTGCACTCTGTCGTAATATAACAGACTCTTTAGTGCAGTCAGTTTAATTATTGCAGGGAGTGACATCGCTAAACTGTGGGGCAGCCTGGTCACTCCTCTGCCTGTAACATGATGTGCTAGCACAGACTGGTACAAGAAGGTGCTTTAAGCTAGCAGTGGATGTCTTCGTCAGTTGCCTGCAGTATTGGGACAATGGAGTCCCTATCATAGTTTTAATGATCATCACCTCAATGCAATGTATTGCTGCCACAAGTTCAGGTGTTTGAGTGATACATGGGAAACCAGTTGTGTACTTTTCATGCTTTGCCCATTTTATGTACTTGTTTATCTTTACTTGTATCCTCGCTGTTCTCTCAGTGAATGTCGACTGATATGAAAACTTTGTACATATTTGATTATTGGTCTGCAGACTTTGTGACTGACTGCATGATGTTATGTAAAGGGGAAAAGATAAAAACAAACAAATTGAGGTCTGACAGCAGTAAGGCAAAGAGAACCAGACCAGTGGTGGATCAAGCACCACTGGATCACCTACCAAGCTAAAAGATCGCAATGGTTGCATATTGCTACATAAAAACAGTGTCAGCATGTAGTAGTGTCAATTGTGCTTCAGCTAAATCATGCACAAGATCCTATTTAATAAAGAAACATTTCATATCTAATGTATAGTTGTTGAAAGAACAGTTGATTGGTAAACACACAGTCATGCATGTCTTTGGACATCAATTACCTTTTAAGATAGTGTCAGTACTGTGACAAGGTGGCAGAAGATAAAAGACAAGTAGATAAACTTGCAAAATGTGGTTTACTGATTGTTTGTGGGGGCAGTTGTATATAGACACTGCTGCATCATTTGTATAGGATGCACAACAATTGGTGACCACCGAGCGGTTTTAACTAAAAAATCTTAATTAGAGCACAAAAAGACGAGGCATAGGACAAACAAAGTAGAGCAAGGCATCCGAAAAGTGATTCTGAAGTGTTTATGAAAGTAGGAGCTTCGAGAGGCTGGGATTCATCCTGTAGGTAATATTGGAGGTTCTAAGATCCTTAAAAAAAAGAAGAGCCAAGAATGACTACACATCATTCTAACTGTATTTGTCAAATAAAGACTGAATTTAACGAGTTATTCTTTTTCTATGTCTTTAACCAGAAGGGATGTGCGCATGGGTTTTGCAGGAAAGGAATTGAGATTTCCTTAGAGGTGCAGAAGAATTAGTGGACGTACAGCTACTGAAATACAGGTACCAACCTTTTTATCTGTAGGTATGCACCAACGAACAGCAGCAGAGGTAGATTCAGATACAGAAAGGGAAACCTTGGAGAACAATAATCATCTCAACTGAGAGATTATTCTTAATAAGTTGTTTTTTAGCTTAATTTTATAGCAGAAATGAAAAAAATTATAACTTTTCCAAGTGGAGCAAAACGCATTAATATTCACAACTATCTTTGAGCACTGCAACTAGCCTAGGAGACTGTAAAGGCTTCATGATTATTCATTGTGAAAGTTGAACTTACCTTTGGAACAAGAAAATGAAGCTCTTCTTCAATTAGATATTGGGGTGAACAAGGATTAACCCTCTAAGTGCAGGCAATATGGTGTTCATATCCTCCACACTACCTCTGTAGTACGGAGAATATCAATGCCACACTATGGGCAGGGAAGTCCTATAGTGCACGCACCAGAGTAATTGACTTTTGCTGCTGCGAGGGATGAGCTTTCCTCTCAGGCCGAGATGTTTATTTTGATAGCAGTTAAAAGCTGCAGACATGTTGCTCTAACATCATTCTTTTAAAGTGATCTGTGCTGGGGGCAGATCTCAGCCCTGCAAGCAACAATCACAATGGCCGAGGTACCATAGGAAAGAAGAGAATTTCCCTAGTTGAACCCTGCTCAATGATCACTGCAGGAGGAAACAATTCACTAACTAACTATAAGAGATAGCTTCAAGGGAGAAAAATAGTCCACAAAGCAGGGACGCTTAATTCTGGTTCTATTAATTTGTGTTCTGAGTCATTCCAAGCTTAAATAATTACCCTGGATAGTTGGATAATTAAACTACTGCAAGGTGACAAGTAACCCGGCAGGCCCATTGATGGCCATTCCAAGGTGTCTTCCATTTGGACCGACCCTAGGTGCAGGAGATTTTCCCTACTTACTCACCAGATACTAAGGGGCTCATTAGGATGGTGGACGGAAAAGCATCCCGACTGCCGTGGTCACGGAAAAGTACCGTCTGTCGGTACCGCGGCATAACAGGCGGTCAGATTAGGATGCCCTGTCTGAAACACCCTACCGCGGCGGTCGGATTCCAGAATTCACCGCCGGAAAAGCTGAAAATCCGTCTGCAGCGGTCAGATTTTCTGCGGAGAAGCCAAAGACCGCCGTTTTCCCAGCGGTCAGGAACACATGGAGCTATCCACAGTATTGCCACCGCCATTCCCGTATGGCCGGATTCTCCGCTGCGGTGTGATGGGCTGTTTCGGGCATCGTGATTCGACCGGCGGTCTTCACCGCATTCCTCACGGCAATACCTCTCTATTGCCTCCGTCCGCTACAGGTGCGGACGGAGATTACTGGCGGAATGAGAAACACCGCAGCAGATAAGAAATGGGCTATCTACGCCCATCATAATATGGCGGTCGCAATGACCACCGATGGAGTGCGGAAAAAAGCATTTTCTGCCGCCGCCAGCATGGCGCTTGTGCCTCCGCCCGCCATCCTAATGAGCCCCAAAGTGCTCACCCACCTTGTCCTGATGATGACCTCATATCCAGAGGTCGAAACGCCGTTGACTATAAACATACTGACACATTTTTTTACAGCATAAAATTAAACCATGGAGCCATATGTTTTGTTTCTGTCAGTTGATGCATTTTTTTTATCACATGCTTGTCACTGCACGTTCTTTTCACTTAATTGTGAACACTGGATCTTCTTTGATTCTATTAGATCTTTAAATTTCGATTATCCTGCAATCTAAAATATACAAATATTAAATCAATTGCAGTCATAATACCCATTTTTGTGCCTACGTCAATAACTGCCTTGGTAAATTAACTATTATCTGGTCAAAAAGTTTTTCAGACCAGATTCTCCTTGTTTACATGATTTATTATGTATAGTGAATCACTGTTTTTACAATAGAATTTGATTATACAGCGTTTAGTAGTGCCAGGGTCACTCCATCTTCACATGTTCTAGTCATGTTCTAGTCTGTCAATAACTCTCTGTACTAGTTTTCTTGAACCCTGTTAGAACTGACAGCTTTAGGGTGGTCTTCCCCAAACATTTTGCCTGCTTACCTCCACTTTTTGCTGTATTCTTTTTGTTGGCCTTAGGATTCTAAGCTCTCAACCACTGCTAACCAGTGCTAAAATGCATGTACTTCTCCCTTAAACATGGTTTTATTGACTTATCCACAATTGTTATAGTTAATTTATCAGTAAGTCCCTAGTAGAGTGCACTTCAAAGACCCTCTTTAAAGTCACCCCCACTTCAAAGGCACAACTGGGTATAAGTACTGAGTCTCTGACCCCACCATATCAGACACTTCTGGACCTGTTAAGAAAATCTGCCAAGAAGGACTGCTGTGCTGCTACACTCACTGCCACTTTGCTCGACTGTTGCTCTGGAAGAACGGTTTTCTGGTGTGCAGTCCTGTTGCCTGCTAACCTCTACCCCTCCTGAGGAAGAACTGGACTCTTGCTTGAACCCTGAGTGTTCTCCAAGGGCATGCTGACTTGCTTCCTGTTTTGAGACTCAGGGATATTAAAGTCTTACCTCCTACTACTGTTCCTGGTCCATTGGAAGAGGATCCAGGTGTTTGCTCCATTGGAACCGACGCATCATCTGCTGTATAAAGCAGAATCACCTCACCACTGCTGTTTACAGGAACAGAACTGGCACATAGCACTTAAAACCAGTGCATCGCCTCCAGAACCAATGTATCAGGACATGCGCATCGCCACCGACAAAGTGAGAGACCATCGATGGATCCCCTCGACTGTGTGGAGAAACTCAGCGCATCTGCTTTGGAACCAGCACATCTTGGAGCTTCATCTTCGGAACAGGCGCATCACCATCGTTGCATGGAGAAAACCGACAAATCACCTAGACTATGGGATTGAAACTGACACATCACACGGCTGCACCTCGCATCTCAGTGTTGTGACCAGGATCAAGGTACTTTGTTTAGAGGGCCTTTCAGTATCCGGTACGCGCTCCATCGCGGTTTGCCTGAACTCTTAACTTTGCCCCGCTTCAGCGATATTTACACTTTTATTCTTTTAAAATTCATTTCTAGACTTCTACTTATTAGATTTTTGTTGTTTTGAATTTGTTTTATTTATAGAATCATAATCTATTACTCTACAGTGGTGTGGAGTCAGTTTGTGGTGTTTTCACTGTGTTACTGTTTGAAGTGTTGCACAAATACTTTAAACATTGCCTCTTAAATTAAGCCTGACTGTTCTGTGCCAAACTACCAGAGGGTGAGCACAGGTTAATTTAAAGTGCGTTTCTGACTTACTCGCACTAGGATTGTTGTTTCTGCTTGGACAGGATGCATACCTTGGTCAACCAGAAACCCAATTTCTAACAAACCCCTTATCCAAGGGTCCCTTTGACTCCTATTACACCTGACATCAGTTGACTTTGTAATGAGTTACTCTGTTACAGAGTATACTGGCTCCTAAACCCTGTCCCCTACCAGTTCCTATAGGACTCTTTGCCCCAAGGCCCCTTGATGCTCAGCCTCTGCTTCTTGAATTCTCTGTCTCCAGGACTTCCTGCCCATATATCATCTGATCATTTCATTGACCATCTGGGCATTATACAATATGCTGTTTTTTTGTTAAAAACATTTGTTTTGTTTATACTTTCACATTATGCATTAATCTAATGGTCAGTGCACGCAGTTTGTTAAAGGGCAGAGTACGAGAGACAGCAGTATCTTTCATTTTTACAGAAGCCGAACTCATGTGCAAGCAGCTATGCTTCACAGTAGGTAAACCATGTTCAATATAAATGATATCTTAGCTTCGGAGCCAGAGCCAATCCAGGTAAAGGAACAGGGAGCAATGGGAGGTGAGCATGGAGAGGTGAATAATCATTAGAAACAACTTTCTCAAATTTATTGGGACGTCCTCTTGCTTCATAAATACATTTTTCATTGTTCATACACCAAGCCAGACCTGAAACCAATTGTTCAATTGCCGAAACCTCAGCCCATCCCATTTGTTGGTCGATATCTTGGTGTGCCCAGATCACCAAAGAATTTATTGTACCTAGGAAGAGCGCATTCCTTCCAAACAACAAACAGCGAGATTGGTGCTCACCCCATCCCGGAATGAACAAACTTTATGACATTTTCATAAGTTGTAGTAGAAGATAACCATTCACCCACAGTTTGTAGCACACACATCAGTATTGATTCTACCAACCTTACATAATAGTGTCCTGGAGTGGTATACTATATGTAGAATGTTTATCTTTATCAATCTAAAATCTGCTCTTATGGCTTTTGAGGGAGCCTCAGAGTCTCCTCCCATTCCAAGACCTCCAAGTCTCCCACACCCTGCATCGATTTCGATCTTGGATGGTCCCTTACTATAATAATGTTATTAATGAGTATTCAGTAGCTCATTGACATAGCTTTCTTGGTTTCAGGCAATAGTCTGTGCTCAACTGTAGAGCCATTGATGACATCTGTGGAATTTAGAACGTGTATGGATATGGCATACCTAATCTGTAAGTATCTAAGGACTTCTGAGTCAGACAATTCAAATTCTTTCTGAAGTTGTGTAATAGGTTGCACAGCCTTACATACCCACACATCATCAGGGGTTGTAATCCCTACAGATGTCCTTTACAAAAGCCAGCAACACTTATTTCCGTCACAAGCCCATAGTGGGGTATACCCAGTAAGTAGGATTTCCCACCCCTGCTGTTTTGTAGCGGCCCACCATATACAAATTACCATTCTTGTGTTTTCAAGGCAGATGTTTAAGCTCTTGTCTCCCCTACAGTAGCACTGAATAACCACAGTCACATAAAATATGTCTGTCTGTTCTTAAAGGTGACTCCTGCAAGGTTTAGAAAGTCCACACGTTCACCACTGGGAATTAGGTCCAGTGATATTTACAAACACTAATGAGCAAAATGCCCCCACTGTTCACTACCCGACGGAGCATGGTTAGGTGCTACCCTGTGTATCCTTGAAACAATAAGGATCAGAACACTTTGTCTAGTCTCTTAAACAGGTCCTCCAGCACCTAGTAAGGCACGTTTTTAGGCAGTAAAGCAGCTTCGCGACCACCACCATTTTGTACAGATTTGCTCCACCTAGTAATGACAGGGCAGTGAGCCTCAATGCTGCTTCTTATCTTTGAACTTGTTCAACACCCTATTGAGGCTATAGATCAAAAAATCCTTCCTACTACTCGTGACATACATTTTTAAGAACCTAAATCCCTTCCCATAATTCTTATAGAGCACCAACATTTGGATTTCAGTTGCCAAGTGGACAGACAGTAAAAATAGCACTGACTTCTCCCAGTTATTACAGAATCCAGAGTACAAGCCAAACTTCTCACATAGCTGGAGGACTTATTCTAAGAATTCTTCAGAGTCAGCAATACACAAGAGAATATCATATGCATAGAGAAATATTCTTTTTTCACATGAAGGACCCCAACAAAGAACTTTAATCAGAGCGTTCTATATCCAGCAGGCTAAAGGCTCTAGTACCAAAGCACACAACACTGGACATAGGGGACATTCCTGTCTTGTGTCCCTCTCTAGTGTAGAGTGCTTTGAGAGAACTCCATTCATTTTCCCTCTTGCTGTTGGGGTCGTAGACAAAATCTGGACAATAGTTGCATTTCTCATTTCTTGTGACAAAACTCCATTCTTCCTTTTGAACATTAATAGTATATGAGCTGATATTTTTCAAGAAGACCCTTTAAAGAATCCTGAAAGAAAGCCACTTTGCCATGCCACTAACTGAGTAATGGCCTCCTCAAGACAAACCACTGGCATTGGTTAATTCTACACAAAACTAAGCTGTTATGCCAACATCAGTCATGGCTACATACAGGTTCTTAAAGTATCTTTCAAATGTTTGTGATAGTTGAATATGCCTTGTTATAAACGTTCCTGCTTCATCTTCTAATGCACCCACACACCCACCTCTTTCTTTCTTTATGCCGAATAAGCCAGGCTATTGGTTTCTCTGCTTAGGACCCAACCTCCTATAGCCCCTTGTGCATAGTAATATATTAGGCACATGCCCCGTCGTCTCTCAGGGACCAGTCTTCCTGCTTCTTAAGATGTAATTTCCGTAGTACTAAGCGCTCTTTGTGAAATATGCCTTTTTAGCTCAAGAAGTTCTCTACCAGTAAATATTGCTTCAGGTAGAGTACAGCCCTGTAGTACTGAACATATAATAATGATCTCAGGGCCTCTGAATCCAAAGTGATGGTAGGCATTCCATACTAAGCAGGTAATTACATATTGTGACAAGAAACTCATCCAGCCCGCTAAAGGGGGCAAGGCCACACCAATGCATGATGCCCCTTTTGATCACAAATGAAGTAGTACACTCTACGTTTGATCCATAACAAATCCTAGCAATAGTATTACAATATATTTGATTTGTGATTTTAATTATGGCTTCTTCCACCCCCAGTGTTCTCATTATGAGCCTCAGTTTAGAATGATTGATACAGTTAAATATGCTGCTAAGGTTCATAAAGGCCAGGTGCATAAACATTTTACCTAGCACATGTGTATTTGCCAATTAAAAGATTAAAATGTAAACATTGTTCGACTGTGCCCAAATCATTTTAAAATCCAAATTGAACATATCACAGTATGACATTTTTCTCTGTCCTTAATTCAAGTCTCTAATAAAATTCTCCCCATTTTTACAAGGATATAAGCTGAAAACATTTATGGTCAGACATGTCCCCTTTCTAAAAGTTGGGACTATTCAGTCCAAGATAGATTCAGTCCAATGTGATGGTAAATCTCCAACCACTACAGTGTTTAAGACATTAGCTAAAATAGGAGCCCAGAGATCGGTTGTTTTTGAAAATATCAACGGAGACACCATCTGGCCCGGGCACTTTTCTGGAGTTAATCTTGTAGGCCGCAGAGCACACTTCACTCAACTCAAAGAAAATGGGGCATAGGTTATTTTCTTTAATCAAATTACTGTCTGATGTTGCAAGTTACCTTGAGTGCAGGATCAAAAAAAATTGTAAGATGGTTTACTAAATCTGTGGCACGAATCAAAAGCGTCAATAAAAGGCGCTGTTGCTTCCCTAAAAAATGGTGCATTAACAGTTTTTGTTTTTCTGTATTTCAACCATATATAAAACAACTAGGATGCAATGGCCTGTGAGGGGACTGTGTGAGGAAAGAGAAGGACATGGTATTGTAGGGTGACAAAGAAAGACAAGCACTGCGTATGCCAACAACTCATGTATACTCCAATAAGTTGCATAAATATACACACATCTCACAATCTCTAGAATGTGACAACAAGCATGAATTAACAGGAAGAAGAATTGAACAGCCTGATGAACCTATGGTGCAGGTACAAAGGCCTTTATTTAAAGACAATCAAATAGGTGTCATCAACCATCATTTGAGTCATTGTGGGGATATTAGGGCCCACTTTGTGTGAACTCCATTTGTAGGAGAGTTGATGGTCCCAGTCCCAAAGTTCCAACCAATGTACTACTAGAAAACGTTGGGTTACTTCATTAATTATCTTTCTCACCTTTGAACAGATTCCTAAGCAATCCTTCCCTTAGGAGGTGGGCACAAAGAAAATTCAAAGAAAGAAATCCTGCACGACCACGTGAGTGAAACGGCCATTGCTTTCCCACCTCAGAATCCAAACAACAGAGCTTGACAAAGGCATGGTGGTAAGCCCATGTTGCCCCTATACCTACAAGACTCTGTTTGAGGTCGGCATGAATAACTTTGCCCTGGACTAAGGGCTTGAATCCCTTCAGGAGGTTCTTTCTTTACCAGCGCATAGCAGATCTTAATGCACAGCAATATCCAATGAGAAAGTGTTCTATTTTGAACAACCTTACCTTTTTTGCTGGCCGTGTACCTAACAAAGAGCTTGTCATCAAACCTGATCTTCTTCATGTAGCTAATGTATTAACTAATAGTACACCAGGAGTCCAGCTTTTTATTTTTATTTATAATTGCTCTTATTGTTATTGTCAGAGCAAACCTACATGGGGATGATCTGGCACATGAGTATATGAGGGGACAAAAGGGAAGGGGAGTTGTAAAAGGGAAGGGGAGTTGTGAAAGGGAGGAGCCCGCCTAGGAGGAGACTGAAGGGTTATGGAAACTGAAGGGGGGATGGGATGGGGCCACACGAACGGGCGGTACCAAGGAGAAGCCAAGGACTGTATGGATATGGGTATGAATAGCTGTAGAAAGGAGGTAAATATGGTGGTCGAAATCAGAGCCTGGCTCCAAAGCATGTGGTATGATATCCCATTTCGTGATCTGTGGGACTCTCCCATCCTTGTGCTGAAATGTCCTGACCACATCGTCCTCTACCATAGTCTGTGTCAAAGTTTCCAGGGAGGGATGGGTGGGGTGGCAGCGGCCTTCCAGTTCACTGCTATCAACAGCCACACAGCATGAGAGCCAGGTCAAAGAACCAAGACCAGTAGGCATGTCTTCGGGGTATTAATGTGGTGTGTACTAGTGATATGTGTGAGGTAGGCACAAACCACAGTCCAGAAGGGCCTCAGTACAGGACACAACCAGATCATATGAAAAAAGTCAGAGTTGTCGAAGTTGCATCTAGGACATCAATGAATATAGTGGGGAACAGTCTGAGCAGTCGTGTGGAGGTCAGGTAAGTGAAGTGAAAAGAGTTCAATTGTAGCAGCTTCAGATGCGTGTTTCTGGAGATCTTTGAGATACAACCTAGGAGGTTGGACCAGTTCTAGTCAGACAGGTCGATTTGCAGGTTCTGGCTCCAGCAGAATCAAAGAGCCAGCAACACGGGCCCACCACCTTTGCACAGCACCCTGTACACATTAGTGATCCTGTGCGTTGTGCGGCTCCTGGTCAAAACCATATGGAGAACCAGGTTGGTGTTGGAAATAGCGCCAGGGGCACCCCGAGTGCAGTGTATGTAAGGACCTATCCCAGCAAAAGTGCATACACATCGCAAAGTTCTGCTAATGTAAAGTCCTCCCATATTGGACAGCTGCCTTTGGGCGTCTAATGTCACCCGGGACTAGTGCGCCCAAGTGGCTGGCACCTTGATCTCAGCAAAGCCAGGCAGGCACCAGATAGGAAGGTCCGGTGAATATGCAGATTTACAATGTCTGTGGGTGAACTGTTGAGACCAGCAGTGCTGGATCACACAAAGAAGTGTGGACCGGGTACCTTGGGAAGAAGCCATGAAGACGTCCCATAAAACACCTGTACAGGTCATCTGAAGCCAGAGATAATTAGTTTTAAGCGGCACGTCCAGAGACATCCAGGTCATAAGCCATTGTAATTGTGCTGCTAAATATTATGTCTCGTAATCCAGTGACCCCAGTCCGCCAGCATCCAAGGAAAGGAACAATTTGTCATGGGCCACCAGGTGTCTACTCACCACCCAGATCAGGCTGGAAAGCCAGGTGCTGAGTTCAGGGAGCATGGATTTAAATAATACCAAAGGGAGGTTGGCGAACAGAAATTGCAGGTGTGGCAGTGTCACCATTTTCAGTAAGGCTAGGTAGCCCACTGAAGAAAGTGGAAGCTGCTGCCAGAAAGCTGAAGAGAGGTGCAGGGCTGCCGTCAGCCTGTCGAGGTTATCTTCATGGATGGTGTCCAGGGTCCTGTAGACATGGACACCCAGATACTCGAACGTGTGTGGGCCACACAGGAGTCTGTCAGTGGGAAACCACAGGATTTGTCTGAGCTGATACGGAGACCCGAAATCATGCTGAAAGGAGTCTAGTGTGTTCATAATCTGTGCCACTCCGGTGGTGACGTCGCATATGCATATTAGGGCATCATCCACACATAGCAATATGGAATGATTATGGGCGGCTATCTGTAGTTCGAGTCTGGCGCCCTCGAGACATACCTTGCATGCCAGCAGCTCCAACGTGATGGCACCCCTGCCTGTTGCCTCTATGTATACCCCAAGGGTCGAAATATTCCTGCCTGGTCCAGACCCATGTAACCAGATTCATGTAAAGATATTATCTCACCACAGAAACGTATGCGTTGTAGCACCGCAAACAAGTATGACCAGGACAGGCTGTCAAAGACCTTCTCTATGTCAATGGAGACCACAACAGCTGGTGTAACATCTAATACAAAGTTAAAGTCTTCATCCACCAGCAGGGGCTAGGTTAGTGAGTGTTCCATGAATTTGTCCAAGGTGTACGTTAGGCCTGACAGCCTTAGGGTGGTCTTCCCCTCACCAACTTTCTGCTTAACTCCTCCTTTCCGACCACTTTTTTGTAGTCTTTGAGACTCTGTGCACTTTACGCCTGCTATCCAGTTCTAAAGTGCCTGTGCTCTCTCTCCTAAACATGGTAACATCCCCAATTGCCATGTTTATTTTGCTTATAAGTCCCTAATAACATGGTATCCCCTATACCAAGGGCCTGTAAATTAAATGCTACTAGTGAGCCTGTAGCACTGATTGTGCCACACACTGAAATTGCCCATTAACCATGGCTCCGGCCTGCCATTGCAGAGCCTGTGTGTGCAGTTTTACACTGCCATGTTCCCCTGGAAAAATAAACCTTTTGCCAGGCCCAAACCTTCCCTTTGTATACATATAAGACACCCCTAGGGTAGGCCCTGGACAACCCAGAGGGCAGGGTGCAATACATTTAAAAGGCAGGACATGCACTTTTAAGTTTTACCTGTCCTGGTAGTGAAAAACTACCAAAGATGTTTTTCACAACTACATATCCTATCTCTCCCTTAGGAAAACATAGGGATTACCTCATTACATTTTATAAGTGTGATTCCCAATTGGGAAAAGAGAAGTCCCCAGGTCTGGTGTCTCTGGAATCCAAATTTCAAATCCTAACTTATGGTGAAGTCGGATTTTAAATGACAATTCTGGAATTGCCAATTTTGTAAAGTTGCCATTTTCTTACTTTAGACAGCTGGTACCCGCTGCCTGTCTCTGACCAGTCTGGGATGGGTGACAGCTGGCCTTTGTGTATTCCCCCTAGACGGCCACACACAAGGGAGCTTAGATGTGACTTTACGGGCCATCCTGAGAGGATGGGAGTGAGGAGCTGGATCCGGCTTCACTTACAACTGAATAGGCTGTGTCCTGTACCCACACAAAGTTTGCATAGTACCTCTGTGTGCTTCAAAAGACCTATCTTTGAAGTCTCCCTCCAAGAACTAAACCGAAAAGAAAAATCACATTCCCAACATTAATTGTGCCTTACAAGAAAGATGCTCTGTTTGCAGCTGCAGTTGTATCGAGGTAGAAACAACCCTAACAACGCGGGCATCACATCGCGATGCCATTACAACGCGGTTGTTACAATGACCGTGTTGTAACCACGCAATGCCATTACCACGCAAGTCGTTACATCGACTTGCGGTAGATGGCATGCTAACATTAGAAATAGTATAGTTTACTATTCCAACACCTTCCCTACTGTTACGTAGGTTGGAGTTGGAATAGTAAATTATACATTTCTGATGTCAGCACGCCATCTACTGCAAGTCGATGTAACGACTTGCGCAGTAATGGAATTGCGTGGTTACAACGCGGTCGTTGTAATGACCGCGTTGTAATGGCACGCGGAGTAAGGGCTCGCGATGTAAAGAGTCATATTCATATCGAGGACTTTGTCTGGGACTCTCTCTACTGCAACTTCCTCTGAGCCTCACAGAGAAGGCCACCTCGACCGTAAGGGCAGTGCATCACAGGCGTCAAGGCCAGGGCCAACACTGAGCCGGTGCCAAATGATTTGTGGTCTGTTGGACCTTGGTTTTCTCATGATGGCTCCTGTGAAGGGAGTTCTCTGTATTGCAGTCAACGCTCCCAGCATCCGAATTTACCCCGCTTACAAAGACAGTGTGGACCTGGCAGCACGAGCAGCCAAGCCTTCTGTGCTGGGGCCCCTCCTAGTATTCTACTTGTGTTGCTGTCGTAGAAAGGAGGCACAACAGGAAATGCTGCCCACCACCCCGATCCCCCCACCCAAGTGCAGGGGGGTGGACTGAGGTCTGCTGAATAAGAGAGTCTCAGGACAACAATAAGTGGGTGACGTGGGATGTGTGCTGCGGCAATGTAGGGCATGATCAGATGTGGCCTAAAAGAGAGCACAAACGTTCATGGCAGTAGGGTTCTCCCGCTAACCATTACCACAGAACATGTGGTATCAGCACAGAGGGTGCATTTATGGACAGTCAGTTTGGTGGCCTAAAGGGTTTTTGGCGGTAAGCCCTCCTGTCGGGGAGTACCAAGCTGGATTTTCAGCCTGCTCCGAGCCACGCATAGTGCCAGTCCTAGGCTAAAGAGCTGGGGGCCTTGCCTGATGCATCGTCATGAGTGGTGCAACTACAGCGGGGAAAGCCGGGTATTAAAGGAGCTGGTCACCCTCAGGGGCTGGGGAAGCCTTCCCCACCCCCATGGTGTTCACAGACACCAGATGGCAAGTGCGGGGCCCGTGCCGGGGTTGGATGGCTGAGGATAAGAGTTGTGGCTCAGGGGAACACCTCAGGCTGCGGCCACCATTTTCCATGTCACAGGCAGACCCCCATCTAGGGTGCAGCTTATGCTACTATTCCTTCTCCTTAGTCAGATAGGACAGCAGATAGAAGGTGGGCAAGGTGATAGATTGCCACATATGGAAAGGAGACACCACCTTAGGAAGGAAAACTTCCTTAGTTCGAAGAACAATCTTATCCAGGAAGAAAGCACGTTAAGGGCAGCTGGACACTCAAGGCCGGAAGCTTTCTAATACTACGAGCCGAGGTCAGAACAATCAAAAACACAGTCTTTAAGGTAAGCAATCTTAACTGACAACTATGCAGGGCTCAAACGGAGAATTCATCAGGAAAGTCAAAACTAAATTTATGTCCCATTGTGGCATAAAAGTGGAAAGCAAAACATGCTCCTCAAACCCCTAAAAAAGTCTAATAACCACTGTGAACAAAGAAGGTTAGTCTGGGAAACATAAAATGGCTGACAAAGCTGAAACGTATCCTTTGACCTGAAACTCATAGTGAAACAGTAACATCCCCTTCAACTGAAACATGTCCCCCAAAGCTCCTTGAGATAGATACTGGAGAGTACCGAATGTCGGGGAAAGGCATAAATGTGAGTGGCAAAAGGCATGTACCACATGGCAAAGATGTCCGGAACCACCTCCAGGATGACGCCAACTGAGGTTGCAGGCTCAGATGTTCTGTGAACCTGGCAGATAGTTGGCGACCAGCCAAAGCCCCTGTTGGTGCACCCAAGTCAGCACTTTCCAACAGAGAAGGTGAGACCCACTTGTTCAAGTTTATTGATGTACCACGTCAAAATCGCATTGTGCATCAAGATCTCAACAGACTGACTCTGAAGGGATAGGTGGAAGGGCCTGACAGCCAGTCGGAATGCTTTCAGTTTGAGCCGACTGATGTGAAATTCATGATCTTCTAGTGTACAAAGGTCTCTCATCTCCCGTTCCCTCAGTTGCGTGCCCCACCCAAAGGTGGACGCCTCCATCACCAACATGTGAACTGTAGGACCAGTATATGAATGTCCACATCCTGCAAGTCAAGGGAAACCATGCAGTCTTCCACATCCAGTGCCGGCAGACACTGAGTCATAAACAGAATCCTGAACTTCTCCTTCGATAGGTACCAGCTCAGAAGGCTAAGGTCTAGGATTGGATGAGAACCTCCTACCTTGTTCAAAACCTGGACGAATCAAGAGTAGCTCGCCTTCCCATTATATCTTCTGGCACCAATTCCACTGCTCCCATCTACAGCGAACTGCCACCTCCTGCTGCATAATCCATAGATGGTCCTTGGATGTAAGTAAATGCCAGGGAGGGGCATGAGGAAGTTATCGCCGTAAAACTAGAGTATACCCCTTTTCCACATTCTGCAGGACTGCAGGATATAAAATATCTGTCCTCCAAGGAGGTAGACAAAGTCTGAACCTGTCAGCAGCATAATTTGCCCCTTCCCTTGTACTGCAGAACAAGAGGATTTTGCTGATGTTGACTGAACTGAAAGTATCTGCCAAAAGCTTTGGCCCTGAAAAAGTCCTGTGCCAAAGACTATAGCCCTAGTGATCTTGCCGTGGGTCTACCCTCCTTTAATCACTCCAGAACGGCTTCTGCTTTTTTACCAAAGAGGTGCTCGCCGTCAAATGGCATGTCAATGAGTGTGTTAAGGCCATCAGCTGAGAACCCTGTTGAGTGCAGATAGGTCGGTCACCTTAAAGCAACAGTAAAGCTCATTGATCTTGCAAAGCAGTAGGCCATGTAGAGACCTGCCCTGATTTTACAGTGGGAACCATCTTGCCCATAATGGACCACCTCTACAAAATTACGCCTGAACTGATCTGTAAAGTTGGGGCCACAATTCCTACCATATCACAAAGTGAGTGAATGTGCAGGGAAGGCTTACGGGTTTAATCTTGTAGTGGAGGATGCCTTAATCTCGCTGGAGAGGGATGGAATGACAAGACAGCAGGGCTTCCCAGGAGCGCCTGTGTACAGTTTTTATACAGTGCGATTTACTGCCGGACATAGGGTAGGCTTAGACTACGGCTATTTCACAGCATCCACTAGAGCCTCATTAAATGGGAGGAGAGGCTCCACTGTAGGGACAATCAACTGTAATATATTGGTTACGATATTCGTCCATTTCTGAACTGAAGGGAGAGCACTACAGCACTTAAGCCACTCTCTTAAGTATTACATGGAAGGAGGCAATCTCCACCAGTGACCAGCCAGGGTCTAGACCAGTGTCAATATCCAGTGATTTATCCAACCAACTGGACTTCTCCAAGGACAACAAACCTGAAGCATGAAAGGGGAGCAGGGGAGATTATTATCTGGGTCTCTTGGCCATCTACGGGTCTGAATCCATAACAAAAAACGTTATGAATCGTGCTGCAATACTGCCATTATACCCTTCCTCTCAGTATTGTTCCTCCTTAAGGAAGCACTGAGGCACTCCCCTGAACTTCAACCATTTAATTGGTGGCAGGAGGGGTTGCTGAGAGGTGACTGAAGAGAGGGAAGCACCAGGGGCTTTGGGGTACCAGCAGCACTGGCTTCAGAGCCAGGGTTGGTGCCAGGGTCATCATTCAAGTTGGAGTGGGTAGCCCCATTAATGGTCCCCCGTGTAGGACCAAAAGTCAGATAGCGCTGGGACAAACCTGCACGGTGCCAGGTGGATGCCAGGTACTGAAGGAGAGAAGCCTCATATGGTCCCTAGGGAACTGAGAGGCGGTTCAGAGGGGAACTGCTGTTCTCCAAAACATGTCCATCAGAGGATAAGGAAGAAGGCTGGATCGTTATACGGTGCTGGAAGTTCAGGATATACATGGGCCAGTATTCCCATTGGTGCTGAGGGAAGCAGCATTTGTGCCAGCAGCACTGGCAAGGCCAACAGGGACAATGCTACTAACTCCAGCTCCAGAGAGGAACGAACTAGAGACAAAACATGGACTGGAGGGGCAGACGTTGCAGTCTATCAGGAACGCGGCTGCCCACAAAAACACAGACAAATTTGGTCTTGCTAGGCAACATACAGGGGCACAGACTTACCTCCTACCATCATTAGACCCCCTTCAAATCCAGTCTATAGTTCTCCCCGACTCCTATATACCCTAGTTGAGCTGCTCTGTTGTCTCCATGTACACACTGTGACATATCTCGTTTGGTGAACTATGTGATAACCTGTGCCAAGTTTTGGTTCTAGTTTTTGGGCCTGCAGTGTCACAGGCTAGCTTGTTGTTTAAAAGTAAGAGGTACTGTCTTACTCGAAATGTATCCGAGATGTATGCTTTGGGTATCGCCAATCATGTACCACTAAACTCAATAAAATCTGTTATTAAAACAAAAACATGGACTGGAGGCCTATTCCTGAATTTTCTTGTGGGAGAAGAGGAATACTTATTTTCGTCTTGTGGTGTCTCATCTTCTCCTTCGAGTATTTAGAAGACGGGAAGAGTTAGATGGATACCTGGACCTCGTCATCAACTGACAACGTCCCAGATGGTCATCTCTGGCACTAGCCAAGAAGAGCATGGCTTCTTGTTCCTGGATGGCCTTCAGGTTCATTCCGAGGCAGAGGCCACTCAATGCAGAGTTCCTCAAACCAAGACATGACATACAGTTTGAGATGGAAATTTCTGCATCATGGCACAAATACCGGTGGGTAAGGGGGTCTAGGGGAAGTTTAAAGACCTGCACGGACAAAATCCCCTATTCACTAGTCATATAACAACAAGGAGTCCGTGGGTCTGCTGAAACAGAACTAGAGGCTAATGGCTATAAGACAAAGTGTTAGAAAGAATAAGGACAAAGTCCCATCACCCACCGAAGTGGCATGCTTCATCATCTGGGGCCTCTTCTTAACCACACCTGGTGTGGTTAAGGAGCTACAACTCCTTTGCTAGTGACGAAAAAGGAGGAGTTCACGGATGTTTTAAAGAAGTAACAACCGAGGTATAATGTTCTTAACAAGTGGTGAAGCTGCCTAAAGTGTGGTGAAACTATGTGTATAACGAAGTGCAGTGTGAATGAATGGTGTTTAAAAATGACTACCTAAAGAAAATTTTTGTTTATAGGGTATCTTTAGGTGCCACAGGATAAAAACAAGAAACGTGTTCACAACAAAAAAAAAATGTCGAACACGCTAACAGCAGGATGGTCAATAATATACATGGTCAACATGTTCAGCCAGAAGTGATCTGACCTTTTGATCGTGGCTTTCTTCAGGACCGATTAATACTACTGCATCAAAAGTGAATGAAATAAGAGTGCCAAAAATCACAAAACGTAAATAAAATGGAACGATACCACCTACAAATATACCTGCTTCAAAGAGAATAAGCGGAACTGTAGGGGTTCACAATGATCACCTGTTTAAAAAAAGAAAAACAGAAGAACAGGAGAACACATCAATGTCGCAAATGGTCTTAAAACCAAGCACTCAGTCACTGACGCAACTGCAATAATAATATACAGTTGACGTAATGAGGTCTCTGAATGACCTTCTTACCCGTAATGTATCGGGGATAAACACCTCCACTCCTGGTAACGACTCAGGGCGTGAGGCAGCGCTCTACATGAAAACAAACGAAGGAAAACTAGTATAAGGAGAGAAGTCTGATGCAAAATACTTCAATCTTATAAAAGGCGTCAACATAACACCGTCGAACTGAAAATCTCTCTACAAGGCTGCATGGGCTAAAGTTGGCGTTTTTATAAACAACCAAACCTAGACATTGCTGACAGTCTTGGTCAATGAAGTAAAAAGCGACCCAGAAATGAACAAGTCTAGAGGTGTTTTTGTCCATGTCACTTGACCGAGGGGTCCCTTATAAAAGGGGACCTTGGCTAAGATCTCAGAAAGGAACCACGCCACTATAGAGGCCGAATACACATGGCCACGCTGCCAATAGGTTGCGTCTTTAAATAAATCACCATAACAGGTGGCAAAAATTGCTGCGTCATCTCAAAGAAAAATGACAACAAAGCCGGTACGCCCATCAACTCGCAAATAGGTGACCCATCTAGTGCAAACGAGACCCTAATCCTCGTTGCTTCGAAAGAAGCGTGCAAAAGTTCAAAATATGCAAACAGCTTGCGTAATGATCTCAGAGACGAGACCGACTGTTTGGCGAGGCCAAAGACGTCTTTTACAAACAAGACCGGGCTAGATCAGACACTACTTCAATCTGAAAGAGAAGATTATTTCTCCATCTCAAAGTGAAATGCCGCTGTATCCGATACACCCACAGTATCAAGATCAAGCTCCAAAAACCAAAAATGAAGCGCACAAATTTCTGTACCTGGCCGTCGCTACCCCGGGCGGTCTTCCTGATCATCCCGTGCGGTATCGGGGCCGGACCAACCACGTCTTTTTGGAGGAATCCAAAAACCGGAAGCAGGCGCGCGGGGCATAGCGTAAAACATGGCCCCGTCACGTGATCGTGATGTACCAGCTGGCTTCAAGCTAGCGTGACCTAATAAGCGCATCCCAGGAAACATGGGAATTGTAGTATTCGCCTAACGCGATGGATGCATACAACATTATCATGAAAGTGAGACACATTCATTGACCTTAAATATAGCGTGTCTATCACAAACGTTATCCACCAAAGTGAAACACCAATGTAATTGGCAAGCCTCGTGGCCGTCTCAGAGCACAGGCGGAAGTACATATACAAATGTACGCCAGACAATGACAATATAGGCGGATGCTAATTACAACCGTGCTACTCACTGAGAGCTCGCAAGTAAGTTGAAAGAGGCCCAATGAGCAAGTAGTAAAGAACTGCAACACCACTGGCCAGCTTTGAGAATGTAGGAAAATGAAAGACACAGCAGACAAATCGTGTATTAACTGCCCTACACCACAGCGACCTCCTGGGGCCGAACTCAAAGGGACCTAACAAGGGTCACCTATTCATACTTAGAACCTAGCAGTACTCAATGATGGAAAGATATATAGTCACTGTGAGTTATGCTCTAGTTGGTACACCTCGAAAGTCACACCATCCTATATCAACGCAAAGAAGTCCAAGGAATTGTGTTGTTCAACCCACTAGTGTCACTATGAAGTTTAAACACCCATCGCTGTTCTATTCTGAACAGAAAAGTTGATATATCCGTGACATGTGAAGGAATGGAGGGTTGTTCCAGAACAGTCCAAGAGACTTCGTCAGGTTTATGGTTGAATTCGACAAAGTGATTAGTCAAGCGAGTCGACTGTTTTTTGCACCTAATTGTGCTTTTAAGTTAAAAAATTCTAAGCTTAACTTTTTGTGTCGTCATTCCAACATATCTCTTGTTACAGGGACATGTGATTAAATAGATCACTTTTTTGCTGTTACAGTTTGTGTGCTTAGTCTGTCGCCAGGGTATGCAAGTGCCTATGTCGATCTCAGTAGTGTGTGATGTTTGTGGACACACAGTGCAGCTGCCACAAGCATAGTGTCCTTGTACAGGGGGCAAATGCCAGAGAATGTTCACAGGTGCAGCAGCTGTATTTCTGGGACGTGGATGCACCAATGTATCGCTCCAATTTGCACTTCTCTTAAAAGAGAATAGTGGAGGTGAATGTTGAACCATGCCAACATTAAGAATCCGCCAGTGTTTCCGTATGATTTTTTGAATTTGACTGGATTGTGTACTGAAGGTGTGGACACAAGTCAATCTATTCAAAGCTGCTTTGGGTACAGCGGGTTCGAGTAGAGATTCTCGATTGTTATTCGAGGCCCGTTTGTACGATTGTCGTATCAATTTTAGAGGATATCGCCTCGCTCGAAGGTTCTGGGACAGAGAATCGGTATGTTTCCTAAAGTTCTCAAGCGTAGAACAGTTCCATCTCAACCTCAGGAATTGACCAAAAGGTAAACCTTCACGCGTTGACTTGGGGTGGAAACTATCGTATCGTAAAATTGAATTTCTCGCCATCGGCTTAGTGTAGAGTTCACTGCCGAGGCCATTGTCACTCGGAAAAATCCGAAGGTCTAAAAATGGTAAACTCAGTTTACTGGCTTCCAGAGTGAAGTTGAGATAATCATTCTGGGTATTAAGCCAAGCATGGAACGCATTCAATGTTTGTAAATCGCCTCTCCAGATGACGAAAATATCATCAATGTAGCGTTTCCACTCAATAATGTAGTTACAATAAGGATTGTCCAGATTAAGTACACTATTCTGTTCAAATAAATGTACATATAGATTGGCCAGGCTTGGAGCAAAAACACTCCCCATCAGACTTCTCTCCTTATACTAGTTTTCCTTCTTTTGTTTTCATGTAGAGCGCTGCCTCACGCCCTGAGTCGTTACCAGGAGTGGAGGTGTTTATCCCCGATACATTACGGTTAAGAAGGTCATTCAGTGACCTCATTACGTCAACTGTATATTATTCTTGCAGTTGCGTCAGTGACTGAGTGCTTGGTTTTAAGACCATTTGCGACATTGATGTGTTCTCCTGTTCTTCTGTTTTTCTTTTTTTAAACAGGTGATCATTGTGAACCCCTACAGTTCCGCTCATTCTCTTTGAAGCAGGTATATTTGTAGATGGTATCATTCCATTTTACTTACGTTATGTGATTTTTGGCACTCTATTTCATTCACTTTTGATGCAGTAGTATTAATCGGTCCTGAAGAAAGCCACGATCAAAAGGTCAGATCACTGTTGGCTGAAACATGTTGACCATGTATATTATTGACCATCCTGCTGTTAGCGTGTTCGAATTTTTTTTTTTGTTGTTAACACGTTTCTTGTTTTTATCCTGTGGCACCTAAAGATACCCTATAAACAAAATTTTTCTTTAGGTAGTCATTTTTAAACACCATTCATTTACACTGCACTTCGTTATATACATAGTTTCACCACACTTTTGGCAGCTTCACCACTTGTTAAGAACATTATACCTCGGTTGTTACTTCTTTAAAACATCCGTGAGCTCCTCCTTTTTCGTCACTAGCAAAGGAGTTGTAGCTCCTTAACCACACCAGGTGTAGTTAGAGGAGGCCCCAGATGATGAAGCATGCCACTTCGGTGGGTGATGGGACTTTGTCCTCTTTATGAGGACTTTTTCTTTGTAACACTTTGTCTTATAGCCATTAGCCTCTAGTTCTGTTTCAGCAGACCCACGGACTCCTTGTTGTTATAATTTCTGCATCATACCTGCGGTTTCCAGAGCAATGCACCAAAATCTTTTGGAGCGAAGCTCCGAACCCACGTCAAAAGGCACAGAAACGGAACAGATAAGAACTAATGTCAGTTCATCATGGTGTGTGGCTGCAGTGATGGCACCACAACTCTACTTCCAGCATCGAGAAGTAGCTAGAGCACTTAATCAACCCCGGACAGCAATGCAAGAATTTTCAGGATCCAGATTGGATATTAAAAGGTGAGAGATTTACAGGTAGATGTATCCATGACAATATATATGGAGTTAATTTAATCAATTACATGTCTTTCATACACCTCTCACATTTGCTTTAGTAATGCTATTTGGCAATAATGGACTGGTCCAGAAATGTCATACCTTGTGCAAATCCATCATCAAAGTCCTGATGCACAACCCTTTGTGGAAAGCTAACTCCTGCTCCCCAAGCCACAAGTGGAGTCAGCGTCTCTGAAGGATGGCCAGCTCCATGGGACCCTATGGATGAACAAGGCAAAACAAACGTTCAATGTTTATTGCTCATACAAGTCAGAACAGAGCTAAATATATCTCTGGAAATATATCTTATTCTTCATTGATTGATACCATACCAATGTGTGCTTTTCAGGTCTAGGAATGCACCTCGTGCTTTGTTAGAGCTGGGAATCTCCAAATCTCAGGCAGAGTGCTGTGCTTCAGTACTGATGCCTGGCAGCCAATCACAATACGACTAATTGGTATGGGGGCAGCAACATGATTGGTTAGTTGACTGTAAAACTGCACTAACACAGTGTGACAGAGTGTGAGGCTGCAATATACAATTACCCATCATGCTGCTTGTGGTAAGCAGCATTGTGATTGGCTGCCTGTAGCAGTCCATCAATATCATTCACACTGTCTGTGTTCAACAGTGAAGTGAGAGTGCAAAAACAAAGAAAACCACTGTCTATCCTTCCTACCCAGAAGGGTTAGCTGCCAGGAAGAAGGAAGTGAGCCAGGGTGAAGCTGGGTGGGGCTGGCTGGAGAGAGATAGAGAGAGAGAGAATGTGTATCTGAATGAGGTATACTGGTGTTTGTGTTTATGGAGAAAATCTGCAGTGCATGGAATGATTTGGCCACATTGGGGTAGACAATGGAATTGAAGATCTACTGGGCACGTAGGCACATTATGGCATTAACTAGCGAATGAAGCGCACACACTGGCCTACGAAGGTGGATGTCTAGAACACATATTGATGCTGACTCACTTATGGGGAGCACACAATGACACTGAAAGCTTAAGGCATGGATACATTATGCCACAAATTGGCCTGGCCAGGAATACTAGGGGAAGGTCAAGTCATTAACTATCCTATGGGTGGATGAAACTGTCTTATGGGTGGATGATCGTTGCATACTGTAGAATAGGCTGTCCCTGTGCAGTATCCTTGAGCCATTCTGCTAGCAATTTCATAACTCCATTCAGACCTGGCATGTTTCCTTTATCACAATAAACAATAAAGACCTGATTGATAAGGGCAGAAACTAATTTCCTTTGTAGGACCAGGGGTGGGGGGCTACTACCTCGACCCAACCTCTGGTTATAAACATTTACCAGTCTTACCTAGTCCTAAATACCTAAAGCAGTTATATTCGTATGCTTGTATTAAAACATTAGTTTATCATTTAGCTCCATAAAAATACCACCTACTGAAAAGGTGTATATAGACAGGCAAGAAGAATTTGCAAAAAATGTGTGTAAAGGTGAGAAAGTGCCTCACGTGCGCTTCCCCACTGGGGCTGCTGGTAGGTTCTCACCAGTGTGCCCACATTTTCTCCTCATCTGCAACTTTCTCACCAAAGAAAGAAAAACGTGTCCAGTCTCTAAAGAAAGAGTTGTAAGTAGTGATTTGTGTATATCAAGGAAAGACCCTGTAAAGTGCGAAAATAAAGTGTTCCTCCAATTAAAATAGAGTTATAACTCACATGTACCGAGTTCCAATTTTATTCAAAATTGTGAGCTTACTCAAAATGTAAAAAACAAACTGCATGTTGTAGACCATTTTAAGCAGGGCCAACATGTTTCATTGCCTGTACTCTGTTGCAGCAATTTCATCAGGGCTCGAGGTCGACAGACACCTCACTGGACTCCAACTTTTATATGAAGTATGACAGGTGGTAGCCAAAGGCAATCGTACCAGCTTCCCACTGTGTCAGGGGGTGCGTTTCCCTCAACTGCAAGTCCCCTAATGGCACAGTCCGTTGCCATTGATATACAGTGTTTGTCAGTATCTTAGGCTTTATCTAGTCTATTATCAACAGACTCATGTCACAAGATCCATTAGAGGTGTGCAACAGTGATTTTGTATATTGCTCTCTAGCAGGGCGCACAACGCTGCATGATATGGGGGTCAAGACCATGTAGAGCCCCTTTCAATACGATTGACCGCTACTATGAATAGGCTATGAGACAACAGCCTTTGGAGGCTCCTGGTTATAGTGATAGTGGCTTTTCACCTGCAAACAATCTGGAAAGTTACCTACTGGCCCTTCCTGGTAAAATCAATGCAGTCCCTCATGACTGTGACTTTCACTGCCTTCCTCGCATTAATGCATGATGTAGGTATGTTAGACCTGTCAGCCCTAGGGTGGTCTTTCCCTGAGTTTTTGCCCTTGCCTCATTTTTTTCCACCCTCTTTTTCGTTGGCCTTAGGTCTCCGAGCGCCTTTCCATTGCTAATCAATGTGCAGGTGCTCTCTTCCCCCAAGATGGCTGCCACAGGCCCCTGCTACTGCGGAGTGGCCTTTTTAGTAGCACCCTAGTTGCCAGGAGCTGGCTGGGACCCTACAACATTGTTGCGACACCAGCCCGCCTTTTTCTCCTATAGCTAGAGTGGGGAAGCTCCTGGAACTTGCTGGAACCTTCTAGAATAAGGGTGGGGTCTGCTTTTGCCGCCTTAGAGAGTGGTCACCTGACCTAGGGATACTTAAGGAAGGGAGGGAAACTTTTCAGTCAGTTGGGGCCACGCAGACCTGGGGAAACCTACGCAGGAATTTTAGGCGGTAGGGCCTAGTCAGGGACCTATGCCACTGGAAGTGACAGGGCTAAGGTGCTGCCTTTTAAGTTGAGTGAGGGATCCTGAACTAGCCCACTGATCTGGCCCAGCGGGAGGGGAACCCAGGGACAACCTACCAAGCCTGACTGAGAACTCTCTTCAGTCACCAACTCAACCTACCCCCCCCCTCCCCCCCCCCCCCCCCCCCCCATCAAGAAACTAGCTACCAAGGGCGCAGAAACCAACAAGCGCCGAAGACAATCCACTAAACCTGCCACAGAACTACTGGGGGATCAGCCAGGTAACAGCGCTGTGACAACCCCGCGCTCCCTGGCCCCACCTGGGATCACCCCACCCTTTACCCAAGCATCACCGTCGTGGGGCCTGCCCCTCTGAACTCCCCTGTCCGTGGCTGGCCCGCGGGCCCCCGCTGGGCGCCCACCCGACACCCCCAAGAACTAAGCCTGGGCCCCACGAAGCTCATCTCCCGGGGCCCGCTGCAAGATACGGGGCCCCGCCGGCGTCAGCGCGTACAGGGCACGATTCCCTGGGGGGGATCCGACGTTCGTGCCTCCCGTGGCAGCCCTCAACAAGGAGAGGGCCGCCGGAGTCCAGCGTAGGCCTCATTAGGCCTGAAGACACCCCGTGAAGGCCTCGTTAGGCCTGAGCCATCCAGCGGAGGTCACGCTGGGCCCTGAAGCCGAGGCCCGTGTCACCTGACAGGGGCGGACTCCTCAATGCCGCCCCTGCCGCTTCGTGATACGCTGTCCAGGCCGCGCCCCCACAGGCCGCTCTGTCATTGGCGGCTGTGGGCGCGCCTTTCCCGGAACAAGGAGGAATTCCCGAGCCCCGCGAAGTCCTCGTCGGCCCGGGCACCGCCGGAGAGCCAGCATCCATAGCGGGAGGGGCTCCCGGAGCAGTGAGACCTCCCGCCCGGAAGCGACCGACTGCCAGCGCCAGGAGGAGACCCAACACAGGGTAACCCCCGGGGAGGAGGGCGGAAGGCCCGAGAGAGGCCCTGAGTTCGCCCCTCCCCTGGGGGAAGCTACCGTTGGGACCCGGAGGCTCTTGCGCAGCCCAGAACCCTTGCCATCGCCCCCTCTCGCCCTCTGAGGGGCGTAGTGACTGCGCCCCGCACCAAGTACTTTGGGGGGCATAGAGACAGCGCCCCACACTGCTTCGGTGGGAGAAGTTGTTCACCCCTGATTGTTAGCAGGCCCTCATTAGGCCTAAGGGAGGAGCGACCGCCTGGGGGGCCTAGAGTATGCCCTAGGTGAATACCAAGTTTAATACCCTGAGGAGTGGAGAGGGCTGGTTAATGGCTATGCGGAGCGCTTTTGATTAATTCAATGGTTAGCGCTTGGATTTCCTGCTGTGGGCAGTGCTCTGATTGAATGCTCTGCTGTTATGCCCTACGAGAATGCTCTGATCCAATGTTATGGTTAGCGCTGTGCTTCAATGCCCAGTTTAGCGCTGTAATGAACTGCAATGTTTACTGCTCTAATGAAATGCCCAGTTTAGCGCTGTAAAGAACTGCAATGTTTACTGCTCTAATGAAATGCCCAGTTTAGCGCTGTAATGGATTGCAATGTTTTACGCTCTAATGCAATGCCCAGTCTAGCGCTGTAATGCAATGCCCTGTGTAATGCTCTAATGAATGGCCCTGTGCAGCGCTTTGCGTACATGCCGTGTTTGACGCTCTCAGGAATCACCAGGTGCAACGTTTTGATTCTATGCCATGTTTGACGTTTTAATGAACTGCCAAATCTATTCTGGATGAAATGCTTCGATCCTAATGTCGGCCTAGATAAAGCTGATTGGTTTTATTCAACCTACTGGTGTGGTGTCAATTATTGCGTGCGTTTCCTGTCTCGGTGAATGTGTGTGCTGTATGGTCACTTTACACGTAAGCCTTTGGGTGCCTACCTGCTCGCGCCACGCTACCCCCAGAGGGCCTGGTGACACCCGGTCCTACAAGGTAGTTGGAATGCTGCAAGTACATGAAATGGTACTCCTCTGCATGGTGGCCTATGAGCAGGTCTATTGCCAAACTGATGGTTTGGCGAAGGAGATAGCTGTGGTCCTTACTGATGCCTGGCTTTTATTTGTCCCCCCTTCATACCTCTGCTGCGGACAACCTACCCGCACTTTGTGGAGAGGCCATAGTGTCTCAGGTTAGTGTGTATCTGTTGGATCGTCTAATGGTAGAATGACACAGAGGAATGCTTTTTTTTTGCTACACCAGTTTCAGTAAGATCCAGCAGGTCATTATGGTGCCTGCAGTAAGCCAACACTTCTTAAAGAAGTGGCTAAGGACATAACCACTCACTCATTAGGCAAAAGATGTGTTCTGTGGCTGCCCTCTCCTATACTGTCTTCCGCACAGAAAGATGAGCAGTAGCCACTGCGGCCAGACTTGTCTGTAGTAAAATGTGTATCCACTCTACGTAATAAGTGTTGCGTCCCATCATCCCATAGAATTTTGTTTGGTCTCCTCAAATCATCAAGCATAGGTCAGCAAGAGGTTTGACTCCACCTTCACAACACTGGGATATCAGTTGCCCCCAGAGGCCACAATATTAGAAGAGTGTACCTGAACAAGAAAAGCAATCGACTTAGAGAAGAATCCTTGATGATGTCCTCCTTGGGAATCAGGGATAGGCTTTAGGGCGGAGAAAGAAACCTGCAGGCGCTGTGCCCAGAGAAGGTGACAGTAGAGCGCTACCTACCAGCCCATAATCAAGTTTGAGAACTGCAAAGGGAAGATGCTTTGTATCTTGCCAAATGGACGTGCTACCGGTGACAGGGATGGAGAGCAGCTGCCACTATCCCGCCTGAAAAAGATGTACAGTACCATAGCAGACATTATGTTTCTGCCCCCTCTGAACATCACCAATACAACAGATTTTTACACTTTGTCATGTGGAGGTGGCAAACACTAAAGAACGTCTGGCACTAAGCCTTTGTTGCATGTTGCCTGTGATGCTATTCCTCCACTGCTTCCTGATCCGCTTTACTCCATGGATGGGTTGATAAAGGATCCTTTAATGGTCCCAGTCTTTTTGGTATTAATAAGTCAGTCAGTCAGTCATAAGCTTTTATTCGATATGCAAGATATCTTGTAAGCACATAAAAAAATACAATTATTACAGTAGGCACATAAAAACCACAGCTACAAGAAGCCAGTGTGAATTTCATAAGAAAATAAAAAGGACATAAATTGCCCATAATAAATTATCTAAAAAAAGTATTAAACAGCTACTGACAATCTCTTGCAACGAATAAGCCAGGACCACTTTAAAAATTTTGCAATTCCACACACTAAAAGGGGGGAAGTATCCGTAGTTAGGATACGCAGGGCTACGAGGTGACTAAGTGTGCCCAAATTGCGACAAAGGGGTTTCAACCAGACACTCCTAGGCCTTGCATAGTCCGGGCAAACAAATAAGACATGTACAATGGTCTCGGCCTTGCTTTGGCAACACGCACAGTTGGGAGAAATACGGGGCACAGGTGACCAACTCGATACCACTGCACCCAGGGGGAGGCATCCAACTCTAAATTTGAAATAAAGGGCTCGATCAAAAGGGAGAGTTATTAAGTCCAGGTAGGGTTCAAAAGCCACAGTGTCTTTAATTTGCAAAAAGGCGACAGTCGACTTGCAGTGATTAGAGTTTGTAGTTAACCGCTCCGCACACCAGTTCCAATAAAGCGCCTTGACGACTTCTTTTGGAGGGGCTGAACGTGATGACCAACAGCCTCCTAGACCGACATTCTCCAAAAGCTTTTTAGTATCTCTTAGCCACTTTATCTTAGCCCAACCCCCCAAGCTCATTATTTCCCCCAGGGCATCAGCATAAGATTTTAGTTCTTCACCCCTCCAGATTCTTGTCCATAACAAAAGCGGGCGAAGCTGGGCCTGGTCTTTAATATTTTTACAGCCCATGTCCAACCGGACAGGTACGGATGGAGTGCTCAGGGGCACGGAGATAAGGGATTTCAATAGCTTGCTCTCCGCTGTCTCTAGGTCGTTCAAACAACAGTGGCCCCACAATTCTGCCCCATACAAGGCTGATGACACTACTTTAGCCTTGTAAATCTCAACTACTGGGGTGAGTGAACTCCTTGGAGAGGCCCTGAACTCCCTCATAAGGGCACCTCCCACTCTCCTATGGCTGAGGACCATTTTGTCAATATGGCTAGCCCAAGACATCCTATCCGTAATCCGAATACCGAGGTAATCGAATTCGGCTACTTTCTCTAGGGGGATCGAGTTTAGAGTCGGTGGGCGGCCCAGTTTCTTAGGAGGATTTAGGACTAGATATTTTGTTTTATCCACATTTATTGTTAATCCTCTTACACCACAAAACTCCTGAAATCGTGTTAATAATTTCTGGAGACCTTGAGGGGTCTTCGAAATCAGGAGCGTGTCGTCCGCAAAAAGCAGGGTGGGGATACGGACTCCTCCGAGACAGGGGGCGTCGGCTGGTTCTTGTTGGAGATGTTTTACCACCCCATTCACCTAAAGTGAAAAAAGGGTGGGTGCCAATACACAGCCCTGCCTTACGCCCCTAGAGACTGGAATCTTCTCGGTAAGTTCACCGTTTTTACCCCAACGAACCTGGGCAAAGGTATGGGCATGTAGGCTGATAAGAAGTGACAAGATGTAAGGGGGTAAGCCCAGCTCATGAAGTACCCTCCAAAGATCTTCTCGGGGGACTAGGTCAAAGGCAGTCTTCAGGTCTATAAAGGCCAGATAAAGACTGCCCTTGCCCAGTTCCACCACCTTCCACCCCAATAATACCAGCCTAAACACCTGCTCAATTGTCCCCATTCCTACCCGAAAACCTGCCTGAAAGTCTGAAAGAATTTTGTTCTCCTCCACCCAGTAGAGAATCCTACCAAGGATAGCTTTACCGGCTATCTTTTGAGTGGAGTCAATCAGACTTATGGGTCGGTAGTTCCCCGGTGTTTCCCTGCACCCTTTTTTATAAATCGGGACCACCACCGCCCCTTTCCAGGATTCTGGTACTGCCCCTCCCATCATGATGTCATTAAGTAGCGCTGATATGACCCGTGCCCATTCCGCTGGGTATGCCCTCATAAGGTCCCCCGGGAGGCCATCGGGACCCGCAGCCTTGCGTGGGGCTACCCACCCTATAACCCCCTCAAGCTCTTGCGGAGTAAAGAGGTCGTAGGCATGAGGTTCAGTTATTCGAGTGAGATCCATCCCCACATTACAATCCCCATCTGGAGGGAGGTATAGGGACCCGAAGTGCTTTACCCAGCTTTGTGGCGAGATGTTACAGGGTCTCAAAAGTGCATCAGGGTTTTTCCGTGCACTTATAAGTTGCAAAAATGCCCTTGGGTCCTTACTTTTACTGGCCTGGAGCAGGTCATCCCAATATTTGACTTCCCACTCCCTCCTGGCTAGTTTAAGGGAGTTATTGTAGGCCTTCCTTGCTTCCTGTATCCCCGGACGGGACTTAGCTTTGATCGCCTCAACTAACTTAGCCTTAAAAACCCTACATGATTGGGTATACCAGCCATCGATGGATTTTTTAGAGAGTTTATTACCCAATTTGTTATAGTGTAGAGTAAAGACATTAGTTAAGGCTTCTATCAGGGAGACAAAGAGCCCACTCACTCTTCCCGCGCCTTCCGAGGATATTCCAAGGTTTAATACCATGTGGTTTAGGTGAAATTGTATTTCATTTACCTTCCCCTCTGATAAAACCAGTTTGGCCCATTTAATTCGCCTACCACAAGGGGAGACTTCCGAGACCTCTGGTGGTGCTGCTACCCGATTTATAGAATCCTTACTTGAGTGACGCCACCACTGGGCCATACTTAAAGAAAGCAGGTTGTGGTCGCTTTCAAACGAGGGAACCACCTGCATATCCTTTACATGGGGCCACAGACATACGTCTACTAAAAAATAATCTAACCTAGAGGTATGTCCAGGCCTATTGTACGTGTGGGCGCCCAGCCTATCCGAGGGTGTCCTCCCATTAGCAGCCCTTAGATTGAATTCGAGGCTCAGGGAGTATAACTGAAGCGCCACTTCTGACCACCTTTTAATCGGTGGGATTTCCAGAGTCGGAATCCCCCACCTGGTATCCTCCTCTTCTTGGTCGAGGGAAACGTCCGAGCCCAAGGGCTCGAACGTACAGTTCATATCACCTGCAACCAATATACGAGACTTATATGGGGTGTTGTTTAACAAAGTCTCGAGTAGAGATATTACAGGAGACTTTCTCCCGCCCACGGTTCCCCGGGCATAAACATTATAGACGTTTAAAACAACTCTCCCCCTTTGGTCTATTAGGGTGATGTTTTGTATGTCAGGAGAACCTGTGGGGAATTCCATAATTCTGCAATCAAGAGATGCCGCAACCCAAATAAGGAGGCCACCGGCTGGGCACCCCCTCCCTGAAGGCGAAACATGCGCAGGGCAGAAGTAAGAGGAAAAACCCACCCTGTGGACCGGAACACAACTCCATGTCTCTTGGAAAAGGCACAGAGAGTGCTCGTCGACCGGAGCAATAAAGTCAGGCAGGGCCAGCTTTCCTGCAATCCCTGCGACATTCCAGCTGAAAACCTTAAGGTCAAGGTCCGTCACAGCTGGTGTGTCGCAGGGCGCCGGAATGCCCCCACCCGTAATTAATAAGTAATAGAACTAACTGAACCGTCACAGGAGTGCACGTTTCTTAGTGTTTTTTGTATCAGAATTTCCAAATCTACATCATCCTCTAGTAAAATGCCTCAGTTGCTCCTGCTTGCTATACAAAAAAGGAGGTTCTTCACATTACAGTGGTCTTTCAGAGTAATTACCCAGTACTCCCTGAATCTTCAAGGTCCTGAATAACTGGCCTGAGCAAAACATATATGCAGTATGTATAGCTGCCGAGCTACGTGAGAGTCCTAAGTTGAGGAGGTTGTAAAAGCCAGGGCCAAGAAAGTTCACAGGACACAAGACATCCAGAAACAATTGGCAGTTGTCCTACTTAGAGTGCATAACCAAGTAAACAGTCTGACTACAGCAGATAGGGCATCCAATAATTTTAACTTTAAATGACTTACGGGGAGTTTGAGGCTTGTGCTGCCTGACCTATTTAGGGTCCTCAGCAGGGAAGACCAGACCTCCACCAACTTTCAGCCTTACGCTACGATGAAACACGGAAAAAGGTTTCTATTTAATGCATAGTCAGTGAGAGATGTGGATCAGTTGCAGCCTGCAGATATCATTAAGGCTACACAGAGATTCAATGATAGAAAGATAGAGAACAGCCCTATGATACAAAAGATTTTTTTAGAGATATTGGTAAGATCAGTGTTGCAAAAAGGACACAGTGAATGCAAGATTGCAGAGGAACAAGGAAAGAGTGATGGCTTAAGAATACATTCCTAGTAATGTTACAGAACTCAGGAGCCAGTAATAAGTAGGATCACAGGGGATGTTTGAGAACATGAGAATCAATGCCTGCATGGCTGAAGGACAGATTAAAGAAACATGCAAGTGCAGGTGCTTTGAAAAAAAGAAATCGGGAGGTTATTGATCAGTGAGATGTCAAATCCTATGATTAAACGAACAACTCATGGTTGATGCATGCCCCTCTTTCTCCACCACTCTGTAAACGCACCTTCTGGCATACTACTGGTTGGGGATGAAGCCCATTTTACTCCACAGGGACCTTGGGTGCCAAGGAGCCCTCCTGGTAGCTCCTGTAAGTCCAACGCAGCGGAATACTTGAGAGCTGGTTGGAGGCACAGCCACTTTTCTCCGCCACTCTACAAACGTGACTGCCAGTTAAAAAATCTTAGAAATTTACTAAAAAAACAAAGGTTTCAGGGATGTTATAGTTAGGAATTAGCATTAAAAAAACCTTAGAAATTCACTGAAAAAAAACACAGATTTCTGGGACGTTATAATTAGAAATTAGCATTTGAAAAACCTTAGAAATTCACTGAAAAATCCACAGGTTTCAGGGACATTATAGTTAGAAATTAGCATTTAAACATTCTTGGAAATTCCAGGAAAAAACACAAAGGTTACAGGCACGTTATAGTTAGGCTGACATTTCCCTCGTACAAAACCAGAGAAATTCAGCCATTATAGTTAGCTGAACTAACTATAACTTGCACCCCCTCAATGCACTGCTTATGACCTCACATATTACATCACTCATGACATGGTTAGTGACATCACTGATGACATCTCAAATGACATCACTGATGACATCATCCACACCATCTCTGACGTACCCACTCACACCCCTATAGAATCTTTTGTACACCCACTGCCACTCCCACACAACCATTCACAAACCCATTCACAGAGCCATACCAGTACTTACACACCCACTCACTGATTCATTGATCTATACACACATCCACTCACTCACCCATACTGGCACTCATAGACCCACTCACTCACTAATACAGCCATTGACATATCCACTCATATAGCCATACGGGTGCTCACACACTGAGTGAGTCACCCATAGAACTATTCACAAACCTAGACACTCACCCATACAGTCAATCATACAACCACTTACTTGCTCAAACAGTTACACATCCCCCCACTTCTTACTCATACAAATAGTAACCAATACTCACTCAGCTATAGTCACTGACAGAAGCATGCACTCATCTATATAGCCACTCTCAAATTCACTCACTCACTCACGCATACAGTCACTCATATACCCCATCACTCACATATACTGCCTTTCACATAGTCACTCACTCACCCATACTGACACATGCACTCAATCACCGACACAGCCATACAGATACTCACTCAACCATACAACCTTTCACACACATAACAGTACCCCATACAGCCACTGACTCATCCACTCACTGATCCATACAGGCAGTCACATAAATCTTCACAGTCACCCAGACAACCAATCAATCACTCATAAATCCATCCATGTACCCACTAACACTCATACACCCACTTAGCCATCAACTGACAGAAGGTCACAACCAGTCACTCACTCATACATTCACTGAGACACCTAATCACTCACTTATACAGTCAGTCACCCACCCACTGAGTCACCCATACAGTCACTCATACACTCACTGATTCACCAATACACCTTGGTGTGTATATATATATACATAGAGAAAGGTTGTTACCGAAACGCGTCTGTTTGTTTTTGTTAACGTGAAAAAGTTTCCGGTTAATAAAATCACGGAAACGGCTCCCCGCGAGTGCTTTCTTTCTCCAGAGAAGTCTATTGTGAGGAGGAGAGCTGCAGCGTTAATATATATATATATATATATATATATATATATATATATATATATATATATATATATTCTGCTCCAAGGTTGTCCACCTGTAAGTAGCACTCGACCAGCAGCTTGATTTATGTGTAGGTAGGGACGGGTATCCGCTTGTAGGAGCCGCTCCGTAGTGGATTTGCCTGACGCGTTTCGAAGCTCCATATGCTTCTCTTCAGAGGCTTTAACGGAAACGGTGTGCACAACCGCTAACCCACTTCACCATTTAACATATGACACACCCACCAATGGGAGGCTCAAATGAGGCTGTGCATTATGGGAAGTGTAGTGCGGAAAGCACATAATCAAGTCCTGTATGGACCCTGCAAGTGGACCCGTCCTTGATCCTATATACGGCTGCTGTTCCACTTTCGTGGCCCCCAAGGCTTCCGGGGTGGTGCATACTCCGCGGCTGGACGGCCGCATGTTATTTTCTGCTCCAAGGTTGTCCACTTGTAAGTAGCACTCGAACAGCAGCTTGATTTATGTGTAGGTAGGGACGGGGATCCGCTTGTAGGAGCCGCTAAATAGTGGATTTGCCTGACGCGTTTCGAAGCTCCATATGCTTCTCTTCAGAGGCTTTAACGGAAACGGTGTGCACAACCGCTAACCCACTTCACCATTTAACATATGACACACCCACCAATGGGAGGCTCAAATGAAGCTGTGCATTATGGGAAGTGTAGTGCGGAAAGCACATAATCAAGTCCTGTATGGACCCTGCAAGTGGGCCCGTCCTCGATCCTATATACGGCTGCTGTTCCACTTTCGTGGCCCCCAAGGCTTCCGGGGTGGTGCATACTCCGAGGCTGGACGGCCGCGTGTTATATTCTGCTCCAAGGTTGTCCACCTATAAGTAGCACTCGACCAGCAGCTTGATTTATGTGTAGGTAGGGACGGGGATCCGCTTGTAGGAGCCGCTCCGTAGTGGACTTGCCTGACGCGTTTCGAAGCGCCGGTGAAGTGGGTTAGCGGTTGTGCACACCGTTTCTGTTAAAGCCTCTGAAGAGAAGCATATGGAGCGTCGAAACGGCCAAAACGGAGCGGCTCCTACAAGCAGATCCCCGTCCCTACCTACACATAAATCAAGCTGCTGGTCGAGTGCTACTTACAGGTGGACAACCTTGGAGCAGAATATATATATATATATATATATTTATTTACATTTAGCACACACAAACGATTAAAAAACACTTACAGTCACTGGATTATGTCATCACTGATGTCATCTGTGATGTCATTTGAGATGTTATCAGAGATGTTATCAGTGATGTTCCAGAACTAACCCTTATGTTTCCTCTCTTTATGTTTATAGACAAGGCACCCGAAAGGCTGATGTGTAGGAGTCAGCTGCCCTCCTTTTACTGTTACATAATTCAGGAAAGTTGAAGTCTTACCCCAGTCAGTCATCCCATGATCTGAGGTGAAGACAAAGGCAGTCTTCCCATCTTCCCCATAGAAATCTTCCAGTAAGGAAATCATCTCCTTCACGCCTTCATCAACCTTCTTGATGTTCTCCTTGTACTCCCTGTACAGTTAGGAAAACATGAAAAGCATCATGACATTTGACATTAAACAAAACATGTAAACCAATTTCAAATACCTTCCTGTATACTGAGCTATATGTGGTAATAAAGAAGAAACTCTAAGACACTCTAAGGCAGATTCAGAACAAATACATTTCTAGTCCAAATAGTTACATATCAGCGCTTTGGACACCTGCCCGTCTTCTTAACTATGGAGGAAGTTGTACATCAGACACATTAAATCCACCTATGTTAATATCATTCCTAGAGTGTTTTTGGACCAAAACATTCAGGGCCCTGAAGAGGACGTTTGTGCATAGGGGGTGGAGGTGGGTGGAGCAGAAGTTGTCGCAAGGCATGAGCAGTAAAATAGAGAGATACTCACCTGTAGTAATCCCAGTACTCATAGTTTCCAATTATGAATTAGGAGGAAATATATGGAGTGACACAAAGTGGCCAGAATTTACAGTTTTAACTGGCATCACTGCACATATTTACTCCTAGTACTAGGAGTAAATATGCTAACCCCATGAAATGGGAAATAACCATGCAGATCCAGATTTACCAGATGGAATTATGCATGTGGTAAATGGTTCTGTTAAACACCATCAAATTAGAATTTCCAATTCTATGGGGTTTAACACATATATTTAACACCTGATCGGAGCAAGTCTTAACTGTGTGCAAGAGGATCAGATCTTGCAGGGATGGGGTTAACAGGAGTAGCGAGGGTGCAAGAGGCAAGTGAAGGATGTTGCCTTGTAATGGGGTGGATTACATGTTACGACAATATTTTAGAAGGGGGTAAGGCAGGCACTGATCCCTCGGCACTGGAGCCAGGCTGCACCCAACCTATTCCTAATGTGATTTTAGCAGTTGGATTTTCCACTCTTATAACTGAACTGAGACTATTCCCACTCAATTCCGCTTCACTCAACTTGTAATCTGGTACTAGTATTTTCATTTTTAGCCTTTCATTGCCATGTCCTGTAACTATTTTCCACCCAACAGCAGGATATGAAAACTGTTCCAAAGCAGAAAAATGGTGAGGCCTGGAGATACTGGTTTTGTCCTTGGACCTACTTTTGCCATGGGCCCCGGGGTGCCACAATAACTAGTTTCAAATAAGTGAAAATGTGTCTAGAAATCAAAGCTAGGCCCTAGCTGAGGTATGAGTAAATCAAGAAGGCCTAGGGACTAATAGTATCTCAGTTAATTTAAACTATAGAATTAATGTGAGAATTTAATCACAAAAATATCTAGTAAAACAAGCTCAACTAGTAGGGCAAAGGGTTGAAGGTACCAGCAATATCTCCCTCTTAGGTGAGAGTCATATGTTAAAGTAAGGGTTTGAGTGGGGAAGTCTGGGGACTGTGAATTATGTAGCTGAAGAACAAGTTGGCAGGCCAGATCTGAAGCAAGACTAAGCCTCCCTCAAGCTTGAAGACCAACTCAATCATAAACCTGTGGGTTAATGTGGAACAGACCTCATGTGTGAAACCCCACAAATTCATAGCAAACTGGCACTGACTAGCAGAGTGATGCTACTCAACTCTCGCGACTTTCGCATGTAACTGGATCTCCTGGAGTTCACTGAATGCTGCTCATTTCTTCATGGCTAGGAACAAGCCAGATGGCTCTGCTACGACTTTGCTATTCTGCTCTGTTAAATTTCCTGTGTGGAAGATCTTAGCTAGCCAAAGAGTCAAAAGACACAGGCACAGTACCTAAAAGATCCACCTCTGTCTCACAGGTGACCAGAAGGGGCTTCCCTATTACCACTTTCTACTGTTTTGATCCCTGTCTTTGAGTGCAACGACTTAGCACCTGGTTGGGTTGTGCCCTTTGTCCTGCTGAGATCACACATTGTTGTCCCCTCTGGATGAAATTTACCTCCCTTCCCCCATCAACAAGGCACAGTACCACTGAGTGCAAATACATTAACTTGGCGTTGCTAGTACCCCCAACTGGTGAGATATCCACATTTTAAAGGACGGACAGTCCAAACCTTAAACCAGATGACCAGAAAAACTTTCTCATATATCCTTTGAGCCCACCGTAGCAGGCTATACCGGCCATTAAAGGCCCACTCCAGAGTTAAAGGCCTGAGCCGAAGGCAAGGGCCTTTAATGGCCAATAGAGCCTGCTACGGAGGATTATAAGGCTATTCGAACATAAAAAATATCTTGTTAGAGAAAAGAGTTCCATTACAATACGCACAAATTATGTAATCCACTCCAATTGCATTATTTCAGATTTAGACAAAAATACAATCATGAATGCATTTTCTTCAAAGTCAATGTTTAAAAAAAGTGCAAAAGGATCCGTTTCTTTTCCATATGCAGTCTGTAGCAACATAGATGATCTTCATCCTAAAATGAATCACAGATTGACTCCAACATTTTGTTGATGCTTTTTTTTCTTCCATAATTAGAAATTTTCAGATTTTTTTCCACACTGTTCTATGCAGAATCATTAAATTTTAGGATTCAGTTCGTCATCCTGACTAGAGCAGTAGGCCGTGATTGACTTTTGCCAGTGACTGGAGGTGTGGGCATAGGCACTGACTTTTGAGGACTTAGGGCCAGATGTATCAATCGTTTTTCCCCGTTTGCAAATGGGGTGATTCGCAGTAATCGACCCATTTGCGAACGGGAAAAAGCCTTTTGGGATGTATCATCCCAAAAGGCATTCGCAAAATAGGGAATCGCAAAAATTGCGATTCCGTATTTTGCAAATGCATTTAAGGAATAGCAATTTGCGATTCCTTAAATGAAATGCAGGAAGCTAAAAAAAATTGGGACCTGCCTTTAAGGAATCGCAAATTACCACCAACTTCAAGTTGGTGGTAATATGCGAATTCCATGAAAAATGCACTATTTTTGCATTTTTCAAGGTGCCATGTGGCGTACATACATGCCCTTACCTTTTATGGGGTGCAACAGGGTGGCCTTTTGGCCTCCCTATCACCCTTGAAATTGCATTCGCAATTTGCGAGTACCTATTTGGTACTCGTAAATTGCGAATGTCTCCCTATTCATTCCTATGGGCCTCTAGGCCCATAGGAATGAATGGGAAGGTATTCCTTAGTAGCAAATCGCAATTTGCGATTCGCAATTAAGGAATATGTAGGAATCGCAATTATTATTGCAAAACCTACATACATTGCATTTTGCAATTCCATAATAGCAAATCAGTAAAATTCGCTTTTATGGAATTGCAAAATTCAATATTGATACATCTAGCCCTTAGAATTCTTTTTTAGCATCAAAGTGGGACCCAAAGCAAGTGAGAAAGGCAGAAAAGGAAGAACGAAGGAGGAAGAGAAAGATAAGAAAACAGGGACAAAGGGAGAATGTAGGTATGTGAAAACCTGGAGCAGTGCGATAAAAAGATCAAAAGTGTAGGGTAGTGGAAGAAAGCGGCATAAAGTGAAATGAAGATTGCGCACCCGTGGGATTGATTAACCATGGCATTCGGCGGCAATGGTGGTGAGCTTGTAAGAAAAGAATTTGGGACTTTGCACTTGCTTCTTTACAAATTGAACACTGACAGCAGGTGCCCCATCGGTATTGCAGGGATCAAGTAGACCTGTGTGCCATACATCTGATACACACACTTGAGCGTGATAAATTAGTTATTACTGTTAGACTTAAACACATAGATATTTCACTGCACCAATTTTTTATTTCTGAAAGTAAATGCCTAATTGAAAATTAAAGATATTATGAGCTTAAATAAATCAAATGGACTATTTTCAGTATCGGGCTGTTGTAACTAACGCAAGAATTCTGAAGTGGCTTCAGTAAAAGAGGCATATGTCATTAGTGATGACCGATATTTAAATTTGTCTGCAAAGTTTACCAACATTAAATAGGTTGCAAAGTTTCCTTGTATAAAAATGTTATAGCAAAATACTTTTTATCATAGAATTGTCCCACTTAACACGAGTTCTTGCACATTTTTCTACAACATCTACTTTGCCGATTTCTTTTTTTTTTTGCAATTTAAACTTTGCAAATATTTTCAAGGTTTCTAACCTTGCAAGGTTTCTTAGAAATTCTCAGGACGCTCATCTAGGAAAAGCTTAGTACACCCTTATGTCAGCAAAACAGCTGCTTGATATTGATGATGTTACAGATCTTTTTCATTTTTAACTTTAACATTCCCTCTATTTTTCTTTCTTACATTTTTGTATTGCTTTTATAACCTATTTTGTGCCAAAAGGCACAGTTCAGTATATAGGCAGTGCCTGAATTGACTTATTAACACAAGATTTATTCAGAGGTCAATACAATTTAGAGTTGCAAAAAGAACAATTGATGGACAGAATACAGAACAATGTCTTACATTGACCCCAGTACAGAGATCTGGGCCGAAATCCATCGTTTTCTTGCTCACCATGCGATTCCAGTTTGAACCCAGCCATATGCAAATCAGTCTTGACCCTGTGCCTCATGGGAACAGTCCAGCCCAAACTGCCAGGCCAGGTCCTCCCTGGACTGGGAACAAGCATCCTAGGACCGGTTTCGGGGTTTCACCCCCTCATCAGCCAGGATAGCTTGACTCCAGTGGCATGGAGAGCACCGGACCCACATCTGGGCATACCTGTCCCACTCGGGGTAACAAATGCAAAAAGAACAATTGATGGACAGAATGCAGAACAATGTCTTACATTCACCAACAGGGTCAAAACTGATTTGCATATGGCTGAGTCCAAACTGGGGTAGTGTGGTGAGCAAAAGAATGATGGATTTAACCCAGATCCTTGTGACTGGAGGTGAATGATTGCATTGTCCAGCATTCCATCCATCAATTGTTTCTTTTGCATATGTAGCCGTAAGTGGGAAGGGTCCCGTGCTCACTACACCACTGGATTCAAGCTAGCCTAGCTGAAGAAGGGTGATGTGCTGAAACCGGTCCCAGGATGCTTGTTTCCGGTCCAGTGAGGACCTGGCTTGGCAGTTCGGACTGGACTGTTCCCACAAAGAACAGGGTCAAGACTGATTTGCAGGGGGAGGAGCCTAGCGCGCAACCAAGATGGCCGCATAGGCTTACGGCTCTCGAGGGCCTCCGCAACCTCCCACGTCTATCCTGACTAAATCCTGGTAAATTTGACGGGCTTTTGCTGATGCATTCGCGCTGAGGTGCCACCCGTTTTCCAAATTCAGATCGGACGCCGGGAACCCGAATGGTTGCCCTCCGAAGTTTGCGGCCTGCGATTGCCTGGGTCCCGATCTCGAGTTGGTGAGGTGCCCGGGTACGGAGTGAACAACAGCGGCATGCTGGGCTTGACTTGCCGCGTACCCCGCACTTTCACTTTCGTTTTCAAGTCTGTTTTTTGAGATCGGCTGAGGGACCTTGGTGTTTCGGGGGCGCGTGGACGGCGGAGTGTCTGGCCTTATTTTCGGGCTATACACGGACTTCCTGTCTGCGATTGCAGTGTTCGATTGAATTAGCCAACTGGTCCCTGTCCCTGGCGCTGGCGGGTGCCAACCTTGGTGGCCTCCGGACGATGGCGGCGAGACTCGACGGAGACAAGTCGAAACCCAAGTCAACCCGGAGGGGATCCTATGCTCAGGCCAACAACATGGATCGTTATGCGCAGCTAAAGGGATCCCCCAGCGGCTTGTATAAATCGCCTGAGAGGTCTAAAGAGGTCTCAGGCCCATCGTCAGAATTGACCCTGCAGGACGTCATGGGAGCCATTGAGGAGATGAAGGCTGCTGTGGGTCAGCGGTTTGATACCCTGGCACATAAATTGGACGCGGTCCTGATCGATGTGAATTTGGTCAGGGCAGACCTGTCCAAAACCAACGAGCGGGTCGACTCCTTGTCTCAAGCGGCGTCGAGCCTAACTGTGGATGTGGCCGCCCTGCAGACGGAGGTCCGTAGGTTGCGGCTTGCCAGTGACCAGGCGGATCGTCGACTTGAGGACTCTGAAAGCAGGGCCAGACGGAACAATGTTCGTATCAACGGAGTGCCGGAAAGATCGGAGGAATCTGCTGCTGATCTGTTTGTGGAGGATCTGGTGATCAATCGTCTCGCGCCCAAGGGATTGAGCAAGTTCTTTGCGGTGGAGCGGGCCCACAGGATTCCGGGTGGTGCGCCTAAAGTGGGTGCTCCCCCGCGGCCTATAATCGCCTGACTTTTTAACTTTCGGGATAGAGATGCTATCCTTCAGGCGTCGAGGGTGGCCGGGCCGCTGAAGTTTGAGAACTCCAATGTCAGCTTTTATCCGGACTTCACGCAAGCGGTCCAGAAACAGCGGCTGGGATTTCTGGGTGTCAAACGGCGCTTGAGGGACATGGAGCTGAAATATGCGATGTTATTCCCGGCGAGGTTGCGGGTTGAGTTCCAGGGTCGTTCCCACTTTTTTGACCGGCCGGAGGCGGTTGGAGACTGGTTGGATGCCCTGCCGCGGGGACAGGATCGAGACAGTCGGACGGCGGAGAGCGGACGGGATGCGGTGGAGCAGGACTAGAACTTGGTTCCTGGCGATGGACTAGACTGGCGATGTTTTGTACCTTGGCTCAATTGCACTCTAATCTGGCACATCATGCCCTTCAAATGCCTGGGGGTGGTGGGGAGCTTATTGGGGTCTTTTCCTCCTTCTGGGGTTCTTTTTGTGGTATATGTTAGGGCGACAGGCACACTGCAAGTTGGGGGGGCTGTTTGGGCTCAAGCAGGGGTGCAGGGAGGGGGAGTTGTGGTTCTGGGACTGTGGGGGAGGGGGGTTGTTGGGGATTGTTGTTTTTTCGTTTTGCAAGGCAATGTGAAGTTTTCTGCTGACTTCTCCGGGTTGTGCTCTCCGGGATGTGGGTATCATGTGCGGGAGTGGGATGGGGGGTAGGGGATTGAGAATCCTTTCGTGGAATGTGAATGGACTGAGGGACAGGATCAAGCCCGGGGTGGTGTTGCAGTTCTTGAAGCGGATCTCGCCCGACATTGTTTTCCTGCAGGAGACACATTTGATTGGGAACTCCTTCCATGCCCTAAATAGGAGGGGCTATCGCCTTGCCGCTCACTCAGGTTTCACTTCTGGCTTTAGGGGAGTGGGCATTCTGGTTAGGGCCTCCCTCCCATTGGAAGTGGACGAGGTGCTTCACGATGATAGGGGGCGATATGTGGCACTGGTTGGGAGATGGGAGGGCAGGACTATTTCGCTCGTGGCTGTGTATGTGCCTCCGGGGTTACAGACGGCTACATTTGCTGATTTGGGGCGTTTGGTCCTGGGACTCCCTGGGGGGGTTCTGGTGTTGGGTGGTGATTTTAATGCCGTTGTCTCCGGGTTGGAGGACCGTCACCCCCCCAGGGATCTCCCTAGGGCTCAGGCCTGGTTGGGGGTTTTTTTGGACACTTTGGGACTTGTAGATTGCTGGAGATTGATGCACCCGGGACAGGTGCAATATACCTTTCACTCGGGGGCCCATGGGAGTCTCTCGAGACTTGACTACATGCTTATGCCGGCGATCCAAGCTGGGATGATTGGGGAGGTGCGTCATTTAGCCCGAGGTATTTCTGACCATTCCCCTATATGGTTGCAACTGAGGGTTGTCCCTGGGGCAGAGGGGAGAGTGGCACCCATTAGCCCCTGGTATCTTCGTAACCCTAAGATCCGCGCGGAGCTGGTCAAGTCCACTGATCACTACTTCACTGATAATGTGGGGTCGGTGTCGTCGGCCGTCTCCCTATGGGAGGCTTATAAAGTGGTGGTAAGGGGGCAGGCCTTGTCCCTTATCTCCCATACTAAGAGGTGCGAGAGAGCAGAGGTGGTTCGCCTGGAAGCTGAAATAGGTGAAATGGAGGAGGACTTGGAGCGTGGAGTTACTGATGAGAAATTGCATGTTCTCAGCCTCAAACAATCAGATTATAGAGCGCTAGTCACGGAAGCTGCTAAAGGGATGAGTAGAGAGCAGCAAGGGCGACTGTATGATGTGGGGGATAAGGCCGGAAAGCTGATTGCTTGGTTGGATAAGAAGGAGAGAGCTAGCCGGGTGGTGCCCGTCGTGGAGAGGAGGGATGGAGTGCGTGTGACTGACCCGGTTGATATCGTTGACTGCTTCGCGGCTCATTTCCGCGGAGTATACTCTCCGGTCTCTGTGCGATCGGAGGAGGATTCTCATCGGTTGCTTAGAGACATTGCATTGCCAACCCTATCGGAGGCTGATGCAGTATTGATGGAGGCGAAGTTGTCGTCAGATGAGATCGCTTTGGCCACTCGCTCGATTGCATCGGGTAAAGCGGTGGATCCTAATGGTCTTCCCATCGAACTATATAAGTTGCGTCCCGATAAGATAGCGCCGTATCTTCGAGACATGTTTTTGGCGGCACGTGCGGCGGGATTCCTCCCCCCTGACCAACGCCTCGCCACCATTGTTGTGATACACAAAGAGGGGAAGCCGCGAGATCGCTGCGCCTCCTATAGGCCCATTTCGCTGTTGAACGCAGAACCCAAAATTCTGGCTAAGGTGTTGGCTAACCGACTGGTTCGGGTCGTGGGCGACTTGATTCATCAGGATCAGTCCGGTTTTATACCCCATCGGAATACCGCTCTAAATTTGAGGCGGTTGCACGGCGTGCTTGCTAGAGCGGAATTCATACGTGAGCCGGCCATCTTGGCATCTTTAGATGCTACTATGGCGTTCGACACTTTGGAGTGGCCATATATTTGGGCCGTGTTGGCGAAATTTGGGTTCGGCCCTGAGTTTATTGGTTGGGTAAAATTACTATACGCTGACCCACTGGCTCAGGTGGTGGTGAATGGTAGGGTGTCAGCTCCCTTCACACTGGGGAGAGGTACGCGGCAGGGATGTCCGCTATCACCCCTTCTCTTTGCACTTTCTTTGGAGCCTCTCGCCGCCTGGTTGCGTTGGGAGCCGTCGTTGCGAGGCATTAGATGGACGCCGGAGTTCGAAGACCGTGTCTCCCTTTACACGGACGACATCCTTCTGTATCTCACTTCTCCCCGACAGTCGCTAATTGTATTGGTGGACGTACTGAATTCCTTTGGCCGCAACTCCGGCCTGGTCATCAACTGGGCCAAGTCGTGCGTCTACGTCCTCTCGGGGGATGCCCCCCTGCTGCCGCGGGATTGCCCAGTTCAGATTGCTACCCTGGGGTTCACATATTTGGGAATCTTTATCTCACTGGATCCCGCGGTCCGTTATGAGCGAAACCTTCTCCCTCCCCTCCAGCGATTGAAGGCCGACGTCGCGAGATGGCGACGACTTCCGCTTTCGCCGCTCGGACGGGCGGCATTGTTTAAAATGATGTCGCTGCCTCGCTTTTTGTACGCTTTGCAAAATACTCTTGATGTCGTGCCGGCCCGTTATTTCCGGGAGGTGGAGGGTCTTCAGCGCCAACTGTTTTGGGACGGGCGGCCGCGGATTGCTCTCGCCAAGTTGACGCTCCCTTGGTACGATGGGGGGGTCGCCCTCCCCGATATTAAACGATACTATTGGGCGTCCCAGTTGGCGGCGGTGAACCACGGGATATATGGTCCTGCCTTAAACCCGGCCTTCGAGATGGATAAATTCCTGCTCCCGGGTGGGGACTATAATAGGGCGCTGTACTCGGTGACCCCGGACACGCGGTTGACGGGACCCACGCGGGTGGCGGTACGTGTGTGGCACGCAGCGAATGCTGCGATGAGGTGGAGGGATCGCTTGACTCGGGCGACGCTGTTGTATGCCTCTGGGCGGTTGGGCTGTTTGTGGAGATCGAAAGGCTTTGAGAAATGGGATATGATTGGTATATGTAAGGTGGGTGATCTGTGGGCGAAGGGATCTTTCAAAACGTTTGAAAGGCTCAAAATTTAATATAAATTAAACGATAGAGAGTACTTCCGGTATGCTCAAGTCTACCATGCGCTTTGTTCGGTTTTTCCGGACGCGGCTGCTATCCCCGAGTATTCCCCACTGGAGGATAGAGTGTTGGATGGCTACGTGCCCGACAGCACTATTTTCCTGATTTATAAGAAACTCATTAATGATCGTGCGGACTTGCTGCTCCGTCTGAGGGAGGCGTGGACGGGCGATGGCTTGGAACTGGATGATGAGGACTGGGTATCGGCGGTGGCCTCCCCGAAAGAGGTGGCGATTCCGGCCCGCTTACGGTTTGTACAGCTGAAGATCCTTCATAGAGTGTATGTTACGGGGCCCGGTTTGCTGCGTATGGGTTATTCGATGGATGGACTGTGTAAGCGTGGATGTGGCCTGCCGGGCACTTTTCTTCATATCTTGTGGGAATGTTCGGAGGTTGTGCGATTCTGGAACGGTATCCACACCGTAATGGAGGAGGTCACGCACGTTGCCCTGTTGCCAGAGGCTAGGAGGTGTTTGTTGAATGTCTGGGAACCGAATGATTGTAATGCGGCACAGACGCAGTGGGTGACCTTGGGGTACATGGTGGCTAAGCGTTACATTGCACAGTTATGGGGCTCCCCGAGGCCGCCCACGATCGAGGTATGGAAGGAGAATATGGACTGGTGTATGTTTAGGGAAAAGACGGTGTATGTGGCGAGAGGCAAGCCAGGGAAATGGACTAGGGTATGGGGTCCGTGGAATTTATATCGAGGACATATCTGCACCCCGCCTCTGCCATTAGAGGTCGATATTGCTTTGACCCCCTAGCCAAGCGTTCTGCGGGAGGGTGTGAGGTGTGTTCCATGCTTTGTTTTCCCATTGCCCCCCTCTACCGCTTCCGGACAAGAATTGCTTTGGACACTGTATGTTATTCCCCGTCCTGGGAAGAGCACGCTGCTATTTCGGACTCTCATTGCCTTGAGTGTGTTTTATATTTAATAAAAAATGAAACTGTTGTTTTCAATTGCTCCAGGCCTATGGCCACGGCCTGTTATATGTGCTTACGAACTGCCGGGCGCTTTGCCTCTGGTTCATTTGAATGTGTGGCGTTACACTGTGGGCCCTCGGGCTCTTTAGCGGCCGGCCCTGGTGGTTGTAGGCCCTTGTCTGTCTTTTATTGTGTGCTAACGGTTTCTAATAAAAAAATAAAAAAAAATAAAAAAAGACTGATTTGCAAATGGCTGGGTCCAAACTGGGGTGGTGTGGTGAGCAAAAGAATGATGGATTTAACCCAGATCCTTGTGACTGGAGGTGAATGATTGAATTGTCCAGCATTCCGTCCATCAGTTGTTTCTTTTGCATATGTCGCCCTAAGTGGGAAGGGTATGCCCAGACGTGGGTCCCGTGCTCACTACACCACTGGATTCAAGCTAGCCTGGTTGAAGAAGGGTGATGCCCTGAAACCGGTCCCAGGATGCTTGTTTCCGGTCCAGTAACGGCCTGGCTTGGCAGTTCGGGCTGGACTGTTCCCACAAGACACAGGGTCAAGACTGATTTGCATATGGCTGAGTCCAAACTGGGGCGGTGTGGTGAGCAAAAGAATGATGGATTTAACCCAGATCCTTGTGACTGAAGATGAATGATTGCATTTTCCAGCATTCTGTCCATCAATTGTATATTTTGCAAATACAATTTAGAGTGGCATATGACGATGCACATTAGTCCTTTTGCAATAACTTCCTGTTACATTGTAACGACCAGGCTACGTAACATCCAACAACCCGTTAACTCCCTGTACCGCCCCCAAGCCATTAGAGTCCCACTGCCCTTAAAGGTATCAATCAAACCATATCTAGTACATAAAAGAAAGGCTTCCATTAATGAATGCCAAGTGAAATAGGAGCAAACCAAAGAGTCATAAAATCCTTCATGAAGTCAAAGAAGAGGGTTAAATGGAATAATAAAGGAAGGAAGGAAAGGGGAGGGGAGTGGTTAGGAAAAACCTACGTGTGTTGTGGGGCGCCATTCGACCAATAGGAACATCTTGAGGGGTGAGAATGGAAATGTAAGACTGTATCACCTGATGGTGTTCATGCCAGGTTTAAGGAGGCAAACAGAAAGGACATGTGGGATTCAACTGGGCCTAGTGTCAATTTTGGAAGACTCTGAGAACTCATGAAGCCGTAAGTCTCAACATCTTACGCAAACCTCTTTTTTCTCCTCTAGAAAGAGCTGTGCCTCTGCCTGTGGACACTTCATGACCTCTTCTATCCAAGTTTATTCTATAAGGGGGAGAGAGGTATCTTAGCAAACAGTAATACAGGGTCTGTGATTCTTGTGGTGACCTTTTTATTTTTAAGCCGAGGGAAGATGCCCAATATACAGTGGTATAAGTTTACAATATCTATGTATTCTGTAACATGTGCAATACCAGTGCGTACATCATCCCAATAGTGCTGCAAATTAGATCAGACCCTAAAATCACTAGATAATATCAGCTTGTAGGGAATGGCATCGAGGGAAAGAATCTGACACTGTGGGATAAATCAGATGAAGTCTACGTGAACTAAGGTAGGATCAACACAATTTGAGAAACTGAATACATTTAAACCAGGTATTTTCTAGAGTTCTTATGCGGATATTCCAGGATTTTGGGCCAGTCTTTATCAGTAACATATTGATGTACGGCTATCTCCCATTTATTTCCCAACTGTAGTGGATAAGTACTCATGTATTGTAGAAAGGACCTATATCGCCATGTGATTAATCTTCACCCAGGTCCTATAGTATGCAACGTGTGGAGGAGTGCGATTGAGGCTGGATGCAGATCCTGAAAACTGCAGTGTGTTTTGAGTGGCCCCAGTATTGGAACATATAAAGAACACATACCCTCAACAGAAAGGTTTTCAACAAAAGTTTTTTTTTACTCTTGAAGCATACTATTGACACATTTTCCTCTCTTAGTGCTCCTCAAAACGCGTTTCAGAGTCCTTAGATTACATGGTGACGCGAGTTCATGGAAACCTATGACATTCATTTTACAAGACTTCAATCGGCAACAGAATTTTGATTGCGTTTTAAAACAAATTTTAAAAACTTTGATTACCTTGAGTAGGGTCGGTGGGCGTGCCCGTTTGTGTCTAATCCCAGCAGATGTAAGAAGAAGACAATCTTATCTTCATTCAGTTTGGAGAATAACGTCTGGTTGCTTTTAGCAGAGTGAAAGAAGTCCTAGATGGAAGTGAAAACAAACCTTGTAATCATTCATTCATTCATTCAGAAATCTTTATTTCGATCACAGATCATAAAAGATACATAGCAAAATAAGGACAATTAAAAAAGTATTAAACATGATGTGATCCAATGAATTAAGACATTAAAATGCATTAAGGGAAAAAAAGAAGTATGGTATACTGTGCTAAAATCTAACAATGAGTCAATTTATACAAGTCTTTTCAGGACGCTGCTACGGGTAAACCACATAGAAGTTAAGAATTTCGCAACTGCAAAAACGACAATGGGAGAAAGGTCTGACTTTAAAACCCTATAGGCTGGTTGGAAGGATCTGAAGCCCAAATTCCTAAGTAGCGGGACTAACCAGCGTTTCCTGCTCCTCTTGTAGCCCTTACAGAAAAAAACGGCGTGAACTTCGTCTTCTTTCGGATGAGCACAAACAGGGCAGGTTGCTGTGGTGGAGCATGGAGACCAAGACGCTGTGAAAAAAGCTAGAGGAAGGCATCCATATCTCCATTGAAAGAATAATTTCCTCGTTAGCAGAGGGGAGATCGCATCTAGAGTGCTTTCAAGGCAGTAGGAGTCTTTTGCTTTCAGGAATAAGTGGGTCAAGGATCCTTCACGGCTCTCGTTGATGGCTCTTGTGAGCATCAAATTGTAGTATGCTCTTGCGAGTGCCTTCTTTGAAATCTTTACACAGGATTTGGAAGGATCGGTCCATAGTTCCGGATAGCCCAGATCCTCAAACCTACCCTTGACATAGGTCAGCCACGGAATCCTCAAGGCGTTCCGCAGCTGTAAGAATTCCTGAAGTTCCTCTCTGTAAATTAAGAGATCGGAGCTACACCACAAACGCCTCCAAAAGGTTAGGGGTTTAAGACCTAGCTCCTCTGATATTGGTCTTACTCCCAGGTCTAATCTAAGGGGGAGTAATGGAGTGCTTTGAGGAAGGGCAGTTACCTGTCTCAGGAATTTGTTTTCGGTGGACTGTAACTTTGGGACATGAGTGTGACCCCAGATTTCACCCCCATATGTAACACCCGCCCTTGCTTGGGTTTTATATATATGAATAATTGGGGTCAGTGGACGGTAGAAAGATTTGTTCGCCAAGCGCAAAGTGCCACCCGCCAACTGTGCCAGTTTGATGGTCGCTTTGGCCTGATGAGACGTCCACGATAGATGTTCGTTTAACGTGATCCCCAAATATTCAATATTGTGCACACGTTCCAATTGTGTTGTGCCGAGCCTGGGTGGGGCACGATTCTGGGGCTTGGGGTTCAGAATTATGAACTTAGTTTTTTGAGGGTTGATTTCCAGTCCCCGATCGTTACAAAAATCTAGAAAACCATCCAAGATGCGCTGGATCCCCATAGGGGATTTAGACAGCAGCAGGGTGTCATCTGCAAACATAATTGCAGGCACCCTGCTGCCGGTTAATTTTGGAGCATCCGAGTTGTGAATCCTGTTTAGGTGGGCAACTACCCCGTTCACAAAGATGCAGAACAGGGTCGGTGCAAGCACACAACCCTGTCTCACCCCTCTGCGAACGGGGAACCTTTCGGTTAGTTTGCCACCTTTGCCACACCTTACGCGAGCGTAGTTATTGTGGTGAAGTCTCATCAGGATTGTCAGGATGTCAGTAGGTACGTCCAACTCTTCCATAACTCTCCATAGCCTCGCTCTGGGAACCAAATCAAAGGCGGCACGTAAGTCTACAAAGATGGTGTATAGACTGCCGCCCTCGATTATGGCTGTTCTCCAGTAGAGGAGATTTAACCTGAAGATTTGGTCTATGGTTGACACGCCCTCCCTGAATCCTGCCTGGTAAGGGGACAAGATTTCCATTTCTTCGATCCAGGCCTGCAATCGATTCAAAATCAGTCTACCGAACAATTTTTGGGATATATCGATTAAACTGATAGGACGATAGTTGGAGGGGAGCAAGGGGGATCCCTTTTTGAAGATTGGGACCACCTCTGCTCCCCTCCAAGTATCAGGCACCTCCAGTCCCCCGGCAATGGCATTAAAAATTAGTGTGAGATAGGGTGCCCATATCCCGGGTTCCTGCTTAAACAGGTCACCGGGCACCCCATCGAGACCAGGGGCTTTTCCAGCAGCTAACCCTTTAATGGCTTCCCTCACCTCTTTTTCAGTGAAAGCAACCCCGATCGGGCAGAATGAAATTGTGGGACCATCTCTGTTCTGTTCACCCCCACCCTCTGCGTACAGGGCTTCAAAATGGGTCTGCCATACCGTGGGGGCTATATTGGGCTCTATTGCGGAAGATAAATCCTCCGTGCCATTCGCCACTACACGCCAGAATTTACGGGAATCTCTGGTTGTTAATGCATTAGTGAGATTTTCCCAGTAATCGTGGTCCCATTCTGCCCTTGCATTCTCCAGGAGGGTTTTATAGGATCTTCTCCTGGCGCGAATTTCATCTTTGTTGTGATGTTCCTTTATGGCAAGTAGCAAGTTGGCCTTGGCTTCCCTGCAAGCAGCATTGTACCAAGATGTCTTTGGTTTAAGGCCATTCCTTTGCCTTGAAGATGAAAAAAGATCCTGCTCTAGGGTAGTGAGGATGCCTGCATGTATTTGTGCAAGCTCTCCTCGCATAACGTCGTCTAAAACCCTAGATCCTAGCTGGAAGGCATCCTCCAGTAATGGAATTATCCTTTCATATAGGCAGGATATTCGTTCTGGGTTGCTGGCCAGTTTCTCCCACTTGACCTTCCTACGGTTATTTTCAAGTAGGAGGCCCGTTTTATCTTTAACCAACCCATTAATTCTTGGGTCTCTCCCAGGTAGACAGTAGGTCAATTCCAGGGAGTTGTGGTCACTGTCTAGCCTTGGGGTAACTTTAAAGTCCACTATTGCTGACCACATGAACAGTTTAACCATTATGTAATCCAATCTGGATTCGCTGCCGGGTTTATTAAAAGTATGGATACTTGGCGTGTCTGATTTAGTGCGACCGTTGCATGCCCTTAGACCAAGATTGAGGGTGAGGGCAGTTATCTGTAGGGCTAGTGGAGTCCAAGCCCGTGGGGAAGGTGCCACCGTTTCAGGTATGAGCCAATATGAGTCTTCTTCCAGAGAAGGACCATCACGTAGCCCCGGCAGTGGTTCATATTGAGCATTAAAATCGCCTCCTATCAGGCAAGCCAGTTCACTTGGGATACCTTCTAGGAGCTTGGCTAGCTCATCCACTGTGCCAGATTCTTTATGCATTGGAACCGGCCTTGAATAGATATTAATTACTATCAACTTCGATGAGTCTGGCCACTCGAGTGAGACAGCCAGTAAATCATCAGAAGCGGTCTCTAGATAAGTAGCTTGGCATCCTAAATCCGTGGCTACCCATGTAGTTAGTCCCCCAGATGGCCTGCCCCTACCCCCCCATTTAGCTGCTTTGAAGAAGGAGGCAAAACCCGGAAATGCTATTTCTTCACGCGCCCAAGTTTCTTGTAATAGAATTATATCCTTCGAACTGATATATGTACCCCATTCTGTGCAATCTATCTTGCTAGCAAGGCCAGCCACATTCCATGAAATCACTATTATTTCTAGTGGTTGGGTGGAGGCCGTGCCCATATGAGCCAAAGTGGTGGTGGTGCACTCGTGGGGCCGCCGAAGGTTTGTGGGGACGAAGGACGTGCCCTTGGGGTTATTATCATGGAGGGGAGGGGAGGGCACGGCACTTGGGACATGTGCAGGATCAGCTGTGCCAAATGCTGAAGGATGAATATCAGCAACCAGGTCAAATTTGAGCCCATTTATGTGAGATATTTGAATTGCGCTCCCCTCATCAACCGCATGTCAGTCTACCATCTCAAGGCTACTAAAGCGGTTATGGGTAGATAGATGGGCGGGGTAGTGTATTCTGTGTGGCCCTGGAATTCCCCTCCTCTGTCCACCGCCTCCCCCCCTCCTTCTTGCAACAGTTTCCCAGCCGGCCTCACCCCCATAAGTAGGAAACTGCTCTGTTGGTCTTTCCCTATATGACGGATAGTTGTTGTTCTTCCTCCGTCTATTTTCCCAACCCTCCAACAGCTCCTGGTGATGCCTCCACCTGTGATCCTCCAGGTTGTAGAAATTTGAGGGGTAAAAGAATGAGAGGGGTAATGGTTGGATGGTGCTCGCAAAATCCCCATCAGCAGCACGGGTGCAAATAAATGCGGCTGCATTCGGATCTCTGAAGGTGACCAGAATGCAGTCGCCACCGATGGATTTCTTAGTGTAGCCCACCCACGTTGCCCTCCTAGCCATGGTTATATCGCTAGTAGTACCTCTCGGTAGCGGTCTGTTTACGGAGAGCCAATTGATTACTTTATTTATTAGTGAGATGGTGGATTCAGATGTAGTAGAATTTAATTCAGGGACCCCCACCAGAACCAGAGTGTAAGGTGCTACTTCTGGGGGGAGGTTTATGAATTTAGGTTTAGAAGTAATGTCAGGTTTCTCTCCAGTAGTAGGAGGGTCACTCTTAGCTTTGGCCGGAGGCTGGGTATTATTGTCTATCGGCGGGAGGGTTGATTTTGGGATAGCAGTAGCCGATTGTTGAATGGGAGTGGGGGCCATATTTACAACCACTGGTGCCGAAGCGTTAATTGGTACAGGTTGTGGGGGTTTGGGATTAATTTGCGGGGATTTATTAGTGGTTGGTGTGGGAGGGAAGTTGCCTTTGGTAAGTTTTGAACCTGATCCCTCGCTAAATATTTTGGTCCCACTGTTGACAGTTTTCCTTGAGTCTACGAGTTGCACGGTAGCCTTTTCAATACTAACTAGTCTGGCTTCCATCTTAATCAGTCTTGCCTCAAGAGGGCTCAACAGAGACCTAACTAAGGTGCCTATATCTTCTAAAGTAATGTCATCTGAAATAGTGTCTGATGGTGCGTTGCTAATAGGTTGTGGTAGTGAAGTTAACTTACTCGTTCTAAGGGGAGATGGCGGTCCTAATGTATTCCCAGTGTGCTCGGAGGAAGCACCTATCTCCCTTTTGCCTCTGGCTTGCTTAGATTTCGAAGTTTTAGTCCTATGATCTACTTTATTTTGGAGGCCCTGCTTCTTTTTAGGAACAGCCCCTTCCCTGGTACCCCTGTTGCTGTCTAGGTTAGTTCCTGCAACTTTAGCTGTCTCAGTGTTCTCTATAGATGTAAGCTGGGGGATTTGCGTGGTGGGTAGGGCCATAAGGCTCATGTCCTCAAGGTAACTCGGGGCCTCAGTAGTAAACTCGGGATTGGTGAAATTAATGGCTGGGATAGGACATGTTGCCGGGTCTATACTATGGTTATTTGGAAGACCAGATCTATTTTCTGGGGTTCTAACATGGGCCATGGGGCCCAATGAGGACCTTCTTACCCAGTCTATTTCTTGTGAGATTCTGCGCTCGAGAACCTCTATTTCCTCAAACAAAAGGGAGCCAGCTTTGGCAAAGTAAGTGTCAATAGGTCCTTTAACGGCCCCAGATGCAATTTGTGAGGAAGTTTTGCTCCTGGTTTCCCGTGTGCACATTTTACTGACAGTTCAAATACCTTTGGATCCAGGCGAAGAGGGGGGGCCCGGACCGGACTCTCACGTACTCGAACGGCCTCAAACGGCCCGCTCTTTGCCCGGTCTTCGCCCCGGACGCTCCCGCGCGCTCCCGCGCAGCGTCACTCTCCAGTATTTATATCCCAAGGACCAATGAGGTGTGTTGTGACAAGGTGTGGGCGGGGCGTTCAGGGAGAGCGGGGCCAGGTGACTCAGCCTCCGGGTCCGGGACTCCTGGGAAGATGAGTCCCGGTTCACGCTCGCAGCCCTGTAGCCTCACAAGCCCCCACGAAGCAGCCAGACAGGCAGGAGACCAGCAGCGGCAAGTGGAGGTGAGGGGGTTCCGCAGCGGGACCCGCGAAGCGGGTTCCGCAAGTCGTGAGTGAGTCGTGAGTGTGAACAGCCCTCACACCGATGCAGCGCCAGCCAGAAGCATCAAGCAGCGTCCCACGAAGAGAAGGTCCAGGTGCAGTTTAAATTAGCAAGGTGTGGGCGGGGCGTTCAGGGAGAGCGGGGCCAGGTGACTCAGCCTCCGGGTCCGGGACTCCTGGGAAGATGAGTCCCGGTTCACGCTCGCAGCCCTGTAGCCTCACAAGCCCCCACGAAGCAGCCAGACAGGCAGGAGACCAGCAGCGGCAAGTGGAGGTGAGGGGGTTCCGCAGCGGGACCCGCGAAGCGGGTTCCGCAAGTCGTGAGTGTGAACAGCCCTCACACCGATGCAGCGCCAGCCACAAGCATCAAGCAGCGTCATATTAATCATAATCATATTAAGCCTGTAGAAGTGAGCTCGGAGTACTGCAAAATGTTGTACAGTACATTTCATTAAACGAATGCCAGAATACTAATAACGAGGACCCCTTGTGACCATGCATCAATGTTGGATTTTGCGATTTCTTAATTGCGATTTTTAAGGAATCGCAATTAAGGAATCGCAAAAGCCTATGCATGTAGATTTCCAAACATTCCTTAGTTGCAACTTGCAGATTGCGAGTCGTAATTAAGGAATACCTCCCCATTCATTCCTATGGGCCTAGAGGCCCATAGGAATGAATGGGAAGACATTCTCAATTTGCGATTCTCAATTAGAGAATCGCAAATTGAGAATGCAATTTCAAGGGTGCCAGGGTATCAAAAGGACACCCTGATGCCCCCCTGAAATCTGCATTTGAGTACATCTTGCACACACACACATGCCCCAAGGGCATGTGTGTGTGTGTAAAATGGAACTTTGAAAAATGCACTTTAGTGCATTTTTAAAAGTTTTTGCAAATTACCATGAAGTTTAACTTCCTGGTAATATGCACCCCCATTAGCGAAATCGCTAATGTTTTTACTTTAATGCATTGCATTTAAGGAATCTCAATTTGCGATTCCTTAAATGCAATCGCAATTTAAGAAATCGCAATTTAGAGATTACTTAAATTGCAATTTGCGATGATGCATCCCAAATGTAAAAATACTAGTTGCAAAGGGGCAGATTCTGAGAATCTGCCCGTTTGCGACCGGTTTTTCTTTTGATGCATGTGCCTGTAAGTGTCTACATTCTAAACTGCTTTACTAAGGAGCCTAGATATGAAAACTATAAGGAATATAACAAAAGAGCGGCAATCAAAATGTTTATTTGTTTTATGTGAGAACGCATAAGGTGCAATATTTCACAAGAGCTTCCAAGCGCCATCAGAATAGCTGAATCATGTTGGGATGGATTTGTTACACAAAACCATCATCTTCAACTGCTTTTATGTGGATAAGAATACTTCTGTGGTGTTGAGGTAAACCATTCAAGAGGGTTGCTGCTTGCACAATGCATCTGCTGACAGCATCGGATGAGTGTTTCAATCCCTACTGACTCCATCGGATGAGTGTTTCAAGCCCTACTGACTCCATCGGATGAGTGTATCAATCTAAGGGAGCTAATCAAGTTCAGGTCTGAAGACTGGAGCTGCCTCAGTGCCCAATTCACAAAGCCACTTGCACACCTAAGTTGAATATAGGTACACTCATAGAATAATTAATGAGCAAAATATCTAATTTTTATTAAGAAGAGATCAATTGTCTTTTGCAAATTGACTTATTCACATATAATATTACACTGGTCCGGTTTAACTCAACCTGTGATTAAATCTCCAACATGGCCAGGGAGTGGGCATTTCAGAGTTGCAAAGTCATGCAAATCTAGTGAACACCCACAAAGCTGTAAGTTTGTGGATATTCAAAAACAATGTCATTGACAATTTTTACCACAGATATAATTGCCAGTTTACTTCTGTCAAGTGCGGAGGATTTCCCATCTAAGATACCTATAGGAAGGGATCACTATCAAAAGTGGTGGGGGTTAGGGGAGTGGTTTCTACATGGGGAGAAATAGAGAGTTGTTCCAGGCAATTAAACAGAATATGTGCTGGGGGACCTTATTGTGTAACACACTATGAACACAGAACATAAAGTGCCATGTCTCTTTGTTAAGAGCACATCTCCAGAAGTAGAACTGTGGCCTTAAACTTCTGACATTCCTGTATCTGGTGTTATTGTGCTCTTCCTGTTCATAACCAAGTGGGTGACATGTTTAATAAAGAATAGATGCACACCTAATGTGTGAGCACCAAAATTAAATACATACGTCAATATGCGGTCTGCCCGGGTATGAGTAGGTGTAATTGACGGAAGAGTGCTGAGCCAAGGTTACTACAAGCCCCTCCACCCTGGCAGTCCATAAGGCACAGCGTTGCCAAAACTGAAATACTACGAGTCTGATTTCAACCGTATGTATTTAATTTTGGTGCTCACACATTAGGTGTGCATCTGTTCTTTTTTTATATTATTTCTTTAGTATAGGATTGTTGTTTTCACAGAGCGGAACGCATGGGGCTGGTCCCCATGTGGTCCTGAAGAAGAGGTTTAGGGGACACCTCGAAACATGTCGACCAAATACTAGGGATAGTATACACATAACAGTTACACTTCCTCCCTACTATTAACCCCTTTTTATCCATACCAACTAGGAGCAGGACTGAATTAATCGCTCACTAGCTAGGTATTTTTAGCATCACCACTCCCCCAAACACTGCACTACACATTTTTTCACAAGAAGTGCTCCTACAAAGTTTCGCAAGTTGCAGCATGCCCCAGACAGTAGCTGTCTGGGATAGTCCCAATGATGAAGCATGTCACCTAGGGGCAACCCTTGGTGAGTGAGGGGACTCAAGAAGAGAATTTTATCTTCTTAGATTCTTCTTAGACGCGGGGCGGTATTTTGCACATTTAGCGGAAGCCCTTCCCTTTGGTTAGGCTCTCTGATCTGTCATTTACAGATTCGTTAATAACTATACACAGTCTGGAGGATGAACCTAACATCTACCTCCATCTCCCCCCATTTTTGTTTATTGCTAAAATAAAGTGCACATCCGCGAGAGCAAGCTTACTATAAGCAGAATCGTTGGGTGTGCTAGCCCATTTCACCCTTTTTTCCACCCATCACAATAAATTATCAGATCTCTCTTCCATTAACCTCTTCTATGCCCATGACGAGATAGTCTCGTCATGGAGCGCGGTTGCGCTGTGCCCATGACGAGACTATCTCGTCATGGACCCCGCCCGCTAATACAATGCCCGGCACAGGAGGGGGAAAGGGCGGGGCACTGAAGGGGTTAATATATTATAGATGTCCAATACACTTAGAGCCTGCAAAAAACATTTTGTGGCCTGTGCGTTCGTGGGACTGTTTATATTCCGCTTTTAATGTGTTTAGAGAGAGCATCTTTTGATCTGCAGATATCTGAGAAAAAGTGTACTGGAAAACCCTGCTTCTTGTTCAATTTGATCAAATGATTCTACTTGAGCGCCTGCAGAGAAGTCACCAATAAACCAGATTATATTCTCTTGTCACACGTTACAAAATAAGTCATGGGGAAAGGATGTGGCCTAACGGCTAGGGCGGTCGACCTCGCAGCTGGGGAACTGGGTTTGAGTCTCGGCAAAAAATCTCCTGTGATTCTGGGCAATCACTCAATCTCCCTGTGCCTAACACAAATGAATGTGTCAGTGCTCATGTAAAGCAACTGGTGCTCATGTAAAGCTCTCTGATACCTTCGGGTCTAGTTCGTACTATATAAAACTAAAAAAAAACTTATGTCCTGAAAGTGAGCATGTAGCATGCAGTGGTGGGTGCTTCGAAAACAGCGAGGGTCTTGAGCTTGAACAGTATGAAAAATCTCGGGTTACCAAATTTAAAGAGAGCATGATGCTGGTCTGATTAAATAAAACATATCAACGAAATAACTGCGATTTCAACATATTGTGAAAGTAATACAAACTTTTACTCATTGAAGCCCTGTAGCAAGGTTACTAAATGTAATTTATATTTTGCTACCAATTTGAAATCACCTGCTACGTTTTCAGTTAATCTTGTTTTCTCCAAGTAAATCTTGTGAAGTGCTACATTGTCTGCCTACACTGTAATATTTACTTGCTGCGATACAGCCATTATGGGTATGGCTTCTGCAGCTGACTTTCTTATATAAAGTTTCATATATGTAGCCTGTAGATTATGAGATAGTGGGCATCCTTGCCGGGTGCTCTGAATAGCAATGGCTGAAGCCAGGGTACCATTGATCAGCACCATTGCCTAGGGGTCTGTATAAAATGAACCCAGCTAAGGAAGACTAGCGTTCAGTCTATGCATCACCTTCAACAAGAACCGTCACAACTCATGATGCAACACCTCTTCTGGATCGAACAGTACCATTTCCATTTGTCTCTTTAATTCTTGGTTTATGTAGGTGGTGGTGTTGCTTCCAGACATAAATCCCTGCTGGAAGTGAGATGCAAAAGTTAATATTCCTTTAGTTTAGACACCTTCTTAGAGATTTTGACATGCATATTTATTAAAGAAATAGGCTGATGTGATTGGCAGTCTGCAAAACCTTTACCCTCTTCGAGAAGACCCAGATTGTAGGTTCCTTCCAGAAAAGCGGTATCTCAGTTGTAGCCATAATCTCCAGTGTCCGGCAATTTATACCAGATTATACCAGCGATTTATAAAGTCTCGGGCCTGCTGCCTTACCGGAGACCAGACATTGAAGAGCCTTCATTAAAGCCTTCAAACACCAATTGATTTTTTGTTAATACAGGGGAAGAGCTTAGGTCTCTGAACGTTCAGGGAATGTGCAGGAATCTAAATACTAAGGGGCTTATTAGGATGGCGGGCGGATTTGATCCGCCTGCCACCGTAGCGGTGATTGGGTCCGACCGCAATGTGTGCGGCGGTCCCGTCCATCCAATTATGATGGGACTGCCTCCGCTGCAATCGGATTCCGCACCCTTAACATTGCGGCGGTGGCTGCTGACAGCAGCACCGCCGCAATGTTAAAAAGAGCATGTTGTGCATTTCACTGCACTACGTGGCAGGCACTACACTGTGCCTGCCACTTGGTGCATTGGAATGTACCCCCCCAGTGCACCCACACCTCCCCCCAACACAAGGGGGGCCTGCATCAGGCCCCGGAAGACATTCTCTGCCAGCTTTTTAATTGCGGTTCAACCGCCACGGAAAGGCTGGCTTCTGCCGGCATCATAATTGTGCCGGCAGAGCTTGCTTGGTTCCGCTGCCATTGTGAGCATGCTGAACGCTCCGCCGGGCAATCGTGACGATTGCTACCGGCAGAAAAACGGCGGCCGGACTTTTCCTTCACCACGGTACCCACCGCCATTCTAATTGGGCAGTAGGTAAATCCTGTGCGCTTGCGGAAAGACCACCACCGCCAGCCCGGCGGTGGCGGTCCTTCCGCCATCCTAATCGAACCCCTTAGTAATCTGTAAACCTAATAAAGGGTTGATTTTCTCTTCTGCAGATCGCTCCTGAAGATGCCTTCAAACTGTAATGAACTTGCGGATCTTTGTAAAAATAATACCCAGAGGGGTCCATATATAAGGGATGCTGCATCAGTTCTCATGATCTTTAAAGACAGAAGTTCACCTAGTTTCTCACCAGTTTGAAGTGTATTATCATTCAGTCTTTCAGTTTGCTGCATTATTTATGCCATGGGATTTCTGCAATCAACCCCATTACTTTTTTAATTTCTTGAATAACTTACTTAGATTTTGAGTCACCCATAGTTATTGAATGCATATGTTCTAATTTTAATATGGTTAGTTTCCTCTTTTATAGCCGCCTCACTAAAAATAACTATGTATCAGTGGGGGCTCGCATAGGGCGTGCTGTGGGGCCGTGAGGCAGGGCGGGAGAGGGGCAGGGTGGGGTTGTAGAAAACTCGGACATATGACGGAACAGAGGAACAAAATAATTACTTTCCTCCGTTCCATCGTATGTCCGTGGTTGCTACCGCCCACCCTGCCCCTTCCCCGCCTCTCGCCACCGCCCCACAGCACGCCCTATGCGAGCCGCCACTGCTATGTATGTCCTCAAAATCTCCTTAAATCAGTTATTAGTGACTCTCATAGCATGATATTCGACGTTGAACCTACATTATTCCTTATAAAGTCTGACATGTGATGTTGGAGATATGAAAAGTAATTCTCTTATTTATTAACCAGTTGGGAAACACCAATGGCACGTTAACTGTGTTTCCGAGGGGAGTTAAGACGGGTGAAGAAGGAACCATCAAGGAGTGATGAATAGAGGACAAAGGATGCGATCTTATGGATAGCTGCCTCCTTGAAACCACTGCTCCCCCACCTTGGTTGGTGGCCCTATCGTGGTGATGTGCCTTTCTTCGCCCATTTAGTATCTCACAGATGTCCAGTGGATCCAGATTATACATAGAACCTATTCCTCCCCAACTCTATCTGCAGCTACAGAAAAGGAGTGGGGGACCTGAAACACTTAGGAGAAACTACCAGATGGAGCCTTCATACAGTATCCATTCTTGAGTTCTCAAGGGTCTGGTTTGTCGTCTCTGGAGGCCCATCCCAGGCTAAGGTCTCCCAATGGATATCAGGTTTCTTTCCTCCTCGCCACCTGATGGAGCAGGGATGAGGGTAGCATCACAGGGATTGCTCTGTTCGGCAAATACATGAACCTAACTGGCACAATTAAATCCTATCAAACTCACTGACTGCCAGCACTGTCAATAAAAACAGACTTTCCCTTGTGTCTTATAAATAGTCCGTCAGATTGCCCAAGATTTAGACTTAGTTAGAATTGTACTTCGGAAGTGAATATTACAGAACACAACACCTACCCTTTGAACATGTAAGCTTGTGATACATGACAAGTTCTAAGATGTCAGGGAACTGCAGGGAAAGAGAGCTGACTCAGTGAGCCCAACAGGACAAATGGGACACATAAGGAGATATCTCAATGATACAGAAAACAGAATGGGAGACCATTATCAGTAGGTTCCATATCAAAACTAACCAAAATCACCACCATCTGAGAGAGAGTGCAGCTAAGTTCTGGTCATAGAGGTGAACTGGTCTATGTAAGTAGATAGCGGAGTTCTCCAGGTTTGACTGTTCATAGGTACATGTGCTTAATTTGTTGAAAATCCAGTCAGTTTCGAAACATAATGTTGCAAAAGAAGCAAAAGAAATTAAAAGGGCGACAACCCGCCAAGCCTGGAACTAATCAGCAAGCTATAGGCATGCATATTAAAGTATAAAAAAGGCAACACAATGAAATCCCCACTGCCGGAAGTATTTTCAAGTAGAGAAGAACCAGCTTGAGGATAAATACAGTAGTTTTCTCCAGAACCCCTTTAACGAGGCCGTGACAAGTGCAACATAGTTACTCATTGAGCAGGGGTCTGACATCTCTGCGGAGTTCCGCTGTGTACTGCAGGGCTGACGAGAGTGGTTTAAATATGATTAAGTATAGAAGTAAGAGACGCCCTCAGAACTGTAATTTTCCCAGTGCACCATCTAGCTGTGTTATAGGTCGCAGTATCACACCAGAATATCTTTACTGGCATGGTGTCACACCAGCACACTTCATGTCAGCTGCTGGTGTCAGATGTATGTGGTGCACCAGGAACGTAGCCGCCAACGCATAATTGCCCCTTCCAGGACACAGCTGATTGGGTCTCAGCCTGGGGCGTGATATCCTCCTACCTGTCACTAAGTACCGAAACCTTGTCCTTCCTTCCTTGGACAAGCTAAATATGATACCAGTCAAGGACATTCTCAAAGGTATACACGTACCTCAGAAATGGTGTTGAGTCACACTCAAACACTCTCCTAAGTGGAACCATGAAAAAGCTGTGGATTTTTAAAAAGTGCCTCTGGATAAAAAAAAAAGAAAAGGCGAAAGAGAATAAAGAGATTGAAACCATTGTAGAAGTGTAGCAGCAACTTCAAGAGTAGACTAATACTAAAGCAAACTTGGGTCATTAACACTGTCAAATACTGAATACATCAAAAAGAACCAGACTGGAAAAATGTCTCTTGCACTGCGGTTGGTGGATGAAATTTAAATACAGATGCCACCTCTGCCTGGTCTACCAACTGGTGGCCAAATAATTAAATACTACTCCTACTCCAGTTAAGGTAATTTACAACTTAGACTCCCTTACTGACCCTGATCTCTCAATTTCCTCCCAAATCAGCAAAGTATCAGTCACGTCTTTTTCATCACCGTCTTCTCTAGAAAAGTATTCCTTTTTTTTTACATGTTTTCATCTGACAAATAGTAGTCCAGTCAATGATTCAATATAGAACGGATTACCGCAATTCGCTATAATTTGGCTTTCAAGCTAAACATCTGTCTCATCTTCAAATAAATCAAAATATACCAATAAACCTGAACTTTGGCTTACCCGAGAATCCCCTATCACACCTTTCATGAAGGTGCTTCACTGGCTTCAAATTCATAAACACATTCTCTTCAAAACTCTCTACATGGCCCACAGAGATTTCTATCTTCAGCAACAAAATCACCGACATTTCCAGCAACTTCAGCCCGCAACCACTCCTGACAGACCTCGCCAAATGCCTCCGGATCGGATCCATAGAAACAATCTAACCACTTGGCCCATCATCACCCAAATGAAACCGCCGCCACCATGAAGTCCATCCACTCATGGGTCCTACCAGACCCCTGCTCCCACCACACCTACTCCAGAGGACTGCAACCCATCACCGCCATGCTCACACCCATTCTGAATGCCTCTCCCTCTTCCACGATCTTCCCAGATGCTTGGAAACACATAACTGTCCTCCCATTGCTGAAGAAACCATCTGTGGACCCTTTAACGCTGGTCAACTACAGACCGATCTTCCTTCTACCATTCCTGGCCAAGGTCTAGAAAAAAATCACCAACAGGCACCTCAACAACCACCAACTACTTCATACCACTCAGTCTAATTTCAGACCCAACCACAGCACGTAAACTGCCCTCATCGATTCCATGGATGACATCTGCATGACTCTAGACAGAGGAAACAAGGCAGTCCTCATCCTACTGGACCGCTCCGCAACATGACATCAAAATCTAAGGACAAGCACTTCAATGAATCTACTACTTCCTGACAGGAAGGACCCAGTCAGTCAGACGTGCACTGTACATCTCGGACGCCGGCAACCTCATCTGCAGAGTTCCACAAGGATCCTCCCTGAGCCTGCCCCTCTTCAATGCAAACACGAGCCCTCTAGCCAGGATCATCCACTGTAATGATAATAACACCCTTACCTTTTCTGATGACACCCAACTCATTATCTCCCTCACAGAGAAAATGCCCAGTACCTGGATCAAGTTCACCCGCATGACTAAAATCGCCCACTGGAGGAAGACTGATTATATAAAGCTGAACACAAACAATTCTAAAATCGTGATCTTCATGAAGAGCACATCACCGTAGGACTCCAACCTGTGGCCAACAGAGCTAGGACCAACACCCAAGAACCTCTGGATCCATGCCAAGAACCTCTGGATCATCATCGACAGGAAACTCGACATGATCTCCAGACACCTCAGTTTGTCTGAACTCTTACTTGCACAAATCCTGAGAGCCAGCATCACTACTAGAACTTGGCATGTTGTATACTGCTTCGAAGCATCTATACAAAAACTGGAGTGTTCCATGCATGGCTCGTACAAAGGCTCATGCCTCAGCCTCGCCCCGCAAACATTCCATTCCCGAAGCAGTCTCACACATGCACAATTGTAATGATTCATCACCCTTGCTCCTCAATATCCAATGAATAGTATTGCCCATTTTAACGAAATAGTTTCAATTTTTTATTATTAATTCATTCCTATTGATAATACAGAGGTTAAATGAGGAAACAAAGGGTGGATATAAGCCCAGACCAATAGTAACGTGCACATTGCAGGGATTCCAGATATCTTGACTATATTTCTTAATACATAATTTTTGAAAAATGTGTTTTGTCGTCGGTGTACACTAAAGAAAATGGGGCAGGCTATTGATGGAACCACAGTAGGACTTCGCAAGAAACCCTTTTTAACATGACTCCCCTCAGGAGGCGAGTTAGAAGTTTGCATTGCTGCTCAGGCGTGCCTTAGGCACTCAGGAACAACAGGCTCCATTCATCTAACCTGTTTCTTAAACGAAACGAAAATAATGTTAAACCTTTCTGCACAGAAGTAGATTTACACTTTAAGCAGAGCACCAATGTTCCACTTCCAGCTCTAGTGAGCATGTCAGCTAATGCTGTATAAAGATTAGCCCATAACACCTGGAAACAATTATACTGAACAAGCAATGAGTAGAACAATTACACGGGTAATCTAAGAAATCCATCATTCTCCAATCACACCTGATTAAAATATTTTTAATTTGCATTTTGACACTGATGAGATTTCTCAAACACTGATGTTTTTTAAAATTGTTTTGCAGAAGTGTTTTAAAGGTTCGCCTGGCATGGTGGCAGCTCACTAAAAATATCCTAATACAAATGGTGTCCTTAAAGAGGCATACATTTTAGATCTCGCACCATTCGGATATTACTTTTGGCCGCGGGGTTATAAGTGCCCAGAGTACACAATGCAAGCTGTTGCACTTCCCTGTTAGTTTGTAACAGACTACCTGCCAGTAGGCAGCAACTGGCGCCATGGACAAACAATGAAAACTGCTGCCTTCCCCCTGCCCCTCCCCACCATTTTTAAAAATCATTTTTCTTCCATTTTTAATTTATTTCCCCACTATTTTGTAGGCCTAGTTAATTGGGCGTGCTATACAACTGCCAAGTTTGCTAATCTTTGTAGGTCACTCCCATCCTATAATGATATTCAGAGCAGTTAGGAGGGGACTAGGTTTTTAAAAATTATTCTTATTTTTTTGTCAAAATCTGTTTATTTGGTTTTAATATGACCACAGACAAGCAGCATAGACAATACATACAAACAGAGCAAATCGAGGGGGAGAGCCAGGAGTTACAGAGAGCTAGAATGAGTGTCATCTTCGTCTCAAGGTCTGTGGCTCGAAAAAGTCCCCTTTCCAAGCATATACACCAAGTATTAAATTATTTTTTTAATGTCATGAGCCTGCCACCCCCCCCCCCGGGCTCGTCCTTTTTTACCACATCTGCAGGCACATCTGATCCCTTAGATGTCAGTGTGCTGCAAGAAATGATCACTTAGCATTAATAACAACTTAGTATGGAATGACCGTGGTATGAGAATGTATTTATTTAAAATCAGGCCGTAAGGACTGGTAATGTGGGAAGTCATTCAGGAATCCATAAGAGTAGCGGAGCACTGCCTGAACGATCCCTGCAGGGGGGCTAGCATCTTCTTATACGAGGGCCTGGGATAAGGAGGAGGACTGTCGCTGCTGGCTGCTGAGGAGGGCCGAACTCAAACTGAGACAGATTTCTGGGGTTACTGAGGTACATTTTCTTTGGTGGCATAGCTGTAGGTCCCCAGGGGTGATCTGAGGTGCATAAGGTGTAATCAACTGGTGTGTCCTGTATTAGCGATATCCGTTGTAACAACTTAACCTTTCTTGACATTCTCAGCGATGCTATGCTAAGTAACACGAATGGGTAAGATGTCAGTTTTAACGACCTAGCACTTTTCTGACATTCTCAGAGAGACTATGCTATAGAACACAAATGGGTAATAGAGGGGGTACAGGAACCTCTAAAGTCTTTACCAATAAAAACGTTACAAACATGCTTGCATTCCACTCAGGGTCGGACTTGGAACCCAAAGCAGCCCTGGCAATTTTCTCGGACCAGAGCCAGTGACGTAACAATAGCTCCCGCAAGCGCGCCCTCCCCTGTGGGGGGGGGGGGGGGGAGGGGGCCTACTTCGAGATTGTGCATGGGCCCCTGGCCTGAGAGATCCTTACTGTGTCCAGAGCATTGCGGCCCCCTCTATGTAGTTTGCAGGGGGACCCCTCAAGTTTTGTTACGCCACTGGGACCAGCCCCAATGGAAGCACTACCTGGCGCCGGGGGGCTGGAAACACTTGCTTGCTGCTTTTGTTACTGGGGGCCGATATTGCAGCACTGTTGCAAAACCAGCCAGCAGTAACAAAACTGACCACCCCGCTGCAAAACCGTCCCGACCCTTCCACCCTGCTGGGAAATACCCGACGCCCAGTCCGGCCAGTCCGGCCCACATTCCACTATTGCTGGCAGTAAGGGGTGATGAGTAGACCTGCTCAGGCAAGTGTCGAGGTCTCATGTTTCCAAGCTGATAAACACTCTGTAGAATCATGTGGTGGCTAGAATTAGACGGAGGTCCTCTAACAAAAGTGAGTCATTCCATCGACTTTTGACGATTTCCAAAAGCATTTGCCAATTTATTTATAGAATTTATAAAGTTCTGTGTGTCACTTTTTGAATACTTCAGAGTACTGCAGACAGGAGTTTTGGTTATCAGGTTGATGGGTGGCGGAGGGGGGGGAAATTTAGATTCCAGTACATGCAAAGAAACCTTTGTCCTCAGATTCTCCAATCACTTGCCCACATGTGTAAGGCAATGAGGTAAAGGACGTACAGAACAGTTCAGTTTTCAGGATTTTCCTGAATCGCTTGTAATTTACCTCTGCCCTCGGGGTCAAATTCAGTATGTCCCACAGCTTGGGGCCTTCTACTCAGTAATGTATTTCCATGTTTAGCGCTTCCGAATGATTATTGGGTGTGGTGTAATGTGGTGCAGGTTTTTGGCGGCCTTTTGGCCAGGTGGACTGTAGAGAGGATTTTGATCCAGATCCTCGTGCTCACTGGAAGCCAAGGCTCTCTAGACGGGTTTGACCTATTCATGTCTTCACAAGTTCCGCAATGTCTGCCTGTCAGAGTTCGGAGTCATGCTATCCTGTCAATTTTCTTTTTTGGTAAACTGTGATGAGGGTGCAGCAGTAATCCAGTTGCACCATCACCAGAACTCTTGGTAACTCTACTCGATGGTTGGTACGAAGTCATGAGAGTAGTTTCCAGAGGAGTGGAAGCTGCAGATCGATGCATCGGACAACTGTATTAACTTTGTAGTAAAGGACATCTCTGAATCCATCAAGACTCCTAGATTCTGCACATTTACTGTGGTGCATGTGGCACACCAGGGCTGGATGCCCATCTGGAGTGGACTGAGGCAGAGTCTGTGCCAAGATCCTTTTCTTCTTCCTTCACAACCTTTATTGTAGAGATTCTTACCAGATACCACATCAAAGTATTTTTGCAGGATTCTTTCATCTGACACGAGTATGGCTTTTAAGCAGCAGTTGTCACATTTATAGCTCACCAGACCATCAGCTGGGATCCTTGACTTCTAGAGACGTGTAGTCGTACTCTAGTTGGAGCTATGTTTGTGTACTTTGCTTTCAAGCATCAACATGCACTGCAACCATCCTTTCCGTCACCTGTGCTGCGCTCCAGTAACTAGGGGGTGAGTGTCTGAAAAGTTTCAGCGCTCCGTCCATCATCTCCTTGTGTTTCCTGTGCTCCAGTAAACAGGCACCAGCAGCATGGTCTTATTTCTTTTAGAATGTATATACATGTAATTTTTGCTTCATTATATAGTCATTGCTTTTCACTGTAGTACATTTATTATTGTTCTTTAAATGCCCTGGAGATACACCTAGTTCCCCACGATGCCGCTAGGATAACAATCCGCTCTGTGACCAGCGAAAACAACGGATGGCCTAGCAGACATCAACCTAGACCGGATTTCGGATAGGAACCTTTTAAGAGGTTAGCCTTTGCAGTACCTGCAATGGAGATGTTTATCAGGAAAAAATATGGAAAAAGGAGATGAAAGAAGTAAACGTCTTGTTTTTAAATCATGAAAGATTGTCCCAAGATTTAAAAAAAAAAAGTAATATTCATAGTTTTCTTGCAGGATGAATGATCTTGTAATAAAGCATTAACTATCATACTGAACTTGTTCGAAGCATTTTCTAGGCAGTCAAGAACAGACCTATTGTCTTTCCCAATATTTCTTTTCCCTTGCTGTTCACCTCACGCTATCCAATTACCTCAGCAATGACCACCCAGAGAAGATCTAGTAGGGGTTGATTTTTCACAGGCACGGATGGAAAGGATCATTCCATGTGATGCGGCAGCTATAAAGGCCTTCTCATGGGAATCACATTTAGATGAGAATGAATAACAGCATATACTTGAGCTACATTTTTTAAAATATTGTTACGTAAGTTACTGAAATGTAATACTGTGTTCAATAGGTAACAGTTTGATAATATATATAATTGGGAAATAGTCACATTAAATTTGGAATTTTTTCAAACCTTCCACTTGGCCTTCCTGTCCTGTCTTCTTCTCCTCTACCCCTCCCTCCCTCCTGGTCCCTGAACTATGGTCAGTTCAAAACCTCCATAACCATGGTTACACATCAACATCCTTTACTCAACACATATTTTTCAACTGCGTGATGTTTGCCACTTATTATATGAAATGAATTGCTATAGGAATAAAATTGATTCGCTCTTTCTTCACTGAGTATAATGCACAAGTAGTCTTTCTATTTGTGCACTTTGTGCTTCTGCACGACTATACATCACTCTGAAAAAACGTGAATTTGAGCTCCACTGATATGGTTTGAGGAAAGCCTCTGTGAGGGCTGAAAAACCTAGAGTGCTGTGGCCTTTTCAGCACTACAAGGAGAGGAATAGTGCTAATGATAATAAGGGAAAAAGTGATATATGGGCAGGTTTGGGCCATTGCAAGAGCAATCATGCTATATAAAGCTTTGAATACCTACTAAAGCAAATTAGGAATACATGAACATGTAGTATAGTACATGTATAGTAGGTTCAACTTGTGCATGTGGATTTTCTTTGAAGGGCAGAAGTAGGCTAGCTGTTTCTCAAGATGGGGCATCCTCTTGATAAATAAGGGCAATAAAGGATTCTTTACTGACCTTCACATTGTCAAAAACCCAAGAATCCAGTTTTGATGCATCTTGTGCTGCAAAGTCTTCTTCACCGGCAGGATAACAATGCGTATACACATGGTCCCCACTTGCACCTAGAAAACAGGACAATGGTGGTCATGTCTGATGAAGGTGAATGCACTAGTCTTAACTTTTCCCAAGAAAACTTTAAACAAATGATTACAAATCAAGAAAGGTAATTTTTAATTTGGGAAACGTTCCCATAAGTCGGATTCCTGCATCCTTCATGCCAACTGTGTAGTGCGCAGCCTCTCTCCTTTTAGCAAGAAGAAGGAAGATGTGCAACATGTGTGAAAGCTGGAACCTTTACTATTGTTTTTACAAGAAAAATAGTCTTTACCAGTACAGCAGACATACTTCCATCCCCACAACTGGCTCTTTTTCACCCACCTCAATGTGCAGATATTAACTTGGTCTGTTAAGGAGCTAAGAGTAGGAGATGGGAGGCTGGTAAGAAGACAAACCTTTGCACTACAAGGAGCAGAGTTGATGAAGATCACATTAAACCAGTGAACAATCAAGCAAACACTTGTTTACAAACACAGCCTAGTTGAGCTTGGCATAGCTTCTGCACATTAGATCCTGGAAGCCATGTTTACAGAAGCTTTGCAACCCACCTAAGATCACCATGCATCTTTCTCTGACTGGTAGTCTCTAGAAACGTTCTGGTAGAATCTACCAGAATTCAGCCTGAAAAGAATCTTGAAATAACGTATTTAATACAATATTAAATCAGTCTGGCAGGGTACACATGCCATATGTTGCCAGTAGTGTTCATGTTTCAATTCTGGCAAGCCTCCCCTTCAGCAGTAGGGTATACTAGAAGAGCTCAAGCAACCCACTGGTCAACTCAGACCTAAAGGGGTTTAATATGACTTTTCTCTAGGGGGACAATCTTAGGCAAAAAGTTTGGGATTATTTCTGGGAAAAACTTTGACCAGGGGCTGTGAAACTACTGCCTGCCTCTGTGTACTGGAGAAACATGACCACAGACTCAAGTGTTAAATATTGTTGTGAGCAATACATACTGGTACACTGATTAGAGCACGCCTTCCAGTCAGAAGGACTATAGAGAGCCGTCCTGCGCCCGCTGGGTCGCCAGTGATCGACACACACTCGCACAGACGCTGCCACCCCGAGAAAAAGAGCATTTTATTCTGATGTCTGCTGATGATACTTCAAAAGTTTGTAAGTGATACTTACAAACTTAGGCAAGCTGGAGATTTGGACGTTTCCCAGAACCCAAAACCCATATTTAAAAGCATGAGCATTTATTTGTGCGGGGTTCTTCCACCACGGGCAGAGTGAGAAATTGAACCTCTGGGTAACCAGGCCTGGTAATCTCCGGTGGCGCGAAACATATATATGACGGAAGGAAATGGTTGATTCGGTCTGAACAACTCATTATTCGCTCGGATTTATCCAATTACACTAGCTGCATTCCATTTCATTTTCTCACTTGTCTGAACCCCGACAGACACTGACAACTTCACAGTCAAAGGCAAGTGTCCGACTTGTAGAAAGTGGAGAAACAAGTCTGATTGTACCCTAAGGCATAAATACTTGGGTAAAAGGGCTACAATTCGGAAGATTGCTCTATATTATTTTTTAGATATTCAATGTAATTCCTATCACCGTTGAAAACTTTCTTTAGGAATAATGATTCTTTTCTGACTTAACATGGTGATTGTGAGGTCCATTCTGCAGCGCCTGCGCAAGTCATAGGCAGTTAGGCGATTCTTCTACTAGGTATCACTCCTGTCCCAGGAAATGCAGTACCTCCACTTAAGGCTTTGACTTTCAGGACGCACGGGGGTGATCAAACGATCAAAGCTTAGTCTTGGGGTTGCTGAGGGCTAGATCATTTATATCAGACTGCACTAAACTGCTCTAAACTTGACGAGGAGAGGAAGAGCTCATGGGTCTCCAAAGGAGAAGCATTCACCTACTAGAGATATGTAGGTGCCGCTCCGGAGTGAAAAATTAATGATCTTCAGAGCTGCACTGAATCCTGGTAGCCAGAGTATGAGCCGTGTAGGGTCTTTCAAAGGCTGATGGTAGATCACCTCGGTGGCAAGGACTGGATATGTTTCACCTTATAGAGGCCGAACAGTAACGTATGGCATGCACTGACTACAGGCAGCCAACGGAAATACTTACATTTATACTGTTTGGTGGGGTCATTATTGAGTGTCAAAGTGTTGGCCTCATACAACAGGACAGTTGCAAAGCTTTTACACCTAGGGCCCCAAAATTCTCTATTTCGGAGATGGCTTTTCGATCAGGATACGCGACATAATATTGGCCATTCTTACTCTACCCTGGTTCTATACAACTCCCACACACTTTGAAATTGTGAGCTGGGCAGACATCCATGCGGTTGTCACACTTTCTAACTATTCTCCTGAATCAAGCATGTGAGAACATCCAGGCGCTATCAATTTTCAGGTACCCCAAGTCTTATGGAAGATGCTTAGCATTGCTGGCTTCCCCCCTCATTTGGAGGAGCCAACTAGGCAGATTTGGGAAGTTTGATTATAGAAGAATATTATGCCACCAAGGATTTACAGGCTTTCCTACTGCTTGAAGAATAATTTATTTAAGAAGCAATGAATAAAAAATGTAGAGGGGATAAGGCAGGCCAGTCATAACAATAGATATCTTCTCTGGAAGCTCCACAGAAAAGCTCCTCAGAAAGGCATGCAGCAGCAGGATTGGTTATCGATGAAGGGTCGCACTGGCTTATAGGCCAATCTGGTAGTACCAGAAAGGTCAGCCTGACAAGACAGTGTGGGGTGGATTGTGGCTCCATTTGTGCCCGTTTTATGGTGTCACAAAATATCTCAGGGATTTTTTGTGCCTGTTGCAAAGTACTACGTGTACCATGTCAATTAACATTTTCTAATCCAAAGCAAGAAGGCACAGTAACTTAAAGCTCAAAGGGGAACAGCAGAAGTGGACCTGTAGAGAGGAAGAGAGTAGGACAAGATTGAGAGAATGAATAAGGTGCATTGTGGTCGATATTATCTCATAAAAGATGGGTTGATGGAGCAAAAGCACTTTGTGAGAAGAGAAGGAACAAGTCAATGTTTTTATCTTTTTGATAGAGAAAGAATATAATAAATACTGTCACAAACATTGCCTGTACCAGGCACAAGTATGTGCAGTTTTGAACTCGTCACAATCCACTTGCATGGCATGAATTAAAAAGTTCAGAGTTGCTCGATTTACAAATGTGGGACAATTATTTTACCCCCAAATTTGCAATTGGGGGCCACTAATATTTTGGTGCCTGAGCCTATTATCTGCTCCAGTCTGACGTAGAGTCGAATAAAAGGAGGGCCTACTTGAGAAGATTTGCAGAGATTAAATAGTTATAGATGGAATATTAGCTGCAAGGAATACCATGCTTGCAGATTCGAAGGAACAGGAAGTAAGCCTCAATCTCAAATTGCATATAACGAGGGCCAAAATGACAGAGAAAAGTGGATAGTGTAGTTGGGACCCAGAACTGTGTAAGACAGGAGAGTCTGCCGCTCCCTCAAGTGTGAAGAAGGGAAGGCAGAGACAAAGACGTATCAGATGGAGTACTGTGGAGGGGTCAGTCAGGTGACGACGAATCAGCAGTTTGCTGTCATTTGGTGGTAACAGGTACAGAGGACTGTGCTTATTGGTGGAGACCATGGTGTGATGCAGGAGGTTTTGCACTTCACAATGATCACAATACTGAGAGTCAGCAATATTCAAAGCCTCCACTTTTTGGACTGTAAATGGTGGGTGCTTTGACGATGGGCAAACAAAAGGAGAGGTTTGTCCCAAGGAGGCAGTTGAATCGAAGAAAGACTGCAGATTTGCTCATCATGTGGTTTAGATGTTTTATTTCAGGACATCCCTGCATTACAGTTATTTCTTCACATTTTTTAGTGAATGAGAGGTGTTCCCCTAAATAAAATCGAAAACGAGGACTCACAACGAGACGAACATCCTCATAAACCCAATGAAATACTCAAACTCGTTTACTGCCTAGGGCTGAGCACTTTTATCAAACCAAGGCTCCACTAAACCTCAATGTGTACAGCTGGGCTTGGAGGGTATATAAATGGCAATCTGTACGTAAGAAGCTTTTTCTAAGGTTTTTTGAGCTTTGGCTAGCTACCGAGATCAGATGGACTGGATGGTTGGGCTCAAGTAAAACTCCCCGTTCTTGAGTGCTTACTGAAGTTGAGCAATCTGATGTGAATGCAACAAATCTCCACCAGGGTTCATTGAGGAATATCTCAATTCTCGAGGTTGTGCGCGCTAAACATTTTTGGTGAGGATCGGCATTTCTGTATCCCAAAGGAGGACTAGATGGAGTGCTAATGGAGAACTGCCTTTGATTGGTCAGGAATCAGTCTGTATTTGGAGAGCCTCTGGATATCACTTCTAGTAAATTGTAGTTTCCATTGCAGTTTTGTTTGTTGGTTTAGAATTTTTGGGGGCAAGTTTTTGTTAACAATTTTTCTTGCCATTTTGCTAGGTTCTGTGAAATGCTTACTTTGCAAGAATAGGTGTTAAATGATGCTCGGTCAGAGAACAGTCAAAAAGTAACACTTACCGAGACATGGACTCCATAATGGTTGTCGAAAAAACAGTGTACATTCACAGACGCTGCCCCAAAAAGTGGACCCAGGTATGGGGATTGTGGAATGCATACAGAGGAAACATATGTGAACCCCCGCATGAAACCTTGGAATCTGAATCGAGCGACTAAGATTATATGGCTTATCTCTCGTTTGACTATTGATGGCTGTGTTACTACCTGATGCCGCTACTGTACCAGTACTTTGTAAAGATGCTTTCGGAATCTTGATGCACACTCGATTGGTTGATATGCTGATGTACACAATGCCAATGTACGTTGCTTTATGTTTGAATTTCTCAATAAAAAGATTCATTAAAAAAAAGTAACACTTACCTTTGGCAAACATAGGTAGGATATCCGGGCTCCCCCAGCTCCAGGTGTACCTGCTCTCATTAAACAGCGAGTCAAATTCCACCGGATTCTCCTTCCACCCTGTTGACAAAAACAGAATTATAAGAAAGCGCACCTGATTTTTATACGAGCATGCCAACGCATCACCATCACCTTCCCAAATTCATATTCTGTTTAAAAGTCCCGTTTCAAAATAGCAGGCGCAAGCAGGAAACAAAGGTTTGAGGCAAAGTAAACTAAGGAATCGGGGTCAAACCGAGAAACCAAAAGCAGAACCGGCACAAATGCTCAAAGCTACGCAGCTCCCTTTGTCTACTGGTGCAACCTCTCTCTTTCCATCCATCCATTCTCTCTCTCCTTCTTCCTCTCTCGGCTCTCTCTCTGATCACTTTCTCTCTATCTCTCTCACCCCTTCAATCCTCCCCCTGCTTGCAGCAATTAATATTGGGGAGCTGAAGAAAGTGACACAGCACCAGCATCGGCCCTGGGCTTTCAAATCCGGCCTCGCAGGTCTCCAGCCCACTGGGGAAATGCCCTGTGGAGTGAAAGGCCAGCCCGGCCCTGATAGGCATACTCTTTTGAAGATGATATTCAATTTGCAATAATACACATCATACTGTTTGGTAGCAGTGACTATCTAGTCTCCCGTACAATAAAGAATAAGGAGGCGAGGAAAGCCACAAAAGATACTTAAATAACTACGTACCCCGAGCAACAGCACTGACGTCTTCATAAAATCCAGCAATAAGAGCCACATGTCCGGGCCTGGACTCGGTAGGCACGCGGGTGTGAGATACCCCCCAACTGCCTTTGGTCTCAATGATATGTCTGTAACAAAGAGCAGGAGACATGTGCACAGCATAGTGCATGTTTTACTTTGTTTAGGAAACAGAGCATTACATTCTAATATAAAAAGGAAACACTTTTTTGTATGAGACATTTATTATTATTGTTGAGTTTCGGTAGGAGCCATTCCTCACGAGAGGAAAAGCCGCGAGTGGGTCATGAGCCCCTCCCTTATCTCAACAATTATAATAAACAGCATATTAAATTCTGCAGAACTGCCTATCTGATGTATGCCATGGCAATTTTCATGTTTATTTGTTTTAAAAAAAATAACAACAACTAAGAAATCAGGGGCTGAATTTGTGCAGTACTATAAAATCATATTGAAGATCTCTTGTGACAATTAGGACAGTTGTTTCCTTGTGTAAATTAATTCTAATATACAATGTGTGAATCAGTAAATTGTATTTCTCATGCCAAGTTTGCTGTGTTCTGATAATAAACTGCAACAGGAGCATACAGTTATTTTAAACAACATGTGGTATTAGGCCACATTTATTTTGACGGCCGTGGCATAAATACCCAAGAGTTATTACCACAGTCAGTACAACTGACATTGGAAATGCACTTTTTACTGCCTCATATATGGATTGCATGGAACAATTACAATGCAGGGGAAACTACTCTGGTAATAGTCACAAGGTCTCCTCGGTGTGATTTTACCATACTGCACAAATGTAACCCCTAGCATTCTACTGCTGATTAAATACTGTTGTTAAAACAAGTACACATGAAACAATCTATGGCATAAATAATATATGCAAATGTGCAGAGTATGAAATGCTATTTATTACCATTGCTAAAGGAGAGGACAGGCATCGTGACTCACTCGAGGTTTCCCAGAGTAGTGGTACTCCCCTAGAAATGAGTAGCATTGTTTGAAGTTACAGTGATTGTGCTTAAACCTATATTCTGTAGTATTTACTTGTGCAGCATTAAAAAGTAGTTTAACATATACTATTTCTTTATTAGTAAATGTACTGACTGGGAAATTCTTTTCCAGTACTATGCGTACTGTGCAGACTGCTGAGTTCCAATTCTTCATCACCACACTACCTCCTTGAGTAAGTCATGGACAGCTCACCTCACAACTCAGAGAATGGTACAGGGGTTCACTCGATGCTCAGTCTTTAGCTCACCAAAAGATCAGCCCAGGAAACCAGAGGAAAACACACTCAATCACAGCAAACCAGAGGTAAGCACACTCAATCACAGCAAACCAGAGGTAAGCACACTCAATCACAGGACTCAATCACAGGAAACCAGAGGAAAGCACACTCAATCACAGGAAACCAGAGGTAAGCACACTCAATCACAGGAAACCAGAGGTAAACACACTAAATCACAGGAAAGCAGAGGTAAGCACACTCAATCACAGGAAACCAGAGGCAAGCACACTCAATCACGGGAAACCAGAGGTATACACATTCAATCACAGCAAACCAGAGGTAAGCACACTCAATCACGGGAAACCAGAGGTATACACACTCAATCACAGCAAACCAGAGGTAAGCACACTCAATCACAGGAAACCAGAGGTAAACACACTCAATCACAGGAAAGCAGAGGTAAGCACACTCAATCACGGGAAACCCGAGGTAAACACACTCAATCACAGGACTCAATCACAGGAAGCCAGAGGAAAGCACACTCAATCACAGGAAACCAGAGGTAAGCACACTCAATAACAGGAAACCAGAGGTAAGCACACTCAGTCACGGGAAACCAGAGGTATACACACTCAATCACAGGAAACCAGAGGTAAGCACACTCAATCACAGCAAACCAGGGGTAAACACACTCAATCACAGGAAACCAGAAGTAAGCACACTCAATCACAGGAAACCAGAGGTAAGCACACTCAATCAAATGAAACCAGAGGTAAACACACTCAATCACAGGAAACCAGAGGTAAACACATTCATTCACGTCGACTGCAGCCTAACCACCCATAGTTCTCGAACCAGTTCTGATAGAAGCACTACCGCAACCTAGGATTCATCCTCAACTCCTCCCTCTCCATGTCCAAGCAAGTCAACGCCGTCTCCTCCTCCTGCTACAACACCCTACGCTTGCTCCGCCGGATCTACAAATGGATCCCGACCGAAACAAGAAGAACAGTGACACAGGCCCTCGTCAGCAGCAGACTGGACTACGGCAACGCACTCTACGCAGGAATCCCAGCCAAACACCAACGGCGGCTACAATGCATCCAAAACGCCTCCGCCCAACTGATCGTCAACGCCCCCCGCCGCAGCCACATCACCCCCCTCCTGAGAGACCTGCACTGGCTCCCCATCAACAAGAGGATCACCTTCAAGCTCCTCACCCACGCACACAAAGCACTCCACAACGCCGGACCAGCCTACCTGAACAGCAGACTCAGCTTCTACACCCCCACCCGCCAACTCCGCTCCGCCAGCCTCGCCCTCGCAGATGTCCCCCGCATCCAACGTACGACCACCGGCGGCAGATCCTTCTCTTACCTCGCCGCCAACACCTGGAACACCCTCCCAACCCACCTACGACAGACCCAAGACCTACTCGCCTTCAGAAGACTCCTCAAGACCTGGCTCTTCGAGCAGTAGCGGCACCCCCCCCTCAGCGCCTTGAGACCCTCACGGGTAAGTAGTGCGCTTTACAAGTACATTGATTGATTGATTGATTGACTGCTGAATACTTCAGATATAGCTCATATGCGTTGTCTAATGGCTGCTAAAGTTTGGGTAGACTCTGTTACTCATTGTGAAGGGTCCACTGAGACAATATGCCTGCAATCACACAGTACATCTGAAGCACGGCCTATCCCTCTGCAATATTTCTATGTGCACAGGACAGCCAGGCTTTAAAGAGGCAGCCAGTTCAAAGTGGGAATTAGAACACTAGCTTGAAGGTAAATATTTAAAAATAATGGCTAGAATAGCCGCTTTTTCGCACATCTACCTCTGATGCTAAAATATCGATAGACACGTTGGAAATAATGCTTAAAAACACATTATGGGTCCGATTCACAAAGGTAGAAAAAAAATAAGTTGAAAGTCTATGCTCATATGGTTTTTCCTACTTTTGGAGTTGATTTTCATATTTTTAGGGATTCAGAAAGAATCCAGGAATAGTCCAGTCTATGCAGCCCGTCATTGATTTCCAGGAATATTCGAATGCGTATAATATGTACTTTTGGGAAATTATGCATGCATAAATGTGACGAAAAAATGCATTTGCACATGGAATTATTTCTCTTTCAAGGGAAGGGTAAATATTTTCGCCTGGAGAAACCCAATCCCCAAAATCACAAATAAATAAGAGGGATTTCTCGCAGTCCCTCAGAGAAAACACACTTACTACTCTCAAAGTAACAAAATTACCTGAGCAGGTATGTTACTTCTGAGAAACGTATGCATTTGTAGTTGTTGACCTAGGCTGCCAAGAACCCGGTGCCTAAATTTAAATTTTTAACTGAGGTCATTTCGGCATACTAGCAGAATTTTCATATTCATAAGTGCACCTTATGAATGTAAAAGTCTAGCCATCCTCATTCTTTGAATGAGTATTAGGATTTTATATCTGTAGAGGGTTTATTTTGCACACCTGTGTTCAACCAAGGTGTGCAGCATGCTTTGTAAAGCGGGTCCTGTGAGCCTACTTCTGTTGAGTACAGACACATCTTTGATGCATTTGGTTTCTGCAGTATGCAGGCATGCTGGATCAGTAGTGCCATTCGTGTCCTGCTGTGTGTTTACTGTGTACTTGTATCCTGGCTCAGTGGTGTGGCCATTTAGATTACAGTGCCTAGTGCTGTTCTAATACTGGTCTCCTGAGGGCCTCACAATCATGTCAAGCCTACAGGGTGTAGTAATAGTTCTCATTGATCTAGCCCTCTTTATTCCTAGGTTAAACATGTGTCAACCAGCAACACACCCCACCTCACCAAAATAAGTTCACCTTTCTGTCCAATCAGTCTGGTCAGTAAAGATAACTTCTACCCAAGAAGAAGCAGCTCTTATTGGCCCACAAATGGAAGCAGATGCTTTCACTGGGAATTTAGCAACACCTTCATCTACCTGAACTTTTGCTGTCTCCCTAACTCTCCATGTGTCACCTGCAAAATTTAAATAAATACAATCTTACACAGCATGTCCCTCAATGTTGTGCCTCACTGGTTCTACGCCTATATTAGACTGCAGCCTACAAACTAATATGGAAGATATGGTACAGTATGCATCACAGTAACCACAACCCAGAACAAAAACTAAGGGGCTTTCATTACTATTAGAAGAGAAGTTTACTTTGTGGACATTTGTAAATAAATATAATAGAAATTAATATCTATTCAGATTGTGTGTATGTTGAATTATTCCAATCGACGACTGCCTTTAATTACAAATATATGTAATCAAATACATTTGCTGTTCAGTGATACATATGTAATGTATTATTGATATCTAGTTAAAAGATGATAGAAGTTTTAATGCATTCACCATCATAGCCAGATAAACAATATCAATGACAAATCATCAACAGGAAAGGCAAATAAAAGGACGTGACATTGCCTTATTGTGAGGTCATGTTATGAACAAAACTTGAAAAACAATTGTTCGCATTGTAGTGACTTAGGGCCATATGTAGGTAATTTCTAATTACCGATTCCTAAATACCGAATTTTAACGATTCGGTATATAAGAATCGGTAAATAGAATGTAGGTAAACAATCGGTAAATTTTACCGATTCGGTAATATTCGTTATTACCGATTCGGTATTTACCGAATCGGTAATAAGGAATACCTTCCCATTCATTCCTATGGGCCTGGAGGCCCATAGGAACGAATGGGAAGCCATTCACTATTACCGATTCGGTAAATACCGAATTGGTAATAGGGAGAGCATATTCAAGGGTGGCAGGGTGTCACATTGACACCCTGTTGCACCCCTGAATCGTGCATGTGTGCACATGTGGCGCACATACATGCCCTAAGGGCATGTATGGCTGCCACATGGCACTTTTAAAAAAGCACAAAATTGCTTTTTAAAAGGTATTCGGTATTTACCACCAACTTGTAGTTGGTGGTAAATAACGAATCCTTAAACCAAAAATGCACTCACTTCAGTGCTCCCTACATACGATTTAGGGATTCGGTCGGTAATTTACCGATTCCTTAAAGTAAGGAATCGGTATTTTACCGATTCCTTTAAATAACGAATCGGTAAATTACCGAATCCTTAAATCCAGCCCCCTACATCGCAAAGGGCTAAATACCGGTCGGCAACGGGAAATTTACAGATTTTCAGCCGTTACCGACCGGTATTAGCCCACCTACATATGGCCCTAATTATTCAGGGCTTTAAATGGGATGAAACAAGTGGGGGGGGGGGTTCTCTAAAGAAGGCGTGGGCGTGGCCTATGTAATTCAGAGCATGGTTTAAACATGTAAACTTAAAAACTGTGATTACTATAGCCTGCCACCCAACAAGTATTTTGATACCTCTGAGCTTTGATGTTGCATCTAGACTATTGGCTTTGTCAGTGGTTGTTAGCTGTTTAAAATAAATGAGTAACAATGATTTTGGTGTAAGTAATATTGAAAATGATTCAATTCAGAGATTGTGAATTAAACATTACTGTGAACTGTGGAAGGAGCAGTGGTCTTCAGAGTGTCTCAATCACTCCCATTATGTTCACTCTATGTTAGACATGCACGCTCTTTTTTCACCCACACCTCGTCCATCTGCATATCATAAACTGTAGGTCTTTCCTATTCATTCCCCTTTTTGACTCTCTCTTGAATGTACTTCTTTTCATTGCCTTCACTTCACAAACCCCCAACACACAATGTACCCACTCACCGCTAAACACTGCATTTTCTTTTACTGTGAATATTTTGACAACTGTGTACCTCCTTCACACACATTTTCACGGAATCAAAACTCAACTGTAATAGGTGACTATTGGGCTAGTGCTCTGCAGTGAGGCCAAAGATTGGACAACCATGTCTTCTGAACACCTTTCAGACCTACTAACAGCCACTCACACTATCTTGAACTTCAACTTTGTTATTCTCAAGTGTGACCTGGAATAAATACCTGGAGGTGACTCAGTTCAAAGTATGCACTATACAAGAGTAATATACTACACAAAAGCAGAAACACATAATCCTGGAAATAGCAAGCACACTTAAGGAATGCAAGATTATGTAACAAATGTGAAATATACACAGGAACTAAATCGCTGACATAAATCATAATAACTTTTTTTTTACACTCACTGTTCAGAAATCAATCAGTGTTTATTGTCAGTAAAGTTAAGGACAAGAATGTAAGGCCCAATAGGGACTCATTTCAATGTCATGTTTTAATTACTAGCGAGTCTGAGACCCGGAAGGACCCTGCCCACTTAAAGCACCGATGGTAATGTTTTATTTTTCATGAATTCTTCATGGCGTATAACTTACCTCAGGTTTGGTGCCCTGGAGGATCCATTCTCATCCACTTTGTAAAATGTGTCGGCCCGGAGTCCATCAGCTACGAAGAGCACCAGCCGCTTGGCAGGAGGTGGCAGGCCGGTGCTGTGGGGGGTCATGCCGTGCACCAAAGGAGAGGTGAAGTAGATGTCGAAAATGGAGGCAAAGAAGATGAAGTGCACAAGCAGGCCAATGAGAAAGAAGATCTTCAGGTTCATCATGGCGGTGATGCACCTGGGCCGTCAAACTACTAGAAGCTGTGAATAAGGAATGTGAAGACAAAAAGTTTAGTCTGTTAAGCACCAATGTAATTTGCCACCAAGAAGTACCACAACAGCCAATAGAGACATGCAACTGAAAGACAGACAAGTTTGGCGTGCCCCTTCCAATCTGGCCCTTCATAAACCTTCAGCTCTTTCTTTCATAGTTTCAATAGCAATACAAGAAGTGGGCGAGCCAACAAATAAAAAGGGATAGCCGCGTCAAGGGCCTTGCCCTGGCTTTAAGAGCACATGCACAAGTCGAGCCATAAACATGTTTGGCCTTCCAAGTGTGCAACAAACATCAAGTAAAAATATGATAACGTCTCTTCCAATAAAATGTAATGCATTTCTTTAACATGTGGAAGCCTTTCACCTTAGTACATCAGATTATATTACTGCATTGAGAGGTACTATTAAAAGTGCTAGTTCTTTAACATGAATTTAGAAACATTCATGGTTACCCTGGCATGACTACAACGCAATTAGTAAATTAAGAGGCAAGTCAGTTGTCATGTATTCCAGAGGACCTCGAGCTTAGCCAGAACTAGGCATCTAGATCGAGCCATCAGTGGCTCACCCATCTCTAAGCCATATTGTGTTTTCAAATTCTTTGTAGTTAATCTGGCTCCCTCAAAAAGTGGAAAATTCAACAGAAATTGGGAGATGAAATCTACTCTAGCCTAATGCAAGGTGAACAATGTAGTATTAACAGACCAAGAACATTATTTGCAAATGGGTGCATGGTTCATTTGTGAATATGCGTAGTCTGGAAGAGACTGGGAATCTTCACCCAAATGAACTGCCTGCAATGCCTCAGAGAGTGAAATCAGCGGCTACAGACTGTGTCACACCTTAACGGCAAGTAGTGTCTCACTAAACCCTGCTTTACTCCAAGGCGGCTTCCTGCTGCATGAGAATAGGCTCAAAGCCCCTACAAAATAAGGTGTATAAATACTGTAGCCATTCAGTGAAGGTGTTTGGGTCTTCGGAGACAATGGTGCAGACAGTCATTGCAGAGACGCTGACACTGCTGTTCCAGCTGCCTTGTAGGTGACACTGATGAGGCATCTTCGCCCCATCATTGGAGGCTGCTAAGGACCCGCGATAGCCGAGGGCAGTTTAGCAGTTCACTGTATCCACTGCACCTGTGGTAGTGTCTCTGATAAGTCCTTCCTTCCATACTCCAAAATAGCGCTCTAGAGGTTGGCACTAACTCTAAGTCATCTCTTGAGGATGCACTGCTGGAACATCCCTCGAGAACATTTTCCTCTGTGTGCCTGCATCTGTAATAAAGCTCAGGTGCATGGGTAAAGGTGTTCCCTCATTTGACAGAGCCATAAACTTTTTTATTTTACTAAAAATATATGTATAATATCATTACTCATATGGACTTTTAGCCAGCCCTCTTTATCCATTGGTTTGTTTTTGTGCCAGCCACATTTTTCTTCCGATCACTACAGCAGGAGGCAGTGGGTCATCCCACTTCCCCATGCAGCCATTGGCTTACTTCCCAGTTTGTGACAGCATTCTACCCCTTCACAAGAAGCACATCCACACACAAAGTAGTCCCCCTAAGTATCAAGGACCTGTATGGGAATCTGTGTTTTGGGGGATTTTTTTTTTTTGCTTTTAGCTATTCTTTTTATATTGGCAAGAGTCTAGCACCTTCCCCAACAATAAGCTTTTGACAAGACAAAACAAGCACGGACAAAAATAAAAGGCTGGCAGCCTTCACCATACCTATTATTGCCAATGTTTGTTTTAGTGTGCAGGCAATGACTTGGTGTCCATAGGTGGATAGTGATGCTATCAGCTGTCTTGTGTTCTTCTTCTTGCCACACCCTGTACTGTGAAACTGAGCTGGGCAGAGGTACCTGCAAAGGGCAGCATGTGTTTACCAGGTGACTGGGAGGGAGCAGCAGCAGTGTAGAAGGAGCCCTGCGGGACGCAGCTATGAAGATATGTTTTTGGAGGTAGAGACACTAGTGAAGCAGTTGATTCAGAATTACAAAGAGCTCTATTGGCAGCTGCACAGCTGATATTAGAGAAGAGGGCTTTACAAAGATGTGAAATCTATTCTGTAATTCAAAGTGACCCAGGAGCACTAAAAACAGGTGCAAAACCCTGTGGTACACCAGGGCTATTTAGCTAATAACATTTGTGATTCTTATTGGGCACTAATATTTCTTCTAATTCTTGCGTTGGTTTGTACATGAAACAGAATTCACAGTAACATTCACAAAACTAATAAGCATTGGCAAGGCCAGTATGGCTCACCTATGGGATGAGAGCTATTGGCTTTGTTAATGTGTTCTAGCCATTGTACAGCAGTGCAACTGCTGTGCAGTGTGGCTGAAAGTTATTTAAAAAGATCTATAACAAGGCCAGTGCTGAATGTGTCATAGTGCATTTTTAATTGCTGGAGGGAGGGAGGTGGAGTGGCAGACAACGCAAAAGCTGTACCACGACCAGCAGCGTCCGCGTCATAGCGCTTTTTTTGTTATGGCAGATGCGGGGGCAAAGTAACTACACAGAAAATGGATGTATTGAGGGGGGCAAGCAACATGGGGAGGGTGAGGGCAAGCGGGTAAGCAACATGGGGAAGGGAGGGCATTGGCAAAGTGAATAGGTCTCACCTATGATAGCTATAGGATTTGTCAACGTTTAGCCATGTTGTAAAGTGTGGCTGCCGTACAACATGTCTGAAAAAAGGCACTATGACATGGTCAGTATTAGCTATGTCATAGCGTTTTGTTTTTATTGCTGTTAGGAGGGAGGGCAGTATGGGAGGCAGCACAAAGGGGGGTGGCAGCACAGAGGGTGGAGAGGGGAGACAAACAGAGAATGGAGGCTGTAGGGAAAAAGCGCTATGACATGGCCGTGTCATAGTACTTTTTTTGTTATGGCAGGGGCCAGTAGCACAGATGAGAGAGGTAAAACTGAAGGCAAGAACCAACATGGATGAGGGAGGGCAACACAAACAAGTTAGAGAGGGTGGGGGCAAGCAGCAACATGAACGAGGGATGGGGCAAGCAGCAACATGAATGAGGGCTGGGGTAAGCAGCAACAACAATGAAGGAGGGAGGCCGAGTAGGGGAAAACAATGGTTCCCTTGGGTAGAAACAATGCGTATTGTAGTTAGCCGTAATTACTTCAGCATAACATATAATACATTTCTGAAAGCAAGAACATTTCTTAAACAAAAAGGGTGAAGGAACAAGAACACAGAGAAAGAATTTTTCATTAATTTATGTATCAGAATTGATAACATTCATTATGTAAACCAAAATGTATAAAACAAAAATACATTGCAGAATTTTATACTTCCGAAATCATACAGTGATACACAGTAGTGAAATAGTGATGCTCAGTGGTGATAAACAGTGCAAAAGAGGTGGTGGTGGGGGGATGCAGTTTGTTTTGGAGAGCCAGATTGAAGAAGCAGTAACAAATAAATTAAACGAATTATATAGTTGATAGCGACTATGTCCTGCAATCTGTGCCAAAATAGATCGTCGACGTTTCAACCCTATGGGCGCTTGGTGGAGTGTCACAAGCGGGTCTTCATCAGAACTGCAGAGGAGGAGAGGCCGCCTATGGGAGGAGTATTATAATAAGTGTTCAAGTTCCCGTTATTCGAAAATAATTAAATAAAGAATTGAAATTAATTATGTAAGCTCACCCTGGAGTTTCAAGGGCGGTCAATGCAATTGATTGAAGGGGTTTGGTTACTATAGCTGGATGTCTGTGAAAAATAAGGTAGTATTGTAAGTGCTAACTCAGATGTGAGTAAAACACAAAAGCTTAGAATAATTCTAAAGTCTTACCAACTGTGATATGAATTGCACAGAAGATCTAGAGGAAACAAGGTAAAGGGAAATTAATCACTAAAACCGGAAAAGGATTTGAGAGTGGTATAGTCAGGGGACAACGGTAAAACTCACCAAAGAATGATTGTATTCTGGTAGCACGGAGTCCTCACGCAACCCTGCTTCCTTGTTGCGGAGCAAGTGAGAAATGAGCTCTTAAGTACTCTAGGCCAAAGCTCCAGCTGGGAGCTTGATGATGATTGACAAGTGTGTTCAAAGAAAACATCACAAGGCCTCACTGCCGAGTCGAACGGCTATAGTTGAACTGTAGCTAAAACAATCAATTAAGTTCTGCCCGGTAAACATATGCGGACGAAGTAAAGGAAAAAGGAAAAAATGTCAATTTGGATAGTTAAACCCGAATCGCTTTGGCGAATGTATTAGGTAGGGGAAAAAGTATTCATAGTGATACAACCTTACATAGAAACAATTAATTGATTCTAAAGGAGCGGCCTACGCAGGCAAGTTGGGTGTGGCTAACACCGTCAGCTTGATGATTATTGACAAGAGTGTTCAAAGACAGCAACCAAAGGGTTTCATTGGCGCTAGGGAGGATTGCAGCTGAAAACATTCAGCTGAAGGCGGCTGAAAGAAATCAACTAAGCTTCTGCAAAGCAGATAAAAGTATTCAGGGAAAAGCAACTTTATAAAAATACATTTCATCGATTCTGAATGCGGATGCAAATCTTGCCTAAAATTTTTTTGGGCTTAGAGAGGTATTCGCTCTCAGTGATACCGTGTGTTTTGTACAATGAAAACACAGTGATTCATGCAGGAATAACAAGAATATCATGAAAAAGAACAATAAATGATACAAGCAAAGGATCTGAAGCACTCCGAAAATACAATGGTATTGATAAACATTAAATAATTTTTATAAACAACACTGTGGTCTTTTGGACATGCAAAAAGAAACATTTAGTGCTAAAATCAGTTTAACATAACTAAAGATAAGAACACTTTCCACAGCAAGAGTAAACTTATTAAAGAAGATAAAGGAAATATAGTACCTCGGTCTGATAATTGCAACAAAATTATGCAGGGAACATACATCCTGCAAAAGGCAAAAACAGCCTTGAAGGAATGTATGCCAAGTATACGGAACATTTTGATCATCCTGTCCTCTGAGCCAATAAGCTTAATGTTGTACTTGGAATGTGCTTGGGGCCTTTATTTGGGAAGAGTAAAATCCATTCTACAAGTAAATACAGTGGTGCATACTCAAACATCTGACTAATTGCAAGACAGGCACAAAGGCTGGTCAACTAGTGTAGACCTCATACTAAGGTCATTGCATACTGGATCAAACTGCAAACTCACTATAACTATGTCTTCCACAATACTTGCTGAACTTTTTAAGCGAGGGACGCCACTTTGGCGCACGTCCTGGATACTACCGAATAATGGCTGCTAACCTTCCTGATGCATTACATGCAGAGCAATGTTATTGGATATTACCGTCAACTGGAAGAGCGCCAGGAGAGGAAAAAGTGAAGATCAATGCTGCTCTTGTTTATGTTTTCAAATATCTACTTAACATTTGAAAACTATCTGGGGAAGAGTTCTTCATCCATCTGAATGTGCGAGATCTTATAATATGAGGAACATCAACATTTGGTATGATGGATGATGAAGAAAAGGTTAGATGGATGAGCAGACCATGTGAAAATAGGTTCTGTGGCTTTCAGCAGGACCAGGCTACAATACTTGCATGTACTCTCTTGGACTGCTGAATAAATAAGGTAGAAAGGAAGTACTAGAAATTCTTCTACCAAAAATTATTAAAAATGATTCATGTCTAGTCAAGAAAGAGCACTGTTGAACGCTTGCAAAATGTGAAGCCAAAGGAAAGTGTAATGTGCCCATCTCTTCTATGAGAGAAATTATTAGTACAAATAGACGTTACAGGGTTTATTATGCAGGATGTTTCGTATTTGTTTTTTTTTTACTGAGTTTAGTTAAGGGTGATGAATCATGCATACATCACTAGATAGGAAACTGATCATTCAAAGTATTAAATTAAATTAACCTTAATTCCCAATCCCTGCATCGCATCTGAACGTTGGAATGCATATAGACTGGGTGCTTGTGTCATTGGTTATGTGAGGGCAATAACGGTTTATATTTACTTTTCCTTGTTATACGCCCTCGCCTGCTGCTCGGGCCCTTAAATATGGGAAGGGTAAATGACAGTCATTAATGCCCACAGGTGCATGGTACAACCCTTAGTTAAAGGTCCTTTGCAGTAACAAACATGATAGGCCCCAGAAAATGTCCTTAGACAGCACTAGCTACCAAAGGAAAAGGCACAAGGAGAGGGACGAAGACTGCCCAGAGATCTTTGATTTAACTAAAGGGCAACAGGCTTCTTTAATGTTTTACACACATCTTGACAGGAAAAACAACATCACTGAACCAGCGGTTAAGGCACCGGGGAGAAAATGTAGAGTCTTCCTGGCTGTGCTCTGGAAGTAGAGCAGACACCATTGAGTTCAGTTGCTTACAGAGTTTGGAAAATCACAAAGAGATCATGTGTGGCTTGAAGGACTTCAAGCAATGTAGAATGGCCTACACACCAACCAGACCCGGCTGTACAGCACTTACTTGACGTTCGGCTCTATCAAATCAGAATTATTATTTGCCAAGAACAAGAAACAGTAAAAACATGGCTCAATGGCAAGAACCTTAAAAGCTTTGAACTCAAACTTTCACTGCATGCCAAGTTATTTGGTTTCACCCTTGACAGCATTCTCACCTTCAAGGAATACATTGCAAAACAATAAAGAAGGCCTGCCACCAGGTCTCTCTTTGAAAGAAAAATGGTTTCTTCTAAAACTGAATTGAGAACTGCTGTTCAAGACCTTATCCTCAGGCATCTGGATCGCAGCAACACCCAATTCTATGGATCCCAGACTCTACACTGGAACCTCTTACAGGTAACCTACACACCGCAGCACATCTCCTACACAGTCTCAAGAAATATAATCATATCTGTTAGACCTGGAATCCTTGGTGTGGTTTCCCCTGACTTTTTGCCTTTAGTCCTCCTGTTTTTACTGTTTTTGCTGACTTTCTTTTTGCTGGCTTTAGAAACCTGGCCTCTTTACTAGTGCTAACCAGTGCTAAAGTGCATGTGCTCTATACGATTAATATTGGCTTATAAGCAATTGGCATATTTAATTTATCTATAAGTCTCTAGTAAAGTGCATTAAATGCTACTGGTGGGCCTGCAGCACTCAATGGGCCACCCACTTGAGTAGCCCTTTAAATATGCCTCAGCATGCCACTGCAAAGCCTCTGTGTGCAGTTTTAAACTGCTATGTTGACGTGGCAATTAACCTACTTGCCAGGCCAAAACCTTCATTTTTATTACATATAGGTCACCCCTAAGATAGGCCCTGGACAGCCCATCGGCAGGATGCAGTGTATTTAAAAAATAGGACATGTACTTTTGAGTTTTACAAGTCCTGGTAGTAAAAACTCTTACATTCGTTTTTCACTACTGCAAGGTCTATCTCTCCCATAGGATAACATTGGCATTGCCTTATTACATTTTATAAATGTAATTTCCAATTGGACGAAATAGAACCCCCAAATATGGTGTCTCTGGAATCACAATTTAAAAACACAACTTATGGTGAAGCTTGATTTTAAATTGCAATTCTGAAAATGCCACTTTTTGAAAATTGCCATTTTCTTACTGTAACCATTTAGTTCCTTCTGCCTGTCTCTGAATACACAGCTGGCTTTGTGCATTGTTGGCTTGCCTCCTGTTTTCTGAAGTCTCAGGGACATCAAAGATTTCTCTTGTCAATCTAAAAACAGCACCTATACTCTGTCTGCTGTACGTCCTGCTCTGCCAAGTGGTGCCAATCCAGTCCTGAGCCCTTGGAAATGAGCTCAAAGTGCTTCATTGCCAGAACACATGCATCAACACCGTTGCGCCGATCGAAACCAATGCATTATATTTGGAACTGCCGCACCTCTGAATCGGCGCATTGCTCATGGAACTGACAGATCACTGCCATTGCATGAAGAAATATGGCACATCACCCCAGCTGCGTGGGGAACACTGATGCATCTTGTTGTTTGTGACCAAGATCAGGTTACTTTTGCTCTGCGGGCCCTGCATTGGTCCTGTATCCAGCCCACGCTCAATCACAGTCAGCATTGGCTTTGGCTTTGTCCCGGTCCTGCGCAACCAATTAACCCTCTAAGTGCTGACTGCTTCTAAGCACTACTTTTGCATTTAGTCTTTAAAAATTCATATCTCGACTTCTGCTAATTGGATTTTAGTCATGTTGGTCTTGTTTTATTTATAACATTATTCTCTATTGTTCTGCACTGTGTGGAGTCTTTCTGAGGTGTTTTCACTGTATTACTGTTGGATGTGTTGCACAACAATTTACACATGGCCTCTTAAGTTAAGCCTGACTGCTCTGTGCCAAGCTACCAGAGGATGTGCTCAGGTTCATTTAAAGTGTGTTTCTGACTTACCCAGACTAGGGTTGTGGTTCCTGCTTGGGCAGGGTGCATACCTTCGCAACCCAATTTCTAACAATATCACCCCTCCATCCTGAAAGTCCTCCATTGGTTTCCCTTGCTGGCCCACATCGTCTTCAAAACCAGCAGCATCATTTACAAAGCAATCACGACCAGCACACCCTTATCTTGCAGACAAACTGGTGGTTCTGGGCACACTCGCAGCCAGGATCCCATAAGAATGAAGAAGTGTATTAAAGACAAAATCAGGAAGGCAGGGGAGTATGGAATGGGGGGGAAATGGAATATTCCTTAAAAAAATTATTGCTGGTGTGTGCCTATGAGACACCTATAGCTGGGCGGGGGTGCAGGGAAAAATTGAATAATCCTTAAAAATAAATATTGCTGGGTAAGTGTAAAATAATGTGTGAGAGTGTAAAGAATAGTGAGCTTGTGTGTGAGTTAAAGCTATAAGTTACCACCTTAACCATGAACCTTCTGGTTTGTCTTTTGACATCCTGTCAACCAGCACATATTGCTTTTTTATGTGAAAATAAAAGTGTTTTTATTTTTAAAAAAGAAAACGTAAGACTGCAGAAGAGTATAAAAGAAAACATAAGACTGCAGACGTGTATAAAAGAAAACATAAGACTGCAGAAGTGTATCAAAGAAATGAACACCCGCTCGCCTTTTCCATCTATGCACCCAGGATCTGGAACAACATTGCGTACCCATTAGAATAATGGCAAGTCTGCTCCTATTTAGGAAAAAAGAACACGACATCCCAATGCATTTACAGTCCAAAAACCAGCTACCTCTCATATCACTTATTGGCTTTTTTCTGGAGTTTGTCAATGTACAGCGCTCTGCTGCCTTTTTCCTAGGTTTGCTCTAAAGACATACCGCATACATTCATACAACTGTGCAAAGGATAGTAGTGTAAAAAAAAAAAAGCATGTTTAATTAGGCAAGGGTGAAATGGAGGTTGTATCCCATCCGTGAGGGGCTGGTGCCACCAAGCACGATCTGGAGAGTGTCTGGGGATCCACAGACCTGCTAATGGCTCGTGCAGAGGGGGGTGTTTCAACTTTCCTAACAGGTAGCCTGCAGTAGCCACCAGGTGGTGCGCTTGTGTTCTATGCACAAGCCTCTGGGTAGTGTAGATCCATGTCTTTTGACAATTTGATAAAACTGCCACAAATGAAATATGCAAAAACTCCTTACCCATACACAACACATCACTCATAATCACAAATGTAAAAAAAGAACACAAATGCATTTACTCAACCCTGTTTCAGCCTTCGGCAATACACGACTACATCTACAACATCATTACTTTGATTACATGTGTGGGTTCTGTCGGATATTAACATGTAATGTAGCATCTTCTTTACTCGGCATCTGTAACAGAATTTCCATTTGAAAACGCCCTCCGGTGTAAAGATACAAACGTTCGCTGTACCCAACGCTAACAATAACCAAGAATGGTCATTCTAAAATTTTGGATTTGTCTGCTTGTGTTTTGGGATGAACTATGGCAGCACCGGATGGCAAACGTAAATATAATTTGATAGTAATATATGCTGTCGAACACAAGGGGGTGCTGTAAAACCGATTTTACTTTAATTCCAATGTATAATCCTAACATCAGACGCTCCAAAGCAGCACTCGAAAATTTAGAAGGACAAAAGTGGGAAAGACAGTAAAGGAATAAATGCTCTCTAAACCTATATTTGATCGCGAATGGGGAAGGAATGGTGGCACCTAACTCTTACCTGGAAACACTCAAAGAGTGATTTGCAGTGCAGCAAACCTGTCGGCCACCTTTAAGAGCAATGTATGTAGTTTAGATTAACCAAATCCTCTCTCTCTGTTGATCTGTTTCTGTACATCCGTTTACTGGACATACAAAAAAGCACAAAGATGTGGGTGCAACTAGACCCGAACTTCGGGGAGAGGGAGCTAACCTAGCACTGGTCAGACTCAGTGCAAAGTCTTTTTTTTGCCTCTCCCCCATTTCCTCCTTTTCTATGAATTCCCTCACTACCACTCACCAACAATGCACCTCATCTCTCTATAGCACCTTTCTGAAAAACATTTCATTTTTTAAAGCGCTACTCCTAGTTTACTCACACTCAGTTCTGTGATCTGTACGGTACACGTTCATTGTAGCAGGCACATTAACCCTCTGCACTGTATGGGTGGCAGGACTACCCATGTGAGTGCACGGTGAGCAATGCGACAGTGTGACATAGCTGCCAAGGTTTCAGATTGCTTATGTGTGACATTTTCAGAATTTCACTGTAATAATGAGTGACATTCAGCGACTATGAGTGACACTTTCTCGCAAGCAAAATCAAGGAATGAAGACATGGAAAACATATATAAATATCAGAAATTACGCACGTTTGAACAATGAGAAACTTTAAGAAGATCTTAAAACTGCTGCAAAACTAAGCTAGTGCCCTTATAAAAGCTTGTTGCCTGGAAGCAGCGCCTCACTGCAGCCAAGCCTAAAGTTCAGGTTTTTTTTTTTTTTTAAATGGAAGGGAGAGGTGTGAAAAGGCTACACACATGGGGGTGCTACCTGGAGGCTGTGTGTTGCTGCAGCCAAGCCTCAGATTCAGGGGTTTTGAGGGAATCAGGGGGGTGTGGGAAAGCGTCATACACCCAAAGTTGCACTAAGCATGGTTGAGCTGCAGGCAGTGTTACCTATGCTCTAATCTTATTCTCCAAGAATTACACACAAAGCATTAGCATGCAATATCAGAAAGAGATACCCACTAATGATCATATTGTTCAGAGTGAAACTGGAAAAACTGGGACAAATCCCAGCTTCTTGGTGTCACCAAATTGTGTGATCCTAGACAAACTGTTTATTTCACAACCTTGTGTATGTTCATTATCACATGTAAGAGTGCCTTCAAATATGTTTGTCATACAAAAACACGTTTGTACAAATTGTGATGGTTACAACTAATTGTGCAATAAAGTTCCTTCATATATTTGAGTTTGACTGTACTCTGTACATGTATAACATGCCGCAGATATTGTATAAATGAATCAGAAGAAGGATAAGTATTCTGGGATTACTAAGTATTTTCTAAATGACACCATGGATAAAATATTGCCAGTAAATGACCACCGCACAAAATAAATTACATAAATTGTTTTTTGAGGTGCAAACTGGACTCCTGTTCGTTGCTTTTTGTTGCAGTTTTTTATATAGCGTGCATTGGAGCACTTTACAGGAGCACCAGTTATATTAGTGATGGTCAGATTTGGTTTTAGGACCAGAAACATTAAGCCACCTGTGAATATTTACACGATGTTGAGCCAATGCTCAGTCCTGAACCTAGTTCCTAAGTTCCAAAGTCTGCAGCTCTAGTGGTAATACCACATGCTCTCCCATGTCTTAAAGGTAAATTGATAAATGTAAATTGATACTTGTATAGCGCACTACTCACCCACAAGGGTCTCAAGGCGCTTGTACGAATACCGCTGTGGAACCCATCCTGGCTTTCCCTGTGAGGCATCCACTCATGGGCACCTCCAAGGTGGAGGCCAGGCATCCTTAGCGTTGTGGGGGCCGTTGTGGAGATTAAGCAAGCTATTGCCCAGAGTTGCAGAGTGGGACTCCATGATTGGAATAGGCACCGAGGCGAGAATTATCAGGTCCGTGGAATTTTTGAGCTCAAGACCCGCCGAGGCGGGGAATTGAACCCTGGTCCCGGGCTAGACCTCTGCATCAGGGTCTGCCGCTCTAATCATTGAGCCACACTTCTCCACGTCTTGCGTTTGATTTAATGGCCTACAATGTTACTCCAGCTGTAACAGGAATGTAGTTTTCATACAGATACACATGAGAACTGACTTACCGGTCCTCCCATTTCACAGCCAGTAGAAAACACACCATGCAGATTAAAAACAGTGCTCCCAGTCCCATGAAGTGAATGCTTCTTTACTGGTGTTCCCTTTTTTATTTAATGACTGTTCCCCTTTGTGTCTTCTGCTCCCCTTTGTGTCTTCTGCTCCTCCCTCTCTTGCCATAATCTCGATGTGTGCTCCCCACTGTACCCACCGGGGCACCACCACTGCCTTCCTTACTGCTATTGGGAGGGGAGAGCATGTGATAGTTCTCTCCGTGGTGCACCGTAAAAATCGACTCACCGCATGCTGTCTGCTCGACCACCTCTACACAGTACACTGCGAGGGGTTGCTCCACCTCGTCTCGGGTACTGGGGATCAGGTGTTTAGCGAGGTACAGGCGACTGCATTTATTAAGGATACTACCTGACATGTGGTTTGTTGTTTCTTTTGTCTGGACATCACCAGAGAAACCGAGCGCCAGACCAAATCAAACAGGTCTACAAACTGAACAGCCTAGCCAAGATAAATCACTAGTCACACTGGCCTGCATATCTACCCTTCAGGACTCAACTGTACTGGACAGGTGGTCGGCCAGCAGAGAAAAAGGAAGCTGCCTGCTCTAAAACACTTACTTGAACTAGTACTAGACGAGTTCAGAGATTCTTCCCGGTCCGTGACTGCCCGGCGTCCGCAGGCCGCACAGGGACCCACCGCACAGCACTGCAGCACTGTGACTGCACTGCTCCATGATGCACTCTGCAGCAGCAGTCTTCTTCTCCCCCCAGACACTGCAGGCTCCTGACTCACTCGTCCCCTGCTTAGCCGCAGTGGTTTGCGCCACCCGCAATCACCGATGCCTCTTGCACGGCGGGCGGCCATGATGAGAGTCACTCAGTGTCCTGTGTCGCCGGTGAGTGAAATTAATTCACTGTGGGTCGGTCAGTCACTCTCCGAGTCCCCGCTGGTCACAGGGGCTGGCAAGTTATGTGATTGCGGGCATGCCGGGGGTTTAATTAAATTGCGGCGCTGTCTGCACACCGCAGAACGAAGAGTCAGCACAGACTGTGCAACCGGCGAGGAGGACTCGACTGACTCAGATTGAGTCCCCCGCTGTTCTGCCTACTTCCTCTTCCTCCAGACGTGACGGCACTGGGGCGCCCTGGTGTGCCACAGTGACTGACAGCCAGCAGCATCGACTGCTGAGAGGGCAGGACCCCCGATGGTAATTGGCAGCAGTGAGGGAGAGTGTGTGTCAAAGGAAAGCCGCGGGTCGCCAGCCAGGCACGACTGGCTGAGCAGATTTGCTACATTGTAGCGCTCTCAGCCACTCCAGAGCTGAGAGCAGATGGATCTTTAACTATTTATTGAACTCAGCCCAGCAAGCAGCTGTTGGCAGCACGTCTATCGGAGCAGCAGAGCCGGTGCACAGGCGCCGCTGGTGGCGCGCGCTGGCGAGTGGCAAAATGCGTGACAATGCATTTCAGTGCGGTGATGCGGAACACCGCACTGAAATGCATGAGCGTCACACCTGATGTGTGATACTTGGCAGGACTGGTGTGAGAGTAGGGTAAGAGGAGTGACTGCAGGGTGAGTGAGGTGACCATATGAATTTGGGTGTGGATGTAAGTGCAGAGTGGGACGACTGAATGCACGGTTAGTGATGGGCTTGTTTGAGTGAGATTGCAGATTGAGCAGTGAGGGGGACAGGTGAGTGAAGTGTCACATGAGTGCAGGGTGAGTAGTGTGCTCATGTGACTGCAGGGTGAAGTACAGGCTGAACAGCACAAGTCCATAGTGAGTGCAGAGTGATCACTGTGAGTGCAGGGTGAGCGGGTGAATGGTGTGAGTGCACGGTGATCAGTGTGAGTGCATTGTGATCGTTGTGAGAGCAGGGTCAGCGTGAAAGCGAAGGGTGAGAATGAGGAGTGAGTTGACTGAATGCAGGGTGCATTCAAATACACTTGAAGTAACTCAGCTTGTTATTGGCGGGGCGTAGGGTTTCAGATATAAGTTAAACTATTGCTATTATGGCATTAATCAGGGATCGAGGGTGAAGGAGATAAATAATGTGCTGATCCTGCAACAAAGTTCCAGTCTTATGCTTAGGGTTGCCAGCTCATTATTTTGATGGCCCAGACGGTACAAAAATAAGCAGTCACCTAAAGCCATCCGTGCATACTTCAAACAGCAAATATAAATAGAAAGCACTTTTCATTGTGTTCTAGGACTGCCTGAATGATCCATGACTGATAATTAAAGGTAACAAAGACAGAAAAGTCACATTACAAATGAATACAAACTTTTTTATTTATAACTCTATTTAGTGTCAAGAGGAGGTCTTTGCAGGCTCTTTAAACAACACATGGCTGGCATTTTTCTTTTGGCAACCCTACTTTATATTCATTTTCACGAAATCCATTATCAAACCACACCAGTAAATGTAAAATACAAATGTAAGAAATAGGCAGAGTGGGGGACCAGGGGGTAGTGAAATCAGAAAAAAAATGAAGCCTCAGTAACCAGTTTACATAGGTATGTAAATATGCAAATGGTTCAAAGGCCTGTTAAAAACTCACCCGTTGCGGAGATAAGACTCTAGACACTGTCCAGCCGAGTCCGCAGCAGCTCGAGCTGCAGTAGCCTGGGCTGAGACACATGGCGGGGGGCGGGGGGGCTGCAGCCCTTTCAGCCCTAGGAGCGTTGCACACCACAGTATGACAGATATCACCCGTCGGGTCACCATACGCCATCTTCTCCATGTCCAAGGTACTCATTAGAAGTGCCCCGTTTTTTGTTGCGTTAACACTGCACATGGTAAATACCTATACCAGCAGTGCCATATTTAAGAGGTTTGAAAATGCCGTGCATGGAAAGAGGGAATAATGCAGTAATACAGAGTATCTCCTCCCCACTCCACAGTTTTGTGGTGAGACACTCAAGAATGAAACATATGTCCTGGCGCAGATCATGCAAAGTGGAAATCATGTGGGGAAATACGCACATGGTGCGTAACAAAGCTGCTAGAATTTTGATTTATGCACAAATACTTATTTGTGTATGGTTTCTCTACTGTGGCCCACAGGCACACCCCGTGGTCCCGGTGTAGTGTCAGAGCTGACACAAAGGCGTCGGATCTTGCTCTGGCCAGTAGGGTCAATCTTTGGTCGACCGATCCATGTCTGGATGTGTATTGGATCATTGCAGGCAGCCCCTTCCCCACATGGAGGCCTCCACAATGGTGGAGTAACCTCTGCTAACCCACCCTCTGTTCCCTCGGCTGGAGTAGACACAGACAATAGAAATCAGATTCTCAGGCGCTGGTTGCTGCGCATGAAGATGTAGAGCACAGTGTGACTAGAACTCTGTACGATTGCACACAAGCCAGCGGACAGTCTGGAGATGATGGGTGTGGGTACATAACTTGTGTGTAGGCGCAAGGGAGCAGATAAATGACAGCAGGAAAAAACATTGACAAAGATCTAGCCTTTAGGAGGTACTGGTTTTGCCAATGCAGTTTACCAATGCTGCACAACATCAGTAAAAAAAAGAAGTCGAAAAAAGGTGCAATGTTGAGACTGTTGTTGCCGGTTGTATCATTCTGTAGACTCATGCGTCATCGTGAAAGCAGACGTATACAGAATGAAAGCGCTGCCACTTTATTTTTTATTTACAGATACAAATTGTCAGACCCCACTGGGCCTGGTAATTTAAAAATTACTTATTAGTGTGAAAACACAAAATAAAACAAATAAAGAAGACTAGAAGGGTTGGGGGCAGCACAGGAGTGGGTGGGGGGCAGGGCAGGGATGAAGGGAAAAGCATCACATGAGGGAGAGAGAGCAACATGGAGCTGGGGGCAGGGGTGTTTGGAGGTGAGAAGCACGAGAGAGAGAGAGAGAGAGAGAGAGCAGCACATGATTGAGAAAGCAACACAGAGTGTGGAGTGGGTATTTGGTGGAGGAGAAGCATACTAGGGAGGAACCTGGAAAACACATGCACTCTTATGGACTGCTTAGCCAAAAAGAAAAATGTAGTTCCTTAAAAGTGAACACTGGAAAGATACAAGTCAGCCAATCAATAGGATGGAAGGAAGATTTGATCCAGGGGAACAAGCACAAGAGGAGGAAGCATGCAACTGAATAAGAAGCAGGCAAATAAAAGCAACAATAAAGCCAATCAAAGTTAAAGAGGTGGAATGAAAGTCCAATGAAAGTGCACAACAGGACTTTCATAACCAGACAGCATGCGATGTCCGGTTGGAGAGACTTAAAAATGTGGGCTAAAGCATGATGATGGATTTAACCCAGATCTATGACTGGGGGCGAGTGCCTGAAAGGTTTCAGCGCTCCATCCGTCATCTCCTCGAGTTTGCTTTGTTTGCCCTAAGTTGGCAGGGTATGCCCAGACGTGGGTCCCTTGCTCACTTTGCCACTGGATTCAAGGTAGCCTAGCTGATGAGGGGTGTTATCCCGAAACCGGTCCCAGGATGCTTGTTTCCGGTCTAGGGAAGACCTGGCATTGCAGGTGAGGGCTGGACTGTTCCCATGAGGCACAGGGTCAAGACTGATTTGCAAATGGCTGCGTCTGAACCGGTTTGGTGAAGTGAGCTAAAGAACGATTATGGAATCATCCCAGATCTGTGACTGGGGGTGAGTGTCTGAAAAGTTTCAGCGCTCCTTCAATCATCTCCTTGTGTTTGCTATGAGACTTAAAAATGCCTGTGACCTGAAGGACATCTGTGGCCCTTGTGCTGTGACATTGAGGTGGCTGATGTGGGTGTAAACCCACTCTAAGGACTCCCCATGTTTCCCATTCCAAAGTTGAGGGAGCCCCAGAAGGTGAAGGTTGCAGGCGGTGATTTGTTTGCTGATGAGTTTGCAAGAGTACCCATATTTAAAGAAGTCATACAAGACAAATAAGAAGGGAAATCAAGCAGACTCCTTTTTCAAGCCCTGTTAATCAGTCCACAGTAAAGCTTCGGGAAACCCTATGATGGGAGCCTCTGCTGACCAGCACCAGTTAACAACAGGCAAGAGACTACTGATACACTCTATCTCACCTCTATAACCCAACCCGCTCAGCAAAACGTACCATAAAGAATTCATGTTCAACAATGAGCACTTGAAACTTAAAGGTGGATTTGTTATGGACTCAAAGTTGGATTTGATATCTTAAAGAATCCTAATAGTCTAAAACAATTTTCATATGTGGAGAAATTGGATAGCTCTCTTGTATACACTCATACCACCAGAGTCTAGTTTTTTTGTGGCACTGCAGACTAAGCTTAGCACAGAATAGGAGCCTTGGGGAAAAACGGAAAGGTCCAGGTTTGTGCCGAGTGGTTCCCTTTACTTCAAGCTGATGTAGCTAATTTGTTGGACGACTATCTGGATGGTCAGGGGTGTTCTGACATGTTGAGAGAGCCTGCTAACTTCCTACTAACGTACCTACGGGTAAGTCAAGAGTGTCAACGCAATAATAATGATGGTCTTTAGAAAAGTGGAATACAGAGTTCAGATCATTAGAGTGTAGACAAACCACAAGGTCCTCACTTACAACAGCAACAATATCTATATGTTCCCCAAATGTATACCGAGAGCCCTTGCAGAGGAATCAAACATTGCCAAGTATAAAAAAGAACTAGATTCTTTTTCCTTTCACCCACAACTCTGTTCTCTATATTTGGTTGTAGTATTTGAAAACACTTTATTGGGTTTACAGCTATCTGGGGCACGAAGGCTCACTCCTTTGGATCTGGCCCTAGAGGAGCAAACATGTCATGTTTGTGTGACTGAGAATAAAAAATAAAAAAACTAACTGCAAGAAGGATGTCTTTACCAGTACAAGGCTCTAGTGACTAACCCAGGCTAGAGGAAAGGTCCACCTACAGTCCTGCAAAGCTTTGGGCTAATGTAAAATGTATCTTCTAACTTAGACGCTGGCAGGAAGCACAGTTTCCTCAAATGGAAGTGGGCCTTGTGTGAAGTCTACTGATGTTTCAGCATCCTCACACTCAGTGGCTGCTGGCATCAATGGGGAGTGGTGGGGCAGGTAAATGGCTGGCGGGTAAAAATAAAAAACACCTCCCTGCGACACATCCGACCCCTTCTTCACTGCGCATCTTCCTCCTGCAGCACAATCCCTTATGAAGTGCCCTAACCAATCCTGGCGCAGCTCTCATGCTGTGAGAGCAGGGCCCTGATTGGAGGAGCCGCCCCTGCTCACACTAAAAGGCTTACAGAGTCGATGCTTTGGCGCAACAAAAAAGCTCTCCCTATAAGCATCTCATATTGAAAGCTGGAGAGAGGTGGAGGGGCCTAAGAACAATGCTGATCACAAAAGAGCTGCTCCTAGTGTGATAACCCAAACGAGTTACAAGAACGTCGTGAGTGTGGGCATCTCACAAAAAGATACGGACTGGTCTCACACACCACCTGGTGTCATGCTTCATCATTGACCAGTCCTCGCCCTCCAAAACCTACGTTTGATGGAGGACGGGCATACACTTGACGACAAGGATGCACTTCTAAGTGATGGAGTGGGGGCCCGTGACTATGTGAGTGAAGTTAAAAATCATTATAGTAGTCAGTAGCAATTCTTTAATGTGAGATGAAAACTATATGATATTAAAATATAAGTGCGACGGTGATTGGGATGTTTATTGTTCCCAACCGTCTAGTGAATGATCTCGATCTCGTGGATGGTCGACATGTTTCTGCCTGAGTGGCCGCGAAGGGTCCGCGGCATTCATCAGGACCTAGATAGAAGAATAATGGGCTCCGTTCTTACCAATTTGGTAATGTGTCACCACTGCGGGAGTGTGGTATAGGTCACACTTCACCGTCTACAACTGCGCCCTACAACCTAAACGTCCGCTCCCGGTCCTCCCGGGAGGACCGGGAGCGGACGTTTAGGTTGCAGGACGCGCCGATCACGAGTTACAAGGAAACACAACTGTGGTTTTCTTCTCCGCCTCTTCCCCCATGAGGCAACTTGTCCATACTATTAGGGCTTCACTATTGGAAGCAGCCCTTAGACGGTGAAGTGTGACCTATACCACACTCCCGCAGTGGTGACACATTACCAAATTGGTAAGAACGGAGCCCATTATTCTTCTATCTAGGTCCTGATGAATGCCGCGGACCGTTCGGGGCCACTCAGGCAGAAACATGTCGACCATCCACGAGATCGAGATCATTCACTAGACGGTTGGGAACAATAAACATCCCAATCACCGTCGCACTTATATTTTAATATCATATAGTTTTCATCTCACATTAAAGAATTGCTACTGACTACTATAATGATTTTTAACTTCACTCACATAGTCACGGGCCCCCACTCCATCACTTAGAAGTGCATCCTTGTCGTCAAGTGTATGCCCGTCCTCCATCAAACGAAGGTTTTGGAGGGCGAGGACTGGTCAATGATGAAGCATGACACCAGGTGGTGTGTGAGACCAGTCCGTATCTTTTTGTGAGATGCCCACACTCACGACGTTCTTGTAACTCGTTTGGGTTATCACACTAGGAGCAGCTCTTTTGTGATGAACATTTAATATTGGAGGCTGCTGCTCCTAGAACCCCATGCCTCTAGTTCCCCCCTCCACACATCCAGTGGAGTTTTCTTGTGATTGGACTAAGAACAATGCTCCCACAAATCTCTTCTTGAATTCTGCAAGAAGCTGAAGACTTGGCTTTCAATAAACTAACATTCCATAGGTAGGCCTAGGCACACACACCTTCTCAGCACTAGGAAACACTTGCAAGTGATAGTGAGCTTTACACAAGTATACATAACCTAACAAACATTTTTTGCTCTTCAATTTGCAAAGCATTCTCTTAAGCCGCTAATCTGACCAAATTTAAGGTAGTTAATTTGCTGTTCTTCTTTGTACTCTGCTATAATGTACGCTATTGCCACTGTTACTGGTTCTTGCACTGTATATGTCTGCTTTTCTCCCAGGTTCAGCCCTACGTAGTCTTTTGATCCCAGTCCACTCCAGCGTACTCCAGTCTTCAGTTCCTATCTGGTCCTTACTCTTCCAGGACACAGCTAATTCCTGGTTTATGCTAAACCCCTCTCCCTGAATCTAGCAGACATAACGTTCTCCATAGTGATTAATCAAGTCAGGATCCCATCAGAATCCCTAAAAAAATGTATTTGTCTTATATAAACCATGTTTGACCACATTTCTGTCATTTCTAAGTGCTGTAAACAACAGTTGTTACCATTAGCCCAGTGTTAATACTCAATTTACCAACTAGGAAAAGATGAAAGGCTGAGTTCTCCTTGCTAGGATTCGGATGTGTGACCTGCAGGTCAATACATGTTTCTGATGCAAATGTTCAACTCTGTAAGCGGCTTTGCTTTTGAAATATGTTTCAACAGATATTTTTTTCATGTGGATCTCATAAATTGCTTACCCTCCCTTAAGGCAGTATGTGCCCAGAACACGTTCTTGCTCACCTCCTCCTTAGCTATCCGTTTGATTTCTGATTCACATATACGGTCCCTTCCCCACCCCGTTCCTTCTAGCCTCCTTTTAATTTCTCTTTTGCACAAAATCCAGTGCTGCACTGGTTCTTGTCCTGCTATCTCACTTCAACAGTGCTCTACAAGATGAAGGGACGCCTGGATACAATTGGACAGATGAATAGATACAACTCAGACCGGATGTCCATAATACCAGGAGCTTAGTGCTACTTAACTTTTTATCTCATGTAGTATATACTTGCATGCAAACAAGAAGGGAGAGATCTCAGTAGCTCCAAAATCAAACAGGCATTGGCAATTGGCATTTCAAGAGTTAGAGCTATTGGCGTTTTAAATGGCAATGTCTTTTCTCCATTTGTTTTGGATTGGAGTGGAGTCGATGTATGAGTTGTGTAGTGGAATTATGTGGAATGTATTGGAATTGTTGGCTGTGGAATTGTGTGTGGTAGAATTGTGTGGCGTGAAGTGGGTTTTTGTAGTGTAATTATGTGGCATGGTGGCTAGAAAGGGATGAGAGCAATATAGAATAGATATTAGGATGTGCAGACACCAATATATACTGATGTGAAGATATGGTGACGTGAAAATACACCAATATTAAGGTATGTCGATGTCAAGACAGGCCAACGACAAAATATGCCGATGTTAAGATATCCCTTCGTAAAGATGTGTCGGCTACAGCATACAGTACCATTTGAATATGCAGGTGTTAAATATGTCTAAGAAGAAGGCCCCCCCCTGAGGTAACTGGAGGTCCAAGAGGAGGGGGTAAGTGGGCAGGAGAAAACAATCAAAAAACCTCTTTCAGGACCTATATTGCTTTAGCAAAGACCTATACAGGTTCTATCCTGCCAACCAGAATTTAATAATTAAAGATACACCCAATACAATGTATTAATAAGTAGTCATTTTATTTTTCCGCTTTTTTCAATTTTTTAACTTTTACTTAAGTGATAGCATCAAATACTTTAAATACAATGAACATACATATTCATTAGACCATCTAAGACAAATAAAGAAAACACATTCTACATGTGGATAACCCCGCTACTAATGTAACACAAAAACACTATCATACTCTCATTCTCAACCATACATCAGTCATACTCATACTGTTAAAATAGCAAAGACGTTCAGAGGCTAAAACAAGGTCCCACAAGGTTGTAACAGGGGAGAGACAGCCACTAGAACAGTTGTTTTCTGATGGTGCTGGATCTCTTGGGACCTCTCCTCTAGATTGGTAGAATTGGCCTACGCGCGTTTCGGTGGAGGACCACCTTCCTCAGGGCCACCAAAGAGAGGGACGAAGGCCCTAGTGTAGAAGGGGGTATCTGCGAAAAATTAAATGCAAAAATTTAACAATATAAAATGGGGCAGGAAGACACTTTGAAAAATAAATGGGACTTCAAAGATCCAAGGTAACTCCACAGTCACTTCATTAAAAATCACCTCAAAAGTGCTACAAACCCAAAGTGTTTGATAGAATTGGACACGTGTTAAGTGAGTGAGAAAAAAGGAAGGAGAGAAAGTAAAACCTACACCTGTAAGCTAGCATAGAATTGAGTCATAGTAGACAAAGGGATGGAGAGAAAAAAAGTTTTCTTAAGAAAGCTACCTGAAGTGCAAGCAACAGATTAAATCACTTTGAGAAAAATGTTCGCATTGGTGGTATCAGGCGTAATCCTGTTTGTCTGGTTCACCAGAGGTCAGTTTGAGCCTGAGCAAGAAAGCAACGTATAATTGAAATACATCAGAATAAGGAAGGAAATAGTTTTCATTGTTGTCGACTACGTTTATAATGTAAACCACCAAAGAATGCTTACCCTATTGTATTAAGGGAGAATATTGATTATACTGGTCAATCTGCGTTTAGCATAAGCTTCAGCTTCTTTCAGATTCCATGGAGTTAACTGTTTAGCTGAGAATTAAGCAGTCTATTCTCGCTGCTGCTGGGCGACTGTAACGCAAAAGAGCCTATAATCAGTTTGTTGCTAATATTTTTAGGCACTCTATGTTATAATGATTCTGACGATTTAGAATTCTACTGAGACTGCCTTTAGAGGGAAATTGGCAACACTTGAGTAGGATGTGCAGGTTTGAGAATACAAATAATCGCCACTCTGTTGAAATGGCCGCCACTGTAGACCGTCTCGAAACAACTACTAAACAAAACGACCCGTGTGCTGTCTGCAGTTCAAATTTTCATAATTGAGTGATAGAATAGTATGATGACCACCAAAGGGACTGGGCACAAACAGTCAAGAATTATGTGGGGAAAAGCTATGTACTTTATTGTTCGCCGAGTAGCCCCTCCTATATTAACGTGCATGCTTAGCGGAACTCAAAAGACGTGTTGCAAGCTGTACGAATGCACCAAAAAACCCTACGTCTTATGTAAAAAAGAATGCATATAACAAAAGGAAAATTGAGGTAACATTAACAACGCCGAGGATATTGGCTACACGCATAACGCAGATGTTAGCTATAGCGTGAAGTCAAGAACTGACTACGGGCACAGAGCTTATCTGAGAATCGAGGGGTACAAGAAAAATACGATTATTCTATATCCGACAAATACTACGAAACTTACCTGATTGCAGCAGTGTACCAGCATAAATCACACATCGCCGTGGGGAAACTCATCGGAGCTAATTGAGCTACATCGGGTTTTAAATATGGCTGTGTATGCTGATTGGTCCAAGTAAGATCGCAAGATTTCCAAGGGGGTTACGTGAGAGGGTCCTATGGTCTATTGAAGAATACTTAAAAACAACGGGCGCCATATTGTAGTGTAGAACTGTCCCAAGGAATCTAAAGGCGTCATAGACAAATGGCAAACGTTATACAACAAATGAATAATTTTAAATGGAAATGCCTACATGGATCGAAAATGTAAATGTTAGATGCGACGGAGTTAATTCCTAGGCAAAAACACTAAAATAATGAAATAATTGCCTGCCGAAACCGCCATAATCTAAAAACGTGCACACCTAGTAATGATGCAAGTCTAGAAAGAAACTGCCTTAGAATGCCGCAAATAAGACTGATCATAACAGCAATATCAGATTTTGTAAAGCAAAAATGACAGCATCTAAAAAAGGTGAGTAACACCTATAACAGCTAAATCATTGTGACGTGGGCAATGGGTGTAAGGAAAAATATGCACTCTCGGAATTACAGCCAAAATAATGTGACTTGGACAACTAATGGGAGGTAAGGAATGCACTTGCGAACTTGCGTATGACTAATCCTTACAGAGAAACTATCAAGCCATCAAAAAGACAGCCATATTGAGAGGGATGACCAAGGGCCATGAACCCTAGATGACGAGTGAAGGTTTCAATAAAGAAGAAATCAGAGTAAAAATATTTAGGACACAAGAGAGTGGGAGGTTCTTTGTTACACGCTCATATGATGGTTTGCTGAGCTAGAAATGCATTAGAAGAAAACACAAAGTACCACTTCTGGAAGGTGACTATCTGGAAGGAGAACGGAGTAAAAGATGGAGAAATTATGTGACTAGCCACACGATTTCTTCATTTAGACCTCTACGAACTGTGTCAAAATAAAAAATCCAAAAGGATTCTCTATCCTTTCTGACTTTATCTGTATCCCGTCCAACCTTAGGGATAATTTTCTCCAAGATAAGCCATTGTAGCTCCTTCTCATTATGATTAAAGTCTAAAAAATGACTTACCATCGGTGCTTGTCTTTTTACGGTTCTGATTGCAGATTTATGTTCAGACAATCTCGTTCTGAACTCTCTACCTGTCTCTCCTATGTACCCTAGTCCACATGGACAGAGTATTAGATAGACTAGGTTGCTACTTCTGCAATTTGTATGGCTTTTCAGTTTTGCTGTTTTGAGGCCATAAGTACAGATTTGGGTGGTAATAGCTGTAGGACACGCATGGCAGTTGCCACATCTATGGTTCCCTAAGATGGGAGGAAGTCCATCAATGGTACTTTGTTGTTCTTTCTGTACACGTGGTCTACTGTGTACCAGTCTATCTCTCAGGTTGGAATTTCTCCTAAATGCTACAATGGGTTGGGCTAAGGCATTGTCATCGCCATTGGCATTGAGAATTTTCCAATTCTTATGTAATACCTTCTGTATTTTGTTGTTTAGACTAGAATGGTTAACTACACAGACGATCTTCTCAAGTGGAGGTTTTTCTCTCCCTGAGATCAACGCATCTCTGTTGTAGTATTTAGCGCGTTTCATGGAATGTCTCACTAATCGTCTGGGATAACCTCTGTGGAGAAGTCTCTTTTGGAGTCCTTCAGCATGAAAGGTGAACTCACTTAAGCTGGTACAGTTACGCCTAATTCTCAGAAATTCCCCAAAGGGGATGGAGTCCTTTTGGCAACTAGGATGAAAGCTACTATGCTGCAAGATAGTATTTTTCGCAGTAGGTTTTCTGAAAAGACTTACTTCGATGTTACCTTTGCCGTTTACGATCCAGATATCTAGGAACTCCACTTTCTCTGCTGAGTAGTTAGCCGTGAACTTGAGATTCTCATCACTGAGGTTGAGCCACTCAATAAATTGTAGAAGGTCTTGTTCATCCCCTGACCAGATAAAAAAGATGTCATCTATAAATATATGCCATGCTTGTATGTTCTCATAGAAGGGGGCTATTTCGTTAAAAATATGTTTTAATTCGAACTCCCCCATGTATATGTTCGCTACACTGGGAGCACATGAAGCGCCCATACTAGTGCCTTTGATCTGGTGGAAAAGATCATCTCTAAATTCAAAAAAGTTGTTATGTAATACAATATCTAGACACTCCAAAATGAATTCATTGGGTCTTTCACCCGGGGTTCTAGCTAGAAGCCCTGCCACTGCTTCTAAAGCTTGATCTTGGGGAATATTTGCATATAATGATTCTATATCTAGAGTGACCAGATATTGTGTCTTATCATTGAAAGGTAGGTGCTCTACAGTTCTTATCATGTGTCCAGTGTCCTTGATATAAGAGGCATAGAGTTTAGTGAGTGGACAGAGGAAGGAATCCACATATTGCGAGAGTGGTTCGGTACGAGAATTGATGGAGGAGACAATAGGTCTCATAGGTGGATTGCTGACATTTTTGTGTGTTTTAGGGACTCCGTATAAGACGGGGACAACTGATTGGGTTTTACTTAAAAAATCCAATTCTTTCTGACAAATGAGGCCATCGCTAAAGGCTTTAGCAGTGCTGTTGTCAATAAGTGTTTTTAAATCTGACAGAACTGATCTATGCACCTTACGGTAGTGGTCTGATATCGATAACATGGATTCCATTTTTTCTGTATAGATATCACTATCCATGATAACTATCCCTCCTGCTTTATCGCAGGGTTTGATCGTAATAGAGGAGTTATTTTGCAGGTCATTGAGAGCAGTCTTCTCAGAGGGCGTCAAATTGGAGTCGGTAGAGGGAACATATTTGAGAATTCTTTCAATTTCCTTTAGGACTGATTTTTCAAAGATTGCCACCTCTGGTCCTACCATATCTAATGATGGGGTAAATTTGGACGGTGGCTTGCAGCCAGAATAATTAATCTCTTGTTCTAATGGATTGATATCCGCCATGTATTTTTTCAGCCTAATTTTCCGGAAAAAAGAGAAAAGATCTTTATGGAGTTTAAAAATGTCAGGCTGAGTGCTAGGCACAAATGAAAGCCCTTTACTCAAGATATTTATCTCTGCTGAGGAGAGCAAGTGTCTGGACAAGTTAAAGATCGGAATGTTGTCATGTTTACAATCTTTTTTTGTCTAGGATTTCCAATATTGGTGGTTCCGTGTCCTCATATATTGTTGTGGATGTCCTGGCTCTGTTTGAGGATAATGATTCCTTTCTTGTCTCTGGAATCTTACTCGTCCTCTGCCTCTCCCTGACCGTAAAAAAGGAGATTGTCCCTGTGGGTATTGGTTACGGGATTGTCTATGATTAAAATCGCTGGTATTAGGGCCTTCAAAATCTGAGTCTGACGAATTAGTGTCAGAGAAGGTCACAATTTTTTGTCTTCTGTTAGTCTGTAAGTTATATGCCCCACTTCAGAGTTGTCTCCTTGATAAAACGAGCTATGCAGGTAAGGATATGCTTTTTCTTGAGTAAACCAACGAAGATCCTTTTTCAACTTATCTGTTTTCTTCTTGATAAGATATTCTTCAAATTCCAAAAGTTCCTGATTAATACTATGAAGTTTGTCTTTGGCTTCTTCTACGCTAGTGTTCTTTTTCAGTTTTTCCTCTAATTCCAAGATTTCTTGATTAAGGATCTGAATCATTTCCTTAACCGTCTCAATGATGAGAATCATCCAGTCCCTGGAGCAGCGGTTCGCAATATGCGACCAACGCTCCAGGAACTGGCGTACTTCAACAAAAAGGGCTGGAACATTTCTCACCCTCAAGCCAGATGGTATAGCTCCGGCTTTAAGGTACTCCAACATGAAGTGGGCATGCGATTCCATTCTCTTTGCCTTTTTTCTCAGGTTCTGTAACTTCATCCATTCACTGTTGTCACCTATTTTGTCTCTAGTGTCTCCATTAGTGCCTGATATCTGTCCAATAAGAGTGGAAAAAAGTTCATCAGAAAAGCCAAAGGTTTTAAAACCTTCCATGTTGTGAATGCGATAATAACACGTGAAACTAAATCAGAAGAAGAAGAAAAAAAAAAAAAGAGGGGAAAAGAGAAAAGGGACAAAACAACCAAAAAAATGATACTTGTGACTAGATTGTCACTGGAGCAAGACTCCCAACAGAACTGAGAATGACTGGGATCACACAAGGCCAAGAAGTCACTCAAAACCAATAAATGGTAAAATTGCCTTCGGTAAAAACCGAGGAAAGAGATATGTCTAAGAAGAAGGCCCCCCCTGAGGTAACTGGAGGTCCAAGAGGAGGGGGGAAGAGGGCAGGAGGTTGTAGGGCTAGCTCCAGAATGTACTGAACACAACTGGAGATCTGCACAAGTGTGCGTGCCTTCTTCTGTAGGAGTGTGTTTAGTTACATTGTTGATATGTGTATTTAAATGTATATTATTTAGCAAATATAGTGTATGTATGTTATCTATTTGTATCTATTTGTAATACCTATTTGGTATATATCTATATTTACATATTATACACCTGTATGGGAAATAGATCGACGAATAGAGGTGGGTGTTGGATAGACAGTGGGTGGCTAAATGGATGGAGAAGGCTGTTGGAAGGACAGTGTGTGGGTAGACCAATGGATGAAGCTGTGTGTTTGAGAGCTAGTGGGAGGGTGGATGGACAGGCGGACAGAAGTGTGTGTTGGAAGGACAATGAGTGAACGATCGGGCAGGGGTGGGTGTTGGAAGGACAGAGGGTGGGTGGATGGATGAATGGGTGTAGGAGAGTAGGGTCTGCTATCCTATGGTCACCCCAAATTTTTGCTTTTTGCTTCACTGGTTTTGGACATATTGAGGCTGTGGGCCTGCCAATCAGACCCCCAGCCTGCTGTTCTCTCTACTAAATTAAAACTATGCACCATAGGTGCATAACCAATTGGAAGTGGATCACCCTGTCAGCCCCTGTACCAGTGTACACTAGGTACCCAGGGCATTGGTGTACCCCAGGCCTGCCAGGGGCTGAAGCATGTATTATGCCACCCCAGGCTTGGCCTAACAATTTGACACAACTGGCTGATCACTCAGCTGGGGTAAGTTGGTGTAATCACCTCTTACTTAGGTGTAGTATACCTATACCTAACCTTAAATGGGACACCTGGTAACCTATAAGTCACTCCTATGGCAGGCCTTAACAATCCTGAAGGCAGAGTGCTTGGTTCCATGTGAGATGGTGCTCTGGCATGAGCTGAGCCTGTCTGCCGTGGTCGGAACAACTTCCTTCTACTGTTTCCAGATATCGTCATACCATATACTCTTAAGTGCATTATGAACCTCGCGGTTAAATGCTATCTTTGGTTTGGCTTTATCAAAACATGTCGAGTAAGGTGTCATACGAATTGGAATACTAACCCCTCGCCAATTCTGGCGACGGGGTTAGCATTCCACCCTTCTAGAGGGACACGACATGTACAGTGCCTGAAACCCGGGTAAAATCAGACATAGCCTCAGCTCCACAAAATGGATGCTGCCACCACAGACACAAGTCTGCCCTCCTGCTGCTGGGAGTCCTTCCAGCTTGGGAGGTGTGGACAAAGGGTTTCCTGCCAGGGGAGGTGCGTGCACCACCCCAGACAGGATTTTGTGTATTGGTCAGGTAGGGCTTGAAAGAAACCAGACATGCCTGTGGCTCACAAGGAGCCTCGGTGCATATGCCAGTTCAAACCGGTCCTGGGGCACACCAGTCCCGGGCCTGGGGCGAGCTGGACAAAGGATTGGGGGTGTAACCACCCCCCTTCCTGGTCCCACCCATAGGGAGGGACCTAGCAGGTAGTCCGGCCCCTAGAATCCGCTTAAAGGTAGGAGCTGTGTCCTAAGACTTCAGACATCCTGGAATCAACTTAACACTAAGAAGAAGACGGGAACTTCGACGCTCTGCTGCACAGAGGACTGAAGCCAATCTCCCCTGTGGTCAGGGAGTGACCACCTTGCTAACGCAAGCACCATCCAGCGAATCAACGTCTGCTTTGCCGCCGCCTCCCGCCGGAGCCCGAGCCCAGAGACTGACAAGACCTGGACCTCCAGACCTCTCACCGCCCGATCCACAGTCCCTGAAAAGAGGAGACCCGTGGAGGCACCGAGACACGTGGAGCCAGCCATCTTGGAAAGACTACGACAAGCTGACAAGTGCAACAACCGAGGCTCCCTCCAAGTTGTGCTTTGGGATCTGAGAAGCCCAACACCCGAGCAGCATCTGCACCAAAGGTGAGCCCTCCAGCATCTCCACGATCTGCGTGGGGCCCTTCTGCATTTTGCCACTCGACGCGCCTAACCGGTTGCTGGCCCGCTGGCTAGTAGCCATCTTGGCGACGAACTTTACGACCTACACCGCTGGTCTGGTTGCTCCAGACTGGCCCTTGCTCCCCTCCAAAGGAGCAGTCCTGCTGACCTTGCTGGTCAGAACCATCAGCTTATTTCCTTTTCCTACAACAACTGCTTTTGCCAAGGCTTGTTTGCTTCGATCAAGTCGCCGACACCGCCGACAGCGAGAGCCTGCGTGGGACAGCTCGTGACTCGACTCCTGGACGTCGTCGACCTCCAGGGACCACGTGGCTGCAGAGACAAGCTACACCTTTCTTCCTGTTTGCACCCGACATTGCCTGGTACCCACCTGGTGCCACGCTGGTCACTGGCTAGTGACTGGGAACACTGTCCCCTCTGCTTACAGGTCTTCAACATCTCCGATCCACTCTTGGATCCACTGCATCTCTCCCGGACCGACCGCCTGCAGCATCTTTGTCTTCAAGCTCCACGGAACAGATAGAAGAAACCCGACGCACTTCGAGGCCTATGCACCCGCTTCCTGTGGGTGAGGTAAAGCTGGCACACCTGTGCCCAAGTGTAGTATTACATCTCTAGTGCCTGTGTTCCAAATCTTGAGTTCCTAGTCCATCCGGAAGATCCTCTTTGCAGTAACTTTGTACTTTTTACGCACCCATTGAAACCTATGGGAGCACGCGTGTGACTATTTGCTCTGCACACGCCACCCGTGGACCTCCTGGTCACTAACTGACGTTAGCTCCTTGTAGGCCCAGCGATTCTAGAGGCCCTAGGCCTTTTCCCTTTTCTGTTCGTGGTACTTATACCACTATTTTAGTATATGGTTTGAGTGGCCACCAGGGCCTATCCATATAACGTGCAACTTCTGTGTATTCTGTGATAATCTTGTTTGACGATTTGTGCTCCTGTGCTCATAAAGAGACTAGGGGTTACTTTGAGAAATAAATACATATATATTTTGAATATATATCTGTGTGGTGTCCTTTCATTGGTATAAAAGGGGGTTGCATTTGGTAAAACAGCTGGCTTAACACGTTTCACGAGTTTAGCCTCAAAGACTGCTTAGCCTACGCTACCACTAGGGCAGCTGGTCCGAAAAGGTTGACTTACAACCACACCATAAGGGTTGCTTGGCATGGTACAAGGTGATCACTTTAATTAGTGAGCATCATATACCAGGCCAACTTCTCACATTGGTGAGCAGCGGTTGGATTTGAACTTGCTGTGTTTTACCATTGTAATCTCTTGGTTACCAATTGAAAGATCACATAGGTACCTGTAGGTACATATAAAACAAGATTAGATATACATAAGTTCTACTGAACTTAGTTGTTGTAGAGCAAAGGGAGTAGCACACCCTGACTACAACTACTAGATAGGTTTAGTAGGTAAACCCAAGTGTAGGTAGATTGCAACACATCCACCCACACTTAAGAGCAATGGCCGGGGCAGAGGGGTCCACTGTACCCATCTCTGTTGAGAGTGACCCCCAGAGGGCACCATCCAGCTTTGCTACCCTTAATCAGAATGAGCTCAGGCATTTGGCAACTCTTAGAGGCCTTAAACAGCCCAAGAACCCTAACTCTGCTGAGCTCAGAGAACTCTTACAGAATGATGAGAATCAGAGAGAACTCAAGAAAGCTTCCCAGTTAGCCCCCTTAGGGACAGGAACAGGAGGCCCCCCTTCTGAAGATGCCACAGAGGTACCCCCTTCCAATAGTCACCCCTTAGATGGGATGCCTACCACAGAGGAAGAAAGTGATGGGGATACAGATGTGAGTGGGGATGAAGGGAGAACTAGCCCAGTGCCAAGTGTTATACTTGGCCCAGCTAAACTAAGGCTATTGGGGACTGACAGTGGGTTCACCCCATTGGATCTCCCCAGTGGACTTAACACAGGGCTTGGAAGGCAAAGGAATCGCTCAGGTGACTCCAATGCTTCCCATGGCTCTAGAGGCTCTCAAGGTCACTCCAGAAGGAGACTGACCACCCCTCAGAGGAGGGAACATGAGGCCAGAATGCAGGAAGCCCAGCTGAGGATCAGGAAGCAGAAGCTAGAAGTAGCCCTGATGGAAGAAAAACTGAACAAGGCTAGGCAACCTAGAGAGAGTGGGTCTATACCCACTGGTGGCAGCATTGTCCCTAAGGACAAAGATAGGGTCTTTGATAATAGGAACCTGTCTAAGGTTGTGCCCCCCTACAAAAGTGGGGATGACATCTACAAATGGATAACTGCTCTTGAGAGAGCCTGCAAAGTACAGCAGGTTCCTGAAGACCAGTGGGCAGCAATCCTCTGGCTCTCCTTTGAAGGAAGAGGCAGAGACAGACTCCTCACTGTTAGAGAAGAGGATGTCCGAAACTACAGAGTCCTGAAGAGTGTTCTGGTAGATGGGTTAGGCTTAACCACTGAACAGTACAGGTTAATGTTCAGAGACACCCAAAAGACACAGACTCAGGACTGGTCTGAATATGTTGAATGTGCCACTAAGGCTTTGGAGGGTTGGTTGCTGGGAAGTAAGGTATCTGATTTTACAGGATTGTATAATTTGATGATGAGAGAACAGATTTTAAATAACTGTCAAAACCAGCAACTGCATCAACACTTGGTTGACTCTGATCTGACCTCTCCCCAAGAATTGGGAAAGAAGGCAGACAAATGGGTCAGAACCAGGGTGAAGCAAAAGAACCAGAACCAGGGCCAAGGGGGTGATCAGAAGAAAACAGACCAAAAGGGTGGAGATCAGAAATCTAAAGACCAGAAGTCTTCAACAGGGCCCCAAACTACTGCTAAGGAGGGTGGGTCCCAACAACAGTCCAAAATGAAGAAAGAAGGTCAAAAGAAACCCTGGTGCAATCATTGCAAAAATACAACTCACTGGACTAGTGATTGCAAAAAGGGTGGAGCCCCCAACACTGTTGCCCCTAAGGCACCTGCTCCCAGTACTACTGTTAGCAGTGTTGGTCCCCAGACAAAGGGTGTAGTGGGAATCACTATGGGAACTGAAGGAGATTCTGACTTAGACAGAACCCTGACACAGGCAGTCTTGATCTGTGATGGGGACATTGATTTGTCCCTGACTGTGAGCCCCAGTAACCTGGGCAAGTACAGACAGACTCCTTTAATTAATGACAAAGTGGCTCAAGCCTACAGGGACACATGTGCCAGTGTCACTATGGTGACACCAGGCTTTGTGGACCCTGGACAGTACATACCAGGTGAGAACTACCTGGTGACCAATGCCAGCAATGCCACTACTTCACATAGTGTGGCAGTTGTTAACTTCTCATGGGGAGGGGTAACTGGCCTCAAAAGGGTTGTGGTTAGTGCAGACCTCCCAGTAGAATGTCTGTTGGGCAATGACCTAGAGAGTTCTCTATGGTCAGAAGTGGAGTACAGGACTCATGCAGAGATGTTAGGTATATCATCACATGTCCTTGCTGTGACCAGGTCACAGGCCAAAAAGTGCCTCACTGAACCTCAGGTCTTGGATCCTGGAACAATGGACCAAGCACCTACCAAGAAGAAGAACAGGAGGGTCAAGGCTGTGCCTTCCCCCCTGCCTCAGAGTGATGATCAGCCTTCCCAGGAAGCTGATCTAGAGGACCCTGAAGGAACTGTCCCTGAAGAGCTTGAACCTGATCAGGTTGAGTTTCTGGGGACAGGGGGACCTTCAAGGGCTGACTTGAGGCAGGCTCAGTTATCCTGTCCCTCTCTTGAACCCCTCAGACAGCTGGCTGCTGCTGAGGCTGCTGGGAATGCTCAAGGTACCCATAAAGTGTATTGGGATGAAGGGCTCCTTTATTCAGAGGCTAGAGACCCCAAGCCTGGTGCTACCAGGAGGTTGGTTATACCTCTGCAATTTAGGGGCTTCCTTCTTACCTTGGCCCATGACATTCCTTTAGCAGGACACTTAGGCCAGAACAAGACTTGGGACAGACTTGTCCCTCACTTTCACTGGCCTCACATGAATGAAGATACAAAGGAGTTTTGTCGCTCCTGTGTTACCTGCCAAGCCAGTGGCAAATCAGGTGGCACAACAAAGGCCCCCCTAATACCACTACCTGTGGTGGGGGTCCCCTTTGAAAGAGTGGGAATAGACATAGTGGGTCCCATGGATCCTCCCACTGCATCTGGGCACAGATTTATACTGGTGGTAGTGGATCATGCCACCAGGTATCCAGAGGCAATTCCCCTTAGGACCACTACAGCTCCTGTTGTGGCCAGGGCCCTGCTGGGAGTATTCTCCAGAGTGGGGTTTCCTAAGGAGGTAGTATCTGACAGAGGTACCAACTTTATGTCAGGATACTTGACAGCTATGTGGAAGGAATGTGGTGTCAACTACAAGTTCACCACCCCTTATCACCCACAATGCAATGGGCTTGTTGAGAGATTCAACAAGACCCTAAAGGGTATGATCAAAGGATTACCTGAAAAGCTCAGGCGAAGATGGGACATCCTTCTACCCTGCCTTCTGTTTGCTTACAGAGAGGTCCCACAAAAAGGAGTTGGCTACAGCCCCTTTGAATTGTTGTTTGGGCACCCTGTGAGAGGCCCACTGTGTTTGGTGAAGGAAGGATGGGAGTTACCTCTCAAAAAGCCTAAGCTAGACATAGTGGACTATGTACTTGGTCTCCGCTCCAGGATGGCTGAGTATATGGAGAAGGCATCCAAAAACCTTGAGGCAAGCCAGGCCTTACAGAAAGCTTGGCATGACCAAAAGGCTGTCTTGGTTGAGTTTCAGCCAGGACAGAAGGTATGGGTGTTGGAGCCAGTGGCCCCAGCAGCACTCCAAGACAAATGGTCTGGACCCCATACAATCCTGGAAAAGAAGGGAGAGGTCACCTACTTGGTCGGCCTAGGAACTCCCAGGAGTCCCCACAGGGTACTCCATGTTAACAGGCTTAAAGCATATGTTGACAGGGCAGACATGGGCTTGCTCATGGCTACAGATGAGGGACAGGAGGAAGAGAGTGACCCTCTCCCAGACCTGTTGTCTCAGAACCCTGAAGATGGCTCAGTTGAAGGAGTGACCCTTGGAGGCAACCTCACTGCCCATCAGCAGACTGAATGTAGACAGGTTCTACAATCATTTTCACATATGTTTTCCTTGATACCTAGTCAAACTGACTGGTGTACCCATGTGGTGGACACTGGTGACAGTCTGCCTGTAAAGAACAAGATTTACAGACAACCTGACCACGTCAGGGACTGTATAAAGGCTGAGGTACATAAAATGCTGGAATTAGGTGTCATTGAACCCTCAGAGAGCCCCTGGGCTAGCCCAGTGGTTCTGGTCCCCAAACCTCACACCAAAGATGGCAAGAGAGAGATGAGGTTCTGTGTGGATTACAGAGGACTCAATGCTGTCACCAGGACAGATGCACACCCTATTCCAAGGGCAGATGAGCTCATAGACAAACTAGCTTCTGCAAAGTTTTTGAGCACATTTGACTTAACAGCTGGCTATTGGCAAATCAGATTAGCTGAGGAGTCTAAGGCCAAAACAGCATTCTCAACCCCAGGTGGGCACTACCAGTTTGTGGTGATGCCCTTTGGTCTGAAGAATGCACCTGCCACCTTCCAAAGGCTGGTGAACCAAGTCCTTACTGGGTTGGATGACTTTTGCGCAGCATATCTGGATGACATTGCTGTCTTTAGCTCCACCTGGGAGGATCACCTGATCCACCTGAAGAAGGCTCTTGAGGCTCTGCAAAGGGCAGGCCTCACTATCAAGGCTACTAAGTGCCAGATAGGGCAGAGTAAGGTTGTGTATTTGGGCCACCTTGTAGGTGGAGGCCAAGTTCAACCACTGGAGAGTAAGATACAATCCATCAAGGACTGATCCCCTCCAACCACCCAGACTCAAGTTCGAGCTTTCTTGGGCTTGACTGGGTACTACAGGAAGTTTGTTAAGAACTATGGGTCCATTGTGACTCCTCTTAATGATCTGACATCCAAGAAGATGCCCAAAAAGGTTCAGTGGACAGTAAGCTGTCAAAAGGCATTTGATGACCTGAAGGAGGCCATGTGCTCTGCACCTATCCTGAAAAGTCCTGACTACTCCAAAGAGTTTATTGTCCAAACAGATGCTTCTGAGTTGGGTGTGGGAGCTGTGCTGTCACAACTTAATGTAGATGGTCAAGACCAACCCATTGCTTTTATTAGCAGAAGGTTGACCCCCAGAGAGAAGAATTGGTCAGCTATTGAGAGGGAGGCCTTTGCTGTGGTGTGGGCCCTGAAGAAGCTGAGGCCATACTTGTTTGGCACTCACTTCAAGATTCAGACCGACCATAAGCCCCTCTTGTGGCTAAATCAGATGAAGGGTGAAAACCCCAAACTGCTTAGGTGGTCCATTTCCCTACAGGGGATGGACTTTACAGTGGAGCACCGGCCAGGTACTGACCATGGGAATGCAGATGGTCTCTCCAGGTACTTCCACTTAGGACATGAAGACGAGACTGGTCAAGGCTAGTTTAATGTCCCAGCGTTTGGGGGGGGGGTTGTGTAGGAGAGTAGGGTCTGCTATCCTATGGTCACCCCAAATTTTTGCTTTTTGCTTCACTGGTTTTGGACATATTGAGGCTGTGGGCCTGCCAATCAGACCCCCAGCCTGCTGTTCTCTCTACTAAATTAAAACTATGCACCATAGGTGCATAACCAATTGGAAGTGGATCACCCTGTCAGCCCCTGTACCAGTGTACACTAGGTACCCAGGGCATTGGTGTACCCCAGGCCTGCCAGGGGCTGAAGCATGTATTATGCCACCCCAGGCTTGGCCTAACAATTTGACACAACTGGCTGATCACTCAGCTGGGGTAAGTTGGTGTAATCACCTCTTACTTAGGTGTAGTATACCTATACCTAACCTTAAATGGGACACCTGGTAACCTATAAGTCACTCCTATGGCAGGCCTTAACAATCCTGAAGGCAGAGTGCTTGGTTCCATGTGAGATGGTGCTCTGGCATGAGCTGAGCCTGTCTGCCGTGGTCGGAACAACTTCCTTCTACTGTTTCCAGATATCGTCATACCATATACTCTTAAGTGCATTATGAACCTCGCGGTTAAATGCTATCTTTGGTTTGGCTTTATCAAAACATGTCGAGTAAGGTGTCATACGAATTGGAATACTAACCCCTCGCCAATTCTGGCGACGGGGTTAGCATTCCACCCTTCTAGAGGGACACAACATGTACAGTGCCTGAAACCCGGGCAAAATCAGACATAGCCTCAGCTCCACAAAATGGATGCTGCCACCACAGACACAAGTCTGCCCTCCTGCTGCTGGGAGTCCTTCCAGCTTGGGAGGTGTGGACAAAGGGTTTCCTGCCAGGGGAGGTGCGTGCACCACCCCAGACAGGATTTTGTGTATTGGTCAGGTAGGGCTTGAAAGAAACCAGACATGCCTGTGGCTCACAAGGAGCCTCGGTGCATATGCCAGTTCAAACCGGTCCTGGGGCACACCAGTCCCGGGCCTGGGGCGAGCTGGACAAAGGATTGGGGGTGTAACCACCCCCCTTCCTGGTCCCACCCATAGGGAGGGACCTAGCAGGTAGTCCGGCCCCTAGAATCCGCTTAAAGGTAGGAGCTGTGTCGTAAGACTTCAGACATCCTGGAATCAACTTAACACTAAGAAGAAGACGGGAACTTCGACGCTCTGCTGCACAGAGGACTGAAGCCAATCTCCCCTGTGGTCAGGGAGTGACCACCTTGCTAACGCAAGCACCATCCAGCGAATCAACGTCTGCTTTGCCGCCGCCTCCCGCCGGAGCCCAAGCCCAGAGACTGACAAGACCTGGACCTCCAGACCTCTCACCGCCCGATCCACAGTCCCTGAAAAGAGGAGACCCGTGGAGGCACCGAGACACGTGGAGCCAGCCATCTTGGAAAGACTACGACAAGCTGACAAGTGCAACAACCGAGGCTCCCTCCAAGTTGTGCTTTGGGATCTGAGAAGCCCAACACCCGAGCAGCATCTGCACCAAAGGTGAGCCCTCCAGCATCTCCACGATCTGCGTGGGGCCCTTCTGCATTTTGCCACTCGACGCGCCTAACCGGTTGCTGGCCCGCTGGCTAGTAGCCATCTTGGCGACGAACTTTACGACCTACACCGCTGGTCTGGTTGCTCCAGACTGGCCCTTGCTCCCCTCCAAAGGAGCAGTCCTGCTGACCTTGCTGGTCAGAACCATCAGCTTATTTCCTTTTCCTACAACAACTGCTTTTGCCAAGGCTTGTTTGCTTCGATCAAGTCGCCGACACCGCCGACAGCGAGAGCCTGCGTGGGACAGCTCGTGACTCGACTCCTGGACGTCGTCGACCTCCAGGGACCACGTGGCTGCAGAGACAAGCTACACCTTTCTTCCTGTTTGCACCCGACATTGCCTGGTACCCACCTGGTGCCACGCTGGTCACTGGCTAGTGACTGTGAACACTGTCCCCTCTGCTTACAGGTCTTCAACATCTCCGATCCACTCTTGGATCCACTGCATCTCTCCCGGACCGACCGCCTGCAGCATCTTTGTCTTCAAGCTCCACGGAACAGATAGAAGAAACCCGACGCACTTCGAGGCCTATGCACCCGCTTCCTGTGGGTGAGGTAAAGCTGGCACACCTGTGCCCAAGTGTAGTATTACATCTCTAGTGCCTGTGTTCCAAATCTTGAGTTCCTAGTCCATCCGGAAGATCCTCTTTGCAGTAACTTTGTACTTTTTACGCACCCATTGAAACCTATGGGAGCACGCGTGTGACTATTTGCTCTGCACACGCCACCCGTGGACCTCCTGGTCACTAACTGACGTTAGCTCCTTGTAGGCCCAGCGATTCTAGAGGCCCTAGGCCTTTTCCCTTTTCTGTTCGTGGTACTTATACCACTATTTTAGTATATGGTTTGAGTGGCCACCAGGGCCTATCCATATAACGTGCAACTTCTGTGTATTCTGTGATAATCTTGTTTGACGATTTGTGCTCCTGTGCTCATAAAGAGACTAGGGGTTACTTTGAGAAATAAATACATATATATTTTGAATATATATCTGTGTGGTGTCCTTTCATTGGTATAAAAGGGGGTTGCATTTGGTAAAACAGCTGGCTTAACACGTTTCACGAGTTTAGCCTCAAAGACTGCTTAGCCTACGCTACCACTAGGGCAGCTGGTCCGAAAAGGTTGACTTACAACCACACCATAAGGGTTGCTTGGCATGGTACAAGGTGATCACTTTAATTAGTGAGCATCATATACCAGGCTAACTTCTCACAATGGGTGATTGGATGAATAACAAAGGCTGCAAGATGTAGCATTAAAAGTGTGTGTGCGCGTGTGTTTCAATATATACTATATACATCCTTGGGAAAATGATTGCACCTGGATACCTCTCGGGGTGATTAGCGTGCTACACAAATACTGATTGATTGACCGATAGCCAATTTGACACTTTTTTGTTGCACATCACAACGCGTACTGCCTCTATTTGATATCCATGTGCCATTGTGAGTTATTGCACCTGCTTCTTAAGCTTTGATGTGTGTGTTGGCAGGGTAAAGAGGTGTATTTATATATTTTCTTTGTGTGCTGTAGGAAACGCAGCAAGCAGTGGAATTATGTGGATATACTTATGTAGTATTGAGTGCACCTAAATTATGTGACGTGAGACTGTGTATCATGGAGTGTAATTTTGTGGAGTGTTATTATGTGTCGAGGAGTGGTATGTAGTGGAGTGGAATGATGTGGTGTGTTGAATTTTGTGGCATGATGTGGAATTGCAAGGAATGTGTGGCGTCGAGTGAAATGATGCCAAGTGGAATTATGTGGCATGGTGTGGAGTGTTTTTATGTGGATTGTTATGTGGTCTAGAGTGTATTTATGTGGGGTGTTTTATGTGGTATCGAGTAACGTGTAATTAGATGGAGTTGAATTAGGTGGTGTTGAGTGGTATTAAGTGTAGTGTAAATATGCTGCGTGGTGTGGAATTGTATGGCGCTGAATTGTGTGTTGTGGAATTGCGTAGCATTGTGTGGAATTATGTGGAATTGAATGCCTGTTGTCTATGTGGTGCAATGCTGAGGGAGCCGTCTTCATGAAAGGTGAAATTATGTTGTTTCTCTTTTCTGTCCTCTCACCCCCCTGAAACTGGCTAAACAGTGTGAATGGATCCACCAGCTGTTTCTGCCTCCCCTGCAAGAGATGCTGAGTCTTGAGATGACTCCAGCTTCAAGTGGCTGGATTTATCACCGCTTTGACGTTTTAACGTGGGCTCTGCTGGGGGAGGCGGGTATGGTGACCTAAGGCAGCTCGAGGTTACTCCTTTGGGGCTGAGTTCAATGAGGCATGCATTGACTCAGGATGTTCTATTGGGAAAGTTAAATCTGCTTGCCCTTTGTTTTACAGGGCTTAAGAGGCGGTGGTGAAAATATATGCGTGCAACCTCTCAAGAGCTCAGCCCGCCTTTGTTGCTGCTGACTTTGGTGTGGAATAACACGTTCTGCATCGAGTGTGGTGCAAATTATCAAGGCCTCTAATAACCAACTACAAAGCAGCCAAAAGCGTACACTGATTGAAGTTCATCCATGTCAAATGTAGCAAAATAACGCACTTACTGCGTCGTGTCGGGTATGGTTTGCGAATGTACTTTAATTACTAGAATCGGAACAGCAGCTGTAAGGAAGGGAGCATAGTGAGACCGAAGCGAGGTCTCTGCACCATAATGGAGCTTTCTCTATTTAATTACAGTGAAGCACTAATTGTATAGCAAGATGGTTTCATACCCACCCCTTCTATTGAATCGGCCACTCCTGGCTAAATCGACAAAACATTAAAAGTATGGCTTCTTAAATCGTTTTTACGGCACATACTTGTTGGCGGTCTAAGCTCGTCACGGCATGCCTCGTCACGGCATGCCTCTGCCGAGGGGTACTCGCAGCTTCGCCAATTTGGCCTCCTGGTACAGAAACACCGTTTTTAAATTAAAATGCAAACCACATACGCGAAGTAAGTTGGATGTTCCGACAGTACGTGCGTTGCAACAATTATTTACATGAGTTGGTGTGCGTGGAGCTTTGCTCTAATGAGGGAAGTGGCCGTGATTTACAGAAGCTATGCTCTTTGCCAACCTGTAACCAGTGAGGAGAGGATGTCGTCTGACTGCTAGACTGCCGACTTTGGTGCTGGAAACCAGGGTTCGAGCCTCGGGGTTGCGGGAACATCCTGTGATTCTGGGCAAATCACTTCATCTCCCCGTGCCTGATTGTGTCCTTGTGTAAAGTAACCGGTGCTCGTGTAAAGCGCTCCAATACCTTCGGGCAGTGGTCGAAGTGGGGGAAAAAAAGTAGGGGAACTGTGGGCGGAGACTCAGGGGGCAGGAATAACCCAAGGATTGGATTAGTGGGCGGAGTCGGAGGTGTGGCTAGATATAGCAAAACATACCAATTTTTGAACGTTTGGCATTTCACTGACCAGTTACAGCTTATAACGTTATTTAATTCAAAGAATCAATAAACATGTTTATTTGAGGTTTAATATATAAGTTGTTTATATTTAATTCATTTACAATGTGGGACATGTTTCCAATCACAGAATATTCCAAATACGCTTATAAGTGGAATCATAAGCCATTTGTCTCCCAGCCATGCAGTTTCTTTCATCTGCACTTCTCCTCCCTTTTTCTAACCATTTCTGAACATAAAATTCAGGTTTAAATTCTATGACAGGTGGCCCCACGATATTTATGAACATTGTAGAAGACAGACGATTGATTGATATTCTGTTCCGCAGTGGTGTGAGCACATCATTCATTACACTAAAGCCCCGTTCACATTCAGCAGTTGAGGTACAAAAGGAGTTTATAATGTGCATTAATGCTTTCAGAGATGCAATTTTTATTTTGTTTGTACTCTCTGAAACCAAGGATGTACTGCCTGGTATCAAATACATGCAACCTGCTACAAAGGTTTTGTAATTCTCCCTCACCGTATAAGATGTCTACTGGATCTGGCCAATAAACTGGTTGTAGGAGTTTCATTCTATGTACTAACTCTTTGTATTCCATTTCGTTATTGTTTGTGGTTGTGCATCTAGAAACATTTGATGCATTAGACATTGTCATCCTTTTTCGCAGGTTATTTGCTAAGCTCCTAAAGAACTGTGCCCTATTGATGCTAACACAGCCTTTGTTCTGTTGCAGTCCTACACCAGCAAACTGCCTCCGTTCAGCAGCATCTAATGCAGTTGTAGCAAACAAAGGGCCCAGGTGCATCAGCCATTGATTCAAACACTAAAATCTGCATCTGTATTGAACGATCGGCCTCATATATGGTCATATCACGCCGCTGCAGCCTTCTGGATAGGTCACCCAATTCTGTGAGAGCATCATATAAAATGCCCATATTTTCAACAAACACCAGGGAGGTTAATAAACGGTTTAAACCAGCATATTTCCTCTGCTCAATGTCACTCCTCGTTGAGTCTTCGGAAGATTCCATGAAATGTTTAATAAGTCCTTTGTAGTTATTCCAAACAGCTCTCACAGATCTTTCACTTGAGGACACCCAACGTATATCTAGCACCTTTCCAATTGCCAGAAGTCTTACTTCTACCTCCAGAGCACATTCCCCAAGCTCTCTCTGATTTTTCGGAGAGGCATGGTAGGTGGTATATAGTTTATCCAAAAAAAATTGAGCTGATTAATGCCTGCGACTTCTTTACAAATATCACCCACAGCAAGCTCCAGCTTGTGGTTAGCACAGTGCCATACACTCAACTGTGGATATTTCAGTTTCAGAAGAGTTGCCACACCGGATTTCCTACCTATCATATTGGAAGCACCATCTGTTACAAGCTGAACCAAATGACTTTTTAAATACTCATCAGTAAAACCGTGTCTCTCTAAGCATGCAAGTAAGGTATCTAAGATTAGATCTGCTGCTGTGCTTGGCAACTCAACAAGGTCCAAGAAAAAGGTCAGTGGCTCATTGTGTTTATCAATACATGCTCTTACACAGATAATTAGTGTGGTCAATTTACTATTTGTGAGCTTAGGGACATATTTATGGGAATGGTGGCGCAGGGCAGCACAGCAAGTTACTTTGCTGCGCTGCCCTACGTCACAGGGAAAGGGCGGGAATGTGCCGTATTTATCCAATATGGTGCATTCCGGTCTTTTCCCCCTGCACTGGCGCCATTTCGACAGCCTAGCTTCAACGCAGGGACACTTGCCCCATGGTGCAAGGGTGCCTCCTTTGCATGCAGGATTGTTTTTGTGCAGGAAGGGGCACCTTCCTGTACAAAAACAATCTTGAGAGTCTTTTTCATCTTTCTATGTGGGCTGCAGAATAAAGCACAGTTTGAAAGAGAGAAAAACAAGGAGAAATAAAGATATTTCTCCTAGTTATGCCTCCTCTGGGGCAGCGCAAGATTTTGCTGCATTCCCAGGATTACAAGTCCTTGTAAATCTATGAATGCGTCAAAAACCGTGGGGGTTGTGTGGGAGACTTTTATTATTGCAGGAAAACTACTGCGTGACAAAGCCACTGCTGCTCTAGGGTGTGCTGCTTTGTAGACCTGCCCGCAAGACTGGTGGTGAACTGTGGTGGACAGGGCTTCAAGTTTACCCAACTGGCCACCGGTAGGGTTCACCTGCTGGTGCTAAGAGACCAGGGCTTCTAAGGTCTAGTGGGGCCTTCTAAAGTCTATCATGGGTGCTCCCTCAGGAGTGGTCTGATGGACAAGGCATGAAGGCTGAACCAGGTTCCCCAGTTCCAAATTTGGTAGCTCTGGCCATAATGCCACATCCTATCCCCACCGAACACCCTTCTGCCCCACTGAGTGAAACTCGCACTGTCTTCAGCTACAACCCAATTCTGACCCCATTATAAGCACCTGGATGTGACTCATTTCAAATTATGCAGTGCCTGAAAAAAAGTAACAACATTCTGGGAAAAGCAAATACTCATAGGGAATGCAGGATTATGTAAAGCATGCAAAATATAAGCAGGAACGACATGTTACCTTAACGCTTTTACTCTCGTTCAGAAATCAATGAGTATTTTTTGTCTCAAACATTGAGGACATTAATATAGGGCTCCTCCTGTACACATGTGTTAAGCAGGGCTCAGAGACAAAGGAACTCTTCAAGAGAATCTGATCTGACTCACGGAAACCCACAAGGGCACCTTCTTATCCACAAATTGTGCACTCTTGATTGTCAGCGCCAGGATGCCTGTTAGGTGAGAGTGCGCTTTACAAGTGAGATAAATAAATAATTCTTATTCATGTCAGCCAGCTAGCTGCTCAAACATAGTATAGCACATATGTATTCAAGTGTCCTGCAAAGAAGAATGAGTGCAAATAAGTAAATGTGGGTGTGAATGATTGAGTGCCTGAATGTAACTGAGCATGAGTGAAAGAGTGTATGTCGATGAAAGTGAGAGAAAGTGAGTGAGAAGGAGTCACGTAGAGTAAGTGACACTGTAAGTTAGAATGAGGTAATCAGAGTAGGAAAAAGTGGTGAGACTGAGTGAGTGAGAATGTGATACCGAATGTTGAAGAGTGAGTGCAAGTGAGCAATTTTGAGTAAAAGGGAAAGTGAATGAGAATGAATAATGGGGGTAGTGAGCCTGAGTGAGATAACATGTGAGCAAGCAGGACAAAACACAGGCCTTGGCAAAGTGGAGGTAAATATTTACTTATGGGAGGAACATATTGTGCATCTTGGAAAAAAATGTGGTCAACTCCTGGGGATGTTGTTTTGGCACATAAATGGCTTTTGAGAGAATTTGTGTAATAATGGGGTGTTGAAAATAAAATGCAGTATATGACCCTATAGTTTTTTTTTCAAAATTATCTTGGGAGTAGCAACACCCAGACTGCAAATCCTCCGGGCCCTCCTTTATCTCTTCTTAGTCTTACAAGGCCCAGTAAATCGCACTCTTTTCCAAATCTCTTTCTAAATATTATCACTCTCAAAAACTGTTTTTTCTATGTAATTTTCCTTTGATGGGAAGAGGAGGTTTCTGAGGTGGTAGTATCAGGCAAGTGACACTACTTGGGCTCCCTCTGTTCGAGCCTTCATGGAGGATCCCTCTTCATTGCTACCTCCACCTGACCCCAGACTCTGCAACGCACTTCCTTACAGGCTTGATTATCCACTACTCCTCTCCAGTGCACCTTATCTCACAGCTGACCTTAGGCCCCTGCCCCATATCAGGCACCATCGGGCTCCACTTTCATTTTTCCCGGTAAAAAAATTAGTAAAATCACCTTCAAACTTAAAACATCGAATATAGCAGTAAATATAATTAGCACACACTTTAAATTATGTTCCACAGTAGCCCTTATGACCCGACTGCTAATTAAATAAACAAAAACAGAAAGGCCATGACAAGGCCGGCTTTAGCGCTGATGCGAAAGTCTTTTTTGGCGCCACACCAATAATCACTGCCATACGCCACAAGTGCTCCTCATCTCCCCATAGCCCCTCCCCCTCATCACCTCCTCCTCGGATTCCCTCACTGCCACCCTCCACCAGTGCCCCTCATTTTGCTGTAGCCCCTCCCCCTCATGACCTTCTCGTCAGAATCCCTCACTACCATCCTCCAGCAGTGCCCCTCATCTCTCCCTAGCTCCCCCCTCCCCCCCATGACCTCTTCCTCAGATTCCCTCACTGCCACCCTCCAACAGTGCCCCTCATCGCTCCATAGCCACTCCCACTACCTCCTCCTCGGATTCCCTCACTGCCACCCTCCAACAGTGCCCCTCATCTTTATGTAGCCCCTCTCTCATATGCATTTCATTTGTTGTGTAGCGCTACTCATATCAGTGTAGTGTGTGTCAGTACTTTACACCACGCACACATTATACAGAGACAACGAATCACACAAGTATGTAAATCAGCCTACAGGGAATGTCACATAAGCCAATGAGGATTACAAGGTGTATGAATCACATGTCATCCATACTGGTGGGCAGTTATTTTAAGAGGGTTTGGTCTGGAGAAGCACAAACTCAGGATTTAAAGAGTACTCTAGGGGTTGGCTTTACTGATAAAAATGTATATCTGCCCAAAGATACTCATTTTAGCAACATTAGAATAATGAAAGACTGGGGAAGTTCTAACTATATCACAAAACAAAAAACGCGAAGTTCTAACTATACCATTCAGGTTTGCATGCAGCTCTTTGATGACAGTTCAATGGTCACTGTCCTATGTTAGGATTGTAACTTCTGAACTGCAAGCAACACAAGGATCTCTGTCACAAAGACAGTAACCCACTGAGCTTCCACATAAACTACAGTTCATCTGCACTTAACTACTAACAGAGAAATGATTGCTCTCCAGCAGGATCATTAATCCCCAGCGTTATCTGGGCATTTTTTATTGTCTTATTGTTGTCCTGCATCGGCCATGATAATGATAAAAACGGATTAAATGAAGCACACACAAAGTACAGATCCTGCTGGGCCTGTGCAGAATTTAAAAAGAAAAACAAATAGTGACACATTCTCCTACCTACTCCATTAGTCAAACTTAGTGTCGCAGCCTGAAGTGATAAGCAGTTGCAGGGGTTGGGAAAGGTGAATCAAAATAAACAAACTTCTTTTCTCCTGCGCTGCTTAGAAAAAGAATATCCACGCAGCAGGACAGTCTGCAAAGGTTACCGCGGCCAAAGAAAGGATGTGTCGCCTTTCGCCATGCCCCTGTTGGAGATGAAGGGGTGAAAAAATAAACAAAGCCTCGCTAACATGTAAATGGTCTTTTAAAGACCTGTGAATTACTCGGGTGCGGCTGCGATAATCTCAAAAACTGTCTGTGTGCGCGCCCGGGGCGCACACACACGACGGGGGAGGTGTGGGGGGGCGGCTTTGAAGCACTTTGAGCCCCATGGCGTTTCGCGCCTGCCTTCAAGCCCTTCATAGAACCGGGCCTGAATTAGGGCAGTCCCGGGACGCTTTTTTTAAATCAAGAAGTAGGGGAACGGACTAGCATAATTTGTAAAAGTAGGGGCACGCCGTGCCCCTCCGTTCCCCCCCACTTCTAACACTGCCTTCGGGTCGAGTTCGCGTTACATAAATCTGTATAAATAAATAAAAAAGTGTATCACTGCACAGAATCTCCATGCTGCCAGCATGGGGGGGTTGTTACACTCCCCATGACTAACAGGCCTCCCTGTGTCGCAGTGTTGCTCTGTGTGCAGCAATATGCAATTATGTAATACATGGTGCCCTATAAATTATATGTGCACAGCGACAGTATATCAAGCACAGCATGTGGAGCAGGATGAGTACAACCAGCGCCACTGGGATTACGTGATTCTGAAGCTTTTTTTGGGCAGAATTAGGATTAACTGCAGTTGCCACATAATTTGTCTTCTGCTGCATAATTTTCAGATTTTAACAAAAAAATGCTTCTCCCGCTAACAGATCAAAATTTACTAAAATGCTGCATAGTGAAAGACCCTTGCCAAAGGTTCACTGGTCACCTTTCTGTAGGTTATTGCTGTATTTGAATGTTAAAGAGTTACTAATAGGGTGAAACCTTTGAGATAACAGTTTTAACATGGATGAAAATGACAACATAAAGTAGTAATACTGTAACAAAATATGCCACATAATTTGTACCTTTGTTGCTGCACAATTTTGTCAACTCCGCCACATAATCTGGTCCTCTCCTGCCAGCTAATTCCAGTAGGCCTGGGTATAAATGCCACTGCAATTACAAGTGTACGCTACTGCAGTGTTTTCTATATAATAATGGAATAACCACACTTGCCAAATAGCACCTGCCTTTATCATTTGCCGGACTCAGGAAAGCACATTTAGTTTCTATTCGAAAGGGATCAAAAGTATCTATAAACAAGCATTGGCATAACCAATAGGTCTCGCCTTTGGGACCTTATAAGTGTTTAGTCATGCAACAGTTGCATGACTAAATACTTATAAGGTCCCAAAAGCGAGACCTATTGGTCATGCCAAGCGGCCGTGCGGCCGAGTAAGTGAAAATTATCGTGATCGCGATCAAACATCAAAGAGGCCGTGCGGCCGCGAAAGTGAAACTAATTATGTAGCTCTAGGCTGGCCTGGTAGCACTTTTTGGAGCCCTCACAAAATGTCTCGCCAGACCAGCGCATGCGCTGCGTCAGGCGAGACCTAAAAAGTATGACACTATTGCCTATCAGAGTTAGTTGGCTACAAGCAGAGAAATGGAAAGAAATGCCAGTTTAACTAGTTGAGCAAATTCAGAGCATATAGGAGAGTTTGTAGAACAAGATCCTTTAGGAAGAATATAAGCCCATGCACACCTCAAACACTTATAAGACCAGGAAAAACATTTTCAGATAATTGTCTGTTCGGGTGAAGAAAATGCACAGCTTGAGAAACGTTAACATTTCATAGCAGTTTTATGCCCGCCGATTTCACACACCTTATAGATAGGAAATAGCGCTACTATCTGGCGAAAGGGTTTACTGGCCAGGAAGACTTCAGTTCCATGGACACACTCGTTCCATTTTAAATCAAAATTCAGACAATGCAGCAACCAGGCAGGTCAGTGAGGTTGCTGAGGAGAGGGAGAGTTATTTTAGCGGCTTGCATTTATTTAAACCTCCCCGTCATAAATATAAGCTTCAAATGAGAACTTATTGGGCAGCGAAGAAAGAGGAAGAGGGGACACTAGCAAAGGACTATGTTGGGCTAGGAAGCCCCTGATTGGACGCTATTGCCCTAATCGGATTATTTCAGCTAAATACTGCATTTTCTCATTACTTTGATGTGCAAGGCAGAGCAACGCTTTAAACTACATGTTTGAAATTAAAAGCAAAAATGAGCATGGAGGCACCAAGTGGAAAGGCAAGTAATAGGAAGGATTACAGAATTGAGACTCATGTCCGAGTCCTATTTCCCGAAGAGTCTAGATCCGTGCAATAGGCATCGTACAAACCAGACCATAGCTGCACTTGTCAGCACTCAAATTCACAAGTGAGCAGACAACCAAGAATTGTCTCTTAATATATTTTCCAGCTATAAAGGCTGTTTAAAAACGACAAAGACGTTTAACGCACTTATTACTCAAATGTATCTACATTTAGGAACATTTTGAGACAATGGAAATATGTCAATCAGCATTTAATCAGTCCTTTCTCCGAGTTAGGTACAGTAACGTTCTGCAGCATTTAAGGCAATGGTTTCCAATGACGGCCTCGGAGCAAAGCTAATGACTGCTGCAGTGTCTCCACCTCCCCTGCAAAGCATGGCCACTCTCAGCGACAGCAGCATCCATTTAGATTGCCTAGAAACAAGTAAATAACTGTTAGACCTGGCATCCTTGGTGTGGTTTTCCCATGTCTTTTTGCCTCTACCTCCTTTATTTTTGCTGTGTGCTGGATTCCGTTCTTGCCAGTCTAGAGGCTTTGGACACTTTGCCACTGATGATCCGTGCCAAAGTGAAAGTGCTCCCTCTGTAAATTGTGAATATGGATTAGTGTTTCCATGATTGGCTTGTTTGGCTTACTACTAAGTCCCTAGTACAGTGCACTGTGTGTGTCCAGGGCCTGTGAGTCAAATGCTGCTAGTGGGCCTGCAGCACTGATTGTGCCACGCACACAAGCAGCCTTTCCAAGGGGTCTCAGACCTGCGACTGCAGTGTCTGCGTGCAGTCTCTACTGCCAAGTCAACCTGGCAAGGGCACCCACTTGCCAAGCCTAACCTTCCCTTTTATTACATGTGTGTCACCCCTAAGATAGGCCCAAGGTACCCCTGTGGGAAGGGTGCAGTGTATGTGAAAAGTAGGACATGTTATGATAGTGAAATACAGTGTATTTCGTTTTTTAATATTGAAAGCCTATCTGTCCCACAGGATAGAATGGGAGTTTACTTATAACATCTTATAAGTATAACTGCCCATTGGGACACAATAGAAAGTTGGAGTTTAGTATGCCTGATTTCAGAATATAAAAATGCATCTTTTAGTAAAGATGATTTTTATATTGTGTGTTTGAAAATACCACCTTTTAGAAAGTGCGTATTTTCTTGCTTAGCCATCCGGTGTGCCTCTGATGGTTTGTGGATTGACAGTCTGGCTTTGGAGTGACAAGGGCTGTGGATGTGCATTCACTGTAGACAGCCACTGGGGAGGTTGAGGTGTGTCCTGCCTTTCCTGGATGAGTCAGGGCTGGGCTGAATAGACCTGGACTGCATTTAGAGTAGTGGGAGAAGATTTCCTTGCACCCAATTTGACTAGTCTACCTTACACAATGCTGTCTCCATCTCCTGCTGGGAAGCTTGACCAGGGAGGACGGAACTGGTTTTGACTGAGCACAGAGCCTCTCTGCCACAAGAGAACAAAGAGAAATTGACTAAATATCGTGCCCTCAGACCCCAGAACTTTAGAATACTTCTGGACTCAAGAGGAGCCTCTGCCATGGAGAAGATCTGGGAAAGCTGAAGGAGAAGTATTGCCCCTTTGCTGTGTGCTGTCTGGGATTGGCCTGCAGTGGCTGTTTCTTCCAAGGAGAGGAAAAAGCCTTTGCTGTGAGCTGTGTATCCTGCTTGAAGTAGAACTTGCCTCCTGTTCTGAAGTCTCAAGGACACAAAGATTTCACGACCAGCTCTCCTGAACTCCCTTATTGGGAGTTCGGACCTGCCAAGAGGTGCCTGTTCCTGTATTGGGCCTCTGGAGGTTGTTTCTGCTGCTGGGAGCTGAGAAAAGAGAAGCAACTAAAGAAGTGTGATGCATCCACACCCGTTTCCAATGCAACACCCCTGTGCGGGAAGAATTTGCACGCATCACAGCAGTGCCGCTGAGGGAACCGACACAGCGTCTGCCCGCAGCTGGAGAAATCGCCGCACGCCGAGTCTCATGCACCGATCCCTGAAGTCCGAGATCACCGCACCGACTCCGACGCAGGCTGTCCTGTGCGACTGCAAGAACCGATGCATCGGGAAAACACAGCTGATGTGCTCAACTGAAAGCCGTTTCCACCAGCACTTTGAGAGCTGATGCCTCCTGAATCCCCATCGCACCAGGGAGCAAAGTCTACAGCAACGCCGGAGCAGCAGTAAAAATCCCGAAGCATCACCTCCCTGGACACTAAGAAACTGACCCTTCACCTCCTCTTTAGTGAGGAACCTATGCATCACCGCCCCTGCCTGGCAGTAAGGAACTGACACATCAGCCCCCCTGGAGCAAGGAACTGACTCATCCCCTTCCCTGTGCGTAAAAGTCATAACTTGATAACCGTATGTTAGATTTTTTTCGTTCTGGTCTTGTTTGGTTTAGCTAAAGATGACTTATTTTACTAAACTGGTGTGGGGTCCATTTGTAGTGTTTTCACTGTATTACTGTAGGTGTGCACAATTGCTTTACACACTGCCTCTGAGATAAGCCTGTCTGCTTGTGCCAAGCTACCAAGGGGGAGAGCAGGGGTTTTCTAAGGGCGTAACTCCCTTACCCTAACTTGAAGCAAGGGTCCCTACTTGAACAAAGGTGCAAATCATTGCCAACTAGAGACCCCCATTTCTAACAACAACATACACTAAATGACATATTACTCACTGTATCCATACATGCAGACAAATAGAGAATGGCAAACTGTTCTAATTTCTTCTCTGTGATGTGGAAGCAGAGCTTCAATCCAGAGGGTGCCTGAAAGCCCTGAGGTAGGTTTCAAGGAGAACATAAGCAATTGATGGGTTTTAAGAACATCCTGGCGGTGGCCAAAGCCCGAGCAAAACAAAAGTTAATTACACACACACACACACACAGACCTAAAAAATGAATATGAAACCAGAAGCTATAACAAAGGAAGCATGGGCTTCAATAATAAGAATTCTCTTGCCTGAAACCAGTCCCGCGTCGGCTGCTTTGCACCACCCTGAGCTGGAAATAGAAAGAAGACAGCATAAGAAAAGGAAGAAACAAACAAACACAATATAAAGAATATGAAACCAGAAGCCCTGCGTCCGTGAAGTGGGCGCCTTGCTGCTATAACAAAAGCTTTGTGGGCTCTCTATAAGCATAAAATGAACCCAAATTTGTATACACACGCTACCCGCTCCGTCTCCAAAAGCACATATGCTATTTCCTGTAAAAAATAAAACAAATGCATATGAAACCTGAAGCGCGGCACACGAACGTTGTGCTGCTAAAATAAAAGCTGTGCGGTTTCAAAACATATAATTAAACAAACTTTGTGTCCACACGCTGCAAAAGTTATTGCCATCAGCTGAAATTCTTTCCCTTGAAAAACACCAAAACCCACCATTACAAAAACACTGGCAATAACAAATAAAAACAAGCATTTGCAATGCAATAGGTCTCGCATTTACGCAAGTTTGAGCTATTGGCATTATAAATGACAATGCCTTTTAGTTATGTTTTAAAAACGAAAACAAAAATAAAAGGCATTGTCATTTGCAATGTCAATAGCTCAAACTCGTGTAAATGAGAGACCTATTGCATTGTAAATGCTTGTTAATGTAGGGTAGGGTTGAGGTGGTTAGTCTTCCTCCTCGCTTTCGAGTCTTCGAGACAACTTTTAAAAGACTGTGGAAAGAAGCAGCTCAAGCCTTACTGCACTCCTGCTGTTCGCAATCAATCTCTCCCTTTCTCCTCTCACTGCCTGAGGCCCACCTCGGGGGGAGGGTGTGGGGATAGCTCTAACACCCCTCACCTCCAGTTACAAGCTGCGAGAGAACAGACTCAAACCGGCCAGAGCAGCTCCGGCCCCAGTAACACTTTCCCCCTCCCATGAGTTCCCACTTCAGCACTGCTCACACTAGAACCTGGACACACACAGTGAACCCCTGCTGAGTGACGAATTATCTTCCATCTGGGAGAGGAAACGTAATTAAACAAGCGCTGAAAGAACAACAAAAGTAGCAGCCACAACAGCAAACTCTGAGCTGGAACGCAATTTATTTAACTAGCGCCAACCAAGATGGCCAACTCATGTTGCTACAAAAAACGAAGTTGTTACCTTTGGTAACGTGACTGCTGCTTGTGTACTTATGTAAAGTGCTGCGACGCCTTCGGGTCCAACACAACTAACACCTCTGATGCAAGGTATGCGCCCCTGAGAGACTGTGTGAGCGCCAAAGGCAAACAGGAACAAACAAGAACACAAACAGCACGCAATAGTAAAAACAAAGTGCGGGCAGTCATTATAAAACCCACCGTCTCACGCCGTCAGTGAAAGATCCAATCCCGGTGGGCGTGGCCTAAAGCAGACAGGGTGGCAACCAGGAGGGACTAAAACCCCCCCCAGTGCAATCAACGAAGCATATTCAGCATAATAAGTGACGAAAACCGATGCGCGCCAATGACAATTGCAGGCGGAGCAGACACACGACTTCTGGAACCGTATACATTCCAAGAAGCCCTCGCATGGCGAGGGCAACGCATGCGCGCTGCTAACGCCAGGCGAGACCTAAATAGGAATGTTTTGGGTAGACAAAGCATGGATGAGATAAAGAATTAAATGAGTGACAAGAGACATTGCAGATGTAAAATAGACTGACATGCATTTCAGTGGAGGTGGAAGGATACAACCAAAAACAGCCTGTGTCTAAAGAATCCCGAGCCAAAGACTAGTGGGTGAAGAAGGATGAACCAAATCCCCATGGAGTATGTACATAATTCAGAATGTTTTCTCGAAATAGTGTAAACATCATTACACGTCAAACCTAAACATGCAACGGAATGAAGACCTGCTAAGAAAATGGGGGAATGGACATAAATTCCCCAAAAAAGGCAGAAGAATAATGCACACTTTTGCACTGTTGGCACATGGTTCCACCATTAGCCTCTCAACAATCTTATATTTGCTGCTGAGAAGCTAAGGGAATGGCAAGGTGTAGAAATATTGTCCTTCCACTGCATCATCCCGACCTCTGAGAAAGGGGGGTAGCAGAGCCATTGCCAGGAGTACCAAATAGGCTTGGGTGTAATTCTAATTATGCTGGAGTAATTTCAGTAATTCTGCATTACCCTTTGACACGGAATTTCCAACAATAACGTGATTACGTCTGCTCACGTAATTAAGAGTAATGTGGGGGAAAACAATCCTACTACAAGAGTACATTTAGCGACCACAGGTGTAGATTGAAGAATTGCATAATTCCAGTGGACATGGGTGCAGGTAAAATGGTAACCTAGAGATATAGGACTAATTTGAAGTTATTGTTAAGGTTAAGGTAAAATAAATGTAATCAATAGGACCAGGTTAAGGGTAAGAGATAGGATTAGGATTAGGAGATCTGAACGAGTTAAAGACAATAACGAGTTAATGCTGTTAGGGTAATTATATTTTTAGTGAAATGTATATACTGACGGAGGGGAGGCAAATAAGGCAAAAGTGATGAGATAGCGGTCAGTGAGGCCAGTGATGGCAGGAGAGGGATCGGTTCAGCCTCCACACAACAATGATAGGGCGCTAGTAGTCTGATGCCCTGCAGCACAAAATATTATCCTAGCATACTCAGGAAATAGTTTACTTCGCACTCTCACATGTAATCAAATAATGCTGAATGTGTTAAAGGTATTGATGAATTATTACTGATCGTCTTGTTTTATTGTAATTTAATGTATATTTTGCTTAAACTAACCAGTAAAAAAATAAATAGAAAAAATAGCAAGTCTGGCAACAATGACCCTAATATATCGGGTAGATTTGGGAAAAGTGCGGTAAAAAGCAAAGGCACACCTTAACGCCTCGTCTTTAAATACTATAAAGTTATAGACTTATTTTACAGCATCCTGTACCATACCCACTCTTTAAGGTATGCTCGCTCTGCTAAGGTTACCAGATACCTCCATGACACCAGGGCATCATGTTCCTAGCATACTTCCTCTCTTTTAAACCACTACATCTTTTTATATTAGTCTAATTGGTTCATTTGAGGTCATGGAGCTCACAAATCCCAGAATGCATCAGCTTGTAAAATGAAAGTCCACTATTAGAACATGGTATGCCTGGTGACAGCTTCCTATCCTTGGATATCCGCCCAGAATCCAGGCACAAGTACAATTAGTGAGAATAATCATTTTCAGAGGGAAGCACATACATCCAGTTTGAATATTCCAGGGAAAACGTTCTATGCCGCATTCTAATCTGGGCCACTTGAACTACACTACACAATTCTATTACCATGACATTGTCCATCTAATTATAGAGTTACCGCAATTGCCCTATAAGCCTCCATCTTCTACATATTTTCCAAATTACAACAAAAAATGTTTCTAGTTCAAGGGGATGAAAATGTGCTTTTTTACACGCAGCTGGTGATAGAGCGCAGTAGCAGGCCTGTTGGAAAGATTAAGTTGCCACCTTGTTGTATTCAGGTATTAAACGATTATAAAGAGATTAAACTTGGGCCCTGTGGTAATAATATGTGTTAAAATTACAACATTATGGAATAATAGTGCATCGGGAGAATCACATTTTGCCACATAATTTGTATTCTCATGCCTCAGAGAAAAACAGTATGATGCTTCATTGCCGCACAATTAAACAGGTCCTTGCTATAGTAAACTCTAAAGGCAACGCTGCTTCGTGAGTTGGTACAACAGGACACACATCACCCAAATCGTTTTACCATCACAACAATCTTTTTCACCTGTAAAGACTCATCTGAGAGCTGTAGAGGCTGCTTAGTTTATATTCATGATGGGACAGCCTTCTGCCACGATGGGATGATGTCAGGCAGGTGCGCAGGCACGCATTGCCTCCCACTGTCCTGTTCGCGTGCACGGAAGCATCTCTTACCATCCTAGTATGTCCGCACGCACTGACGCCTCACTGCGTTCGCTGCCGCCGCTCGGGTCTGTGGACTGCCAGCTGCACTGCTGGCCTCGCCCTAGGCTTATGAGAGAGGAGACAGCAAGAAAGGACGGAATTAACTTTCCGCCAAGGAAACTCCTCCCTTTTCCAGAGTGGGTGCCGGCTGCTCCGTCTGAGAGCGGAGTGCTGCAGTAATGTTCGGTTTATTTAGACTGGCAAAGACGTGGTCTTCCTGCAGATCCCTCCCTTCATTCTGTCTGCGGTGTTGGCGGCTGGAGCGTACGGAGTGTTTTTGAAGGCACTGGTTGTGAGTAGCGAGCGCGACTCCGTGGACACACTGTGTGCTTGTTGGCGTATCATTATCTCCTCATGTTCCAATAAATACTTGGCGTCAAGCGGAGATCTTTCTCATGCATTCAATCAAGGGGTTCTCATTGTTTTAACAACTATTATTCGCAACCTTTCTGAGTGAACCCTATGTACATTTACCGTGATGTAATGTATGTACATTGATTTACCAAAAAGTCTGAGTGGCGGGGATGGCATCATGCATCTTTTGACGCCTAAACGACATTAATGTTGCCCCTGCAGCGATCAGAAATTTTTGATCCAGACACTGGTCTCTAACAGGGGGGGCGGCGGCGGTGGCGAGGTGTGTGCGCGCGCATTAGGCAGCCGGGGATGCGGTGAGGGGGGTCGGCAGCGGCGGAGTGTGTACGCGCTCGTGTGTCTGTGCATGTGCGTCTGCGCAAGCGCGTCTCAGAAGCGCGTCCACAGACCCCGATCGCTGCACGTGCCCTGGTCTGTCTCCCTTGGGAGCAAACACGGCAACAATAAGTCTCGTTGGCGGCAGCGCTTCGCGCTGCAACGCCAGCGAGACCTAAAAAAAGAGTGTGCCGCAACTAACCTAAATAAATAGGAGGGAACGAGTATATGTAATAGTGCCAGTAGCCATGGGAGGGAGCCAAACACCAAAAGGAGGGACAAATGCAGCCAATGCACCACTGAAAAGCCAGGTTCTCAGAAAAGCACACAAAAGAACCAATTAAAAACGATGGGAGTACTTGAAACCCACAGAGGAGATACAGCATGTCGATAGACAGGGCATGCGCGCTGCCTAGGCTTGACCTAAAGATGAAGACTGAAATGACAAGCTTATTGTGTTTTATACCATCATCCAGGGTTGTAAAAGATGCTTCGGGCCCCCACCCTATTTTGCGTAGCGTATAGGATGGCTTACTTAATTAAGAATATTATTTTGTCCTTCCGCTTTTACCTTTCCTGAACCTACTTCCTATGCACAACCCCTTTCCAATGCCCCTCCTTCTTCCCTCTTTACCTCTGCTGTGTTCATTTGTCTCATTCCAACACATCTCACATCCCAAACACTCTCTACTGTGAACCCTTCTCTTCCACACACCTCTCCTCACTTCTTGTACTAACCGCTTTACATGTTACCTCTTTGGGTTCAACTGCGCCACTGATGTATGCTCGGACTAGCCCACATGCAGCTGTCTCTTCAACACTTCTGTGGTCATAGTCAGCGAAAGGGAGACAGCCCAACAGCTCCCCGGAAAGAATTTGCAAAGCCTCAGGTGAAAATATATTTGTCTTTGAGTGTTCACTTTCTACTCACAACAAGATTATTTTCAGGTCATTTGTTAGAATTTGGCCGCCTCCAGGGTAAGATTGGGATCAAAAATAAGCCCAGGCACGCAAAAAAAAGAACAAAAATTGGCCAACATTTGAGGATTGTGCATTTTTTTGCAAATTACTGCTTCAGTGTTTTAAGTATAATGAAAAGAAGGAAGAGGGGGGGTCTCTAAAAGGGGCATGTTTTCTTAACTTCACTGAGATAAAAAAAAATGTGAATATTGCCAGGACTAATTGTGCATGGATTAGTTCACAATGGTGAACCACACATGAATGTAAGTGAGGCCACTTCTGCTCCATCTGCATTCATTAATTGGCCGGCGAGACACTGGGAATGACACCTCTGCTCCATTGGTAAAAGTGAGGTATTAGAAGCCCATCTGCCTCCGGAAAGGTCGCTCAGGCAACCACTGGGCCACTGGCTGCATCTAAACAGCGCAGACACTGCCCAAATCAGCCATGACACTGGTCAAAAAAGCGTTTCAGAGCTGCAACCCAGATACCAGACCATCGCTTATTGCCCGAGTGCCCTCCTTACCTATCCGACCCTGGCTGCCTCCTATAGCCTCTTATTATGGCACCTTAATGAAGCTGCCTAAAGCAGGGCACAAGTCGAGAATACACGCGGGCAGACTGCGTCTACCCATTATTTTCACAGGGTGGACACCAACTACCCTGCCAAGAAGTTGGCCCCCATGGAACTATGCTGAACCTGTCCTGGTGTCAGACACCGGGATATATTCAGGAGTGCCTGCATGTTGTCTGCTTTTGTTCTGAGGAGCAACGTGCAGGCAGGGAGGAAGCTTATTAGATTCCAGCTGGGCCCATAACAAAGGCCAAAGTTAAGGGGTCATCAGGCCTCCTTTTGTTGGAGTATCCAGGTTGAGAGCTATCTGGAGCCTCACACCTAAATGCACCTAAATGCAAACACAATGGAGGAGATTCAAATGTATTACTTAAAAAAGTACTTAAGAGAGACATGCTTTAGACTTTATTCAGTCTCCCTGTATATAAGAAATATGCATGCACTACAAATAAGTTAGATGTGCTGGTTTGCCACAGTATTTACACAAATAATTTGAATGTTCCTCTGCCGGCTTCTCCCAGCCAGTAGGAGCCCAGGGCCCTCCATTGTACTCAATGAAGTGCTCCAAGTTCCAATGTTCTAATACTGAACGGCGGTAAGATGACAGCACCAGTCTATTTGAGGATTTCTGCAGTACTCATGTAACACTTGCTGAATACTTCAGAGGCTCAGAGTAGTAACGCCTTATTTACAACAAAAGACGTATTAAACACTGTATAGGTCTCATAACAGGAAAATCATTATAAACAAAATGGCAGATGCTAAAGAGAAAGACATTAAGAACGCATTAGATGCTAAAGATCAGAAAACCGAAGAAAAAAAAAAAAAAAGAACCGCCACTACCTGATTCACCCATAAAGGGAAAGCAAGACCGCTGCCAATATGGAATTAATCCTTCAGAAATTAAACTATCTGCATGATCTTACGCAAAGTCCTACAATTAACACTGACATGTTACAAAATGAGATGGTAGACTCAGGGGAGACATCAAAGCACTGGCTAACTGGCTTAAAGTAACAAATCTAGAATAAGTAAAACAGAAGACTCCCAGACTGCTCAAAAAAAGAATTCATCCCTACTCTATAGAAACGTGGAAGTGCTAGAAAGGGAAGTAACAGAATTGGAGGACTCAAATAGGCAAGGGAGCCTCAGAGTCTTTGGCATGCCCGAAAACTCAGAAGATAATATGGGTGGCTGTTCATTGTTCTTACAGGTTTGGATTCCACAAGCCCTTGGACTCACCTTTATCAAGGACTTTGCGATTGAGCAGGCACACCGGATTCCTCTAGACAATCGACCACTCTTTCATCACCGAGACCATTCATCTTTAGCCCTCTCAAATTCCAACATTCGGAAATGATCCTGGACTGTATGAGAAAAATTAAAAGGACTGAATGGAATAGGGCTTGAACAGGAATATCCCAGGAATGCTGAAGCTACTATCATGCCAAAAATGTTTACTCTCTTTGAAATCGATTTTGAAATCACACAACAGAACTTTCTCCTTTGTTGGCCCAATTACAATGAGTATTTTTCATGAAGGTAAAAATATGTTTTTTATGAACCCGCAGATCTTGATCAATATATTAAGACTACGCCGCTATCTCATATGTGCATATATTGGTTCTACGTATCAATAACTAAAGCATTCACTATACAATTAACTCCAGTTGGGAGCATGTAACTTTAGGCTGAACTGCTCACGTTTGATCTAAATACAAAACATGTGTAGTGGTTTGGCGTACCTTTAGTGTAAGCACAAAATAATTTTTATACACTTTGGTACACCTAGGAAGTAGATTACCTTACTCTTCTCTATATGTAGTATAGCATAGTTATCTGGTTGATCCATGACTCGAGAACACAGCGATGACAAAAATATTTCTTTTTACACAGCAAGCTGATGTGTACCCATACAATCAACATCCTTAACACTCTTCCTGTAAGTTCTGTGGATAACATAAAGTAACCCTCACTCTCTAACTCTCACAGTAGTTATTTTTCTTCAATAAGGCTAGAAATGTGATCATATATTGTAAGCCTAATCACCTTGTTCTTCCTATGGTATACTGTTTTTAAGTACGAGCAATGATAGTTTCCTATACAATGCTATGTCCCTCACATGTGTTTTGGAATGTACAGTTTGCGCAACTCTCCCAATCAAGGTGGTAACTAGTAGATTAATAGTGGAGACACAATACATGTCCTTGCTGAACATATATATACAATAAACAGACACCCATGTTTTCAAAGTTAATTCCTTACATTCCCATAACTCGTTTGTGAGGAATTCACAAACTATTGGTTCATAGACCAACAAGTGTATAGTGGGTGTCCTGGTTGGGCACCCACCTTTAATTAAAGCTGGCCCATGGGCAGGAGGTCCCTGGGGCCAAAAAAGGCTGGAGGAGAGGGGAACGCACGGCCACCTCACCTTTAGGACAAGTAGTTCTCCTGGGGGGTGAAGTCCCCAGAGCCTTTTAATGGCTCAGGGAGGAGAGTGGGGCGGCCCCTCCCCCTTTTTGCAAGTTTCAGACCTATGGGTGGGCTCCCCAGAGCCTATAATACACATAGCCTCCTCCCCTTTGAAATATATATGGCCCCAGAGGGTGGGGTAACCAGGGTCACGACAGGCTCTACGAGGGAGGCCATGTGGTCTTCGTTCGTGATGTCATCCAATATATCATTTGAGATGTCATCAGTGATGTCACAAAAGATGTCATAGAACATGTCATGAGTGAAGTGACATGTAAGGTCATAAGGAGTGCATGGCAGGGGCACAAGTTATAGTTAGCTCTGCTGACTTTAACAATAGCTTGTCAATTTCAGTTTTTAAAAAACGTCAACGTTGCCACTGACATATTCACCTATTTATAATGTTAATGTTCAGTAACAACGTAATGTTTTAAAATCTAAATAACACAGAAATTCACCAGTTATAGTCATTTCAAGTAACTATAACTTGTGCTCTTACTTAACTATAACTTGCGCCCCCGCCATACAGTTTTCTCATCAATAATTTCACTGCAAATGCAGTGGCGTAGCTGGGGTGGGTGGGGGAAGCACTGTTTTTGGGGGTGGCGGAGGTGAGCAAGTCGTGTCTGTCGACTAACACCATCCCCTCGCCCCCGAGAACATGTCGTCTGTCGGCCGCCAAACCCACTCCGGAACTAGACATCCGTTGGTCGCCACCCCCCACTCCGACTCTTACCTGCACCGGGCAGCAAACTTAGGGTCCGCCCCGGGTTGCATTAGGTCTAGGTACGCCACTTTGCAAATGTTGCAGTGATATCAACGATGCCATAGAAGATGTCATGAGTGATGTAATATGTGGGGTAATTAGCATGGCAAGGGCGCAAGTTATAGTTACGTTAGGGCACAAATTATTGTTACTTGCGTTAACTATAAGTGGTGAATTTCTGTGGTTTTCAGAATTTAAAAGGTTACATTGTTACTTAACATTAACATTTCAGTGAAACTCTAGTTCTTTTTATTTTTTAAATAAAGTAAGTGCGCTGCAGGCCATGCGCAGTGGGGGGGTTGGCTGCATGCGGGAAGGTTGGCCTATGGCCAGGCCCTGCAGCTTTTTGTAGAGATTCGTCAAACATTCCCAAAGTTAATAGCAACATAATAAATGCATTTCCTATTTGAAACACGATCCTAACTTTAACTACTCAGTGGCGCCCGCCACTGGGTGATATATATATCTATAAATCGATATTAGCAAATGCATAAATGATTTGATTTAGTGCTCTCGGTTTTGGATGATTCTTTTGATGAACTGTGTTGTGCTGGCTATTTCTAATGTGTAGAGCAAAAAGAAATGAATTCTGGACCACATCAAAAGGTTCACTGTTAGGCCAGCCATAAGGAATCCGGAGAGTGGCTGGTCATCAGGCTGGGAGTTGTCAGCACCCTACAACACATGACATGTGACAGAGTGCCTCATGATGGGGGCCGCCCTGCAAGCAATGTCTTCTGGAGAAAGACAGTTTATCACTGGTTTTATTTGGCTTGACATAAAACTGGCAAAGAGACTGCCAACACGCTCCTTTTTTCTTAGAAGGTTAGCCTCAGTGAATAAGAGGTTCAAATGTCTAGCATTTTAAAGACAATAAACAGAAAGTCAGCGCCAGTGCTACGGTGAGGACGCAGTAGGCAGCTGCCTTATGATGTCACCACAAATGGCCACACGAAAGTGCTACACTGGGTTGGTTCCTATTGAAGAGGGTAATCCCTAACTGCAAAATCCTCTTTTTTTATAGGGCTCCTAAAACTCCTTGACTGGTATGGCAGAATGTACACGGTAAAGCACAGACATAAACAGAAAGTGAATCCTAAGTGAGTCAAGGGAGCACTGACAATCCTATGGCAATCTTTAGCAGCATATGAGAACACAAACAATTTCAAACGATTCATTTAGGATGCCGGACAATGATACCTTCTTAACACTGAAGAGATTCAGTTATGTTTTTAGGATTATCCTTTTTTCGTGCAAAAAATGTCAAACCATTTTCTTATTGGAAATCTATTTGATCTGGAACCAAATATTAATTGCCTTTATCTGACAGTGAGGTGCAGCCCTAATTACCACCAATTTCCGCTAAGTGGAATGATCGTCAAAAAGCGTGCTGATCCCTGTCCCCTTGCCTGATCGAGCTTGCAAACATTTTGTTATGTGAGGCTGCTCCTCCCACCACCCCAAACACAAATAACCAGAATTGGAAGTGTTTTAGCAGTTCAGAAAAAACCTTAGTATCAATCTTCCCTTCCTGGAATGAGCACAGACACCATGTGCTTCCGGGACATACTCCTCCTACTGTGAATGTTCCAGAGTGGGTGTAAAGACTGGTGTGGTCTAGAAGGACTTGTATGGCGCCTGCATGGTGCAGCAGCTGCATGGGTGGGATTTCCTGAACTGAAAATGGCAGGTGTGGAACTGCCTCTGAGGAGCCACCATTTGTTAACATTGGGGGGAGGGTCTTGCACAAAATAGGTTTAGAAACACTTTTACATTTACTAATGCTAGTAAGGAACCTGCCCTGAAGTGACACAATCCTACACCACCATGTGGACCCGCCATACAACAGCAGGGAGCGGCCATAAAATGCAGCCGGCCAGTGCAGGATTTGCCAGTCTTGAGTTACTTGCCAGTCAAATGCTGCATTTAGGACATCACTTTTAGAAGGATGAAGCCCACTTGGACCATATGGACCCACTTTAGGGTCACGCCACTTATACAACCAACCGGGGGAACTTGCGTATTCTGGGCCTCAATATCATCCATGTAAATGTGGAATCCACAAGACTTTTTCAGCCGTTTGTTCAGGAGTTTCAGACAGATATTAAACATTATTGACAGCGAGGAACTATGAGAGACCGCACCCGTCACAAAAGTACTGGAAATACGTGACTTGTGAGGCTCAATCGACTAGAAAATAATAAAACCAACCAAAAAACAGTCAGCAAAGCCCGTCTTCTCATTCAAATGTTGTAGCAGCACATTTTGAGGTGGCAGAGATGTCAAACAATACCAGCAAAGCAAATGATGTTTTTTCAGATAATCTGAAGAGATAACCCCTCAAATTTAAGAGTCACATCTCTGTCCATTAAAGTGGAAGGAATCCAAATAGCCTATCTCTCAGTAGTAGATTTTCTTCTAGAAGTTATACAAGCTTATATATAAAGACTTTTTCCCAATAATCTTGGCCAGCAGGAAATCTTCCATGGAGCGAAAGCTATCTTGGTCCATGGGGTTGAGTGATGTTTTTTCAAAGATAAGTTAATTAAGGTTATTCTCAGATACTTTGGGAAACTGTTTTCAAACTGACTAGGACTGGTACTACAGACTGGGTGCAATCAAATTGCATAACTGAAGGGCAAGGGACAGAGTGAGGTTAATATTGTAGCCTTATAGCCCGACCGTAGCGGGCTGTACTGGCCATTAAAGGCCCGCTCCAGCCTTAAAGGCCCGAGCCGAAGGGAGCGGGGCTTTAACAGCCAGTATAGCCCAGCTACGAAGGGCTATAAGGCTATTAGTACATTCTGCCACTAGAGGGCAGAATGTTCTAATAAATAAAACAAAGGTCTCTCGGAGCCCGAGGGGATTTCCGAGAGGCCTTTGTGAAAACAACATTGGAATGTTGCTTTGCGGGCCTATACTGGCCAGTAGAAGCTCGGAGCACTCCATTGCGTTAAATGGAGTGTTTTACATTCCAATGTTCTAATATAGCCTTATAGCCCGCCGTAGTGGGCTATACCGGCTATTAAAGGCCCGCTCCAGCGTTAAAGGCCCGGGCCAAAGGCGAGGGACTTTAACAAGGGAGCGGGACTTTAATAGCCGGTATAGACCAGCTACGAAGGACTATAAGGCTATTAGAACATCCTGCCACTAGAGGGCAGAATGTTCTAACAAATTAAACAAAGGCCTCTCGGAGTTCGAGGGGTTTTAAATCCCCTCGGGCTCCGAGAGGCCTTTGTGAAAACAACATTGGAATGTTGCTCTGCGGGCCTTTACCGGCCCGTAGAAGCACGGAGCACTCCTTTGTCTTCAATGGAGTGCTCCACATTCCAATGTTCTAATATTAAAAATACTCTACTTTGGGAATGGGTCAATAAGTGATAACTTGAAGGTGAGTACTACTGCTTGTAGCTGTTACTTCCTTTCCAGACATTACAGAGAGATAGGAATAGATGAGTCCTCTCCTGGGGAACAAATATCTATCTGAATTGTCATGAATGCCAGCCTTATGGCCTGAACTTTTTTTTTTTTGGGTGGGGGAGGGGAAGTAATCCTGAACTGAGCTGAGACATAAGGTGAGGGAAGTGTGCCATCCTTATTTAAAATGCAGTTGGTGACCGCAAGCATGCACGTGGCACAGCACATCTTCCAGTGTTCTTAATTGCAACTATCTGCAGGTGAGGGGGAGGTCTTAGAGAACAAGTGATTCGTTGGTTGACATTTAGCTTACAGATGTTACGAAAGCAGACTCGAGACATAGCTCACTGTCTACGACTCAGCAAATGCAAGTGGATGATACTCCAAACCAACTCATACGGAGTCATTCTCAGGTAGGGAAAGGCTGGCGGTCCTTGCAGGGCTCTTTGATTTTAGCATGTGGAAGCAGGCACGTGGTGAAATTTGCCTTATTCTGGCTGTTATGTTGAACATCGGATGGCTGTGGGGTAGAGTCAACCACTTTTCCCTAACTAAGCCTCCCCATCAACTGTTTATGCTAATACACTGTCATATTCTTACTCAACACTCCCAAAACCTGATGCATGTCATGTGACATAGGAAGATAATCAATCGATCTAACTGCTAGCCTTGCTAAGTGCACCTTACCTGCCCAATATTACAGGAAGTGCAAGTGAAGATATGCTTTACAACACAGCGGCAGTAAATTTAGATCAAATTGGTTCTCACAATCAAACCAAATTTTATTGTGGAATAGCTAATAGTCCTCCAACAATCCTCAAATGAAGGTAGAATAAAAAATAACTGATCACGTGGGACTGGACTGTCCTTAGTAATCAAAAAACAGAGGAAAAGTATTTTTGACAAAGAAATATTAATCACAGTAAACAACAACTTTAAAAAATGTCTGACATGGTCATCGGACTGAAAGACAGTGTGTGCAAAACAATAGTAGAGAATCTCAAGATGTAGGTGACAACAAGCGAGGTACAATTTTAAGGACAGCCAACAATAGGTTCCGGCTCTGAGGACACATGCAAAGGTAAGTGTCGGGGCTACAAGGAGAAATTACAGGAACCACGGGCTGAGATGGTAAGAAGTTGAGTTTATTCTCGGTGAAGAAAATCAGCACACAATGTCTCCCTGCATATGGTCCAGGCTCCGCTGCCTCACCTGAAGAGCCAGGAACACCCACAGAGCAACGTCGAAGGCAGATAGAACATCATAATTAAACATTCCATTATTTAAAGAGTAAGCCCCAAAGAGAATCCCATAACAACAGGGCTGTGATGTCCATGGGATCAAGAGACTAAAGAGGCAAACTTCTACAAGAAGCCAGAAATAGAATGAAGGTTTTATGTACGAGTTAAAAAGCTCTATTGTTCCAAAATTTGAGCCCTAACACTCTCATCCGGAAAACACACTTCTTGTTTCTTCAATTAAGAAATTCAGATAAATAAGATACCTGCCATATTCAACCACCTAAACAAATGGCAACACATTATTAGAGCTCAGTAGCATTATAAGATGTAGGGCCAGATGTAAGACCGTTATTGCATGTGCAAACGGGTTTGCGAACCCGTTTGCGCATGCAAAAACAGCATGGGCCATGTACAAAGCCTATTTAGCGAGTCGCATTTTATTTGCAACTTGCTAAATAGGTTTTGCGACTCGCTATTAGGAAGGGGCGTTCCCTTCCTAATAGCTTGCACAAGCCCATGTATGAATGTTTTGCGTCCGCAATTGCGGGCGCAAAACACTCGCAAAATACCACCCTCTTCAAGAGGGTAGTAATGCACTTGCAAAAGGGCAAATGCATTGGAAAATATTTTTTAAGGGCAGGCAGTGGTCCCACGGCCCACTACCTGCCCTTAAAAAATTAAACGAAAACGTTGAATTTTTTTCATTTTTAAATACATCTTGCTTTCCTTTAAGGAAAACGGCTGCATTTAAAAAGAAACTGCTTTATTTGAAAGCAGTTCCAGACATGGTGGTCTGCTGAGCCCAGCAGGCCACCATACCTGGAAAGGCCTGCCATTCCCAATGGGGCCGCAAATTGAGAGAGGCACATTAATATTCATGATCCTCTCAATTTGCGACCCCATTGGGAATCGCTAACAGTGTGTTACACACTCTTGTACATACAAAATAGCACCTCGCAAATTCTGGGTCGCAAAAAAACTCACAATTTGCCTCTTGGAAAGGTGTACTTACATGATGAATGGAGATAGTTTGTTAGAAAATATTTTCTTTATGATTTGTCTGTCAGTCCCTTTATCCCCTCCACTCTCTTGTCCCTTTTGTCTGTGACTAAGGATATCGGAGCAAGCACAACAGAGAAGTGTTATTTATGATTCATTAATGCAAATGCTTTAATATGAGGGCAAGTGTTTCAAGGGAATAAAGTGAGTTCCAAACTCTACTTGCTTTACCAAAACAGTGATCCTCGAGAAAAAATTGATGACCCAACTGAGAAACGTAAAACAAAAATGTGAAACTACTAATGCTTTCTTATGTTGGGCATAATATTTTCACTTCTAGCCACTGGATTCAGCCTAAAAATGTCCAAATGTCTTTGCCTCTCTATCTAGCTGAAATAAATCAGAGCAGATAGAGCCGACATGGAAATTAAAAAAGGCTTGCAAGTGTTATTTTGCCATAATTGTAATGCTGAAATAACAAGAGCGCTGGCATATTTGTATTCCTAAAGTGATCAAAATGATGTTCTAAAGAGACCCATTACAAGAGGAAAGCCTATACAGAGTCCTTTCATAATCCGTATCTGACATAATCTAACTCATCCTAAAATTTAAACTTGGCACAACAGGCGCCTGGCCATAGGCATGGTCTGGAATTATTATGATTTTGCTAATGAGAACATTACCATGATATGTTATGTCACTCTATGACACCAAATAGGACAAATATATTTCTTTGGCATTTTGTGCCATGATTAAATAGATGTTTTTATAAATGCTCACACACCTGCATCTGTGAACGATTAAATAGTAAAATTTAGTTTTGGAAACAACTTCTGCGACCACGATCAGTCAATGTTTATGTATTTTAAATTTGGATCTACTGAGCAATTCTGTCTCCTTAGGGGCACTTTATTACTCTGTAACTCCTAGAGAAGCGTGTAATGGGGCAGAAAAGGAGGGGTGTGTGGAGTGAGAGGGCTAGAACAGAAACAGGCTGTAGTAAAGGTAAAGAGTGTAAGAAGGGAAAACTGTAGCAATGTTGAAGAGAAAGAGAGCCTGAGTTTGAGTTAGTGTGTGACTGTGTATATATATGTGTATTTTTGTCTCTCGCCAGTGTCATTGGATGATTTGGGTAGCAATGACCCGACCTTGCGACAGTGATTTAGTTAAAACTAAGAGAACTGCACTCCCAAACCAAAAAACTGTCAAGACGCCATTGTTAGGTCGGTCATTTGTACGTGCTAATATTTTCTACTTTCTGAGAAATAACCTAAACACTTAACATTACATGTGAATTAAAACAACAATTGAAGTGATTTTTTTCTGTTTTTCTTTCTGCACTTCTGAAGCAGTCACCTTGACTGCCAAATACTGAGCTGCATAGGTTGCCAAAGAAAAAAGTTTTTCAAAGGCGAACAAAACTGGACATGACACTTTTTGAGAGAAAATAAATAAATGTGTCAAATACACGCTATAGAAAAGATGATGAAAACAACTATTTTTAATTATTGCATCGTAAAAGCCTGCAGAAAGAGTTGTTTAAATGATATCATTCATATAAATAATAAAGGTTGTGATTTACTAAAGAAAAATAATTTATTTTAGTAACACGTTAGAAAACATGTACATGATGAAATTCTCACGTTACTGAATTTATCTCTACTCGTTCTAAATTTGCATTTACATGAAAGAATAACAAATTAGTTTTATGAAATAGAATAATAAATCTTGATTTTGATAGTTAATTTTATTAAAATTAACCTTTATGTGTACCAAAAATGACAAAAGAAAAGTAGGTGCTACACATTTCTACTTAAAGATGCTTTATCGAAACTTTCAGACAATGGGGCATATCAACAAGGGCTTTATCTCTGCTTTTTTGGCTTTAAAAGCCAAGAAGGCAGAGATAAAACTAGCACCCTATCAACAACAGGGTGCTAACATGCAAATTTGCATGTTAGCACCCATTTACTCTACGCTTCCCCTTGCATCTCTAATGAGATGCAAAGGGGGCGTTCCAGAGTAAAATAATAGGAGAAATGTCGCTAAGCGACATTTCTCCTATTATCAAGAATATCGCTAACCCTGTTAGAGACAAAAAAAGCATCGCTAACCACGGTTAACGCTGGTTTTTTACGTCCGGTATTTTTCTGACTTAGCCATGATATCCTATGGAAGGAGGATATCATGGCTAAGTTTGCCTGTCCCTATCAACAAGGTAACGTGAGATTATCGCTGGGTTTCCAGCGATAATCTCACGTTAGCCTGTTAGCGTGAGGATTTGTATCGCTATTGAGATAAGCGTTGCTAATAGCACGCTATCTCAGCGATAAAAATTCACGCTAGCCGGCGATAATTATCCTCACGCTAAGAGCGCTGAGCGATAATTATCGCCGGTTTTTGTTGATATGCCCCATAGTTCTTTATACATGTGCTAATAATAATTTCTTGAAATTAGATTTTTCTTATATGTTTTAGAATGCACATACATGTTGGTACTAATAATTGTAGTAGTACCCCATTTTTTTACATAAGTCATTGTCTAGCTGTACTAAATCATCCAAAGTGCATTCAGAAGTTATGTTAAAACACAATATCTTCATGATTTATTATAACTGTATGCTTATATATTCTATGTTATATTAGCCTAAGCTGACATAGGCCAAACTGTATTCATGACGTTTTCTGCTTCGCTATGCACACTGAGTGTGAGAGAATCACTCGATGTAACAGTTGACTGTAACAAGTTTCTTTTCCCTCTTGAGATTCTCATGTATTGTATCAAGATTTTGCTACAAGATCTTACCAATGCAGGACAGCTGCTTGGGAAACTGTCCTTTCGAACTCATGTCTCATGATCAGTCTAAAGGGGCACTGTCTAACATTTCACATTCAGAATGACTTAAGGACTGCGTAATTGTTCGACCTATTTCCTCTGTATTTGGTATCTTCTTTATGTCGCCTGACCCACATTCCAACTGAACTGACCAATGAACTGAGTAGTCTGATAAGATGAGGTGTCACCAGGAGGTTTCATTCCCGGAAACAAGAAGATATTGCCTGATTTGATGATCAAGGGGACTTTTCTTCTATTCCATTTTGGGCATTAATGGACAGGACTTCCGTGTGTCTATACAGCTGAGAGTGGTGACGGACAGCTGCTGTTCTGCATACATGCTGATTGCAAACTGATTCCAGAGATTTACAGAACTTTTCATGCAGACTTAACTGCCTTCCTTTACGAACCATCGCATGTGTTATATGCGACCAGTAGTCTCTTTCTTTAGGACTACTCGAACTGGAAACTTGTGTCCTTTCCTGAACTTGCGAGCTTTGGGTATTATTTGTTCTTCATTAAGGTCTTTATTTCTTAATGATATCTACTGATGCACTTATATTACTAAAAACTCGATAAACGAAATTTAATTAACTAATTTGACTCAACTATCATCATTTATTCCAACCAAGTGAATGAGCATTCATGATTTAGGTTTTACTAATGACTACAAAAGATCAGTTGAGAGAAATCACAGAGCATCAATTGATAATGTAATTATTATGTATAGCTTTATCTGGACTTGGTGTCTATGATTTTGGCTTGCTTAGGTTCCTTCAGGAGATTTGTACCTGCCGTACTAATCCTTTACTTTTATAGCATTGCCTTGAGGATAATTTACATGAGTTTAATTTCCCCATTTGTAGTTTGGATATCCAATACCTGGTCCTCATTGGATGACCATAGGGCCCCTTTATATCCAACCCCTCTCGGCACACAGCAAAGACCATCGGAGGACAAAGAGAGTGAAATGATTAAAATTTCCAGTATAAACGGTAAGAGAGATTAATGAGGAGAAAAATCTTTGGGTCCCAGTCTACGCTACAGCAGCGGTAATATGTGCCAGAAAAAAAAGCACATAAATAACAGAATATAAAGCAGCATCACCCCACGACACAGAGAAAGAACACTGGCTGCAGTCACGCTAAAAAATCCCTTGCTCTTTATAACATTTCTGTGACTGGCAAATGCTTCTATAAAGAATAAGCGCTGATGCACTACCCAATAAATTACAGAAAGAAGTGGTAATTAAGAGGGATTAGCCAGGTCGTGATTGAAGCTCTGATTCTTATGATGGCATCCATTACTGCGACTCCTCGTAGGAGGATCCTGATGCAATGTGCCAGCACTGGGACATATAATAGCAAGCGACAACGCATCACACAAGCGTATTCAGTGTGTGCTGTGCCATGGAACGCTGCAGCCTGCCTGGGCCTAGCTGAATTAGAGGCTTTTCATTCCCCGCACAGGCACCCAGCTACAATTACTTTAGACTTGTTCCCTGGCTAGGAGCAGGTGGCAAATATCAAAGGCAGCACATTTAGACATGGTTGCACCACTACAGACTCAGCAGCCCAACAACTCTGCCCGCGCTTAACAAGCAGCCAAGAGAGACACTTAGATATAAGAGGATAAAGAAGGCTAAAGGAAGAAAGATGCCTGGTGCCCTTAATGCTCTTTGTACCAATTTATCAACTGGTACAAAACTTCCAAAACTTATTACGCAGAGGCAATATGAAATGTATACAAGTGAAACAGTCCATAAATCCTTATGAAACTAAAAGTTATCTGATGATAACAAAATCCTGTTACTCTTCTTGTTTAATCAAACAGCTGTTTTAGGAAAAGATGATGTATATGACTTATAAACTGGTGGCTCTGAAATAATGGAATAATTGATTTTAAGAATATTACAAGTCTTGAATTGTGAAAAAGAAAATGTATCTTCAGAAGGGTTGACGTGTGATCTCATAAAAGTGATTTTGTACAAGAAGAAGAACAAGAGAATGTTATCATTTTAGATTTCATAAGGCTTTATGGACTGTTTCACTTATTTAAAATAGTTCACATGGCTTCTGCTGGTGTACAATAAAATAAGGTATTAAAGTGTTTTACTTTCTCAAGCTTTGTATGCAAGGTATGTGGTGCAGTTATAACATATATGTCTAATAAAATAGCATACAGTACAAAGGAGACTGTTTCTGACATTTATTAGTTGGTGTGTGATGTCAATTTCTACCCAACTCAACAAATCAAATGTACCTGACTTGTCACCTGGCGAAAATACAGACACTGAGTTAAAATCTGCAAGAAAGCAAACGTAGTCCTTAGCTAGTTATAAGAAGCTGTTTGCAGTGGACACAGTGAAAGCCAGAAGAATCTATTACAAAGACTGAAAATTGTGGCTGGTAAGGAACTTCTGGATTTCTGTCACAAATGTGCTAATCAAATTAGTAATTAAATTACCCGTCCATGAAACTGTGACCTGCAATTTGTGATAATTCAACTCTGTGACTGACAATGACATGCATTAAATGTCATAGGGGAACCTAACGCTTACCAGTGAAGAGTTTGCCATTTACACTAATAAATACAGCAGCCGCTTAAGCCGAAGCTATATGCCTGCAACTTATCAAAAGTTCTTGTATACTTCATTGAGAGTTATAGACAGTGGATTAGCATTAGTGAACAACGTTGGGTATACTGACACTGACCAAAAAGCATGTCTTCATTTCCTGTAACAATACCAACAAAAATGTAGTTTATGGGGAGGGAGTCTGGAGGTTGGTGGGCTCCGTGGTGGATGCTTTAATCTGGAGCTCTTTCACATCTCACAATCTGTGGCCATGGTGCTAAGGCTGAGAGATGTGGCAGGCCTAGCAACTGATGGTTGCCATGTTGGGTGACCGGTAGCTCCTTGTCGAGGAGCTTTCTGACCTCCTGAGGCTGTTTAGGACCCGTTATCAGCTCACAGACATTGCCCATGCTTGGAGTCTGTCACAGCACGAAGATGGTGGATCTTGTAAGGGCTTTTCTTGGTCATTGAGCCTGCCTCTTGTGTTTGCGTTTTTTCCCCAGGGGAACACCAGAAGGCCCGGTTCATTATTATGTCCTCTGACCGAAGTTGAATCAGAGAGGACTCTTGCTTGACACTCATGTTGTGGCAGCAGGGAGAGTTGGGGGGAGTTGTTGTCAGGGTGGTGATCGAGGTGCTAACCCAGTTGTTGGCTGGCTCACTCTCCTCTGTTACGTGAGGACACAGATGTACTGAAAAAGGCACTAAGGATGGTGCCTGGCTTGGTGCTCGGCAAGATGGCCGCACTGTAGTGTAGCTCTGCTGGCCGCCGAACGATATCCTGCATTTATCCTTCCCCTACCGAGCCAACCGTCATCAAAAATTTGATGGGACTGGCTTGCTGGCTATGTGACCTCTCTGGCGATGTAATTAGTGCTGTGGTGTGACCATTATAGGAGGATCCGCGGCGGAGGAGGCGTGCCGCGCTGCAGAAAATTGCGGCGTGGTGAGGACCGGGAACCCGTTCTTCAACGTCTGGAGCTGCACGGACCTCACCGTTGGAGGATCTGAGAGGTCCGGAGCGCGGTGTGGGCTGTGCTGTCTACTGTGACGCCGCTTCGTCGGCTGGGCGGAAATGCATGACGGTACTGACGGCCGACGAAGGTGAGCAGGGGACCTGCGCACGAAGATCGGGGTGCTGGAGTTATGCAAGTGGCCAGTTCTGGATGTCGGAGGAGGCCGCGGACGTGCTGTGAGCCCGGGAGCGTGTCGGGCGGTGTTTCCTGCCGTGGCGCTGCTCCGCTGGGTTCTCCTCCCCCCCCCCGCCGGCAGTCATCGCTTAGATTGCACGGTGCGCAGATCGGCCACCGTGTTATTGCCTGCAAGTGCCACGGACGTGCGGTGTAGGGGGCTGCAAGCTGTGCACAGATGCCGTGAGGTGTGGCACCTGAATATAGCTTGCTGAACGGAGCGCCAGAGACCTGAGGGCCTGAACGTTCTGGAGTGCTGCCCACGAGTGGTGTCTCCTTCGCCTTCCTGCAGTGGGCTGGATTGTATGTGCCCCCCATCCCCATTTGTGTACTGATGTGAACTGGGACAGTATTAGATGGCCCACTGCACTATAAGTCGGTGCTCAGCCGGAGTCTGACATTAGTGACTGGAGTAACTTGCGGAACAGCGTGGTGACTGAAGCTTTTTGGTGCCCCCCCCCTCTTTTGAGACCGGGCGCTTGAGAGTCAGAGGAGGATTTTGCTGGGTGCATCTCCCCGACCGCACTGCTGGCACCCTGGTGGGTGAGTTGCTGAGGGGGCCTTGTGGTTCAAGAAGTGTGGTGGCGCTGCCTCGTTTTATTAGGGGGAGAGCTGAGTCTGGAGGAGGGGGACAACATGGGCAAGCCAGACAAGAATCAACCACGTCTTACGTTTGAGCTACGAAAGGGAGGCAAATCGGCACAGAATGCGGCCTCTGATTCAGAGTTAGATTCCTCATTGCAGGCCCCCACGGTGCTGGAGAAGTCGCTCGCAGCGATCCACGAAAGTCTTCAAGCAATAGATGGCAAGATTGAGGCCCTTAATGGCAGAATGGAACATTTCTCAGCAACATTAGATAAACAGGCGGCGCGCCTCGGCGAGGCGGAACAGCTCATTTCCGATGCTGAGGATGGGCTGCAACAAGTTGCCGCGAAGACGTCTGACATCACGAAAATTCTAGCTGTTATTCAAGCAAAGAATGAGGATATTGAAGCGCGCTCGAAGGCGCAACAACATTCGCGTTTTGGGCCTTCCTGAATCTACAAATGTGGGGCGACTGGAGGCTTACATGGAGGAGCTGTTTCGCGAAGTCTGTGGTGCTGACAATTTATCTACCCTCTTTGCTGTTGAGCGCGCTCATCGAGCTTTGGCGACACGCCCTCCACCTGGTGCTCCCCCCAGGCCAATATTTGCTAGGCTATTAAATTTCAAGGACCGTGACACTATCCTGCGCACAACACGTCAAAAAGGCACAACGACCAACCAAAAAAATGCTTTATCCTTTTACCCTGATTTTACGGCAAATGTGCGAGCAGCACGGAAGGAATTTCAAAATGTCAAGAAGGTGTTGATCAAAGAACGGATCCCTTATGCGATGCTTTATCCAGCCCGGTTGCGCATTGGGGAGGCAACCAGTGGCAGGATTTTCACAAATCCCAAACATGCAATGGAACACTCCAGATCTCTGAGACATCAACGAAAATCACCTGACCATACATCAGACATCGATGACTGAACAGTAAGAGGGGCTATGCCCCACACATAGACTTGGTCTGGATATCAGACTGTATGGATGGCGTGGATTGTTTGCGTTACTTGATTGTTCTCTTACTGCTTGGATATTACCCTTTACGTGTTCCTTTGCTTTGAACTCTGTTGTGAGGGTGTGATGGAATCTGGCCTATGGAACTTTTTCTGGTTTTACTGCACAAGAGGTCTCCTATGCAAGTGGCGTGCCGAGTGAGTGACTGTGTGATCCTTGGCCATGTGCCTACCTTCGGGAGGTCGTGGGCGCTTATCTAATTGCTTTCCCTATGTGATTTTGGTGAACATAATGGTATGGCTAAGGTGGTGGAATGTACTTGTATATTGGTGACCCCCTCCCTACTAGATCTGGGAGTGGATTCCACCGCTACGCCCCCCAATGGGTATACCCCACCTGAGACATCATGGTTTGTTGTTTTTGTTGGGGTGGGAGTTTTATAAGGGGCAGGTCTTTAGCGAATTGGGGTTGTTGAAGTGGGTGGGGGGAATGTTCTAATTTTTCCAGTCAATGGTACAAAGATTGGGGATACACTAACATGTTAACTTTGTATGGCTTTGTGTACATGTGCGCTGGAATAGTGCACTACATGTTCTGCCTTGCTTACTGCTACAGATGAAGGGAGAATTGTACAAATGTATAACTTGGAATGTCCGGGGTTTGAATACACCAAAAAAGACCAGGCAAGTGTTGGCGCAACTAGATAGACATAGTGTGCAAATTGCTTTATTGCAGGAGACTCACTTACATAGGCATACCGAGGGTGCTGTGGCGCGAAGATGGGCGACCTACCGACTTGCTTCATCGTATTCCACATATGCGAGGGGGGTTCTTATCCTCATTAAGAAGGGGGTGTTGTTTACGCCTGTGAGACATTGTGTTGATGGAGAGGGCCGATGGGCCATGGTGCAGGGCATGTTGGGGAGGGTATTGGTGACGATAGTCAACACATATGGTCCAGTGGTGGACGATGCAACGCCTTTTTTGCAAATGATCGATGTCCTGCGCACCTGGCAGGAAGCTGCACTTATCTGGAGGGGGGTGACCTCAATACACACCTTGACCCACGTGTAGATAAATCTAACCCGATTGGGGCGCGCATGGTTAAAGTGGCACAATGCATATGGGATGTCATGCTCGAAATGGGATTGGTAGATGCCTGGTGCCTGAGACATGCGGACGTGTTGGAAGGTACACACATAACCCCAGCATTTAACAGCTGGTCTAGACTGGACTACTGGCTGCTCAACGTGGAAGCTAATGGCTGGGTGGAAGGGGTCCGCACGCTCCTGCAGACTTTGTCTGACCACAACCCTATTTTGTTGGACTTGGTTGTACCGGCAAACCCGCACCGACCGTTCACATGGCGCTTTAGAGCAGACGCGCTGTTGGACCCGCTTTATGCCGAGATTATTAAGGCTGCTATTATACAGTATTTTGAGCAGAATGAAGGCTCTGTTGATAGTCAGGCTCGCCTGTGGGACGCCTTCAAGGCAACGATCCAAGGGGTCTGTATAAGCACCTCAGCGGGAATCCTCAAAGATATCAGGGGACAATTGCTTAAGATTGAACAGCAACTAGGGGTCCTAGAATCTCAATACAGCAGTGCACCATCCCATGAGGTTTTGGCTCAAATACACGAACATCTAGTGGAATATAACTCCTTGGTGGACACAGAAACAAAATATTTGTCCAAGAGGCATGTGGCCAGGGCTTATGGCGAGGGGGGCAGGCCGGGCAGAGTGCTGATAAATAGACTAACGGAACGACCAGACAACCCCCAGATTGACCATATAACTGATGATGCTGGGGTAGCTCACTATTCACAAAGTACCATAGTGGAGCAATTTCGTAGCTTTTACACCTCTCTGTATACCTCCCGAGGGGGCATGGGTGACGATGCTATGAATGATTATTTGGCAGACACGGCCTGTGCGTGGCTCTCCGATGATCACAGGAAATATTTAAGTTTACCTATTGAAGAGAGTGATGTCAAGGAGGCCATTTTCTCTATGTCCAATAATAAAGCTCCCGGGCCGGATGGCCTAACAGCGGAATTTTATAAAGCATATGCTGATCTACTTATACCACACTTGCTAGAAGTATATGCGAAAGCTCACGACTCAGGTAAATTACCTCCATCGATGAGACAAGCCCTAATTATAACATTGCTGAAGAAAGACAAATCTCCTTCGCGATGTGATTCCTATCGCCCATTATCATTGATAAACTTAGATGCTAAAATATTGGCAAAAATTATGGCCACCAAGCTGCAGCCCCTAATGCCACTTCTCGTGCTCCTGGACCAAGCTGGGTTTATACCGGGCCGCTCTACTTCCCTTAACTTGCGCACCATGTTTGCTATGTTCCATGTGCTCAATCCTGATTTGTCGGCCGTCGCAGTGTTTTAGATGCTGCGAAAGCATTTGATTCTATAGAATGGAAATACATGTTGCATATCCTAAACAGAATGGGGTGTCCTCCCGTTTTCATTCGTGGGATACAGATCCTATATACTGACATCTCTGCGAGGGTCAGGGTGGGCGGGGTCACATCGGAGCCTTTTTGCATAGAGTGTGGCACCAGGCAGGGTTGTCCCCTTTCCCCCCTGCTTTTCGCTATAGTGTTGGAGCCGTTGGCGTGTAAAATTAGGCAGTCCCATAGGGATGCTGCTTTGAATTTTCAGAATAGACCGGTTGGAATTTCTCTATACGCGGACGACATGGTCCTCTATGTTCGCGAGACCCAGCGCTATCTCTCTCAGGTTATTCGTGAATATATCAAATTTAGCCTCTTCTCAGGGCTTCAGGTAAACTGGGAAAAATCTGTTATTATTCCCCTGACACTAGCCACAGCCTCGCCCCAGATCGAATTCCCATTACTGTGGTCTGAGCAACCAGTTAAGTACTTAGGGGTGTGGATCCATCGGGACCCTGAGGTGGTGGTCAGGGAGAACTATGGCAGGGCATACTCGGGGTTAGTGCAGCAAATTGACCGCTGGTTCGGCTTGCCGTTGTCTTTGGCAGATCATATAGCGCTGATAAAGATGTTCGTTCTTCCTAAGTTTTTGTATCTCTTTTGCAATATTCCTATTCCATTGACGAAGCATTTTTTAAAACAGTTCAAACCCAGCTGCTGAAGCTGACATGGGGCAACAAACAACCGAGGATCAGCTGGCATACATTAACCCTGTCATACGAAAAAGGGGGATTTAATGCTCCGAATTTTTATGTATATTATTTATGTGGGCAGGCTCAATATGCTTACTTTTGGTTTAAGTCTCATGCTTTCATTCCGCATGTGGCTGTGGAGGAGGGGGATGCGCACCCGGTACCCTTGAGAAGCATTATTACTCACACAAACAGACAGACGCCTAAATCTGAGATAAACACAATAGATGTCACTATTGTAGCGTGGCAGGAGATTGGGAAACGAACACACAAACTTCCACTTTATGCCCCAGCATTACCCATAGAAGGACATGCTGCCCTATCAGTAGCTCGTGAGTGCGGCCCTATAACGGCTCTTGGAGAGGCAGGCATCACACTCATGAGTGATCTGTATCCAGGAGGCAGGTACATCACGAGTGGTGACTTAGACTACATACAAAATCCCACACCTTTATTCCAGTACACCTGTTATAGACTCCGGCGAGCAATGAAAGACCACTACACTAGTTTCCCTGATGAACCGGAGACGTTGCAAGCGCGGCAACTGATACTACTAGCCACAAACCGAAAGAAGCTGGTAACTAAGCTGTATAAAACAATTCAGGGGCAACAAGCAGTGGACCTAACAAAAGTTTGGAGCGTTGGAATACGGAAATGGTCCCCCTGATCACTGACACAGAATGGAAACAGATCTGTATGCTAACAGGTAGACTGACATCAAACTGTAATCTGCATATCATTCATCTAAAATTCATTCATCAAGTGTACCATACTCCCAAAAAGTTGCACAGGATGGGGCTAAGAGAGACGGCCTGCTGTAAGAGATGCAGGTGGGATGGAGCGGATTTTCTTCATCTGGCATGGCAATGTCCGTTGGTATTCCAATATTGGGAAAAAGTCACTGATCTTATAACCATCATGACTGGCCAGGTGATTCAGTGCACGTCACTAGTGTGTCTGCTTGGCTATATCCCCCAATTGAAAGCTGTGGTGGGCAGATTTGTCAGGGTAGCCCTGCTGGTAGCTAAACAGCGGGTTCTATTCACATGGGACAGCCGGCGGAGCCCGAAAGCTGATCTGTGGTTTAAGGACAAGGTTTATTGCCGCGAACAGCTGGAATTATATGCGGAAGAACTGCCAGCGGCCTCTCGGCCTAAGGATATATGGGCTCCCTTGCGGGAATACCTCCTGGCTCAGAGCGAATCAAACTTGGTGTAACCATACACTGTCTGGAGTCAACTCAGTCTGCTACACACAACCGGACAATACATCATTGTGGTAAGATCTGTAGACGTAGAACACATGTATGTAACACAAAGGACCATTAGAAGAGTCTTGTCATTGACTGGCTAGTTTTATTATTGGTGTATTGTTTTGTTGCTCTTTTTGTTTCTGAAGGTAGGGGGATAAGCCCCTATTCTGTGTAATTGAGAAATGTATACTTTGTATCACATTGCTTATTTCCAATGAAAACCTCTTCAATAAAAAAAACATTCAAAAAAGGATGGTGCCATCTGTGATCAGGGGGGCACCTTCTTCCTCCACTCTCTGTTCACAGTTTCTCCAAGTTAAAATGCCTTAAAAAGAAAACTAACAACCCAGTAGAAAGGGCTAGACATATAACCTGTAAGGGGGTCCTTAGTATGACAACTTAAAAGACTTTTAAAAAAGACTTAGAACATGCCTACCAAAAGACTGGGGAGAAATTATCTGTAGAGGGGACTTTAGAAGAATTCAGCAGAGAACCAATGTTTCCAAGTGAGAAATAAAATCAGTCCCTAATTGGTGACTGCTTGCTACTAATTGCAAACTTCTTTTACAAGATATACTGAAAAACTGTTTTCTGAAATTAAGAATATTAACAGGGAGGCGCAAACAAGCAGATCCACCACTTGTAGCTATTTTGTGAATTTCCTAAATGTTTTTGATTCATGCACTGAATGCTGACAGGAAACTGTGACTGCTAGGGATGGCCCTGTAGTGGGTCATGAGCTGATGTAGGGGCCAAGCTGCAGACCCCGCCACATGTGTTCGTCCATGTCCCATCAAAACCTAACAGCCTCATTCATAGGGGTTAACTTCAATAGGCCCATACCGGTGATGGGCAAAGCAAAATTACAAGTCACCAATTGCTCTTAGGTAAAGGCCAAGACTGACTGAAGGTGACTGAGAACATGGGGCTAGTTGGCAATTTGTGGAGGAACATATTTCAGAACTTCAGCTTCTCCGTTTGTAGGCAAAATATTGCAATTACTGCAGGCTCTTCCAGAACACACCTGTCCGCTGAGTGTACAGGCGTACTAACAAGAATTGAGAATTTCTCTAAGGCACTGACTAGACGTCAAACTATGATTCAGTCTTCGGGTGGGGCAGTACGATTGGGATCTTATTACAATAGGAGAAAAACCTCAACCACCTGGCTGCTAAGGTTGTAGTCAGAAGTGTGATTATTCTATTTACACTGGATCAAGCAGAATGGGGTGATTAAAGGGCGTTGTGTATCAGTTCAAAAATGCATCCACTCCCATTAATGGTTTTGAAATACCCAGATAAGGGACATTCTTTTTTCACTCTGTAATTATGATCAAACCTTCCAGGCTACATTAAAATTCACAGCAAGGCCAAAACGGCCAGCACTTGTGCAAATGGATTACATTTCTCAGGCTTTCAGCTATCTGGGGACTAAGCATGAAGGTCATTGTTCAAGTATAAGTTTATATCTTTATCCAAAGTGGTTACCAGGACTTAAAGATCCAGTGATCTGTTCGAAGTGTGACTCTCCCGCTACAAATAGGCAAGGAGACAAAGCTCTCTAAGTGGATCAGACTTTCACTCTTCGGTGAAAAACGACCCTCCAAATCTGATGAAATTTGCAGATTTGCATGCACTATTTACAACTAGGATTTGGCGCTGGGAAATTAACCATTCTGGCATGCTTTACTCAAGATTTGTTTAAATGTGTTGGGAACCTGCAACAGTTCACTTTGTTAAGACTGGAGTGAGTGCACTTTAAAAACTAATAAAGAAATGACGGATTTAAAAAAACAACCTTCAAAGGGATTACACTTGCATAGAGTTTAAGAAGGAATTCATGTTTCATCTGCACTTTAATGTAAAATTATCATAGTGGCAAATGTAACAGACTGGGTTAAATGTAGCCAATAAGTCTGCCATCATACTAAAGCTCTAACCTAAAGTTGTGACAGCATGGTTGAAGGATGGAACAACGCATTTCTGAACCACTGATTTATCTAGACTGTGCATTGCCTTAACCGTGCATATCCGTTGTTAAGGCATGTGCGTGGTTCGGCTTGCGGGGAAACAGCACGCGTGGCTGCGCCCGCATTGTTAAGGCCGTTTCCCCCACAGAATTAGCATAGTATGAATTAGGGAAGTTGGTCAGCTATACACGGAAGGAACTTTTCTGTCTTCAGAATGATTCAAGGATAATATGCCGGTAAAATCGCTCCCTAGGTGTAGACTAGCAGCCATGTTAACACTACTGGCAAAGCGACAACTATTACTTTAACGGATGAAAAGGCTTATCCCCACGGTACAAAACTACCTGAAGATGCGCATACTGTAGTAAAACAACAGAAACCCACGCCAAACTGGAAGCCCCAGAAGAGCGTCCTGAAGATATAGAGGGACACCTGAAACTGATTTCGGTCAAGCCATAGACACACCAAGTGCTCATAATGTATTGTATTTCAGTATATTATGTATAAGTATCGCTATCATTCTTCTAGATGCATAACATGAGAGCACGGCTACGCCTTCTGCTTATCTGACATACACTACCTCAGTGTTTAAATCTTTGATATGCTGCATCTCATACAACATGGCTGTACTGAATTGCACCATTTGTCATTCAATGTTAACTTCACAATAAAAATATAAAAAAAAGATAGAATGTATTCCTCAGTCCATGGAATGAATTCTTACTTCTACTCCATGGTTCCTTATTCCTCGTGGATGCATTCCTGCATCCTTCATTTATTCTTCTTACCCCCTTCACGACAAAAACAGCATATGTGTGGTACAAAAATGACTATCATGTAAGCTAAATCCATTTCAGATGCACTGAGCTACAGGTTTGAATAGGTAACTCATTTCCTCTACTCAAGAAGGTGCTTAACTATACTCACCAATATGTGGACGAAGCTCTTCCTTACCCTGGCATTGATCCTTTTTCAAGACCAGAGACGCGAGAATCCTAGAGTAGGGTTTCAGAGATTTCTTTAAAGCTGCCGTGAATCCCCGTAGAACCATTTTTAAAAGTTAATCAGAAAATATTGATGTCTTCCATTATCTACGGTACTACTGCTTACAGATCAGATTTATTAGGTGACTTGTCTTGGTACCATGCCATACTTTCAGCTATTTATTTGGTCTTCCCCATTCCACCATATTAACTCAACTTAGATTAAGTTTGGACTTCTGAAACAAGTCCAGGCAATGGAAGCAAACTTTCTTACAACATGGTTTAAGATTTTTGAAACTACTTCTGCCCTTGTTAAAAGGCCCTATGTGGGTGAAGAGCCCTCCTCTTCAGTGGTTCAACAAAAAATTAAAGGAGACTATTATGTCACTGAACAGTCAGCAAGAGTGAGGAGCGGGGTTCAATTTTGCAAATTGATGAACAATATCAGAAATCATGAAATTTGAATCATCTCAGTAGGATTCTCCAACAAAATAGAGATTGCTCATTTTGGACTCCAAGTCTGGGCCATGGGCCTGTATATATAAGAAAATACATTAACAAACTGACAAAGACGTTTATCAAGTAACTTTATTTTTTCTTATGCTGCTGGATGAGTTTAGTTTTGTTTACTCTTAGAATTCGAGTAAATGACAATGCTGTCAATGTGGCTCAAAACCGATATGCTAGACCATGTTCTGTGTATCTCTCTATTCCAGGATATGGACAAAAGGTTATGGTTCATATCTTTTATTTGTAAATTATGACATGCACTAAAGCCACATTGCAACACTTTTATGTACTGACAGCGATTGACCACAGATGTTTTCTATGTTTAATACGTTTTCGGACACCGTAATGCAGGTTTGTTCTTGGAGTATTTGGGATTTGGAGTATGATAATTACTTTAAATTATTACTATTTTCCTTTGTCTTTTTTAACAGTGTCTCTTTTTTTTGCTTAACTTTAAGTCACTGTTTCTTAAGGGCCAGGAACGACATTTTTATGTTATATTTATTTATAACTTGCAAGGTTTATATTAACCAAACACATGAAGTTTGATGATGTTGATGATGATGTGTATGATCTCTTATATGATCTTTTATTTACACTTAATGGATTATTATTCCCTCTGCTTGAATCACCATCTCCTGGCATGCATCCGCATTCACCCATGCAGGGACACCATTCATTCTGAATAGATCTCAACACTGTTCTTCATCTCCTTATAGTTCCCTCTTCCTTGTCTCAGACCTCTAATGGTGAGGTGATTGGGACGGTTACAGAAACCTTTACTTCTTCAAACCCAAAAGAAAGGATGAGACTTTCTCCAGAAGGGGAGGGCACAGATGCCGCCGCCCTGCTCATCACACCCTGTTTTTCCCAGGCCATTCTAAAGTGGGTGCAATGACAAGACACCACACCATGAAGATACCGACTCTGGATCCTTGTGTCCTTCAAGAAAGCATGAGTACAAGAGGAAGCATTCCCATAACATACGCTCTATTCTCCTTGTGTTCCTTTTCCAAGGCATCTTTCACCGTAGCATAGGACAGGCGGTTCACAGCTATCCTGAGCTACATTATGTTCAGGAAGAAAACCATCAGTTTCTGACATTTAGTTTAGGTTATATGGGGCACAAAATCCGTGACAACTGTGAGCCAAGGTTACCATAGACTATGATCCTGGCTTACAAAGGGGAGGGGGCGTTTTCCTTTCTCACTGACAATTAAGGTTCGTCCCACAAGGGAAATGGCAGCTGCAGGGGAAAGCTTCAACTGGGTGCTTGTTAATACCTATATAAAGGCCAGTTGGGCCTTACCCAGTAGCTTAGGGAACCCCACACTCTACCAGGTTAAGAAGGGACTGCCACTGGGCCAGATGGTTAGGTCTTCAGACAAAATGGCCATGAATAGCACTGCTGGAGAATACAGTGAAGGAAGGCTCTGGGCTGGGGGCTGGGCATACACAGGGACGGCAATAAAGAGAAATCATTAAAATAGGAGAGAACAGAGAAACACACAAATAGATAAAAACACAAGCATAAGAAAAGGGTAAGAAAGAAAAAGCAATAATGAGAGAAAAAAGATAGGCAAATAGAATTGAGAAAAAAGAAAGAGGAGTAAAGGTGACACGACGGAAGGATATGGAAGAAAAATAAAAAATGGTGAAAGGTGGGATGGGACAATGAAAAGGTGAAAAAGACAAAGTTGTAAGGATTAAAGGTTAGATGGAAGAGTAACAGGATCAACAGATGGAAGGTCGAAAAATAGAAGAACAGAATAATGGACAAAGAAGAGTGAATTAAAGGGTGAAAGGATGAATGGATGAAAGGATGGATGTATATTTGAAAGAGTGGATGGATGGTGGTAAAAAGTATGGTTGGATGGGGAAAGGGTGGGTGGATGGAAAGGTGAATGGGAGGTAGATGGGAGGAGGAGAAATGGGAGAAAGGAACTCCAATTACAGAGGATCGGATTTGTTCGCTTTGCATGCTCTGCATGAATCAGGGTATGTCTCAACCGAGGGGAGTGTTTTAATTTTCTGGCTACTCTCTTGGCCTTCCCACATACCTCCCTTACACACTAGAGATTTAAGATGGTGTCAACTGAGGATGCAGGCGCTCTGTTCGACCAAGAGATGTATCTGTTGAGTTTTCTACGTTTTGAATAAATCTAGATGTGTCAAAATATGAGAATCAATGCCGGATATGCTGTTTGGTGATGTCCCCACCATTAGGAGGATGGGGCCTCGATTGCCATCACAATCTTGAATCTTAGGTAAATCTTAGTAAGGGGGTAGTGGTCTCCCATGTGCACTGACTGGATTCTTTTGTAATCAACAACAGAAGGGAGACCAGATCCTTATTCCTCTCCTCTGGGCCACATATCATCTATGGCAGTCAGCCTAGCAAACCTCTGGTGCCCAAGGCAGGATTTAGCAATTTGTTACAAGTCAAGTGAGATGTCCTCAAGGACCCCCTCCCCGTCCCCATATGAATCCTTTAGCTTAGTAATGGGCCATAAAAACGTGATAAGGACACCCAACTCTTACATCTGTGCTATCTGGACTTTTCATTTAATGGGTGAAATTGCATCCTTCAAGAACCTATAGATAGAGAAGGTCCAGTATGTATCACTTTCCGCTCACAGCATATATTTTTCAAATCGAGTTGACAGTCTCATTGGTCCAGCCTCAAATAATATTGGATGTAATTATATGCAAAGTCAAGTGCTGCAGCTGGGTTTAGAAAAGATGTTCTTGCTTACTGAGAGAGAATATGTTCAAAAGAATTGATTTTTATAGAGATACTGCCTAGATAAAATCCCTACTAGAGCCCTTAGTTTGAAGGCATTCCTTATTCTCAGCTGGGAATTAGAATTCGCAAACGGGAAAGTAAATAGGGAGGGTTATGATGTCAAGCCACCCCTGCGGATCACCTCATCACAACTAAGCAACTGATCTTGGAACTTGACTGAACCTGTTCCTGAATAAGTAACAGGGTCAAACTGAGGGAGCTGGGTTATTTAATTTGTGGAGTTCTATACTGAAAAGGAGAATTATTCCTGCTCCCTAAACACAGATTAGAGGCAGTTCTCGCTCCCCTCCTTCCTGGAATGTTTATACAGATACCCCAGGAGGATTTTGTGAGATATATGTATGAGCGGCGTACAGCTGTGGTGCTGAAAAATAGAGTTCAAACTGAACATATACAGAAATAACTGCATTCACATATCAAGGTAAAAAGTGTTTACCATCTGCATTCATTAAAAACATGTCAGAAGAACTTGGTGTATGCTTCTCGGACGTGAAAGCGTCATAAATATTTTCAGCCCCACCACTCAATGATACCAACATCACCCATGCCTTAACACAGGTAGAACAGTGGAAGTCAATAACAGAGCTTAAAAAAGAACAAGTAAATACACTATTACCCGAGGCTATTATGACCGAATATTTACAGGCCAGTGTGGCACCAGTAGTACTAATAATATGTAATGAGTCTTGCATCTTCCTAGAAGGCAAACAGTTTAAAAGTGATTGGGCGGTAATATCTTGGAGATGCTCAAGAGACTGGCTCATCCCGGTAATCAGCACCGGCTGTCAGAAGCATTGCTGATCAAAATCAAAGCCTGTCAAGATAATCTCAAAACCCAATTACAAATCACAGCTTTTAAGAAGAAACTGGAAGTGAACTGAAGGACTTTCTCACTCAGAGCAAGATCAACAAACTGCAAAAGGATATACAAATATTAAGTAATGAGAAGGTCTACCCCTACACTCAAGATGACTATTTTAACAGATCTAATGAAAACGCAGCCACATCAAATCAGAACAACTTGCTTTCAGCTCCAGAATCAGAGAGTTGGCCCAGAGATGACTCTAGGAACAATTCAAAGAGAGAGGCAAACAACAGAAGAGGAAGAAAGTTCTGAAAAAACTATTAGCAATAGATGTCTCCACAAATGTTTCATTGGCCCATTCTTTATAGAGTGCCACCCACACACCCATGGGCCCACTTCTATCTCCCACATTCTTCCAAGCACATCTCCCTTTATTAGGAAAAGAGGATGGAGGAGAAAAAGAACAGCCGAGATGGTCCAAAGTGTTAGGATGAATGTGTTTCATAGCATCTGGGTTCCTCTCCCAAATACCCATAACTGCTAGGCTAAGCGCAACCGGTCCTCTCGGGTACCTTCACCCACGTGTAACATGCTTGCTATCACAGGTGTTGCAGAGTCACGTTCCATCTCTTGAAAGTCTCTCATGCAATGTCCCACCTTGTGGCGCTTAAAAGAAGTCACCACTTTGGACTTAGAAGGTCTTCTTTGCCTTTCTTTCTCATGATGTTCCTTCCTGGAGACACCATTACCATTCCTGTTTCCTGGTCCCTTCTCAAGTCCCATTGACAATTACTCGAGCCTTTACCCTACGATTTCGAACCAGTCTGTGGAGAGTTATTCTCACACTTTTGCTTAGAACCATCTGCTCCAGCCCTTTGTGAACCCTGTTAGCCACCCACTTATTAGCTAATGATACAAGTTTTGTTGTACCGCTCTCTGACAGATCAGACAGGTATTGCATAAGTGGAGTAGAGCACTCCTACTTGAGTCGCTCTGTCATCATCAACTGGTGAAAGGACTGAAAATCCTTGCCCCCCATCTCTCTTACCCCCTCATTCCAATCACATAATACCTTATGAAGCCAAGTCTCAAATGGAAAACAATCCGCTCTCTTGCAATCATGGAATCTCTGCAGGTACTGAGCTGGCTTTCATTATTCGGTCATAGACCATTTGGTCTACCACAGACTCCCCTCAATAACGCCTGTCCCTTCCAATGGCATACACCCCATTAAGGTAGCCAGTTGTCTTAGACACCTCATTTAAGGCCTGCACTTTACAAGTGTCCTGAAAGCTCACAGACCATTCAAAAATATCCTGACCTTCCATATACACATGCAAAAGATCCTTTGGGACTTAGGCCCCAACCTGGCCTGAACTGGATGTATAGTCACTTATCCCAGATGAATTTATCATTGCTGCCATCCAAAGTTTCTCTTTCTCAAGGGTTATCTTTTCCTTTTCCAGCTTTCTTTCCTTTGTATTCTGTTTCTCTTCACTCCCTCGAAATTTCTCTTCCTGGGCCTATTCCCCCCTAGCTCTCCCTCCTCCTCTCATTTTGTTCCTAATGAGCTAGTCTTACCTTCTCCCTCTCAAACGCTTTGGCATTCTCAGGCATATCCCTGTCCCACCCTCTACCTCATAACGTGTTTGGGGTTATTCCCCATTCAATGGCAGCCACATCCAGGGAATGCACACTAGTAGGCCGTACTCAAGAGTACTCCTTTTACTCCTAAGTTATTAGTCAAAAGAGTCTATGGTGGCATAGCACCGTTAGCAGTGAGTTCCCAGGTGCCCAACAGTTCCAGTTCTGGTCTTACCTGCTCCGAGCGGTATGGAAGCATTCAGCGTTGCAGCGAGTGCCCTCCTTGTGGGCGCTCGCAAGTCCAGATCATGCAGCAGCACACGGCAGGTGCAGGCTCTCCTTCAAGCGGTGCTGCTGGCTCAACCAGTGATCGGAGCTGCTCCCACTCAGCCAACACAAGGTAAATCTCTTCAACTAATGGGGGTGGGTGTTATTCTTCGGCTTCCTACTGGAGCTCCATCAAAGGTGCAAAATTTTCAGCAGCATCCTGCAATCCTTGGGTAAGCAGTCAGGTTCCGTTGGCGGGCTTAACCAGCCTGTCACAGTAGTAATCCTCTTGTCTCGACCACGACCTGGACACTTGGCCAACACAGTACCAGCTGCCCTTCCTGGCATACAGGTTTGCTGCGTTACTTACAATCAGTCACAGACTCTCGCGGTGCGATCACCCTCACTATGGCGGCTCCTTCTGGCATAAGGGTCGCCGATCTCAGCGGGATGTATGTCGTTACAACGCACACTTTTACAACGCATGCACTTACAACGCTTTTTTTACAACGCAAAATCCATTACAACGCACTACACTTACAACGCATGACACTACAACGCATTTTTAAAAACTACCTTTACAACGCATTCCATTACAACGCATACTACCTTTACAACGCATACCATTACAACGCATAATATTAAATTGCATTTAAGGTAAGTATTAGATAGTATAGGGGTAAAAATTACTTTTCTAACTCCAGGGGGTGCAACAGTAGGGTAAGTGTTGGATAGTATAGGGGTAAAAATTACTATTCTAACTCCAGGGGGTGCAACAGTAGGGTAAGTGTTGGATAGTATAGGGGTAAAAATTACTATTCCAACTCCAGGGGGTGCAACAGTAGGGTAAGTGTTGGATAGTATAGGGGTAAAAATTACTATTCTAACTCCAGGGGGTGCAACAGTAGGGTAAGTGTTGGATAGTATAGGGGTACAAATTGCTATTCTAACTCCAGGGGGTGCAACAGTAGGGTAAGTGTTGGATAGTATAGGGGTAAAAATTACTATTCTAACTCCAGGGGGTGCAACAGTAGGGTAAGTGTTGGATAGTATAGGGGTAAAAATTACTATTCTAACTCCAGGGGGTGCAACAGTAGGGTAAGTGTTGGATAGTATAGGGGTAAAAATTACTATTCTAACTCCAGGGGGTGCAACAGTAGGGTAAGTGTTGGATAGTATAGGGGTAAAAATTACTATTCTAACTCCAGGGGGTGCAACAGTAGGGTAAGTGTTGGATAGTATAGGGGTAAAAATTACTATTCTAACTCCAGGGGGTGCAACAGTAGGGTAAGTGTTGGATAGTATAGGGGTAAAAATTACTATTCTAACTCCAGGGGGTGCAACAGTAGGGTAAGTGTTGGATAGTATAGGGGTAAAAATTGCTATTCTAACTCCAGGGGGTGCAACAGTAGGGTAAGTGTTGGATAGTATAGGGGTAAAAATTACTATTCTAACTCCAGGGGGTGCAACAGTAGGGTAAGTGTTGGATAGTGTAGTGTAATATTATGCGTTGTAATGGTATGCGTTGTAAAGGTAGTATGCGTTGTAATGGAATGCGTTGTTAAGGTAGTTTTTAAAAATGCGTTGTAGTGTCATGCGTTGTAAGTGTAGTGCGTTGTAATGGATTTTGCGTTGTAAAAAATGTGTTGTAAGTGTAGTGCGTTGTAAAAGTTGCGTTGTAAAGGTTGTTCCCCATCTCAGCGGGCACAAGTTTCATGCTCTTGGCCTGAAGAAGTTCAAAAGAGGCCCCCATCTGGCATATGGTGATCTATCACTGAATCAAAGAGCAACCTTTTGAACTGTAAAAGGAGTCTCTTCCTCCTTTTCCTCCAGGGTGTGTTCCACCCAGTTTACAGGAATGCAGAAATACCCACATTTTTCTGGGGGATTGCTCTCTTCCTCATGTCTTCACCAGGCAGGCTTGGGCTTCCCAAAATGAAAGCCAGGGTCCTCCATGTAATGTTCTAATGCAGGCACACTTACTCAGTGTACATTTACAGTACATTTATTGTCCAGCACTGTTAGATCCATGCATAGTACCATCACAAGTACACATACATTCAGTACACACATTCAGTCTGTGCACGCTGTTCAGCACTGAAGCTTTTCTATACTGTACCAGAATGTGCTATTTGCAAACACACATACACTGCCAGCACACACACTCACCATGTGTGTGGTGCACAACACCTCACCCTTCATGTATTGTACTTTACACAAACACACATACACCCAACACATGCTTTCAGTGCGTACACACTGCACAGCACTACATCTCTCATATCATGTATTCCTCGCAGGCATACCTACCCTAATCCCACAGCTACTACAGAGAACTGCTCTCTCCCTGTACTGTACCCTTCCCAGGCACACATACATCCAGCACAGAGTCACTACGCCTGCGCTGCACAGCACTCCACATTTACCTCATATAGGCCAAGGGCGAGTTAAGCACACATCAGCGGAACTTTAAAAAAGGTAAGTGAGCCTGTGGATCTCAGTCCAGTGACACGGGGTAAAAAGGACCTGTTCACAACTACTGATCACTACACGGTATGCTGCCACCACCACGCTTGTGCTACTTAACTCCTGGTGAGGGGCAGCCAAAGCGCACAACTATGAGGGTTGCGCTTTGGGTGCCACTCTCGGTCCAACAAGACCACAGTCTATGAGACAGGCCTATGTCATGGCGCACACACATGATCTGTGTTCGACTATGACAAAATAAATCAGCATTAGGGATCCAGACAACTCAACAGTTGGGTATTTTGGGCAGGGAGACACGTCTTTAACCAATGCGGGGGACTTTCCCGTCCCAACAGGAAGACAGAGAAGGGGTAATAACTCGAAGGAGAGCAAAGGAGGGACGAGCGGGATGTAAGTTTGGTGGTCAATCTTACACCACTTACACCTATCTCAGATGAAGACAGTGTTCTGAATAAGGGGTTATGTTTTGCCCCTACCCCTAACATGGACACATTTAAGCTCAGATTTGAATTGGCTGGATTATTTCTAAAAATAAGAGTCAAATGTTTTTTTTTAGAAACACACCAGAAATTGAGAAAAGCCCTACACATACTGACTTGAAGAAAAAAGCTTTCTTTTTACCTTCAGAAGGATCCATACCACCAGATGTATAATTATTTTAATGGGCAGTAATAAAAAACATTGAAGCCATGAGTCCAAACCCTACCCATTATAAAAACATAATGAAAGGAAAATGTATTGCCCTAGAATCATTGGGTAATGGGAATGATATTGTTATAAAACCAGCAGGTAAGGGCCCAGCTATGGTCCTCCAAACCAAGGATGGCTATGACAAAGCTTGTACAAGCCTATCACAAGATCATAGGAATTAGCTGGGACTCAAACAAGATCCGACAAGGGAATTACAGAAGGAAATTTACAAACTAGTTACAGAGGCTAGGTTGAGAGACTGGATATAAAAACAGGAAGCAACATTTCTAACAACTGAGAACCCTAGGATACCATACTTTTATACCCTCCCCAAAATAAGCAAGGATAGGCTGCCTCCGCCGGACGTCCCATAGTGTCTGAGAAAGGCTCTGTACTTGTGCACTGTTATACATTTGTGGATTGTTGTCTACAACCATTAGTTGCAAATGTGCCTTCCTATATTAAAAAAACAAAAGACATGTTAAAGACCATATAAAACATGACTTATGAGCCTATAACTGAGATAATGATCTGTCTAAACTGAGAAGCACTATATACAGACATACCGCAAGAAGAAAGTTTGAGCACCTTTTCATAACTATTGCATGCAGGTGAATGGCCCTTTAAAACACCTTTTGCGCTTATCTGGAAACTAGGCAAGGGGGCTCCGACTACGAATTCTTTTGGATATGAAGGTACAATACAAAACATGGGACTTCCATGGGCAGTACTTTTGCCCCCAGTCTGGCTTGCCTGCATGTCCACTAATTTGAAAAAGAAAACATCTGGATGAATAACCCTTATCACATGCAAGTGCACTTTTGGCGCTGATAACATTTGATATTTTCCTCATTTGGCAGGGGTCTGAGGACTTGGCAAGCACTTTTGTGGGTTGGCTAACTGAACAGAACTAATTTTTACATTCACTAAGTCAATGAGCATATAAGAGATCTCTTTTCTGAATTATTAATGATGGCACTTGGCAGCACATAACACACAAACGTTTATAACAAACATCCAGACAAGAACAGCTTAGTCCATTTTAAGAATGCCCATCCCCTGAGTCATGAAAAAGAACCTACCATTTGGGCAGTTCCTGAGGATTTGACAGAACTGCTCCAATTAGGAGAACTTCAAATCAGAGGCAAAAGAACTATGCAAACAAATTGATTACCCAAAACAGATAAGAGAGAAACCTAAGAAGAGGGCTAGGTACAACCAGTACAACCAGAGAGACTCTGTATTAATGAGTAGAGAAACGACTGAACCAAAACAGATCATCTGTGTCAGTACCTGTTACAACAAATCAAATCTGGTCCAAAAAAAAAATGATGAACAAGCATTGTCATATATTGAACGCAAATTAACCAAATTTAGAGAAGCCAATGTTCTTATTTAAAAGAAATATAAGGATACGAGATATGCTTGTGTATACATGTCCAAAAGAGACTATCTCACAAGAAACTCACACATTATGGAATTCACCACAGGTAACTGGACGTCACCTGTGTGGTCAGTGCGCTGTTTATAACCTTATGTCAGCATCCAAAATCATAGATGTAGGCTTGCCATGACCATTGAAACAACGCCACCACACAAATTGTAACTCCACATATGTCATTTACATGATTGGGTGCCCATGTGGGCTTATGTACATTGGGATGACTTCCATAAAAATAAGGATCTGTAAACACTGGAGCAATATACGCTGCAAACGGTTTCCAACTAAGATGACATCCCATTTCTTAGCTTTGGGATATTCAGAGATAGGTCTACAATGTATTATTATTGAAAAAAGAACTCTAAATTCCAACATGACAAGGACGTTACTCACTCAAGATCAAAAGGTGGGATTCTAAATTGAAAACCCTTTCCTAGTTTAATGAATGAACTTCTTTCTGGTTGTATTAAACTCGTAATGTATTCAATCGGCACTGTGTTTTATATGTTATGTCTTTTAAATTAAGCTGCAGTTTTATGTGACAATCTTTTTATGGGGATTCGCCAAATAAAAGCTTTTGATGATGAGACTGAAAACCCACATAGCGGGGCTCAAAAAAGAAATTCCATGGAATCAGTTAAATTCGATGGGATAACTAAGTACGAACATTGGTTAACCAACAGTGTAAACACACATAATTATGACCACATTGTGAGGTAAGGTAATCATTAGGAAGAACTAAAGAAAATGCCATGAATAAGACACATAAAACAGAGTTAGAGGTCACATTCCTTTGGAAAACTGAAGGTATCTTATTCCCCAAAAAAATAAGACCCCCTGTTTGTGAGCACTAAGGCACTCACCATAACAATGGCACCAGGTAAGGTAGCTTAAAGAAAAAAACGGGACCGCAAGTACCATAACACGGTTGACTGCAACTGCATTTCCCAGCAGTCTTGGCTACGCCATGTGTGGTAATGCCCCGGTTACTTACTGGTAATCTTCAGTACTCAAAGTTATGTCTTCCTCGCCACATGAGTTCCCATCCCTCCCTCCCTAATGTGCTATCGGCTTCATTGTTCTTGGGGCTTGGTAGTTCTTCAGGCTGTAGGATGGGCCGACTTTCCTCTTATGGAGGTCAGGGGTAATATGGGTCACCCATGTTGGGAAGGGATGAGAGGCATGGGAGGCTGACTTTTGCTTTGGAAGGTTCTGGTGTGGAGCTGAAGCTCACTTGGTTTAGCATGTGGCGAGGAAGATTTATGAGGAGGTAATGTCATATCCACAGAGATGCAGATGCAGGAGCACACGCAACAGAGGTGCACCAGAACCACTAATATAATGTGTACTGCAAGTGGGGAAAACAGCGGGACATAAGCAGGATAAAAGGTGACATAAAACTCTTGACGGAGTAAGTACTGTATACATTTTCTAAGAGGACACGGATTGAAAACTTTGATTCTCATATATTATGGTGCATTTTTCCAATAGAGTGTGATTACAGGGGCATATTGGTAATACCTCCTTAACAAAAGAGGCAAACAGCCAAAAATACTCAGGTTGAGACCATACTTTCACTTGTGATGCCAGTATGCTCACCTTCACAATGAAACATATCACACAACATCACGCATGTCTTATCCATGTTCGATTTACAAAATGTGCCCACCTTCCTGCATGGGCCATCCAGCATACATTTAATTTGTTTGTCTGTCATGTTTAACGTCACAGGTATAATACTCTTCATATTAGTCGTCGTCTGCTTGTTCTGGTTTTAATACCCCACAGACATGAAGGGCAGTACTATACATTGAAACAGGATGTTTTTCAAATGTACTGATGAGAGCCTAGGACCCTAACAGGCCAATGTTAAAGGCAGAAACATGTCAATGAGATAGATGCAAGAATACTAATCCCCGTAGAAACAACTAATATTCATATTTCAACCTTGCCTGCGATACCCAATAATAAAACGATACAGGGGTATTTCAAGGGATGTTTATCCTTCTCACTCTCAATACAACAATATCTAAACGTGCTCCCTGGAATATGGTTGAGGCCATCCTGAGTTTTTAGGAACCTGGATGAGACCCGGTGATGAAGCATGACACTAGCAGAATGTGTGAGGGTCTAACAAACAATCAAGCCATTGAACCTGGAAGTTGACTGAACCCAGTCCTAATTATATTAATGACCATTTATATTGTGTTTTTACTACCCAAAGAAATCCTTTTTAGAAACCTTAGAAATTCAAAAGATTAAGAAACAAGCATTTACAATGCAATGGTCTCGGCATTGTTAAAGTTAGAGCTATTGGCATTGCTCATGACATTATTTTTGTTTATGTTTTTGTTTTTAAAACATTTAAAGAAACGGCATTGTTATTTACAATGTCAATAGCTTAATCTCTCTCAAAGGCAAGACCTATTGCATTTGCACTCACACACAGAGCCACACACAAAGCCACCCACACACACAGAGCCACCCACACAGAGCCACCTACGCTAGCCGAGACCTAAAAAGGGCCACAGTCAACTCTTCCGAAATGCAACTTCACATACACGTAATAAAATATTTCCACGCCGCTACTTACTACCCAATTGGTGTATGTGTAAACCATATAAAGAGCGCTGGGACCTCACGGCGCTATAGAACTTCATTGCTACCCAGAGCCCGGAAGGATGGGCGGCTGAGAGGCCCCGTCAGGATTTCAATTCCCGGTGGATGCATTCGCCCACGAAGACATAAGACTTCATTAGATAAGTGTGTAAAAAAAAGTACAAGCTCAGCAGAATGCGCAAGTGGGGGTGGGGTGAATGCCGCCGGAGCTGCACTTTAGTGTATTCCGTTAAAGGCCACGGTTCTGCTGAGCAGGGCGAAAATGCACAATTGCAAACAAATGGCTTCCCCCAATGCACCCGAGCCAAACATTCAGAGCACCGCTTCCTGCCTTTCGTATTCGCACATACACCCGCCCCTCCCATACTCCTATGCATGTACACGTCCGATCGATGAATCGAGTGATTACCCAAATCAATAGCACCCATTTTAGACATCAGAAGAACGAACTGCTGGGCTGCGTGCCGATGGGAGACTGAGAGGCCCAGTTTACGCATCCGGTACCAGCCCCCACAAGCAGCACTTCACCTCCGTGACACCACAGAGCCAGTCTTCCACCGCCCCTTCCCTGTGCCCTCGCCAGGAGACCCCGTTGTACTCCAACAGATCGTCAAGTCACGTTAGATCACGATTCCCCCAAAGCGCGCACACTCATTCTTGCTTCCCATCCAATCCACGGCCTCTGCACCGCTACATGTGACCTTTGAACAACATTTCCGTTCGGGGTGCCTAAAAACGCACACGTACTAAATCTATACATGAAATACAAAATATGTGCGTGCTGCCTAAATGTGAGGGGGAGAGGTCCAGTTTCTACGTATCTGGTATTATTTGGTTTCGTTACTTTGTGCAGAAGTCCTTCCAACAAAAACAGACAACAAAGAAAATAAAGGGAAAAAAACACAGAGAGAAGTCTGACAGGGAGGGAGGGGAAGTGGAGGGAAGGTCCAGGCTTGGCCCATCCCAGGCTACTCTCCTAAACCCTGTCAGCAGATCTCGTGTGCGAGTGAACTCGTGTCCCCCGGGGGAGGCTGGAAGAGAGCCATTACTCTGCTTCAATAAGGAAAGAAACCGTTTTTAGGATTAAATGACAATAACACATTGTCAGCAAATCCAAATCAGCAAGAAATTAGAAGATTTATGCATCTTTTATTTTTTAATGAGGATGGATAACTTGCGCCAAAGGCCGAGAGTGCTGGGCAAAACCTAAATTAAGCAGAATTAACAAAACTATATTATAACCCCCATCCATACAGAAGTGCGAGGGCTGCAATCTACATAAGGTGACCTAAAGTTGTCCCAAGTGAGAGGGGTCACGGCAGGACTGCGATGTCAAACTCAAATACACAAAAGCATCCAAGGAAAAACTCTGATTTGTTTAATTATCTTACCTGCGGGCTGAAGTTGGCGGTGTTGGTCTCGCTCAAAGACAGCGCCAAAAAGGCCATGCAGAGCAGAATACGCAACGCCGTCTGCATATTTGTAGCGCCTTGAAACCCGTCGGAGCGACTTTGGGCGTTTCAGTGTCAACTTCCCTTCCTCCGTCTAGTCCTTTTGTTTGGTATTATTTTATTATTTCCTCCGTCCGGCGGCAAAATCCTTTTTTTCCCTGAAAACCTTTCTTTGAAACAACGCCGAAAACCCCAAACTGCCCCATAAAATGCAATATGTTATAGAAGGAAAAAATGTGATAATAGAAATCCTTCGCGTCTCCGGGACGTGGGATGTAAGAACAGGGGGAAAAGGGCACGCGTTGATAGCAGTGTGCCAGCGATTCGGTTTTCGTGGGAGCGCAATATATTTTGTTTATTCTTCCAGGGTTTTCTTTCCTTCTTCTCTCCCCTGCTCCCCGAAGCCAAGTGGAGACGAGGTCGATGCTAAAAGTAATTAGAACCAAAAGGGGAAGTGAAACTTCCAGTGGCCTCAGTGTGGAGCCACTGAACCAGTGTCCGAGCTAGATCAAGTTGGTAATGCTCCTTGCCCAAGGTACACTCCAGGATCCGATCCCACCACAGGGCTGAAGGAAGTTTGTTTACAGTGTGTGAGGGCACCTCTTGTCAAGGCTTTCACCCCCCACATGCCGGCCTATCAGTCCAACACTCGGGCAATATTGCTCCCCAAGGTAACATATACTTCCCAACTCTTACCATTAAAGCTCCGGAAGAAGCTGTGTCCGAGAACAGAGGAGAAAACTCCTGTTTTCAGCCTAGGCAGAGCTGTAGACATGGAAGAGAGACAAGCAGTGGAACTTACGAGGCCATGTTACACGGGAGCTTGCTGACAGAGAAATGAGGTTAACCATTAATTTAATATACAAGTATTTACTAACACAGAGGATCTTTTAATCCTTATTCTAAATCTATTTAACTAATTTTGTACGGTTCACTTATTTTAATTTGTTATATATTTACAAACGTAGCCCTTTATACATTTTTATTTAAAAAAAAATGTTTTTAAACGTTTCATTTTGCATATTTGGTAGCTTCTGGAACTGGAAAAAATAAATTTGAGCATGGCCACCAAATCATTTTGTCTGCAGCAGCTGGTGAGCGGAGGTCGATTCCGTCTCTATGGTCTGCTCGAACTTCCTCGGCTCTGCTTGCTTGAGCTAATTGTTATTTTCGGAAGCCCGCTCTGTTTGCTGGGGATGGGTTGGGGCGATGACTTTAAAGCCTTTGCAGAGACCTTAAATGACATAAGTGTACGGAGCTATGGTTGACATGCCGAAAAAATGAAAGGTGTGTGGCTGCAATGCTGTGTTAGAGGCGGGCACTCCAATAAGTGTTATCAGAAAATATGCCGGCTTGCTGTTAAGGAGATCAGGTGAGGGAGCAACGCCGGGACACCACCGCCTTTCTCCGAGGCAGAGAAGAACTGCGTCGGAGAAACGCAGCCTCGGTTTCGGATTCGGGGGCGTGTTTCTTTTTCTCTCCTCTTGCCATTGGCTGGAGGAGAGAAAAACACGCCCTGCGAAAAGCAACGAAAAAACACGCCCCCCAATCCGAAAAGGACGGGGCCTGTTTTGCGCGACAAGCCTCTTCTCCAATGGGTGGCCAGCATTTAAGAGGCCAGCCAATGGAGAAGAGGAGAGAAGAGGGGCGGGTTCAAGCCCCTCTTCTCCAAAACACCCGAAGTCATTAATTCTGCCGAGCGAGACTGCGCAAGCGCAGCCTTCGCTAGCCGAGACCTAAAAAGGTATGGTATGAAACTCATGGTTTGCAGTTTGCATGCAGCTCCTTGATGCTGGTTTACAACTCATTAAGCTATTTTTCGAGGACTATAGCTTGTGACATGCAAGTAACACAAGGATGTCTGCAACAAAAGCAGCAGCCAACTGAATTATTTCCTGTAACCTGCATGTTACACTTTGTACTTTGCAGAAGGCATGTTAACCCTGTATGCAATTTTATGAGGAGTGAAACCCTTGACTAGACTGAACACAGATTTCTACAGTAAGTGCATTACCTCTACGTCCCTCGTCCTTGACCCAGTCATAACAAATGAGGTATTATCTAATCACAAACAGGAGACAAAACAGAAAACACTTGCTAACCCCAACCACACTCCTGTCAAGGGCAAAAATACAACAGCCGACCCTTAGCACTTCCTGTCTCTGACGGGATATAGAGGACGCAGAGGTAACTGGCGGGCTTTTGCCTCCAATGTGAATTGTCACAGGCTTCCTTCCTCTGCTGGGCTTTGGGAGAGCCTGTGGCCTTCGTGGAAGCTTCGGGAGTCAGGACACATTTTTGTGGTCCCCTGTGAACCCACGGTGAGCGACGTGTGTATTACATGCTGCCGTGACAGGTGCTTGCTTGGCTTGCGTTGTTCTCCCGGGTCCGCATTGTGTTGTCCCTGCCTGATTTGTGCCCTGTCTTGGCGGACGTGAAAATCAGTGCATGCTCACGGGAGTTTGGAGCCATGCATTTGTGGTTCGTTCCCAGCATTCGGAGTCTGCTCTGTTTTGTGGGCACTGCGAGCGGCTTTATGTGTGGGTGCATCCTAGAGGCCAGCTCGTCTGCAGCTGCGCTATGAGGTGTGTGTGTGTGTGTGCTGTGGGGAGGTGGGACTATTGCTTCTGTCAGGGGCAGCGTTGTTCCTGTGGCTCGAGGGCCTTACCTGTTGCTTGCGGTAGCGGCTGCCTCTTGTCGACCCTGCTGCATTCTGGGCGAGAGGCACGTTGGTTGAACAATGCTGATGGTCGCCCTGTGTGCGAGCTGACAATCAGTTGACAGCATTCTTCTGAGGGAGAGGATGTGGCTTAGCAACTTGAGCTGCAGACTTCAGAGCGGATGGGAGCCAGGTTTGAGTCTCCGCGCCAACTTCAACTTCCTCTGATTCTGGACGATTCCCTTAATCTCCCTGTGCCTACATTCAGTGTCTTATGCGTTTTGCATAGCCTGGATTTATTATTTATATACACTGCTGTCAATCACATGCTCGTTCTGCTCTAATGCAGTTTGCTGCATTTGCCATGTGGGTATGTAAGAGAAGCCTGGATGTTGGTTGCTTGCAATCTGATAACCTGGTTGCTATGTGTGGCAGTGGCAGTAGGCTGCAAACATGGGCAACATATGGGGACATGGAAGCTTTGTTACCCAACGTCATCACCCCCCGCCCCCTGCTGGGAGTCCTGGGTCTTCCCCTCTACCTAAGTAGAAGAGGTTGGGCGAGAAGGAGAGGCTGCATTAGCTGACTTTTGTCACTTTTTGTCCCTGATGAAGATGACATCTTGTTTGCTTTCTAGCAGTGGGCAGAAGCTGTATTTTGTCATTTCCATCTCTGACTCTTATGCTGTGCTGTCTCTGGACTCTTTGGGACATGTGGGGAAGTATGTTTCGGCAGCAATGTTGCCTGAGATTCTTACCGATGTTGGTGATGCCATGGGATTTCTTGTTATGGAGGGGCTGGGTCCTTCAAATGGCATTGCGCTGGCTCTGTTTCATCTTGAATGAGTGGAAGGTTCCAGTGCATAATATTCTGCATCACTTAATTTCCTATTTTGATCCATTGTGGGGTATTGATGTGAAGATTCCTGGACCTGTGCATGTGGACTCTATTGTAGCCAGTCCGGTGGGGTGCCCTTTGCTGGGGCTTCCATTTTGGCTAGATTTGACCTGTTGCTGTAAGGATGAAACATGGATTCTGCTCCTTGGGTGATGGCTGGAATTTGCTGTTTACTGGTCCAAGTCCTTTTGGTGAGGAACTAAGGGTACAGTTGCACTTATGCCTTTAAAGAGCGGAAGCGTTCTTTTCCTTTAGTGGTCACCATTGACTCCTGTAGTCTTTCTTCTCCTCTGGGAAGTACTTTTGTCTGCCTTCTTGTAGGCAGAGAGGTGCCTTCCAGGGTCAGTGTTTCCAGGGCTAACTTCTGATGTAACCCCGTCCGGAGCACAGGAATCAAGTTTAGCGTTCCTGATTATGCCGCTGTGGAGGTGCCGGTTGACATGGCCCTGCTTCATCTTCTAAGGTCCTCGGTATGTCCTTCCCTGGATGACGAGCAGCTCAGGCCCCATCTTTTCGGGTGATGCAGCAGCATTGGGCTTGACCGTACGTCCTCTTGGGAGCCTCGGGTTCCTCCTGAATTTCCAAGATGCATTCTTCAGCCGTCGCCCAAGATGACTTTCAAAGTAACCGATTCCGGTTCCTGCGCCTACAGGGATTGGTGGTCTCTGTCCTCTCAGAAGTCAACTACTCTGGCTCCTTGGTCAAGGGTGAGGGAGGGCACATGGTGGCTTCTGTTTTCATAGTGCCGTGGGCCAGGTTATGCCTTTAGCTGTTGCTGTGGTACCATCACTGTTTGTGCAGTTCCTGCTTCTTGATCTGTCCTTGGAGATCCCGATGTTTCCGGAGGTTGTCTGGGGGCCCAGTGTGGTGGCTGGTCTCGTCGAATTTCACCTGGGCTTATGGTTACTTCCATCTCCTTTGCCTGTGCTGCTGACGGATGCCAGTGCTCTGGGTTGGGGTGCTAGGGGTGCTACTGGGGGTCTATGGTCTGTTCAGGCCGGTTGGTGCAGATCATTGGCCTTTCACCATCCACCTGGTAGGAGCTGCCGGCTGTGGGTAGGGCCCTTCTATGCCTTGTGCCGCCCCCGTCCTGGTGCGACGTTCTGGTGCAGTCTGACTATATGGCTGGGCAGCACTCGCAGTATTTGTTGATTCCGGTGGCTTGTGCTGTGAGAAGTTGTGCAGTGCTCCGTCTCTGACCATTTCTGCTCATCAAATCAGGGGCACGGCCAATATGGTGGTGGATACTCTGTGCCACATCTTTCCTTCCTCCCTGGGTCTTTGTCTTTTGCCCAGGGTGTTTCATGTGGTCTGCTGGAGGTTCAGTGGTTCAGGTGGTTTTGTTGGCGTCCAGGACCAATGCTTTTCTGCATGCCTTTTTGCTACTAAATTCCAGTGGTGGGGGCCTGGGGTGTGGATGCCTTCTTGATCCCCTGGCCTCTTCAGTAGCTGTGTGTGTTCCCTCCCTTTCCCCTCTTTCAGGCTTTTCTGTCGAGGATCCGCCAGGAGTGGGCGCTTGTGGTGGCTGTTCCTCCGTTTTGGCCTCTGAGGTCGTGGTTCCTGTTGTTGATGGATCTGGCTGTGGATCCCCAATGGTTCTTGCCTCAGAGCCTCTCCTCTATGGTCTTCCATCTACTCGCTGGTCCCTTTGCCCTTAGGGGTTTGAGGTTGAGCTGCAGCCTCTGGGGAGGCTAGGTTAGCCTCCCTCATTATTTCGGTGGCTCCTGGTTCTCGGAGAGGATCTATTCTGTTGTCTTATTCTATCTCTAAATCGTGTCATGTTGCCTCTATTCTTCAGCTCTTTTTGGATAGCTTTCATGATGACTACGCTCTGTCTTCTTTGTGAGGTCAGTGGTCAGATATTTGATCTCTCAGGGGTTCTGTTTCCTATTCCTCGGCTGTCGGGCCTTTGGTTATCCAGTTTTCTGAGTTTTCTCTCTCCCTCTGATGTCCGTTCTTCTAGCTCGGGATGGGGTCTCTCTCTGGTCCTTCACGCCCTTCAGTCCTCTCCTTTGTTTACGGTGGATTTGACGTTTCTGTCCTTTCTGGTGGCTTTCCGGGTTGTTGTTACCTGGGTCAGGAAATTGGGGGAACTTTCTGCTATGCAGTATTCTCCTCCTTATCCGCGCTTCCTGAAGGATGCTGTTGTTTTTCATTGAATGCTGGCTTTCTCCCAAAGGTTTGATCTCGGTTTCATGCCTTTTAGGCCTTATTGCCTTCTTTCTGTCCTTTTCCTTGGGAGCTGTTGTTGCACTCCCTTGCTGTTGGGCAAGCTTTGTCCACTTACACGAACAAGTCTACTGCTTTTCATTCTTCTGCAGACTTTTGGTCATGCAGGGCGCAGGAAGCTGCTTCTAGAATGACCCTGGGGTGTGGGGTTGCAGGTCAACTTCTGTTTGGCACCTGATGGATCTGCCTTCCCGTTTCCTGCCTTTGTCCATACAGAGTCCACTAGGGTAGTGTCGGCTTCATGGGCCGCATTCTATGGCATCCCCTATGATGAGATCTGCCGAGCTGAACCGTGGCATCTGATATTCAGTTTCTCTGAGTTGCCATTTGACTTGTGCTCACACTGCTAGTTTGGATTGTATGGTGCCTCCTGCTCCTGTTTGTTTGTTCCTTGGATATGGCATTTTTCACTGCGGTGAGCTTTAATCCTGGGTGTTTTTTGTTTTCTGAAGTTATTTCATAGGCCTTCTATTTGGGTGTCTGGTGTGGTATATGTAGTAACCTGTATTGTAATTATCTTGTTACTTTCTCCTTAGCTGCTCAGCCAGAGTGAATGTACTGCATGGATTGTTGAAGTGGTGATGATGGATGGAATGTTTGGGTGCCTGGGAACTGAAGTGTGACAGTTGGAGTATGGGCTGAGCAGCAGGCAGACTGCTCCTGGTGGGGCTGCTTCACAAGAACTTAACAACTTGTAACCAAGACTTAAGAAATCAACTTAAACTACATCTTGTCTACTGGACTTCATTACTACACATTTTTGGCGACAGCTTACTGTACGTGTTTTATAATGCTACTCATGGTAATTTCTCTTCTTGTGTACATTTCACAAGGGATGTCATAGTGGGTATTATTCACCCATGTATTTGAAGTCGTTACACGCCCTTGCTTTTGGGGTGAAAATGGGTTATAGTTCTGTTTCTACAATTTTTCTTTACTAATCCCTACATAGGGGTATCCAATGGGTACAAGTCCCATTCCCGCTTCACTTGGGCAATGGTTGTATGGTGTGTAAGTCACCCTGTGCTGTACATTTTGTATGAAAGTGTGTCACCCTGTGCTACATGTATACGTTTATTTGTTAAACGGTGTGTAAGTCACCTTGTGCTGCATGTTTGTTTCACGGTGTGTAGTCACCATGTGCAAAACGTGTTCTTTTACGCCCCTCGCTCATGAGCGACTCTATCGGTAGGAGTCAACCATTTTTCATTTTTCCCTCATCGTGTATACATATATGTTAGTTGGGTGTGGGTGTCCCCTGTTGTTTCAGGTTTCTCCACTCACCCGTGTTTTGGGGATGTTCTTTCGGGTGCCCTTCACCCATTTCTACTATGCTTGATTAACTTTATAGAGGAGGAGAATGTGTGAAAAACTATATTATCTTGTATATTTTTCTGTGCGTCTCCTCTATGCTTCTTTATTCCTTATGCATATTTGTCTATGCATTTCTTTGTCTTCGTCTTGTACTTTCTTCTATTCCATTTACTTCATCTCCTCTTGTATATTTTCTTGTGCATCTTCTTTATCTTTTCCTTTCTTGCTCACAGTGGTTTTTAATTGTATCTATACTGTTTCTTTCAGTTTCTGGGTTGCATTCCTTCTTGCATTTTCTTTAATGTTGCATATTTCTCTTTATTGGGTTTTTCTTGTTAGAACCGTATTCTAATTTGCGGTTTCATTTTTGTGTTTTGGAAGGAGGGAGGATATGCAGTAACCTGTATTGTAATTATCTTGTTACTTTCTCCTTAGCTGCTCACCCAGTGTGAATGTGCTGCATGGAATGTTGATGTGGTGATGATAGATGGAATGTTTGGGTGCCTGGGAACTGCAGTGTGACGGTGGGAGTATGGGCTGATTACTCTTAGTCCTACTCGTCCTCGACCCAGTCATACTTCCCACCCACCCTCCCTACAGTCAAGCCTTTATTTGCTTGGTATTTCAGGAAGAGCTAAGAGTTGGCTGTTGTATTATAGCCCTTGGCAGGAGAGTGGGTGGGGTTAGCAAGTGTTTCTTGTTTTGTTTCCTGTCTGCGATTGGATACTACCTCATTTGTTATGACTGGGTCAAGAACGAGATGGACTAAGAGTAATGAGGATTACTGGTAAGTAATCTGGGCTTTAGCTACCAGTTATATAGCCAATATTCTACCCTGAAACTTTCTGTGTACACAAAGATGTCTGCAGCAGTAGCCTTGACCCCGTAAGATATTGTAATATGCACCCTGGTTAAGACCATTTAAAACTGCCAGACAGATTTATTGTTTTATTTGCCCTGTTGTAGATTTCTTTTGCGGAGATTAAAAAAATAAATGTAAAATTCACTGTTAGACTATCCCCTCGTGACTCCGTCTCCGTTCAATCAATCTTATGTATAGGGACCTGGAGTATTTTTCTATTTGCAACACTGTCCTTTGCAGATACCAATGCCCTGTGTGATTACTGTTTCACTGCGCCAACATAGCTTCCATTTCACTGATCAATTAATCCCCTCTAGACTCCATTGGCACAGATCGTTTCCGCTAACACGCTCATCCCGAACCCTTACGAGATTTCCACACTCCTGTGGATAGTCAATTTTATTTTCATCTTTTATATAGCGCGAACTCGACCCCAAGGTATTGAAGCGCTGTACATGAGCACCGTATTTACATTACATATTCAAGAACGGGGAGATTAAGTGATATGCCCAGAATCATAGAATGTGGACGCGACCCCGAGGCTCGAACCCTGGTTTCCAGCACCAAAGTTGGCAGTCTAGCCGACGGAACACATCCTCTGGCAGCATGGGTCTTAGATACATTCAACATTACATAACGTCCACGTACATGAATCCCCACTCCCACGGCATCGACTGGGTGAAAGGCTTATCAGGTGAAGGGACGCTACAAAGAGACGCCAGCTTCAGGCACCACATCCCACCCACTACAATCTACAAAGAAAACTCACGTTTTTGTAATTTATTGTTCAGTCGCACCTTCACTTAAGCAGTTAACTCTTCAATTCATAGGATTATTAATCCAAGCCTTCCCATTCGTTCCCTCAAGAGCATTTCCTATCTCCCAAGCATGCTCGCAACGACACTGAAGCTGTCATTCCATACACTTCCTGGTAACCTCTTCTCTCCGTCCCATGGAGGGACGCTGGGTAATGTCGTTTATTATTTCAGTTATTTGCTCAACAAAGAATATTTTGCACCTCTGTAATCTAATAACAACTGCTAAAATCGGTAAAATTAGTGCATACATTATTACAGCTTCGTCCGCCAGGAGAAATCGTTTCAGATTCCAAACTATTGATACGTTTATTTTGCTGTGCATTCACTTCCACTAAGCAAGCACGTGGGAGGTTCACAAAATCAAACACTAGGCCGCGTTAGCACACACGTGGGCCTAATGTCCCGCCATGTTAGGTGTAGCTGGCCGATCCAACACTGTTTGAGCGTGATTGGGTGCTTTGGATCCAATCCCCGTTTCAGTATTTATATTCCTGGATAAATTGCACCCATACTAGATTTTCGCTTGCATGAGGGAAACCTTATATTGAGCGTGCGCAGCAGCAAATATAAGACAGTGGCAATGTCTGTTTTTCTCATGAATAACACCCAATGCAGTCGCTCCCATCTGGATTTTATGTCCGACCCACAGAACATATGGCAGGTCACATGAGAAGAAATGTAATAAACACAGAAAAGGGATAATGGGTAGCCTTATTCTGTCCTGTCGTGAGACAGCTCGTGCGCAGGCTCTCCTTGCAGATGTCACTTTTAGTCCTTTTTTTCTGTCTCTGCCTGTGTTGACAGGTACCGTGGGTTGGTCTGACTGTCTAAGGGCTGCGCATGCGCTGTTGCTCAGCTGTCACCGCTCCCGGTCTGTGCTGGTGTCGGGCGAGGTCGTCAAGTAGAGCCCGGTGCCTCGCCATGGCTGGCGTCCCGGGGGCCTCAGTTAACCCCTTCCTGAGTGACTCTGAAGAGGAAGATGAGACGGCGGCAGACCTCTTGTCCCCGTCAGGCGGGTCGGAGCCTGCTGTGTCACCAGCTGGACCCCCGGTACCAGCCCCACCCACGGGCCCTGCAGCGGAGCCGCGCTCGGTGCCGCTGGATGTACTGGCCGCTCAACTCCTACGGGAACAGCTGGTACTGACGGCGCTGGAGATGCACACTGAGCTGCTGGAGAGCGGCCGCGAGCTGCCGCGTCTGCGGGACTATTTTTCAAACCCGGGGCATTTTGAGAGGCAAAGCGGGTGCACTCCGCCCGGAGCTGGCCCCGGGAGCGCTGCAGTGCCGACCGGGGTGCCCCGCGAGTCCTCGCTCAGCGCAGGAGCAGCCGGCGGAGGCAGCCTGAGTAAGTGTTCCTAGTGCATGTGACCTGCTGGGGGAGGCTCAGTGATTATGAGTGTCAGTGAGGAAGGGGATGGAACCTGATCGTGAAATGCACAGAGCACCAGTGTGCACCCTTAGTAGGATGCTGTGTGAGGCATGGTACTGATGGTGAACAGAATGGATGAGTGGATTGGCCCGTCCTTTTGGCATCATTATTTGTTACCTATCCAAAGACTGATTTTCTGCATCCCATGTGAGGGCGTGTTGTGCAATGCCACATTTTCCTTCTTCGGACTTTATTGAGGTGTTGCAAAAACAACAGTCGATGGACAGAATGCAGAACAATGTCATGCATTCACCCCAGTACAGAGATCTGGGCCTAATTCCATTGCGTTTTTTTTGCTCACCATGCCATTCCAGTTTGAACCCAGCCATATGCAAATCAGTCTTGACCCTGTGCCTCATGGGAACAGTCCAGCCCGAACTGCCAAGCCAGGTCCTCCCTGGACTGGAAACAAGCATCCTAGGACCGGTTTCGGGGTTTCACCCCTCTTCAGCCAAGATAGCTTGATTCCAGTGTTATGGAGAGCATGGGACCCACGTCTGGGCATACCCGTCCCACTCGAGGTGACAAATGCAAAAACAACAGTTGATGGACAGAATGCAGAACAATGTCATACATTCACCCCAGAACAGAGATCTGGGCCTAAATACCTAATTTTTTTGCTCACCATGGCATTCCAGTTTGAACCCAGCCATATACAAATCAGTCTTGACCCTGTGCCTCATGGGAACAGTCCAGCCCGAACTGCCAAGCCAGTTCCTCCCTGGACTGGAAACAAGCATCCTAGGACCAGTTTCGGGGTTTCACCCCTCTCCAGCCAGGAGAGTTTGATTCCAGTGGCATGGAGAACACGGGACCCACGTCTGGTCATACCCTGACTGGAGGTGAATGTTTTGATTTGTTCTGCTCTCCGTCCATCAATTGTGTGTCTTTTTTGCTTTCTCACCCCAAGTGCGCCAGGTATGCCCAGACGTGGGTCCTGGGCTCACTGTGCCACTGGAATCAAGCTATCCTGGCTGAAGAGGGGTGAAACCAGGAAATCGGTCCTAGGATGCTTGTTTCCGGTCAAGGGAGGACCTGGCTTGACAGTTCGGGCTGGACTGTTCCCATGAGGCACAGGGTCAAGACTCATTTACATGTAGCCAGGTCTAGACTGGGGTGGCATGATGAGCAAAACAATTATGGATTTAACCCAGATCTCTTGACTGGGGGTGAATGTTTTGATTTGTTCTGCATTCCATCCATCAATTGTGTGTCTTTATTGAGGTGTTGGTTTGCTATCTAGCATGATATTCTAAACTATTGACAAAAGCATCTCTGCAATGCGACCCATGAGTGCAATCACTTATAGGAGCTTATCAATAACACATAGCTACACTACAGATGGCTGCGTATCACGTGTGTTACACCCAGTGCTTGAATTAAAAATTGATGTATCCGAATTAGCAGGAGGCTTTCTTACTGAAATTTGATGTGCATACAACGATCACTGCAGCAGTAGCTTTGACCCCATAAGATATTGGACGATGCACCTTTTTTTGTTTTTAAAGACCTTGCAAGAGAGCCATGTCTTACATGATCCTGCAGGTGCAGACTGTTTTTTAAAATTCTATTTCATCTGTTCTTTTCTTTCTGTGTGGGGACTACAATTTCTAAAGGAATTTTCAATTATAAACTACAGGGAGAGGCTAAGCTTTTACTTAGGTTACAGGAGGGTAGATAGGTCTAACATTAGAAAATGGAGATCGTTATTGACAAGTGAGAAGGTAAGCACTATAATGACATGCATGCATCGTGTTTTACAGTGTAGATCCACCGTAATGTCATGCTTATGGGAGGGAGGTAATGGACTAACGCTTTAGGGTGTGCGTATCTGGGCTAGCACCAGTTGATTTTTCTGCGCGGCTTTGACAAAGATTTAAGGAGGGAGATCCTGCTTTTATAATGGGTATATTGTTCCGCATATTGTGAACAAAACCTGAGAAAAAGCGAGGCAAGCAAACTTTTCATTGTATTAGGCAAATTAAAGCAACCAGACACTGTTCTCATGCCTGTGTGTTTTTTTTTTTTTACTTAATGACCCATGTTGTGTGAGACTTACAGTTTCAGTTTTTGTTGGATTAGCATGGGCTCAAATATTGCCGCATGTAGAGTGCTCGTGTGTAAAAATCATAAAGTACTGAAGGTGCCATGAACGGCTTGGTCATTTGGTATCGGTGGTTGATAGACTTCTCCTTTTACATATTGCTGAGTAGTATTGCTGACTTTAGTCTGTACGTGTTTCATATTCTGCCAGCTAAGGGTATTTAGGAACTAGAAGCTAACGTAATTGTCCATGGTCATCGTGTTCTGATAAATGAAGGGCATAGCTGTCCAGAATTCCAAAGTGAAGCTCTTGAGAATATATCACAATAAAAGAGTTTCTCAGTTGAAGGAGGACATATATCCTAAAATAGGCCTAGAGATTCCCAGACCTGGCTCTACCAACAATGGTAAGGACTAAAGACCTTCAACTAAAGTGAGTGTTATCATGCATTGCATTTACTACAGTGCATAACCACAAATAGCCTTGGACACTTGTCTAGAGATGAGCAACACTGACTTTACCAAAAATGGTGATTACTGAAGACTTTGAACTAAAACGAGTGTTATCCTGCACTGAAGTACCCACAATGCATCTGGGTGAATTGTTTGATAGTGTACCAGGCAATGTGCTCCCTCTCGCCTTTCACACTAAGGCTCTTTTAGTAGCCAACATAGCAGTTTCCAGGCACTTAGCGCACAAAACATTTGCCTGCTAACCTCATCACAGTGAAATGTATGTTTCAACTGAAACAAGTAGCCTATACTTTTGAGCCATTACTTCTATTTTATTCCCTACCATTACCTGCCCCATCTTTGCTCTCTGTAGGTGCACTTTGTACATGTGCCTCGTCACTTTAAGTCCCATCGCTATACTCATTTAGACACCGTCATAAAGAAGTAAGTCCCTTGTGTTAAAATAGCTGTGTATCTGTTGATTGTGTATCCAAGAACATGGCGCTGAGGCGCTTGCTGTGACTAGGTCATACAAAGCAAACACAGAAACAATGGACGAAGCACTGAAACTTTTCAGACACTCATTCCCAGTCACAGATCTGGGTTGAATCCATCATCATTCTTTAGTTCACTTCGCCACCCCAGTTTAGACACAGCTATATGCAAATCAGTTTTGACCCTGTGCCTCATGGGAACAGTCAAGCTGGAAATGCCAAGCCAATTCTTCCCTGGACCGGAAACAAGCATCCTGGGACCGGTTTCAGGGTTATGTTCTTTTGGCATTTGTCACCATGAGTGGGACGGGTATGCCCAGACGTGGGTCCCGTGCTCTCCATGCCACTAGAGTTAAGCTGTCCTGGCTGATGAGGGGTAAAACCCCGAAACCGGTCCTAGGATGCTTGTTTCCAGTCCAGGGAGGACCTGGCTTGGCAGTTCGGGCTGGAGTGTTCCCATTGGGCGCAGGCGCAAGACTGATTTGTATATGGCTGGGTTCAAACTGGAATGGCATGAGGAGCAAAACACGATGGCTTTAGACCCAGATCTCTGTACTGGGGTGAATGTATGACATTGTTCTGCATTCAGTCAATCAATTGTTCTTTTTGCATTTGTCACCCTGAGTGCGACCAGTATGCCAAGACGTGGGTCCTGTGCTGTCCATGCCACTGGAGTGAAGCTATTGTGGCTAATGAGGGGGGAAACCGCCAGTCCAGGGATGACCTGGCTTGGCAGTTAGGGCTGGACTGTTCCTATTGGGCGCAGGATCAAAACTGATTTGCATATGGCTGGTTTCAAACTGGTATGACATGAGGAGAAAAAACAATGGCTTTAGGCCCAGATCTCTGTATTGGGGTGAATGTATGATATTGTTTTGCATTCTGTCCGTCAATTGTTCTTTTTTGCATGCAACTAGGTCATGTGCATCATCCTCAAGTTAACCCACTTTAGAGAGGGAAAAGGCTAATTTATTTAAAAATAAAAAAGATATGTACCACAGTGACTATTCAGAACTAGGTAACGTTGCATAGACAGCTTGTGATATGTGTTTATTTATAAAGCCTCTTGCCAATAGTATTCTCAAGTAAAGTACTTTCATATTTTTGAGGCTTGTAGATGTATATATGCTTAAGACCACATCATTATCCTGCACTTGGTTTCCAATTTTGCTTTCAAGGTTGCCGTTCTATGGAAGCCCCTTTAATTTTGAGTGTGTTGATGAAATGCATGCTCGATTGTTACATGATGGAGGCCCTTGGCTTTCAAATGCTTTTATGCATATTGAGCCAATGCACTTGTTTTTCAAATGCCCTGCGCATAGTATACATTTGAATAAAAGTTCTTCAACCAGTCTGGGATCCCATAAGCCCTCTTTTAGAATGCTGTGAATTTACAAAAGGGCTATGAAGCTCGTGAGCTAAAAAACGTTTATTATTACAGTAAAAAACTTTTTAAAATCATATCACCTGATATTGAAACATCTCGATTGGCTACTGTTAGAGGCATGTATAATTTCAGATTAGTCTGCATAACACATAAGGCGCTGCACTACTGACTTCCACCCTACCATAAGTACAAATTACGTATCTCAGGAGGATAGGGAAAGAGGCAACTTCTATTTAGAGATTCCTCAAATACAGATTAATGAGACTGCTAGCCAGGCCTTCTCTTGCTTAGACCCCCCCCCACACACAAACTATGGAAGCACGTTCATAATCTACTTTCCTTCAGGAAAGACCTTAAGATCTCTTCTTCAAGTTAAATCTTTCTGAATTCTTCAACTCCCAATCCCCGTTTTTTCGAGAGACAATCATAGATGCACATGCTGAGGATCAGTGGAAAAAAGCAGGACAGCAGGTCTGCATAAGTAACGTTGTCATACTCTGTGATAATATGACTATTGCTAGCAATGAATAGCCCTGAAATTTGATTGATAAGATAGCAATAGAACGAACAAAATATCAATAGTGTACAGAGAATTTAAAGTTTTTACTGAGGGGGAAAAGCTGCGGAAGCAGAGGGGGAACCATTTTTGTGATATTGAGGTAGCCTGTAGCGAGAAGTGCCATCTTAGGGTGAGGATATTGTGGCATACTTTAAAACTGAGTGCAATGATGTGGGATACTTTACAACTGAGTATATATACACTCTTGTTCTGCTTTCTCTTCCCCTTTCCATTTCAAGCTGTGCACCTGAGATATATATATATATATATATATATATATATATATATTTTTTTTTTTTTTTGTTTTTTTGTTGAGACTTTTGAGTTCCATAAGTGATTATATGAGGTGACAGGTTTTCAACGTTGTAGAAGAAATACTAACCGGGGTTCTGCTTGCTTTAGGAGGGACGTGTGTGCTGTGTTGAGAAGCATGATCTCTATTGTTTTTAATGTAATACGTTTTAAAACTAACGTCTGAATTGGATTCAGTATATGACCTATTATTTGGCCCCATGCCTCTGTAGTAGAATCACTCAAAAGATTTTTCAATTTGTTAGGACACACTTTATCTTGTACACCCCTCCAATTTGAAGGATAAGCCAGTGCAAGTGAAGTAAAGGATTATTCCTAGCGTGTCATTCAAGTGTGTACTGCACATATATGGAATGATCCACCAGTTCTTGATTCTGTGAGAGGAATGCTGCACATGTAAATGGCCATTTTAAAATCGGCTACACTGAGCAAAGAAACACAATGCAAATCAACCTATTTTGCTAAATTCTGAGTTTCAAAGGCTCTAGCTAATTTCAATAAGCAACCACTTATAACAATGCTTTTTTTTTTTACTGAAAAGAAACATTCTCCATAATATATTAATTAATAGCCTTGGTTGAATTGCCACAAAAAGTCTCGGATGAAGCTGCAAATACAGCCCACTTGTTTAGCCCTCATATTTTCATACTTTACTATTGGTCACATGATGACCACTGTGCCCTGTAAGGTGCGCACACATGTATGCTACCCCAAGCGTGCAGTGTCTTGTGTGAAGTGCGCACACACTTAACTGCACAGCACATCCTGTGAGAGACCATTCGCTACTCTGCTTTTAAAACGAGGGGGCATATTATCCAGCAGCAGCGATAATTATCGCTGAACGCGCTTAGCGTGTTTTTTCCAATGCTGGCTATTGCTGGAATTCATCGCCATGCTAGCTCTCTATTAATGCTTAGCGCAATGGTGAAAAAAATTCCAGCGATAGCGGGGAAATGGGCCAACATCGCTGGAAAATCAGCGATATTTACTGAAAAACGGCGAAAAGCTTGTTTATACGACCTTGTGGTCGTAACCCCATAATCCACCTCCCATGTTAGGTATGCCTAAGTCAGGATTTTAACAGACATTAGAATTCAGCGTTAATGGCGCGTTAGCGTGATCATGTTTCTCGCTACGCCATACGGGGCCTCGTTGTTAATATCGCAAAGCTGCGTTAGCGATATTTTCCCGTGAAGTTTTGTCAGGCACGCCTACATTGCATCTCATTAGCGATGCGATGGACGATGAAAACGTGCGCTAAGACTTGAAAACACGTGCTAGCGTGCCCTTGTTAATTATGCAATACAATTGCTGCAGCTTTTCTGCTGAAAACAGCCGCTAAAGCGGCGATAATGGGCTTGATAATATGATAATATGCCCCCAGCAGCACAAAGACCAGTCATTTTCTGGTTGTGGGATCCCTGGCAGAGGAGACCCCGTGGAAGAGAACACGAGCAGCAGGTAAGCATTCCTCTTCCACGGCAGCCGGTGGGGTTAAGGAGGGTCACAAGTTCAGCTGCAAGTGGCTCCTGCGCTTGCTGCTTGCTGCACTCCTTTGGTTAATAGGAGTGCGGCTGCGTGCAGATTGTGTGGCTGGCTGAAAGTAATCATGCTATGAAAGCGCCTGTCATGCTTCTAGCCGGCACTGCTCTTGTGTGGCGTTTTAAATATATAAGTGATTATGAAAGCACTTGTCGTTCTTCCAGACTTGCTGCATTCCTTTAGTTAATAGGAGCAGTCAGATTGTGTGGCTTTTTGAAAGTATTCATGCTTCTGAAAGTGCCCATCATGCTTCTAGACGGCGCTGCTGTAGTGTGGCCTTTTAAATATATTAGTGATTATGAAAGCACACGTCGTGTTTCGAGACTGTAGTGCTAGCTCGCTTTCATGATAACTAATATATTTAAAAATCCACACAATAGCAGCGCTGTCTCGAAGCATGACGCATGCTTCCTGAGCCCTAACATATTTAAAAGCTACACAACAGCAGCGCCATCTAGAAGCGTGACAAGTGCTTTCATGAGCATGAATACTTAAAAAAACACACAATCTCCCTCGCAGCCACGCTTCTGTTAACGAAAGGAATGCAGCAAGTCTAGAAGCAAGATGGGCACTTTCATGCCCACAGCCCAGGCTACCTGGCATGACTGCTACACCAGAATCTGGTAAGACCCTTACATAGCTCAGGGTGCTGCAGATCCTGAGAGAAGAGTGTATATAAAAGTCAAGGAGATGTGTCCACCCCAAGCCTCCATTAGCCCGCAAACTTCATGTTTTTGCACTTAGGGCACAACAGTAAAGTCAGGTCAGAGGTTCTGCAAACTTCACTTCACAGTTTAGTACCACTGAACTTGATATTGCAAAAAACACACTTCTGTCTGGATAACTGCCACATGCAGAACATGTGCCAGTGAAGAACAAGTTATCGCATACATATTGCAGGAACATAACCTATGTTGACGGTAACCCATGTCACTGTACGGCCGTATCATAATTAAGGCTCCCTGTTTTCCGTTTTTACGGATTTTTACAGATAAATACAGACAGAAAAAAATGCGTTTTCTGTCTGCATTTATTTTTAAAAGTGAATAAATACAGAAAGTTTGCTTCCTTTAAGTGACTCTTTGTGCTGTCTTTCATGAATTATAGCACAACAGCTGAGCAGATGAACAGCATTGGAAATTAAAAAACAGGATGAAATTTATTTAAATAACTGCATCTATCAACATACATTTGTGGTATAATGCTAATATTAGCCAGAGGATGTACTGCTATGTAATATTTAGTAACTTAAATAGCTAAAACACGACGGACATCAAAGTATGAGTGCGCGTCTATCATTTAAATAAATATGGAAATGTACAGTTTTACAACTACATCTATACGCAAAACATAAAATAAATATGGATAAATACAGATAAAACGCCCCAAAAATAAATATGGATAAATACAGACGGAAATGTTAAAAAATAAATACCATAAAACCGGAAGCCCTAATCATATTTTGTCCGATTACTAAGTGGTATGCATATAGTGCAAAGATATCTCTAAACTTGAGTCTCTCAACTGCATTGAGAGCTCATGTTAACACAAACTACATGTTTTAGAGTTGGCATGAAGGATGTACGGAGAGGAATGAATGAATGAAAAAAGACTTTTAAAAGGCAACAAATGCCAAATGACGTCAAGGCGCTAATAGTAGTTAGTTTTGGGGATATGACAGAAATCAAGGAAGAGCTTGCTGACTGTCCATTAGAGAGTAAAACGCCAGGTCTTTAAGGCCTTGCAAAATGAAGCATGAGATTGAAGACTGGAGATCGAATGAGCCCTGTTGGGTTGAACCTTTGCGACCCTTCCGGTCGGAGGCGGAGTTAGAGACAGAGTTAGAGTCCGAGTCGGAGCTCTGACTGTGGAGCTCGCGGGAAGATTTCTCTCAAAGAGGTGCCCGTTAATCACCTAATTGGACTATAGAGCTCCGACCGCGGAGTCGCGAGTCGCAGGTAAAGTTTTAAAAGAAGTGCCCGTTATCGCCTAATTGGATTACGACCATATAATCAAGGCAGCCGGGAGAGGCTACAGGTGTTGAGGAGCGGGTCAACCGGATTTGAAACAGAGCTCCGGGTCGCGGGCCGGCTACACCATACTAGACTCCTATTGTCAGAAGAGGGAAGGGGGGGTGAGTGGTGGGCTAGCAGATTACTTGGTTCTACTGGAACTTCGTCTATGCTATAGCTACAGCTCAGCCCCAGTGTCTGCCCCCTCCCACTCCTGTATTGAGTCTGGATTCTTGAAAACGGCTCCTGTACCCGCACTCTGTCCTGTAAGACGGACAGGGGAAAGGAGAATCAAGTGAGAGTGGAGGAGCCCTCAATTTGAATTGTATTGAATTTGAACTTGCCCCTTCGCATTTAGGCAAAGTCAGAGGAGCCCACTGTCCTGAGTGTGGAGCCCCCCTAGGCCGGTTTTGAAACAACACCTGGAAAAACGGAAATATTGTCGGGGCTTGCTTTTAATCTCCCTGTTCACGCTGTCCAGCTGGCGAAGAAGGCAAGAGTCTGAGTGAGGTGGGTGTAGGTCCCTCTGTGGAGTGTTGTCCAGGCCCCCGCAGTAACGGCTCAGCTAGGTCTGGGTGCGGTTTGCGGGTCGTCTTGGTGTGCTCTGCTCAGCCTCTTTCAGCAGTCTGATATATTTAAAGTAACAAGGAGGAGAAGGCATGCATAGAAAAAGGAGCCTAGTACGTGCTGGGAGTAAACACGGTACATAGATCTCAGGTTCAGCTACCATCTAGGACCTCGGAGATAACGACATCGAGGAGTAGCAGTAAAGGAAGCGACTGCTGAGAACCTAAACCCATAGGGCATAAGGGAAATGCCACCAAAAGTGAAATCACTTGGGGTTAAAAAGGGACCGATAGCCGTTGTACCAAGAAAGTTCCAAAAGGGCCAGCATCAAAAGACATTGGAGAATATCAGTATTGACCCCCTAAAAGAAATGTCAACACCTAGCGGGCAAGAGATACCATTACTCCCAGCAGAAGAAGCAAGCGGGACTTCCCTGGGGCAATCTATAAAAAAAATTGTGGGAAAATATTTTAAAATGAATCTTGATGCTTGTGATCATTCCTCTGTGCTGGGGGAACTCAAGATAAAGACCGTACAAGGAGCCAAAGGAATGTAACAAGTGCAATAAATGACTTACTGCTACCAGATTTGGACCAAGTTCTGGGAGAACAAAGGGGGATAAATGAAGCGGGGATGTTCTTATTGGAACCTAGGTTATCACCGCCCTACCTTTCCCGTAGTGGAAGGGATAGTCCCACGATAGATAAAGAAGCATCTCAACAAGCCGTTCATAGGCAGGGGAGGAAGGTAATCAATACCCCAGCAAGGCTCTATCTCCCCAGATACTCCACAGTTATCCTTGGCACTTAATATGACAGCTACCTCGGCCTCATCATTACTAGAGGTGATGTTTCTAATACGAAAGACTCTTCAGGCAATATTAGATGCTTTAGTCGAGAATAACGGACAAGGGAAAACACATAAAGCCCAATTACGACAGATTGCAGCGGAGTTAAAATAAATTAATAACTGCATGCCTACTCTAGTACGTCCAGTAGTAGAGATGAGGGATCAGGAGGTATATGTTTCATCATGTACCAATGAGGACGAAGCTATAAAGATCGAAAACCCCCAACGGTATACATCTCAAAGTGCCCTATGTTGGTAATAAAAAGGAGGCCCTATAGGAGATTTAAGAGTTTGAGTTTGAGTTTAAAATTATTTATAAAGCGCACGTACACCAGCGGTTTCATGGCGCTGCAACTGACAGTTATCTGGGCGGAGGAAGCTGAAGCAAAGTTAAAGGGAGCAGAAGCAGAGACTACTAATGGACTAATTAAAGTATTTAGTGAACATATGAGCTTTGAGCTTTTTCCGGAATTGCGGGTAAAGAGTTAAGGCTCTGACCTCAAGCGGGAGGGAGTTCCAGAAGAGAGGAGCAAGGGTCGCAAATTTCAATCCTCCCCATTTCTTCCTCCGGAACCGCGGGACTGTGAGAAAGGATTGAGTAGATGAACGCAGTTCTCTGGAGGGAACATAGGGGACGATCTCAAATGAGATAAAAGCAGGGGCCGTGCCCAGTCGTGCTTGGAAGGTGATGGAAGCAAGTTTAAACTGGACACGCGCGCGGACAGGGAGCCAATGTAGGGATTTGAGAAGGGGAGTAACGTGGTGGGACTTTGGCAGTTTGAATACCAAGCGCGCCGCCTGGTTTTGGATCTGCTGCAGACGCCTTAAGCTATAAGCAGGTATACTTGCATATAAGGCGTTGCCGTAATCCAGGCGGGAGATGACCATTGCCAGGGTGATCGGTTTCAGGGCGTCAAAAGAAAAGAAACGGGACACCTTGCGTATAGTGCGCAGAGAAAGAAAAGAAGAAGAGACCACAGAACTAACCTGAGAGTGAAGAGTGAGTTGAGCATTGAGATTGATGCCTAATGTTTTTACTGAGGTAGAAGGGACAGGTGGAGGGCCTAGGGAAGGGGGCCAAAACAAGGAAGACCAGGGGCTGGATGGACCACCCGTCAGCACCAGCTCAGTCTTGTCTGGGTTGAGTTTCAGATGGTTGTGGTTCATCCAGTCCCGGATGTGAATCATGATAGATTGGAAGTTAAGGATAGAGGCAGGAGAAGAAGACAGATTAAAGACCAGTTGGAGGTCATCCGCATAATTAAATACGGTGATCTCCATTTGCTGCAGTGAAAAAATAAGAGGGGCAATGTAGAGATTAAACAAGAGAGGTGAGAGGGAGGAGCCTTGAGGGACCCCGCACTGAACTTTCCGGAACTCCGCCGAAAAATCACCCAGGCGAACTGCCTGGGTGCGGTCCCTCAGGAAGGAGGATAACCATACCAGCGCGGTGCCCCCGATACCCGCCGCCCTGACACGGGAAAGCAAGATGGTATGATCGACCGTGTCAAAAGCGGCTGAGAGATCGAGGAGAACCAGGGCCTGGGTCTGGTTAGTATCCATTCCCTCCCTGAGGTTGTCGAGGACCGAGAGAACTACGGACTCCGTAGAGTGTGCGGGGCGGAATCCGGACTGGCGGGGGGCAAGGACCCCGTACTTCTCTACAAAGGAGCTCAGAGCGCAGGTGACATGGCGCTCGAGCACCTTCGCCAAGAAAGGCAGGAGAGAGATGGGTCGGAAATTTGCAGGGACTGAGGGGTCGGCGCCCGGCTTCTTCAGGATGGGCACAATGACTGCAGTTTTGAGCGGATTGGGTACCACGCCCTGGGAAAGAGAACTGTTGAGAAAGTGAAGGGGGGGGTCTGGACACGTAGAAAAGATGAGACGAAGGATGTGAGCAGGGCAGGGATCTAACGGAGAGCCAGATTTGACAAGAGGGATTATGGAGGTCAGGGATTCCTTGGTTAAGGAGGGGAAGGTGATGAGTTGTCCTTTGGGGGGAGGAAACTGGGGATCCACAAAGGTAGGAGAGGGAGGAGGGATATTGGCTTTAATAGTGGCGATTTTCTGAATGAAAAAATTGTTCAGGGAGTGACAGAGTTCCAGGGAGGGGGTGGGCTTCAGAGTGGTTCTGTCGGAGAATGCCAGGTTGTGTACAATCGAGAAGATTTCCCTCGATTGGTTCTCAGCTGCGAGGATTTTAGAAGAAAAATAGGTAGTTTTGGCCGCCAAGATGGCCTTTTTATATTGGGTCAAGATGTTAATGAACTCCAGTCGTAGTGAGGGGCTGTAGTTTCTCCTCCAGGCCCGCTCCGCTCGACTTACCGCAAGTTTGGTGGCCTTAAGATCTTTATTAAACCACAGGTTGGCATCCTTCTCCCGCTTTGAGGTAACCCGTTTCAGAGGGGCAATAGTGTCACAGCCAGAGGAAAGCCATTGTTCAATGGCCGTGAACTGGGAAAGAGTGGATAGACCTTGAAGGGAGGGGTAGGAGGTGGTGAGTAGGGTGGATAAGTTTTCAGGGTCTACTCGGCCCCAAGCGCGAACCCAGATGTTCTTAGGAAGTGGGGGCTTGGCCGGAGGATGAGTGGGAAGGGCAAATGAGATTAAATGATGGTCTGACCACGCACAAGGTGAAATGGATAGAGACTCTACGGGACAGTTCAAGGACCAAATCTGGTCTAGGATATGACCCTTGACATGGGTAGGGGAATGGATATGAGGTGTAAAGTTAAGGGATTGAAGGGTGTCTGTGAATTCTTTTGAAGATGGACATTCTGCGGGGTCTGAGGGCCAAAAGTTAAAATCACCCAAGAGCAAAATCGAAGAGTTGTTAACTGAGATCGTGGCCAAAACTTCCAGAAAATCGGGGAGAAACCCTAAGGGGGATTGAGGGGGACGATAGATAAGTAGGCAAGTGAGAGGAGGTGTAATAGAGGTGGTACGGATAGCCAGGTACTCCGTAGTGGCAATATCTGGTAAAGAGAGAATTTGAAAGGGGAGGTCAGTTCGGGTGATGACCGCAACGCCGCCCCCAGCTCTACCGTTATGGCGATCTGCACGTAGAGCGTAATATGGGGCTGGGAGAGTGGCCAATAGAATGGGGAGAGTCATCGCAAAACCATGTTTCTGTTAAAAAAAGAAGATCTGGTGCATGGAGGTCTAGCAGCACCGATAGTTCATGCGAGTGGGCTACTGCTGACCGGGTGTTTAAATAGTAAGCCGAGAGGGTTTTCGATGATCTAGGGTTAACACCACCCACAGGGAGGGGAGAGGGGATATGGTGAGGGGGAAGGATAGCGGGGGAAAGAGCGGGAGACAGGCCAAGAGAAAAAATACGAGAACAGGTAGTGGCTGATAGAGGCCATGGGCCCTGGAGGCTACGGAGTTGGGCGGGGGAATAGGTAAATAATTGGGCAGAATGACATGCCCCTGGCCCCGGACGGCCGCGGACGGGCGCAGACGGGCTTGCCTTAGGCGCGCCTTCGGCGTGCCATCGTCGCGCCCGCTGCGCCCGTCCGCTGCGCTTCCGGCCCATGCACATTGTTTTATAGGGGGTGGAAAAAGGGGGGTGTGGCCGGCGAAGTGGGCGGAGCTAGCTCGCTCGCTGTTGATGGCGGCAGCGAGGGAGGATTCCCCGTGGCAGTGACAAGAATGGCTGTCAGGGGGTCAAGAGTCCGCCTGGGGTCCTGGCGTTAGTGCAAGTAAGTAAAAACAACACAGGACTATACAATTTAAAAAATGATTAGCAGCGCTCCCGGCTTTCCGCCTCAGGAGAATGTCAGAGTGAATGCGTGAGAGACCAGCGCGCCCTTTTAGCCCGGGAGAGGGGGGCGTGGCCGGCGAAGTGGGCGGAGCTAGCTCGCTCGCTGTTGATGGCGGCAGCGACGGAGGATTCCCCGTGGCAGTGACAAGAATGGCTGTCAGGGGGTCAAGAGTCCGCCTGGGGTCCTGGCGTTAGTGCAAGTAAGTAAAAACAACACAGGACTATACAATTTAAAAAATGATTAGCAGCGCCCCCGGCTTTCCGCCTCAGGAGAATGTCAGAGGGATCGACCCAAGCATTAGATTAGAAGGAATTCGCAGAAAATGCTGAAAAAGATAAGGGGTTTACATCCAAGTTGGAGTAAAAGACAGGGTGTGGTAATATTAGATCAAGAGAAGTCACTGATAGATGGGACCAGAAATAAAAAGTGACCAGGGGGGAATCGAAATAGAAAAGTTATAAGGACAGTGAAGAGGACAAACATCTTGTGTGGAAGTATGCGATCTCAAGGTCTTGCAGTACAGAGGAAAAAGGAAAGAACGGGGAGCAGGGGGAGGAGGGTGAACCATCCGGTATAAGAATAAGAGGCGAGCCCTCTTTAGCCCAACCAGGGATAAGAGCCTGCCCAAAGCCTGAGACCGTACCTATAGTTGGGAGGAGCAATAGGAAGTATGATAACAGTAATGCCCTATGGGTGTTTATGGAGCCATGGGGGAAAAGGTTGGGGAGAAAGCGCCAAAGGAAAATAAAACCCTTAAATAGCTCCAACCTATTACAAATACTGGTTAAATGTCCCACATTGGGTGAGGTCACATCTGATGATATAAGGCAAGTAGGCTTTGTAACTAATCTAGAAGGAAATGAGGTAACAAAGGTGCTCTTTTATTCCGAATTTGTAAAGCAGATGGTAAGGGCAGAGGGAGATCTGGAAAAGGAGGGAATAAGACTTGTGTATGATAATGAATTTGGTATAGAAGGGAGTAACCCTGGAAATTCTGGGACCCTCACCTACCACGCAGGGCTATGCACGGAGCAAATGCAGTTTGATACACTAGGTGCCCAATATAGAAGAATTTGTACTGATAAAAATCAAGGAGGGATAAAAGTAACAATAGCAAATTCCATAAAGGGCCAGTATTGAGCAAATGGTTTGATCTACTAGGAATCGGGGTCCTCGCACAGCCTTCGGACACTGTCATGGAATAATGGGGGATACAAGAGACGGCCATCCCAAGACACTTTTAGAGAAATGCTGGGTAGCTATGACATTTTGTGTCTTCAGGAATCTTGACTGTGTGAGGTACCCGAACCAATAGATGGCTTTATGCTTAAAAAAGAGGCAGTACGAATGAACTTAGGGCGTCCATCAGGGGCGTTGATTATGTTGGTGTTGGGGTTTCTTACCGCGTTCGGGTTCTTTGCACGGAACCTGGAATGAAGGTTCCGTGCAGGGAATGTGGAGCGGTCGGGGTTGGCAGTTGCTGCCGGGGGATCTGTGAGACTGGACCGCAATAAAGGAGCTCTACCACACTAACCTGGTATCTTCTCTTCATTGGCGACGGGCTGGTCCAGCTTCCAGTTCCCCTTCATTTGTTCCGTGATTCTGTTTTTCTGCCTTCACTGCTGTTGTTACGGCAAACACGAAGAAATCGAGCGCCAGCGAGCTCCGGGGTTTCCGGACTTGAAATCTTCCTCTGCTGCTCTTCCTTCCAACGACGATCCTCAGCGGTGAGATGTATTTTGTTTTTTCTCCTCTTTCTGGTGATTTGCTCGGCGCGTAGTTCGGCGCGCGGCGTCAGCGCGAGCGTCACGCTGTGACGTTCCTTGCCTTGTTGTTTGTTGTTACTGTAACCTTGGCAACTTGGCGCTTCTGAAGCATGCGCTTTTGATAAAGGCAGTGCGTGGAGTTCAGCGCTAATTCTTCTTGTCCTTTTTAAAACGAAGTGTGACTTGTCGACATGGCAGATGGAATTATACAGAAGGAACATTTTTAACCTGCAATTCTTAGCCTTGTGGAAGTGTACAGTCATATACACGTGAAAGCATTTTTATGCAGAGGAAGACAATATACAGTCATGTACACATGAAACCATTTTCAAGCAGAAGAAAGCAATTTTGAAGTTTTACCAGTATTATTATTTTTCGTTTAAAAGACACTTTTAGTAGTAGTAGAAGGATTCCAAAGTGGCATTTGCAGGATAGTGTTGACCTTAAGTGGCAGCAACTCACCCACGCAAGATTAACAATGGACAACATTGCGGCTCCACCTCCATTTTTACAATTACCTGGTCCTCCTCCTATGCTATGGCAACAATGGAAGGCCACTTTTGAGGCTTATTTGGAAGCAATCGATGGTGATACTTTCACATCCAAGAAAAAGAAGGCTTTACTAATGTACAATGTAGGTGCCGAGGCCAGGTCAATTTTGCAAACTTTACCTCTGGAGTCGGTGTGGACGTGCACCAGCGGTGGTGAAGATGGGGATGCACTAATTGTCGATGATTATGCTTCCTTAGTAAAAACTCTTGATAAAAGGTTTAATCCTAAGCGCAATGTAGTTCTGGAACGGCACAAATTATTACAGCGTGCACAGATGCCTGGTGAATCCATTGATGACTTTGTTGCTGCTCTCAGAATTTTGGCTCTTAAGTGCAACTATAGAGAATTTCGTGATGAAATAATTCGCGATCAGCTAATTGAGCGCACATGTGACAAAGTCCAACAGAAGCTTCTATCCTCTGATGATCCTGACCTTGAGACTGCTCTTATCTTAGCAAAGAGTGTTGAACATTCTCAACTCTGTATGAAAGAGTTAAATACACCTGTATCGACATCTGAAACCACTTCTGCATCTTCTGCATCTGAGGTCAAGCTGGTCACCACAAAAGCTCCTGTTAGATTAGCCAAGGGTATTAACGTCAATGCTTCCCGGACACCATCTGTGTCCAATTCCCCGAAAACAAGAGTTGAACAACATCCTTCGTGTTATCGGTGTGGTAGCACCTCTCATCTCGGAAACTTCAAGTTTTGTTATGCCATAAATCAGACTTGCTTCAAGTGTGGGAAGAAGGGACACTTAGCGCGGATGTGCAAGGCAACTGTACCGCATAGAGTACCTCCTCGTACTGTGAGGGCCATAGAAGAGGACTGTGTATATGAAGATGATGAGCGTTACGAACTATTAATGTTATCTTCGTCATCTATACAAGAAGAAGGGGTTGTAGAAATAGCTTCTATCGGAGAGGGTCAAAGAAGGAAAAGTCCTGTGTGTATTATAAATGTGAATGGGAACGGCATGAAGTTTCTTGCTGATTCCGGTTCCCCTTTTACTCTTGTTAATGTCAAGGATTTTAAAAGTTTGGGCGATATTCCAGTAGTCCACTCCAGTATAAGAATTTTTGCTTATGGTGGCAAAAGAGTGAAGGTGATAGGCAAATTCAGGGGAAACTTGGAATTCAAGGGCGAGTGCATTTTTGGTACTGTATTTATAGTGGAAGAAGGTGCGAATTTGTTAGGATGGCATGAACAAGGCGAACTTGGAATCATCCTCGATCCGAATCATGCTGACATGGTTTTATCCAAACGGGAGGCTAGACAATACTATGCTGTCTTTCGGATGTTGCTCCGGTGCATACTATCACGACTGATGTGTGCGTTGAGAATGATTGGATTAAATGTTACCCTGAGGTTTTTAGTGGAAAGTTGGGCAAACTCAAGGGATTTCAACACCGCATTGTTCTCAAAGAAGGTGCAAGGGCTGTGGCGCACAAGGTACGGAAAGTACCACTCAGTATGCGTGGGGAATTGATACATGAGTTAGAACGGTTATGCGCATTGGGGGTGATTGAAGCTATTGAAGGGTCTGAGTGGTTGTCACCCATTGTTTTAGCGCGCAAGGCCGACAAGTCTCTGAGGATGTGCGTGGACTTGCGCTATCTGAATGCGTGCATCTGGGTGGATCGACAACCTCTACCCAACATTAATGAGATGTTGTCGACTTTGGAGGGTGCCAAGTATTTTACTTCTCTTGACCTATCTTCTGCGTACCATCAAGTTGAGCTGTGCAAGGACTCCAGACATCTTACATCATTTGTGACTCCTGATGGAGCTTTCCGATATTTACGCATGCCGTTTGGTTTGGCATCAGCTTCCGCAGTGTTCCAACGTCTCATGGGAAACCTGTTCAGGAACACTGTGGGGGTGGTGTTTTTACAGGACGACATTCTTATTCACGGGAAGACCATACAGGAGCACGATGCTAGAGTTAGGCATGTATTGGACATAGTCAAATCTAGTGGTTTGACGTTAAGAAGAGACAAATGCAGATTTTTGCAAGAAGGAGTAGATTATCTTGGTCACCATATCTCCGCAAAGGGTGTAGAACCAAAAATGAAGTTACTGGATGCCATTAAGGATGCATCTGAACCTATAAACAAAGACCAGTTGCGCTCTTTTCTGGGGCTAGTTGAGTATTACGCTAAATTTGTACCCAACTTTTCAGATAGAACTGTATGTTTGCGTGGTCTTCTTAGGAAAACTGTGAAGTATACGTGGTCTGAACAATGTGTGTCTGATTTTAAGTTACTCAAGGAGGCTATAGTACAGGCACAGCCACTTAAACTTTTCAACATCAATGACAAATGCATTGTCACCACCGACGCAAGCAATGTTGGTCTAGGTGCTGTTTTAATGCAGAAGAGATCGGACAATAAGGAAGAAATTATTGCTTTTGCTTCTAGAACACTTCGTGGTGCTGAAGGAACCTATTCTACCATCGAAAAGGAAGCGTTAGCGCTATGGTGGGGTGTACAGTATTTTCGTAATTTCCTGTGGGGAAACAATTTTGTTCTCAGGACTGATCATAAGCCTTTGGTAGACCTGTTTACCACCAAAGGTGGTGGTAGAGCTACGCCTCGTATTGCTAAATGGCAGTACAGACTGAATTAATTCAATTATTGCCTGGAGTATGTTGCTGGTGTGAAGAATCGTGTGGCTGACTGTTTGTCAAGGTTGCCTCTTTCCGTAAGTGTTAGTGAACCTGCAAATGACTTTGTGGAAATGGTGTGTGCAGTCAGTACTGTTGCTGATACGGGAGCTGCCTTATCTGAAGGGGATTGGAAACTGGCCATTTCTGAAGATGTGGAGCTTTGCAGGGTAATTGATTTGGTAATTCAGGGTTGGCCCAACAGTACTACTATTCCTGAGGAATTGATTCCTTACTCGAGAATTAGTGACGAGTTGTCTCTGGTTGATGGGATTTTGCGCAGGGGTGGGTTGCTGGTTGTTCCCTTGTCATTACGGAAGAGGGTTTTGGACTTAGCCCATGAAGGGCATTTGGGTATTCGGGCAATGAAGCGGAGGGTGAGGGAAGATTTTTGGTGGCCGGGTGTCGATAGGAACATCGAACATTGCGTCAGGGATTGTGGTGCGTGTGTGTTGAGTGACAAATCTCAGGTGACTTGCCCATCCTCCGTCAGTCCCATTGCTGTCAAGGAGACACCTTGGTTTAAATTGGCTTTTGATGTGGCTGGTCCATTCAGTGGTTTAGGGGTTTCTCCCAAATATGTGATAGTTTTAATTGACTATATGTCCAAGTGGCCAGAGGTTAAATTCGTGGATGGTATCAACTCAAGTGTCATTATTAAATTTCTGATGGAGGTTTTCCTTCGGGAGGGTTTTCCAGAAGAACTGGTAACAGATAATGGTACGCAGTTGGTGTCTACTGAGATGCAAGGTTTTCTAAGCAAGCATGGGATCAAACATACACTTACCTCCCTTTATCATCCACGTAGTAATGGGTTAGTTGAGCGTTTTAATCGTGTCATCAAGGAACAGCTACAGTTGGCTTCCATTAATGGTCTTGATTGGAAGGTTGTGATTTTGGACGTGTTGTGGGCGATGAGAACAACCCCACACTGTAGTACTGGAATGTCTCCATTTTCCTTGTTAAGGGGGAGAGTTGCGGGTTGCAAGCTCAACAAGGATTGGATGCTAAGGAAGGTAGTGGATCCGCTAAGGTTGGGTGTGGTGGCGGATGTTAGAGCTGCCACTCAAGCCAAGTATGGTTCTAATAGTCCTAAGCAGTCTTCTGTGTGTGAAGGGGATTGGGTAAGGATCAAGAAACCTGTTCTTGTTCGTAAAGGTTTTTCTCGGTTTTCTGCTCCGGTTAAGGTCAGTAAGGTGAGAGATCATGTGGTTGTTCTAGATAATGGCAAGGTCTGGAACAAGTCTGCTGTTTCTTTTGTACCTAAGTCCAAAGTGGAGTTTGTGAGAAGCAGATTTGGTGTTGATACTCAGGGTACAATCCTACCTCCCAGCATGGGTACGCACGGGGGTCGCACTTCGGAAAGCAACCTTGCTTCTCAACAGGGTCCTTTGAGAACTAAGTTTCTTCCTGCCAGAACCAGGTCATCTCCTGTTAAATTACAGGATTATGTTAGATTTTGACTTTCTGTATTTAGTGATTAATGTATTTTTATGTGGGTAGTATTTGTTTTTATGTAATTAAGGGTTTGTGTTTTTTGTGAAGGAAGGGGGGTGTGTTGGGGTTTCTTACCGCGTTCGGGTTCTTTGCACGGGACCTGGAATGAAGGTTTCGTGCAGGGAATGTGGAGCGGTCGGGGTTGGCAGTTGCTGCCGGGCGATCTGTGAGACTGGACCGCAATAAAGGAGCTCTACCACACTAACCTGGTATCTTCTCTTCAGTTGGTATCATAAAAAAGAGCCAATAAAGTAACCAAGTTAAATGTAGGTGGCTATTAGCCTGTCGGGTAGAACTTTACAGTGGTATGCGGGCAAGAAGACACATAATAGTGATCAACATATATATTCAGCCAGGAGCAATAATAGATTATGAAGAGCAACTGGATTTGTTAGCTAAAGATCTGGAGTCTATCTGTATAATAAAAGCATCATATTTGATAATGATCCTAGGAGATTTTAATCACAAACTGGATCCTTCTCTTAGTGATAAACTGTTTAAAGACCTTTTAACCATTGCATAGGTGCCCCAGCAAATTTTGCTGGAGCAGTTAGTTCCGCACGAGATAAATATCTAGTAAAGTTCCTCGGATCCATAGCATTATTGTGTGCCAATGGACAGGCGAACTCTAACTGCCCCGCATGAAGACCTTTCACATAGGGAATCAGAATTGCCCAATTGACTATGCTTTTATAAATGCATGGTATTTTAAGGAAGTGGAACGATTCAAGATATTGCAGAGGGCAGGCAGTGACCACTGGCCCTTACAATTATTAATTAAGATAGAAAAGAGTCGGAAAGAGAAAGAGTGTCCCTCTTACAGATCGAACACCCTAGACGCTTAACCACCCGTATAACCGAGGATAGCCTGAAATTGGTTAATAATCTGATAATTGATTATATGGCTGTTGGTAATTTAGCGCAAAGAGATAACATTTTAACATGGTAAGAGCAGACAATTGAGCAGGTGGTAAATTGCCTAAGGATACAAGTAAAAGCAGGGCCCACTCCAAAGAAAAAAGAGAGAACAAATGGTTGATTTAACAATGAGTGCAGGAATTTAAAATTGAGAGTACGGAAATAGGAAATACAGTTAAGGAAAAAAACGGATAATGAAACAATGGCAAGCCTCCGAGTGGCAAAACTTGAATATAAAAATAAAGTGAGAGATAGGAAATCAGAATACATGTCCAAATATTGTAAAATAATGTTAGAAGTGATAAACACAAATAATATAAGATTATTCTGGTGATTGGTAAAAGAGGAAAACGTACAAGGGGAAATGCTGTGTTTGGTGGGTGAAGATGATCAGGTTAACCATTTGAGTAATTTGTATAATGCTAAAAATATGAAGAAGACCCTGGAAGTAAGGCCTGAGGAGGTAGAACAATTAAAGCCGCACTTCTCTTTACAAAATATAAAAGAAAATATTCGATCTTTAAAGCTAACTAAAGCCGCAGGGCCAGATAACCTACCTGCAATTATATAAAAAAATAGTACTGACTGGTGGGCAAGCTTCTTAAATGCGACCTTCCAAAATATTTTTATATTTCTGGGATTTTCGCAGAAAGTTGGAAGGGGACTATTGTTAGGCCGATTTATACAAAGGAGGATGCTACGTTGCCCCAGAATTATCACCTTATATGCTTGCTGAATGTGGGGGAGAAAGTATTTTCTAAGATATTGTTAGGTGTAGTGAAGTCCTGGGCAGAACAGTACAACCTGATACCAGTAGAGCAAGGTGGGTTCAAAGAGGGCCACTCAACCATTGACCACTGCCTTAGTTAATGGGCAATGGCAAAAAGAAAATGGGAGTGCGAGGCAGTCTGTTCTGCTGCTTTGTTGATTTCCGAGCCGTCTTTGATTCAGTAGATCGCAGTCTACTGTGGAGTATGCTGGCAAAGCTCGAAAACAACAAGAAAGTACTTTCACTAATTCAGGAAATGCATTCAAGGAATTGGGCCAGGGTAATCTTGGATACCCTTAGAACTTTATCTAAGAAAATTCAGATAATGAATGGACTGCGGCAGGGCCGTGTTTTGGCCCCACTGTTATTCTCTCTGTTCCTATCCGATTTGCCAGTTATACTGAGCAGGGCCGGATGTTTTTAACCCTAAGATGGATGGGACCCATATATCATGTCTTCTATATGCTGATGATTTAGTGATAATAGACATGACAGAGTTGGGCCTGCAAAAAAAAACTGGACACCTTCTAAGAATATGGTCTAAAAAAACGCCTCGCGGTTAATTTAGGAAAGACCAAAATAATGGTGTGGGGAAAAAGAAAGAGCTCTTTTTACTGGAAACTGGGAGAGGTCAGAGTTGAAGAAGTGAATAGATATAAATATTTGGGTATGTGATTCAACAGTACGTTAAATTGGAGGGATCACATACAGTCATTAAAATCAAAGGCTCTCTCTTCAGTATGGAGCCTTATACAATTTAGTGCGAGAAAGCAAAAGACACACAATTGATGGACGGAATGCAGAACAAATCAAAACATTCACCCCCAGTCAAGAGATCTGGGTTAAATCCATCATTGTTTTGCTCACGTGACACCCCAGTCTAGACCTGGCCATATGCAAATCAGTCTTGACTCTGTGCCTCATGGGAACAATCCAGCCCGAACTGCTGAGCCAGGTCCTCCTTGGACCGGAAACAAGCATCCTAGGACCGGTTTCGGGTTTCACCCCTCTTCAGCCAGGAAAGCTTGATTCCAGTGGCACAGTGAGCCCAGGACCCACGTCTGGGCATACCTGGCGCACTTAGGGCGAGAAAGCAAAAGACACACAATTGATGGACAGAATGCAGAACAAATCAAAACATTCACCCCCAGTCAGGGTATGCCCAGACGTGGGTCCCGTGCTCTCCATGCCACTGGAATCAAGCTATCCTGGCTGAAGAGGGGTGGAACCCCGTAACCGGTCCTAGGATGCTTGTTTCCAGTCCAGGGAGGACCTGGCTTGGCAGTTCGGGCTGGACTGTTCCCATGAGGCACAGGGTCAAGACTGCTTTGCATATGGCTAGGTTCAAACTGGAATGGCATGGTGAGCAAAAGAATGATGGTTTTAGGCCCAGATCTCTGTACTGGGGTGAATGTATGACATTGTTCAGCATTCTGTCCCATCAACTGTTGTTTTTGCATTTGTCACTCCAAGTGGGACGGGTATGCCCAGATGTGGGTCCCATGCTCTCCATGCCACTGGAATCAAGCTATCCTGGCTAAGGATGGGTGAAACCCCTGAAACCAATCCTAGGATGCTTGTTTCCAGTCCAGGGAGGACCTGGTTTGGCAGTTCGGGCTGGACTGTTCCCATGAGGCACAGGGTCAAGACTGATTTGCATATGGCTGGGTTCAAACTGGAATGGCATGGTGAGCAAAAAAACGATGGGTTTAGGCCCAGATCTCTGTACTGGGGTGAATGTATGACAACATTCTGCATTCTGTCCATCAACTCTTAGAAGAACGGAAATAATTTTGTAATCCCTCTTTATTGCTTATAAAACTATTAGTAGTGATCAAGCACTTAGTCTATTGATAAATGAGATTTTTAAATGTGACATGTGCAATAGGAAGACTTTTAACTGCAATACAGGAGTCGCTGAAGGAATTGGCTATATAATTTGAAATGGGCGCAGGGTAGAAACACGACTTTACCCATGACCTGGGAATATCCCGGACTCTCAGAAACCTTTACAGATGTATAAATGTATATCTAATGTATAAGTGACCCTTTTCCTACTTTGGTGATGAATTAAGAGCTTCTTATAGGTTGGCAGAGTTCCCATTGTATATTCTATTAGGATTTTTATCGTGTTTTACATTGTTTTTATGGTCACAGTCTTTGTATAATTCACATTTTAATTGTATGTATTGTGGCATTTTTTGCGGCTATATTTGCCAAATAAAAATATATAATAAACGAACAGCTTTGTTGTGGCCACCGAAAAAGCTCTGCCTCCCTATCTCGATTTTCTGTACCTAGGAACAGTTAGACGATGTTTGCCTGAGGATTTCAGCTCTCTAGGGGCAACGTAGCGTTGAAATAGATTCCTGAGTTGCTCTGGACTTATATTGTCCAGGGCTTTGTGAACCATGCAAAGAACCTTTAAAGGTAATTTGTTTGTTCACAGGTAACCAGTGAAGTTTCTGAATCACCCCAGAGACTGACTGAAATTTGTGGATATCCGGGCTTAATCTGGCTCCAGCGTTCCGAACAAGCTGCAGTTTAGCAAGAACAGTCGTATTAATATCCAGGTAGAGAGCATTACACTAATCCAATCTGGACATGATGAGTGCCATGGTCACTTGTTTTCATGCAGGAAATGGAATGAAGGGAAACACTTTCCTCGGGATTCGATTAACCAAAAACAGGTAGAAACTGTCCTGTTTACCTACAGATCGTGCGATAGATTTATATAGACTACTCCAAGATTTTTTTGTAAAGTCTCTTGGAGTAGTTAAGGCCCCCAGCATTTATGGCCACCACAAATTGGACCGCACAGATGATTGACCACCAAAGATCAGGACCTCCATCTGGTCCCTGCTGAAAAGGGAAAAGCAACCACTTCCTTAGCAGTACAACTTTGCAACTAAATGAGTGGCGGGTGGCTGATACTGTGTGTGTATGAGATAGTATTCTTCTGTTTAGTGGGGGTTCATCATTGTTAGGATCCCTAGCTAATGCATTTTGACAATGTAAGCACAATAATCCCGAAATGTTGTAATAGGATTTAATTGATTTTATAAAAACATCTTGCAGCAAACATGCAAAAATATAATAGTCTCTTCAGATTTCAAAAAGTGTATTTTATTAACATGCAGAACTGCTTCATCTTAGTAAATCAGATTATGTCAGTGCATTGAGAAGAATTATTTTAAACTGATAGTTTTCAAACATGAATGTACGTGGTGCTCTATGTGTGGAATTCACCATCTGTTCACTTTTTTAAGCAAAAGTTTGGAGTGATATTAGCACTAATATTTGTTGTTGCACCCACACATACACACTTTCGGGTTCTTGGCGTATATAGCCTTGGCTGCAGCGCACAGAGACTTTCCACTGCCACACACAGAGGTAAAAAATTAGAGGGAAAATTGATGGTGACTATGTCTCGGTGTTACGATTTCTGGTTTCATGAAAAATCATCATGTGGTCTAACACCTTTTTATCCTGCAAGGCCCTTTTTGAATAAAATTTTTAGATCTATCTCTCTAATACCATTTTACAAGTATTTAAAAGTGAATACCACTCCAACTAAGAATCCCTAATTAAGTCACCAAGAACTGAACACATTATGCTTGGGATTAGTGTATAGGTTGGCTTAAGCATTATGACTGGACCCCCACCTCTTTCTGTGTTAGGATGAAGTTTTGTTCTGCAAGTAGCATTATAAATGAAGGCTTCCAAAAGGAAGTTCAGGAGCGCTTGCTTAGCACTTGGACCTATGTTCGTCTTCAGAGAGTCGGGATCAGAATCTGCAGAATAGGAGTAGATTTGTCTGACCCTTTAGGTACCTTTTGGACCACTGTGGCTTTCAATGGAATATCCTGCAGGTTCTCCTAGCAACGTTTGCCTGGATTATAGGGATAAGCGAAGGGCTTTCACCTATGATGACTTATTGTCCACTTCTATTGTGCTGCAAAATTTGCTATCTGATGGTCCTCGAGGATTACATGGGTATTTTGACAGCAATCCATCCTTGAGTCAGACAACACTTTGGCAGATATCCAAATTGTTATTTGGTTCATTCTACGAGAAGGAACACAAGTAACCACTTCGAAGTGAACTTGATCAATAATCCTAATGGTAAATGAGTCAGTGAGGAGCTTGTGCGCTATTGTTGAAGAATGCTCTTCATCTTTACTCGTACATCATTTTCCATCATCTCCATCATCTCGAGGTCTTTAGGAATGTTTGCTTTAATTGCATCGTGCATACCAGGACCTAGCAATCAGTATGACATTTTACATAGACTGCCTGCATTTTGAGCGCTGCATGCCTGTGTTTCAGCTGACTGGTTCAATTAAGTCAAAAGACAGCACTGAACCAACCTTCCATAGCTACAATGCAACGATTTACGATTTGAAGTAGGCATGCACCACTGTGCGAATATTACCTATTTCAGTGAACATCCACTTAAAGTTGTCAAAATACATCATTATTTGGTAATTAATCAAGTTGTAGTAGGACTGCAGAATTCTGGGTATGCGCATGGTAGACTTAAAACTTACAGCCATGAGACTTCTAATTATCACCGAAGTTTCAGCTAATTATAAAATCTGTATTCTTTACATTGGGCTAGCGTGGTCTAAAGTCTGAATAATCTGGAAAGGAACCACTCTTCTGTCGTTATAAAACCCCTTTTCTTACAAATAATCTATTAATGAAATACTTGAATCTTCTCTAGCGCACTCGTTTTCTGTTATTCTCTATTTCGTAGCTACATTTCTTCATGAATGGTTTGTCACGGTTGGAATTCTTAGTTTGGGACTCCTTTAACCATGTTTGAAGTCAACTTGTGTTACTTTTATGTTCCTCATGAGCAACATACCTTCTCCACTGCATGCATCCTTTTAAGACACAGAGGATCAATTGTTGTTCATGTTTTCGGTTTACTGTAGAGCATCCGCTGTGTATACAGTCAGCCACCTAATGATCAAAGGCCTTTCTCATACTTTCTGTTGTTAATCTCAACTACGTCTTCAGGCAGCTTCTTCTAGACATTTTTGTAGCATGGTCACCATATTCCTACTGTAATGGTTTCAACTTGCTCACACCACTCAAGTCACACCCCTGAGTCATATATATTTACCAGCAAATGTATACTATAAATCTTCCATTGGGAGGGCTATCAAACTCTTGCCTCCAGTTACAATGTTGGAATAGTGGCGAGGTCTACCCAGGCAACCAACAATACTACAAGTCCAGTCTTGTGACTTATTGTGTGCTATATAAATGCCTATAAAATATTTATACAGTGCAATGGAGAGAAGTTGTTGATGCTGCAGTTTTTCTTTTTGCCACAATCATTTTGTCACTTTACTTTCTGTCATAAGTGATTGTTTAAAGTGATATTTCTGTTCAAATAGTATTGTTTTACAGTACAGAGAATGTTTGGAAATACCGCGTTCAGTATTTGAGAAATTAAATATATTTGGCAGATTGTACTTTCTGCACAACAGTAGTTTTAATGTAACTTGCCTACTTTGTGTATGTTATTTGTTCCCGAAATTGGGCCATGGCTTCTGTTGAGTTTTCAAGCTAATTTTCCTTGTTGAAATAGAACACTGTACATGCCAGCCACGGAGCTTGGTGTAAGAATGATAGATACCTAGATACATTCCCTGACTTGCTAGACTTGTGACCTCAACTCCAAGCTTGGTATATGATTACGTATTGCTTGCCATAAGGCATGGATTGAAAACGTGGCTTTTTGCTGTTTTAGAGCTATCATTCTTTTATCTCAATCCTTCTGACATTCCTTTGAAATTGCTATAGAGCTGATATCCCTTTTGTATGTTACTGTGTGCTATGAAACTTGTTAATTTGTTTTTTCGTTCGTTCATTTAAAGTATCTAATGCTAGTCTTCTTCTTTAGCTTTCAGTTTGCCTACATTGTGTTGCTATATTAGCCCAAGTGTTTCATTGTCTGCAAGCGTACAATTTGCTATTTTTTCTTAGCTGTTCCAAAGCACTGACTTTAGAAACAAACTAAAAAAACTGAGGGTCTAATCGTATCGTATGTTAATTGTAAATCTACACAGTGAGTTCTTCGCAATCTCTATATAGAGAGCAGTCATCTGCCCATGATGATGTCACCGGTCACTATCTGAACTTTTCCCCACCACAGAGGTCGGAGCTCTTTCACCTAAATGTCGATGTGTAATAGAAAAATCTTTGTTTAAAAATAAAAGATTCTTGTTATGAAAATAAAATATGGCAAAATATACTAATATAAACAGAGAACAAGAGCATACGTCTGAGGGTGAGTTTGAAACTCAGTTTTGTTGGACTGATCTTTTAAAGGTGTAGTTACTGATTACCTCAGTAAGCAGATATCTTAACGTTAATGATGCTGACATCGTGAACCAATGTTATTAGAAGGGCCCTTTTCTTTAATGTGTATGGTCATTGCAGCTCAGTTGTGGAGTAGGAGTCTCTAGCATTGTGATTCACTAGCAAAAAGGAATAGTCTTTAAGATGGGTTAGTAATTGACTTGGTGTCTCATGCTCTGCAGGTAGAAAGGAGGACGTGTGAAGGTGGATCAAACTGAGAAAAGGGACGAACATCGATTGTTATTTTTACAATGTGACTTTTGGGATGTGGAGATGTAGAACATGCTGTAGAAAATTTAGAAGTGTGCCTTAAAGATAACCTCGTTTTTTCTGGTGCAGTTAATTCCATCCTATTATGTTTTTGTGAGGAGGATGAAATGTTTTAAGTCCTACCATTCAAGGATGATGGTATTTCTTACTGGTCGGAGCCTAGAGCATAGAGGTTTGTTATTTCAGGGCAGGTTTAACAGCTACCCTCTCCCTATATGTATTTTGGCAGTAATTATAAATTTCAATATTTATGCCAGAGCTATGAAAAAATGTACCCACTTAAAGGACGAGTCCAGCTTAGACCCAGGTCAAGCTGTGTGTGGGATTAACCAAACCTTCTGGAGGAGTGAAATATTTGGATGTCACATTTGTTAACCCAGTTGAGAAGTACTCCAAAATGACTGCATACTGCTCACGAGATATTTTCATAATTATATTGTTTTTCTTCCGAACTTGAATTATAGAAAGTTTGTCTAAACCTTAATATCATATAAGACGCATTGGCAAAGACGATTGGTCTGGTTTTCATGTAGTAAACTTTCATGTCCAAATACGATGGTGTTGGTAATGCTGAATGGAGGTGGCAAAGATGGTGGAAACGGCTCACACTCTAACCCTGACAAAACATATAAAAGACAAGATAGTATTTTTTTTTTTTTTTTACGAAAAATGATTTCTTTTGCATGTATCAGATATAGAATTAAAGGTTTGATGATTGAGTATATTTTTCAAATGCAAATAGTCCTGGATGCATTGCTAAACCAGCCCTCCTTGGGAGGAGAAGTGATTTGATGTAATACAAGGCTGGGAAGGCTCTGTTCTAGGAATATGGGGAGATTATCATCAATTCCTAAGTTTACTTTTTCTCTCTTGCTGGGCATACTAAAGACAGGCGATTTTTTTCAAGATGGGGTGGTATGTAAGTGGGAAGACTTAGTAGGAGAGAGGCTCGCACTCTCGCCGCTTCACCAATTCCAGTACCTCACAATTTGACATGCCTGGCAAGGTTTATTGGGAGATGACATGCCAGAACCAGTAGAGATGCCACGCTCACACATATTATACATACAGATTCCCCTGCAAAGTTAATGACTAGACTCTATCCCCTCACTCAAGAATCCAGGAAAACACAATTTCTGAAAGTTCGTCATGAATGGCAGAGAGATTTAGATTTGAATATTGATGATAAATGCTGGAAGCGTTGTTGTGAGGTCACACAGCATATATCTCTGAGTGACAGACCCCATCTAATACGTTTTAAATATATTAATAGAGTATATTATACCCCTGACAGACTGTTTCGATATGGGCTACCGGACTCTGCTAGGTGCGACCGCTGCACAGAACGGGAAGCAGGATTCCTGCATGTAGCATGATATTGCCCTGATATCCTGAAATTTTGGGGGAAGATCTTCTCTACCTTAAGTGAGATCACAGGATATGTTCTCAAACCTAATCCGCTACTCCTCCTGTTTTGGTTATGATGCAGAGGTAGACAAAAGCGTAAGGAAGTTGTGGCGATGGGAATGCTATTGGCTCATCTCAGAGTGGCTATGCGCTGGGCTAAAGGTCCAACACCACTAATAGATGATTGGAAGGCGGATATGCCGTATTGTAGCACTCAATCCAACACATATAACCAGCTGCTACCTCCACAGAACCATCCTAAGGGATTTTTGGGACTATACCAACAATACCTAATAGGGAAAGAGACAGGGGAACCGGTAGGTGGGAATAACTAGACCGAATTTGCAGGCAATCAAATATATCCTACAAATTGAAATTGACTCTGCTGCCATAAAGGGGAGCAGTGCACAGGCACGCTTATTGAGTTTACCTCTAGAAACATTTATTTTCCCCCTGCATTCTAATAGGCATCAGACCATGGGTTTAGGTTTAGCACAATGATAATAAATGTCAAGATCTATGTACAAATTGAAGATGTATGGAATCTATCCAGACAAATGATGTGTGTCCTGATGTATTTGCTTGTTGTTAATTTTTTATTTTATTTATTTTCATTATTTCTTATATTGCTTTTGAATGCGTTGTGTAAAACCCAATAAATAAAATAAATATATATCTTTTTAAAGTTAACTTTTTCTTTCAGGACACATTTACAGGTAGTTTTGTTTCTGTCACCAGCAAAAAAAAAAAAAATATATATATATATATATAATATATATATATATATATATATATATATATATATATATATATCACAATCCAAAATAAAGTAGAATGCACACTCAGGAGAAAGAATTTCACCAGATTTGTATTCCTTCGTAACGCGTTTCAACACACACTGGTGTCTTGTTCACACGATCGTGTGAACAAGACACCAGTGTGTGTTGAAACGCGTTACGAAGGAATACAAATCTGGTGAAATTCTTTCTCCTGAGTGCACATTCTACTTTATTTTGGATTGTGATACCTAATTCCGGCTTATGGGTACCTGCCGGTGATGCGCCACCCGACTATGGGATTAACCTCGGAAGGACCTTCAGAATCTTTGATATATATATATATATGGCATTCAGCGCGGGGTTTCCAACTTTCTCTTGGCTCGAAATGCCTCACACTTTGACCGTAGGATCCCTGGTGACTAGGCACCGTGTCAGCAGATGCTGGTATGGTGAAGATTTGCATGGCAAAATGGATTTTGAACATTGCACTCCCCCGACCCTGCATCAAGTTATATTTGACTAAATGCGCGTGTATGCACTTTATGTATTTGGTTTGACATTTGTGGGAGTAATGTTAACTCTACTCCTACGCCTTTTGACTCTGAGAAGTTCATTAAGGAGCCATGATGGAGAGCACGACGGCACAGCTGAGGTTTCATTTGTATGTGCCAGTCAAGTAAGGAACAATGCCAATTGCCCGCTGATGGGGAGGCGAGATTTCCAAGGGACCATGTGAGTGCACTATGGGTTTTCCGAGACTTCAGACTGACTGGCATCTATTACAGTTTTCATATAACCAAATGCGGCATTGTGGGACGTGTAGTCTTGTGGAGTTTTTTGCTGTGTGTATAAGGGACTGCAGAGGTGTTATTTAATCACAATTACTGTGTTGATTCATATTACTAGTTAGACACTTCTGCGTGACCCATCAGTTCAGCGCATGCCACAACATATCCTCACATGAGCCGCCTGCAGTGCCACGAGTGGTCTCCCGAATTCGATCAAAGGGCTAGTTAATTGCAATTACTTCTATTATTTTGTTGCACTACTTTGGCGCAAGTCATTATATTTTAATTTAGGAATGTTTTAATTATATTGCACGTGCCTTAAAATCATGACTTAAGAGACTCTGAAAGCATTTAAATTACGAGTGAAGACCTCAGATAATTAGGGTGGGTTCATAGACGCATTATGCAGGTTATAGGCACCATGTATTTAGACCACCATGTCCACATGTTGATGGTATAATTTTCTTTTGAACCACCCTTTGTGTATTTAACACGTACAATTTTCATCTATGCATATTTACGTATGAGGGCTCGTACTTTGGAGTGTGTCTCTTTATATTTTCAAATTGAAAGTAGTATGTTTTCAGTGTCTATATATGTATGTAGACTATAAATGGTTTTATCAAAATGGCGATTACTAGACTGACGAAGGCTGCTGTGACAAAACGCGTTCTCTCTGTGCTACTGGGTCGGAGGAGGCTCAATGAAATAAATGCCTTTTAACCCAGCACTCTTCGTGTGCGTGCCCTTTTCTATTTGGAATAGGGTTGGTTTGCATATATATATATATATATATATATATATATATATATATATATATATATATATCCAAAACAACAGCTCCTCTCGTCGGAATACGCCAGCGCTCTGCTCACGGTGCGGTATCCAACGGCAGAGCCAAGCCGTTACAAATCCACCATGAATCCTTCCAGCATGGGCAGGAAAAATCGGGTCGCACTCACGTCTGGGATATTCTCCAAATTGCAAATTTTATTTTCAATTATAAATGCATTATATAGGCAGAAGATCTACGCGTTTTGGTCAACGATCATGACCAAGGTCTTATGCTAAGACCGAAACGCGTAGATCTTCTGCCTATATAATGCATTTATAATTGAAAATAAAATCTGCAATTTGGAGAATATCCCAGACGTGAGTGCGACCTGAGTAACTGGTTGTATGTGCTCACCAGTCCGTGACGGATTAGTGTTGACAAACATTCAAATGCTGTGCTTAGAACATGTAGTAAAACGTACAAAAAAGATTTGAAGGTGCCTAGAAGTGCGTGCCATTCCCTAGTGCTTGATTTAAATAAACAGTTATCTGGCATGATACCTTTACTGCCTGTTACACGGCAAATTGATTTTAGAAATTACTTTTGAAATGGTCGCTGTTAAAGAACACTTGTGATGTGCAATGCAATAGGTCTCGCATTTATGCGAGTTTGAGCTATTGACATTGCAAATAACAATGCCTTTTATTTTTGGTTTCGTTATAAAAACATAAAGAAAAGGCATTGTCATTTACAATACCATTACCTTAAACTCTGGTAACTGCGAGACCTATTGCATTGCAAATGCTTGTTTAGCCTTACTGCCGCACCCAGTATATCACAGACTAACCCCTCCCACTCCCCGTTCACGCCCAAGTGCTTCAGACTTAGGGTGAGGATAAGAAAAATGTTTTTTGAAGGAACCGCTCTGTAAGTATTGTGTTTTGTTGGCCTGTAGGGAAAAGACAGAAAATTGAAAACATTTAGTCTAATGATGGGACGCGGCATAGACAAAGTACTGATTGATTAAACCTAATTAGTCTCCATCTGCAGCTCGCACTGTGATTGAGGTACTATGTTTTCATTTTTTTTTTGGGAGGGCATTTTTAGGTTTCACCTGCACATCGCTTGTGTTGCGTTTGCGAAATCTCTTGTAAATAAAAAAAAAAAAAACCTAAAAACTGGCTCATTATTTACCATTGTTTGGCTTCGACTACGCTCTTTTCCTTGCATCTCATTGGGTAGCGCCTCCTTCTTCTCCTTTCTCTTTAGTTCTTCCTTGGAGCTTGGACGAAATACAGCTTCTTTGCGGCCTGTGTCCTTCCACTGGCCGACCAATACACAGATACGTTTTTCAATTTTTATACCAGCACTCCATAAGAGTGAATGTGTTTGCAGGCCCTCTCTGTCCCTTGCTGCCTCCTGCTAGTAGTTGTTTGGACGCCCCCCACTCCCTGCTTGTCGTTGTTTTGAACAATCATTGTTGTTTTGACCCAGTTTGCCGGCTTGTCTTCGTTTTTACCCCTCTGCCCCGCTCGCCGTTCTTTTGACCCACTACCCCCTCCTTCCTCCTGCTCACTGTTGTTTTCACCACCCGCCCTTGTTTTAAATCACCCCACCCTTCTTCTGCCCGTCGTTGTTCAGATTCTTTCTGCTTTCAAGGTGCTCAGAGATCCAACCTCAGCACGTGTTAGCCAAGATCAGCTGCAAGATAAATATATCCCCAAGCAAACGAGCCGGTTTGGATTGTAAAATACTTCAGAATATCCCATAATAAATGTGGGGCAATGTTGGTTTTCCTGATTCTAGGAGAGCATATGTGTTCAAATTTTGCTGCGGTTTACCCTTTCTGCTTTTGTGTTGGCTACGAGCAAAAAGCTCGATTTGAGGGAACAATTTTTCTGAAAAAGTTTGCAATTGACTAAAAATATAAGGAACAAATGTACCCAAACTTCATCGGCTGTATTGACTATTTGTTGTTTAAAACACACGTTCTTCTTTTCCATTTAGCTTAAATAATCCCTGCCCGAGCAAAATGAAATACCAGACAGCTGATTTTCCTTAATACTTATTGATAGAAATGGGGGTCTCTAGCTGGCAATGGCTGGCCACTGTCCAAGTAGGGACCCTTCTTCCTAAGTCAGAGTAAGAGGGCTACACCCTTTGATAACCCATGCTCAACCCTGTGGTAACGTAGCACGAGCAGCTAGGCTTATCTCAGAGGCAGTGTGTGAAGCATTTATGACCATACACAATAACACAGTGAAGAACACTACAAAGGGACGCCACACAAGTAGTTATAAAAAATAAGTATCTTTATATATAGACTTAACACAAGACCAATAACGATAAAAAGCCACAATACTGTAGAATAGGATTAATCTTGAAATGCTCCAAAAATAGTTCAAAGTGTGCAAAGAGGAGTTCAGTTCAAAGCAGTGGTCTCTGTGACTCTTTGACTTACAAAGTACATGGATTCTGTAGCAAAACCAACAAAATGTCGCAAAGAAGCTGTAGCGATGATTTTCTGCACGCGAGGCCGGCGATGCGATGAATCCTTGCCGCGAGGGAGGAGACAATGCGCCGATCTGCTGATGCGTGTGGAGACGATGCGACAAACGTCTGCACGCTAGGCCGTTGATGCGATGACTCCTTGCCGCGAGGGAGGAGACGATGCGACAATCCTGTTGCGTGTGAGATCAGGTTGCGATGCGAAGAAATGGCGCTCCGCGAGGGAGCGACGATCCTGATGCGATGCGATGAAAATGGCGGACACCCAGCGTCCGTGCTAGGATGTTGTGAAGCGATGATGTCGATGCGATGATCTTTGGTTGTGAGCACTCAGCGGCAGCAGCGCGATGATTTTCCGGTGCGCTTTCAGCTGCGGCGGCTCGCAAACGTGCGTTAGCAACAATTTCAGCACTCTCTTCTCTGTAGTAGAATTAGAGGCCCTTGAACTCACAGGAGCCTCACCTGCAGATAGAAATCCTCGCTGGGAGGAATCGGGAGGCTGGTGGTGAAGTCTGATGTGCCTGAGACTTCAACAGGAGACTAGCTCTCTCCTAGCCTTGGGTGATTGCTTTAGCAAGATTAATAAAAGTTCTCTCAAAGTTCTTTTCCCTCTTCTTCCAAGTCCAATGGTAACCACTGCAGGCCAATCCAAGAAACAGCACACAAGCACAAGGCTAGTCACCTCCTGCAGATTCCTTCAGTTACACGGACAGAGGTTCGTCTTGATGTCCAGGAGCAATACAAATTGTAGGGGTTTCAGCACAGATATTTATACCCCAAACGTCTTTGTTCTCAAAAGCTACAAGTCACTGAACCCAGCCAGAACCAGTTCTGCTCAGTCCTGGAGCACTTTGTTTACCAGGCTGCATCCTTCCTTTCAGAAAGAGGGGGTCTGCCATCGGATGCACAGTAGGAGGTGGAGCCAGCATTCACCTTGCCACGCACAGCCCTATTCAGGTCAAGGAGCTACCCCTCCCCATACACCAAATGCAGATCTCTCTATTCAGCCCAGGTCTGACTCAGCCTGCTCTGTCCCTCCAAAACCAGACAGCCAATACACATAACAGCAGAGCACACTGGAAGGCTTAGGCAAGAAAATACCTACTTTCTAAAAGTGGTATTTTCAAACACAGAATATAAAAATAAACTTTACTAAAAGATGTATTTTAATATTCTGAGCTCAGGCATACTAAAATCGTTTTTCTACCACGTTCCTTGGGTCAGTTACGACTATAGAATGTAATAGTCAAACTGCCCATTCTGGCCTATGGAGAACAGGTAGCCTTGCAGTAGTGAAAAACGAAATTGGGTGTTATTCACAACCAGGACATGCTACACACACCAAGGCATGTCCTACCTTACACATACAATGCACCTTACCATAGGGGTGACTTATATGATGCCAAGAGAAGGTTCAGGGGCTGGGAAGTGGGTGCACTTCACAGCCAAGATGGCAGTTCTGGACTGCACACAGACTCTGCAATGGCAGGTCTGAGACACACTTTACAGGCTGCTTCTGTGGGTGACGCAACCCAGTGCTGCAGGCCCACCAGCAGCATTTGGTTCACCAGCCCTGGGCACACAACGGCCACGCTACTAGTGACTAACAGGTAAACCAAATAAGCCAATCATGGATATACCAATTCACATATCAGATTTACACAGGGAGCATTCGCGCTGTGGCATTGAATGGCAGTGGCACAGCGCCCAGAGCATCTAATACCAGCAAAAACAGAGGAGACAACAGCGAAAAATGGAAGGGAGACCCACGCCAATGGTGCCAGGTCTAACACTTGTGCATTTTAATGGCTAATGATTAGCTTGTATGTACTTTTGCAAAAATCACTTCTGTGTCCAAAGAGACTGCTTTATTGATTTGGTAGTTACAGTGCCTGTTTTCATTTGTCTTGCATTTCTCATGCTGCTGGGCAACATGTAAAAAAACATTGACAAAGTCAATAGATTTGGCATAGGCAAAACCTACGGGCTTTGCCAATGCATGTTGTATAGCGTCACCCTGGACTTGAAGGTATTGGAGTGCCTTACATGAGCACCAGTCACATCACATATGTCCTCATGAATGTTTTTTAGGAATGGGTGATTAAGTGATTTTCCCAGGATCACAGGATGTTGAGCGGACGCTGAGACTTGAACCTTCTTCCCTAGTTCCTAAGTTGGCAGCACTTGTCCCAGCAGCACATCCTTCTTGCCCTTCCCGCTCCTTCTCCATTTGGCTTCTTGTTTTTCCCAACAAAGATTATGGACTTTTTTGTTAACGTAAAAAAAAAAAAAGAGACTGTCAATAGTGGTATGCTACTAATATGCATGTAGAAGTTGGAAAAAGAACTTCTGTAGAAACAGAGGAGTGATGTAAATACCGGTGAAAGGGCTTGAATGGAAGTCCAGTGACAAATGAGTGTGTTTGTTACCTGAACAAAAGTGTGGAATATAATGTTCAAGCCAAAGAATACAGTGTATGACGATGCCTGTTCATTTGAATATATATATCAATAGATCTAAATCTAGTACACTTCACCCGAACGCCCAAAACAGGCTCGTCTGTAAATGGGGCAAGGGAAGACTGTTGGGACCCGGCTTAGATGGACAAGTTGTTCCATTCTAACTTCAGCCAGCCAACGAACAGATGGGAGATCAGGTCAGCTCGTGAAGTCTGCCAACAAAGTATAGGGTGTGTCAAATAGACACTGATTCGTCCTGCAGACTGCAGTAGGTGCCCCGCATAATCTGTTAGAATTACAACAGCGCTTTCTGCATCTTTCTTGCAGCCTGCTCGAAAGTGCCAAGTCTGGAAACACCACTGGTGCTATTCAAAGTGACTACACTTATCTGAATTGTCTGATGCATGTGCCAATATTATAAACTTTGAAAATGCACATGATTAAGCGTACTGTATTTCAGCAGCTACTACTTGCAAACATGCTAATGACAGATTGAATCACAGGTTTACAATACAGTGGAAACCTAGTATGAAGTGTGTCTTAGGTATATAGGAGTTGCCAAAACCTTAAGGCGCTGAAATTCCAAATACTTCTCACTTCCTTTGGCAATCGTCCTTTTTTTCCCAACATTGTTTTACATCCAGGCATTGGCTAGGCTAATAGCTTAGCACTTGCCTTGTAAAGGCGAGACCTATTGGCTTTTCCAGTGCCTGTTTATTTTTTTATTGGAGGAAAGCATTTTTCATTCCTATCTTAAAGGTTATTATGGATATATTTTGGGCACCTTAGGGGGCCTCCCATCCTAGTATAAGAATGGGTGCGGGATGGGAAGACGAGCCAGGACATATGGGGCCCGTGAAGAGTGCCTCCTGAGGGCGGGACCACCAGGGAACGGGGGCCACATAGCCTGCGAAAATACACGCAGGCGATTGGCCGCGTACTTCAAATCACTCAATCCAGCAGAAGGGATGCAGCGGTTATGAGGTCAAAAGGCAGGGCACAAGACCCTCTCCATAACTGACCTCTCAGTTTTGGCCCGTCCACCGACACCAGATTCTGGGCGTTTCAGCCACAGGTTGGGATTGGTCAGGGGCGGCGCGGAGACAGCACACAAAGATAGCAATGGAAAACGCAGTAGCCAAGGAATAAGAGCTGCTCAAACAGTGTCCTTGGTATGCCTCACGACAGGGGCACTGGCAGCAGGCGATTGGCCAGCAACGGTCTACTGCATGCAGACACAGCACTTGCAATCTGGATAGGCCTGATGCCTGCCCATATAGGTCTTGGTAGAAAGGGAAGCCAAGAAGCCGCTAACGCTAGACACATGCAAAAGGGGCAGTTGCTCAGGGCTGTGCCAGAAGTACTGTCAAGAAATTTGGGCCAACAAATCAGAACTGCTTTGATAACTAGGACAAATGTGATGAAATATTAGGTAATCCACGAAGTGCGAATTACCATTAGGTTGCGATGTTTTATTATTTGTGTTTATGTTTGTAAAATAAACTGCAGCAATTATGCACCATCAGTGGCTTCCCTTGTGTGTTCATTGTAAGAGGGAGGGTGTTCATATGGATGGCCGGGAGGGGACTGATGGTCGCTCACACGTCCGGGAGAGGGGTTATGTGATTTTCCTCCTTCAGAGCCTTTCTGAGTTTAAGCTGCTTTGGAATGCACAATCTTTTGACAGAGGTCATTTCTGAATGCTTAATATCATTCATTTCCTACCTTTGCTTTGATTGGGGAAAACAGGCGGATTTTTTTTAAATTACATAATTTTAATTTGTTACGAATTTTAAAGTCGGAGAGGCTGAAAAGACTTGTACGTGTGCTCTAATTGAGCTTATTTTATTTGTAACCTTTTTGTGCAGTTTTACATAGCGCAAACTCCAACCAAAGGTATTGGAGTGCTTTACATGAGCACCAGTTACGTTACACATGGACATGTTCATTCGTTTGTTGGCACGGGGAGATTAAGTGATTTGCCCAAAATCTAAGGGGCAGATTTACAAGCCCCTTGCGCCACTTTTGCATCACTTTTCCAATGTTAAAAGTGACGCATAAGTGGCGGAAGGGGCTTGTAAATCTACTCCTCGGGATTTTGAGCCGACGCCAAGACTCGAATCTAGTTTACCAACTCTAGAGTAGCAGCCCTGGCCGTTATAATTATACAACACTTACACCGTTTGAAAGCACTGCACAACATTCCATAATGCTCGCACGATCATTGCAGAAACGGCATAACAATTATATATTATACATAAAAAAATAAAGTAGTTGGATACTCCTTGGAAAGATGGAAGGTGGCGGCGTGGGGCGTTAATCTGTCGATTGTATGATTAAGTAACGGTAGAAAACGTGATGGAGTAGAATGTTTCTACAAAATCGAAGAAGGTTCTAGATAAACTGGAAATGACCAGATCTGTAGAGTTTTCCTGGACGTGAGTGAGAGAGGTAAAATAGGAGGATAGAGGGAAATGGGCTGGAGCAATAAACCCACTAGTGTATTTTTAACTCCACGTTAGTATGGAAACACGGGTTTGTCCATGGAGATCTGGGGGGCCTAGGAGACATTTGCAATGGACTAAATAGAATGATGGGCAGAGGTGGAGAGTAAGATAATGAAGATTAAACTTCACTTGGGTTGTTGGATTCTCGAGTCGTCATTGGTTATGTGTTCTTAAGCTTTCTACTGGTGCCTACTTCATGTTTCCATGTAAGTTATGTGGTAGTTAGCAAAACGCATAACAATTGTACAGTTTGGTTAAGTTAGCAACAAAATACTTTTTAGTAGCACTATATTTTCTTCTTTCAACAAACACATACTTTTTCATACAATTAAAAACAGAGATGTGTAATATTCATATCATGTCTGCACCCTATTCAAAGTGTAGGTGGTATATGAAATGAACATTCAATTGTGTAACTAGTGTTGTTCTATATTTGTGCTCTTAAGAGTTTCCTAACTTCAGCAATGTCAGTTATGGTGATACCATCTGGATTAAGGACGTCTGACGTCACTTCCTGGAAGGATTCAGTGACAATGATCATATGATAAAACAATAGAGGTGTGGCTCACTGGTTAGAGGCGGCAGACCCGTAAGCAGAGGACGGCCCGGGACCAGGGTTCGATTCCCGACGCGGCAGGGTCGTGGACCAGGGTCAGCGGGCTCGATAATTCTCGCCTCGGTGCCTACTCCAGTCAGGGACCACACTCGGCAACTCTGGGCATTAGCTTGCCTCATCTTCACAACGGCTCCCCCAGACCGCCGGGGATGCTTGGTCGCACCTTAGAGATACCCATTAGGGACCATCTCTCAGGGTGAGCCAGGACGGGTTCCCCAGCGGTCGAAGCGCGGAGATACTCTTCCGGGAGTCGATTCTAGCGCTATATAAACCCACAATTAAATTAAATTAAATAGCAAGGTGATGGATGGAATGTTTGAATTAATTGTAGTCACTCTATTCCACATTCCGGTCCATTGCTTTTTGCCCAACATGCTTGCCATATACAAATCAGTACCCGCCCTGCACATTTGGAGAGCAGTTTGTTCTGAACTGGAAGGGCGGCATCAGCCATACCAAGGCGACATCGTGAAGCGAGGCGGTGCAGAGTGCGGTGCCCACAGGTCGCGGTGCGAGCAGCGGCTCGGTGGCGGCGTCAGCAGGCAGTGTTGGTGAAATCAGGGGCGTGTTGTTGCGGCAGTTCCCTCTGCGGTGCCTTCAGGGCACAGAGTCAGCAATGGAGTCAGCAGCGTAGACTGCGTCGGATTGCTTTTTCTTCTGTTGCAGCACAAAACACACAGTTCCCAGTGCTGAGGGCAGAAGAACTTGAAGTCTTTGCTGTTCCTGAGACTTCTTGAACAGGTGGCAAGCTCTAACTCAAGCCCTTGGGGAAACTCGCAAAAATAAATTGCAGAAAGTTCAGTCCATGTCCTTTCACTGCCCAAGACAGAAGCAGCCACTGCAGGCCAACACAGCAAAGCATTCAGCAAAGTGGTAGTTCCTCCTCACAGCTTCTCCAGCTCTTCTTCTTGGCAGTCTTCTTGGTCCAAAAGAGTTCTAAATTTCAGGGGTTTGGGCCCCTCTTTTTATAGCCCAAAATCCTTTGTCCTCTCAGGCAGAGTGTGTCTGTGCCCAGCCAGAACCAGTTCTGCCCTCTCTGGTGAGGCTTCCTGGCATCTGGTGAAAACAGCATTGTCAGAGGCAGACCAGGCCCATTTCAGGTGAAAGGAAATCTCATTCCCCCTACTCTAAATGCAGCCCAGGTCTATTCAGTCCTTTCCTGACCCACCTAGACTTTCTAGAGCCACTGCTCCGCCTCAGCCCCTGTCACCCAAAACCCAAACAGTCAATCCACAAACCTAGCAGAGGCCTACTGGATGGCTGAGCAAGAAAATACCTACTTTCTAAAAGTGGTATTTTCAAAAATAGAATGTAAAAATCAACGTTACTAACAGATGCCTCTTTAGATTCTGAGTTCAGACATACTAAACTTTATTTTTCTTCCTAGTTCCCAGGGCCAGTTATATTTATAAGATGTTATAAACACATTCCCCAGGTAGCCTTGCAATAGTGAAAAACAAAATGGGCAGTAATTCACTATCAGGACATGCCACACACACCAGGGCATGTCCTACCTTTCACATACACTGCACCCTGCCCACAGGGGTATCTTGGGTCTACCTTAGGGGTGACTGGCATGTAAGAAAAGAGAAGGTTCGGGCCTGGCAAGTGAGTACACTTGCCAAGTCGACATGGCAGTCCCAGACTGCACACAGGCTCTGCAATGGCAGACCGGAGTTACATTTACAGGCTGTTTGTTTGAGGGGCACACTCCAGTACTGCAGCCCACTAACAGCATTTGATTTACAGACCCTGGCACACTCAGTGCACTTTACTGACTGACAAGTAAATCAAATATGCCAATCATGGACACGCCAATTCATAACACAGTTTACAACAGGAACACTTGCACTTTAACATGGACGGCAGTGAGAAAGTGCGCAGAGACACTAAGCCAGCAAAAACGGAGTCAAAAAGGGAGGTCAGAAAGCAAAAACTCAGGGGAAACACAACAAAAGATGCCAAGTCTAAAACACCCCATTGAGCCTGTCAGCCCATTAAATCATCAAGGAGCCAATCACAAAAAGAGGTAGGAAGCACACTGCCTGGCACACCAGAACACACATTCGCCTGGATGCATTGTTGTAAATGCTCTTACTTAAGTTAAAATCCACAGTGTTGCACCCTACTGAAGAATAATGGGTTATACTGCGGGATACTGGAATTAATCCATTAGGGGAGGGTCAAATTATGAGGCAGGGTTGAGTAAATTATGCCGCTAGAAAAGGCAAATTATGTGGCGTATTGTGGCACATTTTGTGATAGTATTACTTCATTATTTTGACATTTTTACTCTTGTTAACACTGCCTGGGCATTGGTTGCACCTAATTAGTACCAGCTTAACACCCAAATATATCAATAAGCAACAGAAGAGTGACCAGTCCACCTTTGCAAAGAGCCTTCCACTGCACGGCAACACGCCACTGCATTTTTAAATAACTTTTGACACATTTGAGGTAGAAACATTTTTTTTTTTTTAAACTGCAGATTATGTAGCAGTTGATATATTATGTGGCGAATGTGACAAATCTAGAACTATGCAAAACAAAAAAAACACTGCCACACAATCCCATGATACCAGTGGCTCTGGTTATACATTAAAAGTTATTAAACTATCATGAATATGTAAATTGTAATCTAGTTTAAAAGCAGCTTTGTAATCTGCGAAATTATTATCCTCTAAAACAACATATATTGACTATGAAATTTAAGAATGTTATGTGAGAAAAAAAAGATCAGGAGCTAAATCGGTGCCAGTGAGTTAGGATTTGATTGCGCCAGCAGGTTTAGATAGGTAATTACAATTAGATTGCTTAGGGATGGATCAGCCCCACACCCCCACTAACTCAGGGGCTGCATGTGATATTCCCAAAATTCATATTTTCGGCAATTAGTCTAATTTGTTTTGTGGTGTTACTCCAAAAAGTATACTGTTCATAGCCCCATGCATCACTTAAGTCAGAAAAGCTGTGGTGTTCGAAATGGTGTGAGGACATAGCAATTTTTAGAAGCACATTGGCTTGTAAAATATCCCTGCACTAATAAAGCTTGTTTATAAGAAATGTTCAGTAGTTGAAAATGTCATTGCCAGCCATGGTAATCTATTTAAAATTGTTAAAGTTGCATGCCTAATTTTCTTAGTGACATTCTCAAGCTGTAATTTACAATAACCCCTAGAGGATACAGAATACAATCTTTAGTTTCTGTTGGAAATTTACCCTTTCTGCAATGTCACCCTGATTTAAAATTTTTTGCTGACTACAGAATTCTATGCACTCTACCCCGGCTAACCAGAGCTAAAATGCTTGTACTTCTCCTTTTAACCGAACGAAATTGGCATACCCCTGATTGACATATTAAATTACACAGAAGTCCCTAGTAAATGGCACTCAGGACCTGTAAGTTAAATGTCACCAGTGTGCTGCAGCACTCATTGGACCTGCCGTCAGTAGGTTTGCTGTGCAGGAGTAAACGACAAATTGGACCTGTCAAAATACCTCCTTTTACAGGACTAAATCCTCCATTTAAATATTAATACGTCATCCCTACGTATGCCTTGCAGCCCAGTATAGCATTATGCATGACATTTAAGAGTTTCACATGTAAAAGTTTAATGTTAAACGTGTTGTTAACGTCAAAAGGCACGAAATGGCTATTTTCATTGGAGCAGGGTTAGGTTAGCTGTTCCAGAGGAAAGCATTGAGATACAAAATTAAGTTTAACACCTGTTATCTCCACTTGGGAAAAAGCTAGAGAAATATTTCAAGGACTCTTTTTAATAGTTAACCAAAATCCAATTTAATGGTAAAGTCGAATTGAGTCTATTACAGAAAAGGTACTATAGAAAAGTTACCTTTTGCCTGCCTAAAGCTTTCGTGGCCTTTCTGTAAGTATTAAACTGTCATCTGGCAGCTTAATGGCTCCCCTGTGGTGAGGTGTGAACTCGGGGCGTAGCTTGAGAGGGGTTGTTTGGGGTGCAACACCCCCAAATAAATGCATTTCTGGCTTGGTAGTTGGGTCTGGGGACCCTGAGTTGCATCTGCTATGTTTGAGTCTGTTCTTCTCAAAGCAGTTACCTTTAATGTAAAACAGGAGAGAGAAAGATGCATCTAGTGGCCAAAGTTAAAAAATGTGAAACCAGATAACCTGGAATCTTGCCTGCTTCCCTGATTGTCCAAATTGTGTGAGCCTAGGCAAAGTTTTCATGGAGCCTCTTTTTCTTTTATCACATATGAGAACACTTTTAAAAACTTGAGTTCAGGATGTGTGCTGTACAAGCACCTCTTATGTTTCATTTAATAGACCATATTGTTGCACCATCTATAATAAGATTCTAGCCCACATTGAGGACGTGACTACTGACTTGCCTCTTTGTTCGCTAATAGTTTTGTTATTTTGGGCTCGTGCCATTAATGTTTCTAAGTTCATGCTTAAAAACTGTCACTTTTTAAATAAATGTCTGTCTTTGACTTTTGAAGAGACTATCATATTTTACATTTCATTTGTTGCACAATATGCATGGAAAATGTTTTTATGGCTTGGCTCCTGCATGGACTCTTACACTGCATGAATTTGCTGGTTCGCCCACCTTGGATTGACTCGGCTCACCATATTAATTTGCTGGAATGCAGATTAGGCTTACTACATTGGGCCGTCAGTCACTTGATAAAATGGTTTGTAAAAGAGGAGGACTGGAAACATGGAGGTCTGCCAATTTGACAACTCTACCATCCAGGCTCAAGGCTTCTCGTAACCGAGATGAAGAAGAGCATGTGCATTGAAAATACATTTAAAATAAGTAACCCAAGGGAAGGGACTCCAGGCAGCTGTGTTGTATGTGACCATAGTTATGAATTTCCAGGGGAACTACCAGGCCCAAGTGGGGCGGGCAGGGGCGTAGTTTCATGGGGGTGTTTGGGGTGTGGTACTACCCAAATGCATTCTTGGCTTGGTATTTGTGTCAGGGCCCTGAGTCAGATTTGCTATGTCTAGGTCTCTTCATTCGGATTTCACAAAGATCTTTTAATTTGTAAATTTTTTGGTGCAGAATCTTAAATGTATACAGTGACTGGTTTACCAAACAATTAGTAAATTTACATCCATAGAAGTACTACTTGAATAGGTGCAAATGTACTAATTTTTGGGATTCACAAATACTAGCGATGATAATAGCTGCACCAGTATCGGGTTTCCAGGCTTACTATTCACAATCAAACACCCAAAAGGTGTTTCGGTTAATGCTTGCAAATTATCTAACCAGTGGTAGTCGCTCAAATAGCATTCCATCCCATTGTTTTTCACCCACAGAACCACTATAGACAGAGGCTCACCTAATGCAAATCAGTACTGACCCTGTTACTCATGGAAACAGTCCCTCCTCTCTGCAGCACGCAGCTTTTTTAGTTGGGTAGTTTGATGTCGTCCCCCCCCCCCCCCCCCCCTCCCCCCCCCATCCCCAATCTCACTGAACAAGCTACGGCCGTGTGTGAACTGCTTCCAGGAGCGAACAAAAGACTGGTCAAAATGGGCAGAAATTACACATCTGAACCTTATAGGATATGCAGGGAGGCTGGGAAAATCCACTTTGACATTAAAGTGTCAAGTCCGGCTTGAATGTCAGATCCTGCTTGACAGGTCTGCTGGGGCTATTAATATGACACTTGGGGCAAACTTCAAAGAGATCACTCCTGTCACAGGCAAATGTTAACTGACATTTGGGTAGGACTTTTCTGTTGTCTTCCCAGGCAGTCAGGCTACAAACACAGTGGGCCTCTTTAGGCATTACAGTATCAGTCTGTTTGACAGGTCTGCTGGGTTTGCATATAACGTTGGTGCGCATTTCTAAGGAAGGAAACCGAATGCCAAAACACTTTGTGTATCTACTGGTTGCTGAAAGCTCAGCTTTGATTTTACCACCCTCTTTTCAGAGTTTGGTGAGGGTACAGGAACTGCCTAAAACTGGATTTTAGTGTTGGATGTGGTAGGATGCCAGGATTTCCTTAGTATACTCCCCAAACACATACACCCCCTGCCTTCAGAGCCCAAGTTCAGTGTGGCCAAAGACATTCTCCATCTAGAAAATGCCCAAAGTGGATATCCCTGGCAACCTTTACCTCATTGATTAAGGCATCCCCACGGGTCATTCCCACCTCCTAGTGCATGCCAGGCATAAATGGGCACCTCCAAGCACCCACTTCAGAACACACCTGGACCTGAGGAAGATCAGAAGAGGTCTGAACCTGTTGTCTGCAACCTGAAAAGAGCCCTGGTGGACTGGAACCACTCTCTCTTGTGTACTCTGGGCAAGGAAGTAGACTCCAAGGGTCATAAGGCTGACTTCCTGTTCAAGCGACCAGGATACAATACCATCCAAAATGCCTTTCCTGCAACTGCCTAGTCGATGAATAGTACTTGGGCTTTGACCTGACTCTGCCCGCCACCCCGTGAGACTCATAAGTGCCTCACCTGAGGGCCTGGTGAACGACTTTGGTGGATTGGGACTTAAGACTATAGTCAGAAGGTAAAAAATTTGATCAGGATGAACCTGCTTAATGTATTCAGCAAGCTTCCCATCGTGGTCCAGGTCAAATTGCCCTTAGGTCCTGTTCTGCGCAACCAATTGACTATCATTGACACTTTGTGCTTCTTGGCACTGTTCTTCAAAATTAAAAAAAAAATCATATTTCCAGTCACCTTTTTGAATTTTTCTCATTTTGTTGTAATTTTGTTTATTCATTTTTTTCTAATTCGGTTTGGGATTTATATTGTTTTACGTTTTGATTTTATTACTGTTTTGGTACTGCATAATTACTTCAAACATTGCCCTACTCAAGCTTGTCTGCTCTGTGCAGTAGTTACCAGGGGGCTGAGTTCAGGTTAATTTAGTGACTTTGAGGGTTCAGTTTGACATTATTATTTGAGGTGCATACCTACCCCCCTTAACTAATAACCCAATTTCTTACAGTTTGTTTACAGCAAAACTGTAAGGAAAATATTTTTTATTAAAACAATGATTTATCGGACTTCCTTGTTATTTTCTGTTTTTGTGACTACCAAAAGTATCAATTCCTAGATGCATAATTAAACAAGACATTAAGCAATAGATAGGTTTCTTGAATAAAATGCAACTGTTATGCAGACATAGGTGGAAGAGCAATATTTTATGAACAAATTTATTAGGTTTTATTCACATATGCAAATACCTCCCATGTGCGAGGTAAATGTCTTAGGAGCATTGGCCCTGTAACTGATTAAACCACAGCCCTAAACCTAATTGTGTGAAACGCATGTGTGTGGACAATTTCTGACGGGCATATTCTAGAATCCACAGGACACGGTGTACAACTTGATGTGTAGTTCATTCACACGATGTATGAGCCATCATTCTACACAATGCCCACTCGAGGGTGACCCGCGTGGGCAAGACATTATTCAGATCTCCATGATCCAGACCTGCCATCTTTGGATCTATATCAGTACATGTTCTTGAGAAAGTGTAGGTGGAGGGAGTAGGGCATTTAGAAGGGACTTGGCAAGCCAGCACTGCATTGCTGCACAGTTCAGCATGATGCAGAAATCAAAAGAGCTTTCATGCCCCACTTAAGGTCAGACGTACCTGTTACGTTCATAAATCTCAACGCAATATAAGTAGAAGACTACTTTACTAAGGTTAAAGAGCTGGCAGGTACATGACCAATTCTGCTCCAACCGTACCCTCCAGAGCTCCTACCTTTACATTCTGTCTTAACACTACCTCACACATTCCTACCTACGTCATAGTATTCTATTGCATCATTAGGTTCTGAAGACACCACTGATGCACAGAGCACAGAGGCATGCCAAGAGCTACTTAAGGAATGGCAAAACCTGAAGTTGTTACTCACTGGGTACTTAGAAGGGCAAAGAAAAGCTTTCTTATGATGCTAGTGTATCTTAGGGCTTAAGAAGTCCAGTGAACTGGACCCTTCACTGCTCTAAAGATTGGTGACTGGACTCTTCACTGTTCTGAAGATAAGTGACCTCAATTAAATAGACGAAGACTTACTGTGAAACTGACAGACTTTATTACATATTATGAAGTATTTAGAAAGGGGGCTTAGGAATCTGTGTAGGTCTTTAAATATTTGCCCTCAGACCCTATTTGTTTTAATTAGACTTTATTACATGAACAGGCTCAAACCATACCACCATTGTGCAAAGTTGACAGCAATCTGAAACTAATATAGCAGTCCTCCCCGAGTCAGAGAATGTCCGTGCAACGTTGTTTCGAGGCATAGCATGCGAGGAGCTGTGTGAACCCCTTCCATCATCAAAACAAGTAACATCTCGATCTCTGTGACCAGCTGAAACAGATACTTTCACCTCAGCTGTAGCATTTCATTTAGACTTGCAACTGTATACTTGTCCATAACGTGCGCAGATACTAAGAAGACATAGTTACTAAGTAATTGCAATATTTACCATTGAGTAGCTTTCTGAAGTTGCTAAGAATATTTAATCAAATGTAAAGATATTTGCTTTACTTTTACTAAAACGAATTAACCTGCTTTGACAATATTTGAAAGTGATTCATGTGCCAGGTGAGGTGTTCGTTCTGCCCCATGTCTGTTCAACCTTGCTAGCCCCTGAAAGTCAATTCGCAAGGAGGCAGTACTCGGCAACAGTGAGCTCTTATTAGTACTTGCATGTTAGATTCCATGAACAGCTACAGTACTTGTCACAAAGATAGCTTACTTGACCTTCATCCTCACAGGACCCAGAGACCTGGCCTGACCAATACAAAAATCAAGCGCTTTCTTACAGTTTAGGAGGTTTCCTCGAGCGGAGGAGTTTGGTTTATCTGCACCCATTTAATGTTGGAGCAGTAATTTTTCCCTGCTTAATTCGAAACTGTGCAAGCCTAATCTATTGCCTCCTTGATGCTGATGAGATTTCCTGGATACGGATGTTCTTGTCTTGGATCAAGATTCTTTAATGAAACATGGCACCCAGGCTTGTGTAGTTCCCGACACGCTTCAAATACCGTGTCTGTATTAGTCCTTATCGGTGCTAATGGCTGCCTATATTCCTTTTTTTCCTTTGGTTTATCACAGCTTTTGAAGAAGGACTAATCCAGCCATTAGGAGAGGCAGCACAGTAGATTCTATTTGGTTTGGTGTCCTTGCCGTTTATTCCTGCAGTCCACCTATCATCTTGAAGCAAGAATCCCACTTCCTCTCATCCGCTGCCCCTTCTCCCATCCACCGATACCAAGTTATTCAATCTCCGGCACTGTTACCTAATGGGAAATCTTAGTCTCAATGTAGGAACCGCTTCCAGGTGGTATGTACTGTGTCTCTACAGATTAGCCAGAAAGTCTTGTGCAGGTCCAAGTGATCATTGCTTATTGGAAGGCTTGGGCAGTGCTGGTGAAATCCTTGTAGAATTCGGTGGCAGCTGCTGTGGCACGGGGGTGGTGGGGCAGGGAATGAAAAATAAAAAGAAAGGTCACTTACCTGTTCACACTGCACACTTCTTGTCCTCTGCTCTTCCTCGCTCCCGGAAGCAGGAAGCACCCAGGCTCCCCTAATCCAATCACGGCGCTGCTGTCACCATGACAGCAGCGTCATGATTGGTCTGAGCGCCCTGGTTCGGCGCTCAGACGGGGACTGCGAGCCTGTTCATCATCTCCACCCAGGTTGTGCATTTCAGCCCGTGGAGAACATGCGAAGTGTGCAAGACTGTGTGACTGGCCAAACCGTCGTGCGCACTCAAGGTGCATATACCACTCCTCCTGCACTGTGACAGAAACCTAGCCCCGCCCAACCTGGCTCCGTAGAGAAAAATAAAATAATAACATCCCGTTGTTATCATTTTATTTTTCCTTTGTTGCACTGCTCAGAAGCAGTGGGGCAACGCTTCTCCACCTTAGTGGAGAAGCCGCCGCTATGAAGCCTTGCGTTAGTGGTGGTGGGAGGGAGTTGATCTGAAGGAAATTGTTGACATTCCTTGTTTCTAGGCTCCTTTCTTTGCCTCTTTCCTAAAATGCTAGACGGATTTTAGAAGGGGTTTGACTGTTAACGATTGTTTTAGATCTGCCCCAAGCACCTGATGTTGGCTTTTCAAAGCCGAAAGGTTGAACATCGCGTATGATTTATCGTGCTCAAAGGCGATTATGTTTCAATTTCATGAAGGAGGAAGCAGTGAACACTTACTTTAACTTAATTTTAATTTGCCGTGCTCTCACGTAACTATATTTGTTTAACATGCACATACGATTGTATTGCAAACAAATCAGACTGTCTTTAGAGCGTGGCTAAATGTCTCTAGGGCTGTGCAAAATATTTTCCAACTACATCCTGAAAATTTGCGTAATAACGTTTATGGGCAACCGTTGAAACGATTTTGCAACTGTGAACCTTGACCGCAATTCGAAATGCAAGTCCCTGTTACCTCCAGCTTTCATACTCTGATTAATGTAAACCAACACCATTTGAAATGAGTAATCCTGCGATGTCGGCCCAGGATAAATATTTGTTTTATAAAAAAGAAACGTGCTCCCAATGTCCCCTGTGGTCCTTTTATAATGTCAGTGCAATTGTGTAATAACTTAAGCTGATTCAGAAAAAAATAAGGGCCATTATTACACAACATACATTAATAGAACCAGGCATATACCAGTGAAAGTTACGATTTCAAACTAATGTAAGAACCTAACTGAAATCAGCATTGATAAATGCATTAGGCTTAGCCTATATGATTAATTATAAGCTTTTTATTGTTTTACGTTGTACTTGGCTTGGTAGTTGTACAATATAGGTTACAGAAAGTCTGTTAAAGTGTTATGACTTGTTTATGTACAAAAATGCAATTTATTGTGCTTTTACTAGTATATCGCTGGTAAGTAATAGTTAAATTTTGAATAGTTAAAGAGGGAAATAATTAAATTAATTGATATAATACCTCTATTGTGTTTACAGGAGTTCTGACAACTTTTGAGCCAGGTGCTATTGCACCTGCTGCACCATTCAAATCATGCCCCTAGTGCCTGCAAGATGATTGCATTTGTGACTGCCTGTTTAGTGGTAAAATATTGCAATATTTGGTGTTTAGAAGGGTTCCTAGAGCTTTTGGCCCGGTGTCACAACACCTGCTTCACCATTAAAATCATGACCAAGTGCTTGCCAGGTAACTGCACTTGTGACTGCTTATTTAGTAGTTAAATATAGAAATATTTGGTGTTTAGAGGAGTTGTAACAATGTTTTGGCCCGGTGCCACTGCACCTGCTACAACATTCAGACCCTAGTGGCTGAAAGATAACTGCACTTGTGACTGTCTTTTTAGGTGTAAAATATTGCAATATTATGTGTTTAGAGGAGTTTTGATAACTTTTGGGCTGGGTGCCACTGACCCTGCAGCACCATTCACATATTGACCCTGTTGCCTGCAAGATAACTGCACTTGTGACTGCCCGTTAACCTATAAACCACCCCTTCCCTCCCTCTCCTGTCCACGCCCCCCACTCTTGCAATGAAACATTTGGTAGGTTACCTGCGGACACTCTGCGTGGGCTAATGGTCATTTGTGAGTTCTCCCCCAGAGTGTCTTCCCTCAGCTGTCAGATGTAGCAATTTGAGATAGCTAGGGCAATTCAACTCTTTGAATTCAAATGATAGGGGATTAATATATGGGACCCCATAATTCCTGGTGTGTCTGTTTTATTCTCTGTTTAAAGTGTTAGTTGTTACCAACAGATGCCTTGTCTTATGTAGCTAAGCATAATGGATTGTAATCCTATCTGAGCCCCATCAGGAGAATAATGCCAGCTGTGCCATCCCACAAAGCTAAAGCAATTTGTTGGCCTTTCAGAGACTTTTAACAGCTATGTTTTTTGATTGGGCAAAGAGAGTATAACTTGGGCGCGAAAACTCAGGGCCTGAGTATCAAAAATGTATCAATATCTTCTAGGATGTTCACCCAATACTGAGTCAACTTTGGGTAATTCCATAGCAAGTGTAGCCGTCATCCAGTAGCACCACAACCACACCAGCTATCTTTGCTACAGCCAGGACACCATTTTTAACTAATTCTGAGGTCCTGTACCATGGTGGCTGTTTTTTTTACTACAAATGTTGCGTGCTATGTAGCATGCCTGATTTAAAAAAATATATATATCTTCCCACAGCTTGTATGTGACTTTACACCCTAATTCTGATTCCCATCTTTTCTGACTTGCATTTCTCTCTTGTGGGGGCAGTGCTAATAGAAAGAATTCGATTATCAAAACTGCTGTCTTTATCTTTCAGGGAGATCTGTTTCTCAAAGAGTGTAAGCGCTCTTTGTGCCTGCGGTCTGATGGAGCGGTGAGAGACCCAGTGTCTGATCTGAAGATAGTGTATGCGATCTGATTCTGGAAGTCCATGCTCTGCTTTCTGTCTGTCAAATGGGATAATCCTTTGTGTATCAAGCATGTGTCCAATTCTTCTGCAGCCAGTTCGCTGCTAATGTAAGAACCAGTTTGGGTGTAGGCTGGGGTAAAGTCTGGATTGTCGAAGATTGGTATCATCAGTGGCGGATGTGACGTTAACCCTTTGCGTATAGCTACTCTGTCTCAGACTGCCATGGTGGCTCAGGTAAAAGAGGAGAAGTATAGACCCTATTCCCTGTGTTTCCGAGGCAGCCAAGGAACCTTCCAGATATGTGTGCCCGCTATAGCCTGGTGCCTAAAGCACCAGAGCTTCTCTGATTTCACACTGCCCCACTCCACCAAGTAGCGCAGCTGCGCCGCTTGGTAATATTAAGTAATATTGGGCACTCCCAGGCTCCCATCTATAGATGAGTTTATGGTGCATACTTGGCCTTCCCTCCCTAGTTAAGGTGTTGTGGGGAGGTGTCCATGGAAGAGACTGGAAAAAAATGCTAACTTTGTCAGGGTGATCATTTTTAGAGCCACTGTACGACTGAACCAAGAGTCGATACTGGTACCATTAGGATAAATTGGATTTCACTTGGCGAAGGAGGAAGCAAAGATTGATTGTCACTTTGTTTGTTGGTGGTACTTGTAGGCCTAAGTATGAGATAGACGTTATAGTCAGGCTAATGGGGTACTGGGCATCTAGTTGCGATTGATGAGGGAAGGGGTGGTGAGAGTTAGTACCTGGGATTTTTGTAGGGTGACATGAAAACCTGAAACATCCCCAAATCATTGGTGTTCACCTACCAGGGCAGGCAAGGAATTAATAGGATCCCTTAATGCCGCTATCACATAGCGTAGAGCTGATGATGTGGGTATTGCTTCCGAAGTGTTCTCCTGTGATTAGCAGGTTGTCCCACATGTGCTAGGTCATCAGCCCCATTTAGAGCATGAACCCTGTCGCATCTCTCTCCATATGGGAAAGGTGCCAAAAGAGACCCCTTTCACCCACACAACAGCTCTAGGGGAGCTGTATCCACTTAGGATCCAGTGGCAAATTTTATTGCCAAAGTGTTTTGGGATATTAATTAAGTATGGCCAATTAACCCTATTAAATGCGTTTTCAATGGCAAGCAACATCGCCTCTTTTGGAGACCTCTTCACCTTGTTAAAAGGAGATGCAATATACCAAAACCACAGAGATCCACCCTCTGATAGATTTCAGACTAATGTACTCACAGATCACATGTGTTTCCTACTGTGGTTGGAAGCACACAGTGTTTATTTAAATACCCCTCACACACCAGAAGGGCCCTTGGTGTCATGCTTCATCATCGGGGTCTTCACGTGTAGAAAAAGTGAGTGGAAGGGTCAGTGGTGAGTAAGTGAAGTGAGTTAAAAAGTACCTGGCTCTTATGGACTATCAACTTTAATATACCTTAGAGCTGGTGCTGTTAAAAAGAGTGGGTTGGAGGTATACTGCTATGATAAGCGATCCCTCCTGTGTATGTCAACATGTTTCAAAGCTCACAGGCTTCTTCAAGAGGACAAAAAGAGATCCCTTCTGTTCTCACTATTCTGTCGAAACAATGTTGATTGAGTAAGACTATATGAGTGAATATATACACAGGTGATATATGTACAAGTAGTGTAACTACGTGAAAAATGCAAATAATCATGCACAAGATACAATACCCACTAGGTAATCTATATGGTAATTTGTTTTTTGTGGAAACCATGCCCCATGAGCCTTGGAACGGGTGGGAAGGGTCCCTATAGTCACACTTACATCAAAGACACTACCTCGCTTCGGTATCGCCTCCCCGCAGCTCCGATGAACCTGTCCCACCCGTTCCTAGGCTCATGGGGCATTGTCTCCACAAAAAATAACCTTATAGAATACCTGGTGGGTATTGTATCTTGTGCATGATTTTCACATAGTTACACTATTTGTACATAAATCACCTGTGTATATATTCACTCATATAGTCTTACTCAATCGACATTCTTTCGACAGAATAGTGAGAACAGAAGGGGTCTCTTTTTGTCCTGATTAAGAAGCCTGTGAGCTTCGAAACATGTTGACATTCACAGGAGGGATCGCTCATTATAGCAGTATACCTCCAACCCACTCTTTTAAACAGCACCAGCTCTAAGGCATATTAAAGTTGATAGTCCATAAGAGCCAGGTACTTTTTAACTCACTTCACTAACTCACCACTGACTCACTTTTTCTACACTACACATAGTTCCCACGTAGTCGTAGGTCATAGCACGCCCCCTCCCGCAGCGGGGCGGGAAGACCCCCATGATGAAGCATGACACCAAGGGCCCTTTTGGTGTGTGAGGGGTATTTGAATAAACACTGTGTGCTTCCAACCACAGTAGGAAACACGTGACCTGTGAGTACATTAGTCTGAAATCTATCCGAGGGTGGATCTCTGTGGTTTTGATACGTTTCTAGAGGAGGACGTATCTACCTCCAGGGCTCCTTTTGGACACTACCTCTTAACTCCCCTTTTTGTTTTTGTGAGATGCAATATACACCACTGTTTCTGTTTAGTATAAAATCTGCCTCTTGTGGATTGACCAATGAAGGCATGTAAGGGTTCAATCTAGTGGCAAATATGGTAGTAAAAAGTTTCCCATCAATTTTGATTATCAGGATAGGTCTCTATGATCTACAGAGGTATTTTTTTTTCCGTCTCTGGTTTGGAAGTTTACAGCTACGGATGCCTCTAGTATAGAATGCGTTAATGTGTCCTTTTCCTCAAAGGAGTTGTAAAGTCTCGTGAGGATTAGTGCTAGGGACTGACCAAGGTTTTATAATATAGTGGAGAGAAACCATCCAGGCCCGGGACTTAAGGGGTTTCAGCGTGGCTATGGCTGAAATTATCTCCTCAATTCGGATACGTTTCTCAAAGTTTTCTCCAATATTCGTTTAAAGAGAAATCTGTCCGTCCTGCGTTTGTCTGCAGCCAATGCATACTCGTAGAACATGCTAAATAATATGCCGAGATCACCTTCAGAACAAACTACAAGTATTTTACTTTCACCAGTAACAGATGGGTCCCACCAGCTGCTTAGTACAGGTTTTCAAAGATATAAATATTTGAACATCATTAATCTTAATTTCAAATCTCCGCAGTCTTTGTAAAGGTTAAGGAGTTAAGGAAAAAAAGTTGCAAATGTAAATTTAGCGGGAACTCACAGTGCTACTCAGAAAATGGGCAGACGCTCTGAAAACAATTGTCAATCTTGCTTTCAAGCAGGGATGTGAAATTCCTATAGTCCGACGCCCGGGACATATTGTTTTCATGTGTAGTTTGTTCTTCGAACTAGTAGGCCCAACCCCCTGCTGCACAAACCCTTTGGCTGCCAGTTTGTGGAACCACATTATGGATAAGGGCAGGGCACTATCTGCAGTTAAGGTAATATTTTTGTCCATATGTTAATGCTGTTCAAACTTGTATTTATGGTTCATTAATTGAAAGCCTAAATAATAAGGGTGAGCGCTGTTGGTAAATGTTGTGAGCTCTGACTGTACTACTGACAGTGGTTCTTGTATAAATATGTGTATAAATATTTGGAGTCCGGCGTGAGGAGGTCATGTACGTGGATCGGCGGCATTGTTTTTCTCCGAATACAGATTGGAACTCTTCCCGCAAAATAAATTAAAAGTAACGAAAATCGGACATACATTCGTTAAAGAATTTTCTCCTCACGCCACAGAATTAGTGTGGCTTGGAATTATCACCCCACTACAAATTTTCATACACCGACGCTTTTCAGATAGTTACCTGCTCTCCCTGCTTGTCCTGTGGTTGCTGGTGGCTCTCATTTCTCCCGCCGCCGCTTTGCTGACTACGCGGCCGCCGAGAGGAGAAAAACTTCAGCCCCCAGAATCCCCAGCCCCAGGAGCAGGTGACGCTAATCACGCGCCCGGAGGTCCCATAAAAACAAGCACACCTCCCGCGTCGCGGGACGCGCGCGGGCGGACGCCGGGCTAAGCCCGGGCAAAGGGCGGGCCCTCAGTGGCCGAGGTTGGCCGGGCAGGGCCCTGCCATTTCCATATTGCTGCTCACAGCATGTACATTCCCTACAGCTATTGAAGGCGATAAAACGGTGAGGGTGATACAACTATACAACTATTGACTGGTCGCAGATATAAACATTGACAGTTGATTCTTAGTATATCATTGGTTTATTTATTGTGTATTAGTTTTTGCTTTTATCCTTTTACTTGATATAAAATGACAGCAAAAAAACTACGCTCTGGAAGAGTCTTAGGGGGGAGATCATGTATTAAAACTAGGTCCAACCCCCTGAGGAATAATTTTGAACATAGTCTACAATTGAAGGGACAGATGCAGTTGTTTAAACTATGGGAAAAACCAGAGAATAAATATATGGAAGTTCCAGTCACTACCGACAATGAGACAATAACTACGACGGAACCGCAGATAGAAGCAGCCTTCGACACTAACTCTAGGTCAGCTACGGAAAAAGTTTCTCCCACTTTACTCTTGACTAAAGATGTAGACATCCTAGCATATCCTCCCAAAGGAGATAATTCAGTCTTACTGAAAGCAGATTTGAAAGGTTTTCAGTATAATACTCCTAAGGTTACAGAAGAGAAGGTGGAGGATATAAAAGAAATCTCTATTCCGTCTAGTATTGATCTAGAATTGTGTGGTCGCTATATGGGTGAGAGGGTTGTGAAACAGCCTGATCCTTGTATTTCCTTAAACGGAGCAACGCCTTCAGGTTTACGGCTATATAGTAGCACCCCCTCTATGACATCTAATGATATTTTTTCACTGCAGAGCGATTTGAAATCTCCTCAACTTAACCTATCAGGTATCTGCTCTCTTACTACACCTGAATATATAAAAAATGAAAAACCAATTTCTGATTCTCTGATAGCACTTGAGCATCTGCTGACCTACATATTAGGTTTATTGAATAAATTCGTGGGGAGCACTGACTGTATTATGGATTCAGTTACTGAAATATTGAAAGTATTAATTGCCAAAAATGCTGTGAACAGGTCTATTTTTCCTATCGAACCTATTGTTCAGAACGTTATTGATAGTAACACTGCATTAAGAAAAAATGTATCTGCGGGGTTGGTATTAAAAGTAGATATTCATGAGCCCACAACCTCTACTTTACCAATCTCTGCATCTTTGAGGAAAGAATTAGAACCGATTTTGAAGGAAGAACAATCGGCAGAGGTTAACCCAACCGCTGGAAGCGAATTTTTTCCTATTTTTATTCAGGATAAAAAAGAACCTGAAGGTATTGTGGTGACTACTGGGACAGTAAGAGAAAAAAACAGAAAGATTAAAGGGAAAAATAGGCAACCTGTTCGCAAATATAAGAAGAAAAGACAGAGGAAAATTATCTTTCAAGAGCAAGTAAATACAGAAGTAACTGATGTTATAGAAACTCTAGATAGTTTAATACAGGAGACTTCATCTATTGGGGCTGTTGGTGGCCTCACCGATCCTCTAGCTGAAGGCCCCCCCGGTGTCAGCGCCTTGGATGGAGGACCCCTTTGTTCTGAGGCTGGTGGGATAGAACCTCTTGAACTAAAGGATGAAGTTATAAGTAATAGGCCTATTGAAAAAATAGCACTTAATCCATCGGCATCTACTTTTTGGCCTTTAGCGCATGTGACCACTAATTCATCTACTGTAACACTAAAAACTCCCAATCCATGTGTGGATACTTTGTCACTGGATTTTCTCCCCTTATTTGATTTAGACCTTAATATGAACAGATCATGGTTGCTGAATTCCTTCAAGGACATTGAATGTTTAAAACTTATTTTGTCAAGCGACATTGATTTGGTTTCAATAATGGGGTTTGAAAATGGTCCGCGCGTAAGGGTAAAATTCTGTTAAAAAATAATTGCGAATCTTGTCCTCCAACAAGCGGAATCATTTCAACGTAGAGGGATTGATGTGCTGCCCTTTATTAATAATGGAAATCATATGTTCTTTAGAAAAGGAGCTTCTGAGTTGGGACTTGGGCAAGAAGACCCAACTATTCAAAACAAAGATCTAAAGATACGGGTTTATAGAGGAAAGCGTATGGTCTCTCAGGTACCTTCTCCCCCTGAAAATCTTCTTATTTCCATGACAGAAGATAATCAACACTGGAATTGGCTTCCTGGAGTTTTATCCAGTAACACATCGAACAACTTAAGACCGCTTCTACATCTTTAACAGTCAATTAAAAATCATATCCTGGAATGCGGCAGGATTACATAACTGTCCTCAGAAGTTTGATTATCTGTTCTCTCTGAATGCAGATGTGCTATGTATTCAGGAAACATGGTGCAAAGATTCTCTTTATGGGGGGAAAAATTATTTTGTATTTGAGGCCTCTGCCACACCCTCAAAAAAAGGGCACGCGAAAGGAGGAATAGCCTGTTTTTTATCAAACTCATTACAATGGCAATTTTCCCATTATAAGGACACTAGTAATCTTTTTCAATCAATTACTATTAATAATATAGTGTCCACAGGTAGACGGTCCTCTCTTGTAATTCTTAATGCATATATCCCACCTGAAGAGATTTTTAATACCGTTCTGAAACGAATGTTTTCTTATGTTAAACAACTACTGGAGCTCGATCACCCCCCATATATATTACTTATGGGAGACCTAAATAGTAAAGTGTCCACTTCGAGTATAGACTTGTTTAGAAATAAATTTAAGGAAGAAGCATACAATATACCCCAAGCAATCTTTCCTAGTAAAATGAAAACTAACAAAAGAGGAAAGATATTACTTGAAGAACTTAGCTATGTAGAGGGGTTAATTGTAAATGGTAGGATGCCCTCTGACACTCCGGCTAAGTTTACACATAATTCCTTTAGGGGTGAAACTATCTTGGACTATGTAATTACGGATTATGATTCATTTTCTTATGTTCAGGACATTGTGATCTCTCAATCTTGTTTGAGCGATCATAATGTGATTAATATAACAGTTTCATTACAAACCCCAGATACTGAATCATGGTCTATAATTAATAAAGGTGTCTCTATTCATTGCAAGTCTGGAAGGTGTTTCTGGGACCCTTCCACTATGAAAGACGTACAAGATATTCTTGCCCAAACCTTACTTGATCTAGATGATTGGCAGGGTAGGGAATTTTCATGTTTTGAAACTTTTAAGGAAACCCTTACCATGAGAGCTAGGAAATTAAGTAAACCGAAAAAGCCATATCTCCCGCCTAGTTTATTTTTACCCCTAAATAAGGAAATAAATAAACTCGTAAGGCAACAGTTCATTAATAGAACTAAGGAAAATGAGTATAAGATAGCCTTATTAAGAAGAAGGCGAGCTAGACTTAGAATCAAATTAAAAAGAGAAAAAGAAGATTCTCTCTGGATCAGGTTAAGAGAGGCATCGACCTTTAATAAATCTAGAGAATTCTGGACCCTAATAGGGAAAGGATGTGGGGTAAGAACTTCCCCTATCCCTATCTCTATTGCCGAAAATGTCTGGATATCATTTATATCTAGTTTGTATGCTTCTAATAATGTAGAGGGGGATAGCTGGGATTTAGGCCTAAATAGTCAGCCTATTATAGAGCTCCCATCTGAGAAAATGATCGCTTCGGTGATAAAGAGTATGAGTGCGTCCGGAGCTATGGGCCCGGATGAGCTGCCCATGTCTATAATAAAACAAGACGTTACATCCTGGAGTAGGATTCTCCTTTCAGTATTCCGTGCTAGTATTCCGTGCGTGCTTTTTATTGAGATCAGTCCCTAATTCGTGGAGGGGAAGTATATTAATCCCGATATTCAAAAAAGGAGAGCGGGATAGCCCTGGGAACTATCGTTTAATTGCTCTTTTAGATTCGATAGGGAAAATTTTTGCAAAATGTCTATTGATTTTAATCTCCGAATGGATGGAAGCGAATGACATCCTACCTTTGGAACAAACTGGATTTCGTAAAGAGCATGGTACACTTGATAACTTAACAGCATTACAGGTGATAGTCGATAAATATGTACGTGTTCGCGGTGGTGGAATATATGCGGCATTCATTGATTTCTCCACAGCGTTTGATAAGGTCGACCGACCAACCCTGTGGGGAAAACTCGCTATTTTAGGGATGCCGTTATATTTGCTCGAACTTGTAAAAGCCCTCCACTCGAACACGTGGTGTAAGGTATTACAAGGTGGAGAAAGAGGTTTGTCTCAATCTATTCCCTCACCTAATGGGCTAAAACAAGGGTGCATATTGGCCCCTATATTGTTTTCTCTCTATACGGCAGACCTCCCATCTTCCATTTCAGTGTGCGGTGGGATAGCCCCGATAATTGGAGGATCTCCTGTATCAATTCTAATGTATGCAGATGATATCCTCATATTAGATTTAACTCCGAAGGGCTTGTCTAACCGCTTATGTGCATTAAATCAATTTGCAGAAGCAAATTTCATGAAGATTAATGCTTCGAAAAGTAAAATCATGTGTATTTTTGGAAAGAAAAAATGTAGGTGTGTAAATTATGGATGGGCCATAGGCGGACATAAGTTAGAGGTGGTAAAAACCTACACCTTTTTGGGTAAAATAATATCGGCAAACTTAAGTGAGAAACCCTATACAGATCATAACTCGCGTAAAGCATTAGCCCATGGTATGGGATTATGCTCCTTGTACAAGGCTACAGGGAAGAGACACCTTACACTATTTATGGAGGTATTTAGGGCAAAGATCCCTGCAACTTTATTGTATGGGTTAGAATTAGTAGAGTTAAAACACTGGGGATTTTTACATAGAACGGAAGGAAAGATATTAAGAAGAATTACTTCCATTAATACAGCTTGTTCTGTATCCTCATGTAGATTGGAGTTCGGACTCAGAAGTTGTTGGGTACAGGGGCTGATAGCTCTGGTAAGGTGGGTAGCTTGTATAGCTAGAGGTAAAAAGGATATCTTACGGGAAGCCATAAAAAATGAGCTTCTGGGCAATTTCAATGAGTTTTCCCTGTTAGTAAAAAACTTTAGAGAAGCAGTGATTCTGTTAGAGCTGGATGTAAGTACTCTGTTCCTACTTACTCCCTCCGAACTAAAATCTAAATTAAAAAGTGCATCTTGGGAGCTCAGTTATAAATTGGATATGATTGCCCAACAAGGAAAATCGGAAAGGCAACTTCTTTTAAACACATACACATTAAAGCTGCCACAACAATACCTCACATGGAATATCCCCCACAGAGTCCGTAGGTTATGGTACCTGTTAAGACAAGATTTGCTTCCACTAAATCCACTTTTAGCTAAATGGTATGGTGTATCTCCTATATGTAATCTTTGCCATAATGCTGTACAGGATCGTAATCCCGTTCTGTTTATCTGTCCTGTTTTACGCCCATTGCGTTATAAATGGTTGAAACCTATCTGTTTACAACTAGGAATTTTAAATGTAAACACTTTTTTTCATGCACTTTACTGTCCTCCAAATGAAATGTTCTGTTTTAAAGTTTTTAACTTTTTTAAAGGTTTTTTAAATATTTATTGAATGAAATATAGAGAAGTATCTGTCAATTGTCAGACCAGTGTATATGATGTATCTTCTTCTCATCTGTTTGTCTGTGATTTTATTGTAAGTATTGTTGTATAATTGTGTTTTTATTCTATGTGGCCCTCTTTGAGAGCCAAAACATAATAAACTTAAATTGAAATTAAATTGAATTGTGTACACACGTTTACAAAGTTTAGCAATATGAGGCTATGTATAATGCTCCCCGAATGCTCTCTGATTTGATGCAAATATTTGCAGAAGCTTGAAAGCAAGATTGATAATTCTTTGCGTTCAAAATAAAATGTTCATAAAAAAAATGAAAGCGATAAAAAACAATTTTGCTAAACTACTGTAAAACTTCAGTTACAATTTATTTTCAGCATCATTTAGTAACATGTGTTGATGCAAGCTAGTATTTCCCCAAAAAATTCATAATGGAAAATCAGTGTAACCAGTTCCAATAAGATTATGGGAAACACAAACAAGCATTGGCAAAGCCAGTAGGTCTGAAATTGTTAGTCAGCTTTTTAGTTTTGTCAATGTGTGACTTAAAATATCTACTTGCCCATGGGGCAGGTTGCTTCATAAATCTGCTTGTCCTGTAAAAATAATCCACTTGCCCCTTTGGTGCCATGTAGTGCAGCGACAAATTATGTCCTGGGCGTCGGGCTATAGGAATTCCACATCCCTGTAAATTATTGTATTGTTAATTGTTTGTACTATAGAATAGTTGTTTCCTTCTGAAGATGATATCTAGGAATGCTACATTTTATTTGTTTCATTCCACTTCCTCACACAGAATGTGCACCACCTCATAGAATGTTTAAAGAGTGATTGAAAACGTATTAAAGAATAATGTCTGATGTGGTCACCAGCGTGCAACTTTAATCATTTTGCTCTCAGAGCTTAAGTTGAGAAAACGGTCACTGATGGAAAACGGTCACTAATCAAGAAGCAATATTATAGGCCATATGAGAGTTCTGACTGCAAAGGTTTGTTTGTTGGCGCATGCCTAATTGGGCAAGTGTAAACGCATTGAATTAATTGTGGCAAAAGAAGCAGTGCTATTTTGTGAAAATCGAATTATGAACCATGAACTAAAGTAATTAAAGCCCTCACCCTTTCTTTAGAAAATGGAAATATCCAGGGGACTAATCACTGTATATTCTTGCTCAACTCCCAGCTTTATTCCTGAAGCAGTAGAGCAACCTGATGGAATAAGAGGGGGAAAATGCAGAGTAAAAGAGCTCTTATGAGAAATGGAGAACCATATGAGTAAGACAAGAGCTGATGAGCTTAATAAGCCTCTAATCATTGTAAATGGTAACCAGCAAAATGGGTGTAAGCAGAAAAGAATTGTAACTGCTCGTCAGATTTGTTCACTTCTATAGGAAGTGCCGTTGTAGTTGGATTCCCAATTGTTGAATTAATTCTAATGCTACCATTTTTCAATGGCTGTATTTGATTTTTTTAAATATCTGAAATAGTCAGTCAGTTGCAAAGTTCTAGCTCGTAGGAATTGAGTCATATAATTTATCAAACGTCCTGTAGCTTTTAAGAGATGTAAACGAACTCTGTGAAGCGTATCTTTTTGTTTCATTTCATGAAGTAGTGTTGCTTGGCTGTAGCGAACAATGCAGCTTTCTTTTCTACTTCTGTTGTGCTCTTTTACAGAGTAACAGAAAACCAGTTGCTGTAAAATTAGTAGAGGTTTAGGGGGGGGAAGCAATGAAACGGAAACTTATATGGGCAAACGTTCTTGTGTATTTCGGAAAGCTGTACACCATGCCATCTTTTTTAGGTCTCGCTGAGCTAGCGCATGCGTTGCTCTGCGAGAAATTTAGTGAGTGGCTTTTGAAAGTGCTTTTGCTGGCCTCAAGCTTGCGTTCATGCGTGCGTGCACGCGCGCAGCCGCCATGTGGGTTTTTGTCAAGGCTCATTAAGCCTTGCGTGCTTCTCTCCGCCTTGTTTTATTTACATTTTGTGCGCGCGCACACAACTCCCGGTCGCGGCCGAACTTCTTGCTCGCGATCACTTTCGCGCGCACCATTTGCTTGTTTTAAAGAGGTTTCTGTTAGACTTTATGGCCCTTTCAGATCACTTTAAAGTTTAAACCCATCCTTTTATATGACATAGGTCAGTGGTTCATAGTTGTAATTTATTCGCAAACTTCCTTTCAGCCGCCCGCAAGCTAGACACGAGCAGTCGCTCTCCCAGCAGCACCCAGGTGGCAGCAGACTTTGCGAGATGCAGCGCGGGTGTGTGGAAATGGGGGCTGGCTGTCAGGCTTCCGTAGGTGGCAGGGACGCAGAGCAGCACTGCTCTACAGCTGACCGAGAACGGCCGTCAGCCCTCAAATCATTCATTAAGATATATGGGCGTGTGACGTAACTAATTGCTGATCTGAGAGTGGTGCCCTGCTATACAGTATGTGTATGTGCAGGTATGCTGTGCATGCACACCACACAGGGATGTGAAGCACAACATGCATATATGTACAGGTATGCTGCTGACATGCGCAGCATATAGGGATGTGAAGCGCAGTACTTACAATCACAGCATACATGTATGTACAGGCATGCTGTTGACATGCAGCACATAGGGATGGAAATCATGGCACTGACAATCACAGCATACATGTATGCACAGGCATGCTACTGACATGAGCAGCACATAGGCATGTGAAGCGCAGTACTGACAATCACAGCATACATGTATGAACGGGTGTGCTGCTGACCTGCGCACCACACAGGGCTGGGGAGCATGGCACACGATCACAACATACATGTATGCACAGGTATGGTGCTGACATGCACAGCACATACAGATGAGTACAATGGTATCAATTACAGCAATGTGGATTGGATGCTTAGTCTGTCAATCACAACTTTAAGAAATATGCAGGCGTCGCACTATGATGAAGAGCCTGCAGGCAGTGCGAGTCAAGGCAGGACGTGAGGAGAGTGTACAGTACTGCCAATCACAGCCTGGCGGTGTGTGCAGGTGCACTGGCGTCAACCTTGGATGCGCCAGAGTACACAGCTACCAATCACAGCACAGCTACTGCTTGGAAGAGTGCATGTACCACACTCATAGACACATCATGGGATCTGCTCACACACCAGACACCACCCTGTCAATCCCAGCCTGGCGGTGTGTGCAGGTGCACTGGCGTCAACCATGGATGCGCCAGAGTACAGAGCCACCAATCACAGCACATAAGGGTGTTGTGACACATACTGCTGCCACAACTTGGGAGAGTGTGCATGTAGCGCTCACAGATCTGCTCACACCGCTCTTTCAATCACAGCTGGTAGGAACTGTCAATCACACATTAGAGGGCAGAGCTGTTCATTAGGTGACTATGTTAACATTTTAATGTTAGTTGTTTACTACACAATTAGATCAAAACTGACCCTAATCAACAAATGCAGACTATTGTGCAGTGTGTGAGTAACTGGTATTGTGCAGTGTGTGAGTAACTGGCATTCTTAACCCTGCTCTCCTTACGGGTGTCCTCGCGCTGCAGAATCAATCATGATTAAGACTTGGCTCATCTCACGTGCAGCAGCCACCAGCAACATGACATATGTTAAAAGTATGTTATTCATGCGCACTCTCTGTTCATTTTAGCTTGTAATTAAAACGTGGGTGTGTCTGTTCTGCTGTGTTTTTCTTCTTCTTGTGGTGTCGGAGTTGCAGTAGCAGTTCTTAGCGCCAGAGGTGTTCACTAAATAAACTATAACTCCAGTGTAGTTACTTTCACTCCTAGTACTGCTGTGAGTAATGGTGGTACCAGCAGTATCTGCTACTAGTGGCTGTACTAGTCACGCTCTGATCTCTGTGACTCCGATTCTAGTGATACTGCTTACGCTGGATATTCTAACACTTTAATGGATAGTATAAAGACCCTTACTACTAGTAATATTAACACCAGCATTAGTAAATCTACTACTAATAGCACATTCATATTATTACAGCTGCAAGTAATGATGCTACTTCTGCACCTGAATTTCTACAACTCCTAAAACTGTATTTACTATTACTTCATTTTCTAGTGTCAGTAAAAGTACAACTGAAAGTGCCATTACCACCTACAGGACGGCTTCTTGTAATGGAAGTATTGCTGGTACTGTAACTTTCAGCACTCTTAATTGGTACTATTAGTAGTAGAGTTGCTCATACTAAAACAAGCACTTCAAAGTCTATACTATTATTAGCGATATTACTGACAGTAATGCTACATCTACTCCTAATAAAATAGTAGAACTACTGCAGCTCCTAGCAGTACTACAAGTACAACTACTTGTAAAAAGATGGCTAGTGGTTCTACTCAAAGTACATCTACCAGCATTGCTAATACACCTACCAATACTACGAGTCCTTCTGCTGCTAGTGCCATGATAATAAGTGCTTTAATCCAGCTGGGAGTAGCGCTACTCTTCGTGCTAGGGGTAGTAAACCTCCTGGCACTACCACTAGCAGAACTACTTCTGATGCCAACCCGTGTGCATCTCATTTCAAACTCACAAATCCCAACTCTTTCACAGTTCATATAAATGATGGGCCATGGTTCACTGCAGTGATGCTATTTCAGTGAGTTATGGAGTTTGTAAGTATAAACAAGCATTTGCAATGCAATCGGTCTCGCATTACTGAAAATTAGAGCTATTGGTGTTGCATTAGTATTTGCATCGCCAATAGCTCAAACTTGTACTAATGCAAGACCTATTGCATTGCAAATGCTTGTTTTTTTTCTGGGACTTTATTCTGTTTACGTCACTGAAATCCAGCACAGTTTGCTCAGGGCAACAGTCTGAGGGCTGCCGTTTGTGACACCTGGTTCTCAGTGAAAGCAGCACACCCTCCTTCAAGAGCAGCTCATAATCCTGCAGAGATGCCACCGCATCACTGTAGCCCAAGATCAGCCATAAATCACACAGACGGTCACAACAGGATGTGATAAAGTATTTCTGCCTGGCTGCTCAACAGCACAGATAGTATGTGTGAATGGCCCAAACGCGGTGCAGCCACCATTAGAAACGTTCACGCAGCAACCAGACTACCACGTCACCTTTCTTTACTCGAAAGGTGAAATAAATGGAAAGTAGAGCTGCAGGTAACAGCAGATGTTTCTTTCCTAAGAATACTAAAAATCAAAAGAACTGTCCACGTGGCACACAACCAGTTCACGAAAATAATAAAGCACCAAATAATGTTCAAAGGTTCTATTTTAGTAAACATCGTGTTGAAAATAATTAAATACATAAAAATGCTCCAGTTTTTTTTTTTTTTTTTTGCATAGGCCATAGTGCATAGCCAATAGGTCTCGCCTTTGAGACCTTATAAGTGTTTAGCCATGCAACAGTTGATGTTGTTGAACCAAAGATATTGTGCTGCATAACTAAATACTTATGAGGTCCCAAAAGCGAGACCTATTGGCTATGCCAATGCTTGGGTTTTTTTTGGTCTGTTATTTTTCTTTGTACTTGTGGGCTCGGCGATTGATCAAACTTCTGGATGTACTCCATAATTTTTGCAGACGTTCTACAGCAGGCCCTAGTCTCTGCTGGCCACTTGGTCCACTCAAACTCCTAACAGTAGTTATAGGTAACTATTACCTTAGCATACAAGGCTTTCTTGAGAAAGTCGAATTGTGGCACTGGGTTCTAATTCAGTGGCACAGGCTTTGTGTACCCTGGGAGGGGAGACACATTATGGCTTTCCTCAGGACAATCCAAAGCAGTCCCAGTAACTGAGGCCTTTACACCTCTCCTCGCTATATACATACTGTAAGCATGGCATGTTGCACGTTTGTTATGTGATCGTGGAGAGTGAATGGTGTTCTGTGAAAGAAACCGTGAAAGCCTGCACAAAATATTGAACTGGATAAGATGGAACTTTGAGTAAACGGCAACCTTCCTAACATAACTCTTTGCCTTTGGTGATCTAACTATTTTACTTTCTTTTCTCCCTTTATACTGTGTTTTTGTAAGGTTTGAATCCGACTGTGAATTAAAAAAAAAACACATAAAGAATGTGGGCCCCCATAATAATTCTATCTCTGCATCAGATAAGTGCTCCATCTGCAAATGTTGCTAAGCCCAAATAGATGTTTGCTGTCTGACCCAGTATGGTATGTGAAATGCAAATACCTAGAAAAATCCTACTGGAATATTAAAAACTCCTAAGAAAGTAGAGAAATAACTTTTAAAAGTGTATTCAGCTCGTGTCCCTATGTGACAATGCTCAGTCCGCTACAATAGGAAAACTAAAGTTTTTGTATATCTTTCAGTACAATCCTTTTCCATAGCATAGTGCTTGTTTGAAATGTACCCCCCTCCTCCGCTTTCATTGATCTTTTCCAGTCCTATGGGACTGTCAGTGGTGATAACCTTGCTACCAACTACGATTTAAAAATAATAATTTTAGACTGTGAAAGTTTATGAACTAAGCTCTCTTCATCTTATGCTGCTGCTCATTTTGTAAACGATTACTTTCAGTAAGAGATCACCTTCCATTTTGGTACAATATTGCCTGGAAAAGCATTTAAAAGAGGGTGAAGATGGAACGTTATGTAGGTTTGGAACGTGTTTCATACTATGAAAAACAAGACAAACAAGATTGTTTGGTTACGCAGTGTGGAATATAATAAAATATCTACTTGTCTATGGGGCAGGTTACTTAATGAATCTACTTGTCCTGTAACAAAATCCACTTGCCCCTTTGGTCAGGGCCGGACTGGGAACCAAAACCGGCCCTGGCAAAGTGCTCAGCCGGGCCCCCGGGGCTCGGGGGTGCCGCCGAGCTCTTTGCCAGGGCCGGTTTTCGGCCGATTTTGTTACAGGGACGATTTTCGGCCCTGTAACAAAAACGGCCCCCAAGGGCTCAAAACAGGTTCCCACCCGTGCGGCGCACCGGGGGATTGCCCGGTGCCCGCTACGGCCAGTCCGGGCCTGCCTTTGGTGCCATGTAGTGCAGCGACAAATTATGGCAGCAATCTCCTTATATAAGAGCTCTGTTATAGCCTCTCTGATTGTGCCAGGGCTCATACCATAGTAGTGTTTGAATTCTTGCAATCCCATTATGTTGCCACGTTTCTGCAGATCTACACACAGGGGCTGAAGGTAGTGGTAAGCAATAGTTCCAGTCTGTGCAAACCTACTAACTTGTATGTTTTTAAGGATTTTCAACAACCCTTCTCTAATCTTTTCCCATACTGAGAATTGTTGAAAATTTACCCCTGACAATGGCAGATGTAAACCTTCTTCCAGGGTTGGGAAAAAAGTGGTTGGAGGGAAAATGAACTTGCAAACACTCAGATGTTCACATGAGCAAATCTATACATGCATATTTGCTCATGCTAAAATGCAGTTCACAAATATTTTCTAGGAGTACTATTTCTTGTCCTACTTCTGTAAATTCTTGGGAATTCACGAAAGCCATATAGCTGCACTTAATGCAAGGACACATACCATGGGTGCTTTTGAGACTTTCTTTCATAATTGGGCCCCTAATTTGGTCTTCCATTGACTGTGACCTTTTGTGTTTATTAAAATTCTGCCTCTCTCTCTCTCTGTATCGACTGGCTTCACTGTGAGTGACAGCATTCTGCTCTTTCATAAGTAGCAAATCGGCACACAAAGTAGTTTTGTTCAGTGCCAGTAACTACTGTGGCAATGTGTGCTTTTTGAGACCAAATCCAATGTTTTGCCATAAGGTAGCTATGCAATAAAAAGTTAATTCTTTTTTTTTTTTTTTTTTAAATGCCAATTTTTTGCTTTTGCCTATGTTTGTTATAATGGTGAGGGCCCGGCAGCTCCCACACCAGTAAGGTTTTGCAAAAAGCAAGCCAAAACAAGTCACTCATTGACAAAACTAAAAAGCTGGCCAACAATTTCAGACATACTGGCTTTGCCAATGCTTGTTTATTTTTGTTTGCCATAATCTTATTGGAACTGGTTACACTAATTTTCCATAATGAATATTTTTGGGAAATAATAGCTTGCATCAACCCATTTACTTGATGATGCTGCAAGTAAATTGTACCTGAATTTTACAGTAGTTTAGAAAAATGTTTTTTTCCTGCTTTCGTGTTTTTTATGAACATTTTGTTTTGAAAGCAAAGAGTTATAAATGTTGCTTTTAAGCTTCTGCAAATATTTGCATCAAATCAGAAAGCATTCTGGGAGCATTATAAATCGCCTCATATTGCTGAACTTTGAAAACGTGTATACACACATTTATACTAGAACCACTGTCAGTAGTGCAGTCAGATCTTACAACATTTACTTAGAGCGCTCAGCCTAATAATAAAGGCTTTCAATTAATGAACCATAAATACAAGTTTGAACAGCATTAACATATGGACAAATATATTAGCTTAACTGCAGATAGTGCCCTGCCCTTATCCATAAAGTGATTCTGCAAACTGGCAGCCAAAGGGTTTGTGCAGTAGGGGGTTGTGCCTACTTGTCCCAAGGACAAACTACATATGAAAACTTGTTGCCCTTGACCTCAAACAATATGTCCTGGATGTCCGGCTATAGGAATTCCACATCCCTGCCATTGGTTTCAAACACCTAATGTGAAAGATCACCAGTGTGTGTATGGCTTGATATACCTGTCCTGTCTCTTTTGGGGCCGGCCCATTGACTTACACCTTTCCCCTTCCTCACAAGGAGTTGCATTTTGACCCCCCTTAATTCTTTAATGTGAAATCAGGCGAGGTTCGTTACTTGCATGTGCCCACTGCTGATGAGTTGTGCTAGAGGTGAGGGTACACCCATGTATCGAAATGTGGCAACCTAGGCTTAACAAAACTCGGCCTTTCACCCTGCCCATCTGACCTTCCCATTGACTGTTGCTTGACTGCTCAAAGTCCTTGCAATAAGAACAAGCATTGGCAAAGCCAATAGGTTTCACCTGTGCAAGAGCTTTTGGCTTTGGTAATGTGTTTTAGCCATGTTGTACACCAATATGGCTGCTGTTCAGCATGGCTGAATGTTTGATGCATGAGGTGGGTTAGGGTAGATTAGGGTAGATTGGAGCAGGATAGAATTGCGTAGATTGTAGTGGCGTAGATTGGGGTAGCATGGTGTAGAATGGTGTAGGTTGTAAAGGGGTAAATTGGGGTAGGGTAGGGTAGATTGGAGTGGGGTAAATTGGCATGTTGTGGATTGTTTTAGGGTGGAGTGGGGTTGATTGGAGTGGGGTAGAAGGGGATAGATTGGAAGAGTGTGGTAGAGTGGGATGGAGTGGGGCAGAGTGTGGTTGATTGAGGTGGAGTGAAGTCAATTGGGGTGGGGTAAGTTGGAGTCTGGTAGATTGGAGTGGGGTGGAGGGGGATGTGATAGATTGGGATAGAGTGAGGTAAATAGTGATAGAGTTGGGTATAGTGGAGTAGATTGGGATGGGGTCGATTGGAGTTGGGCTGATTGGAGTGTGGTGGAGTAGGGTGGATTGGAATGGGGTAGATTGGGTGGATTGGAGCGGGATGGATTTGATGGGGTGGATTGTATTGGAGTAGATTGGAGTGAATTGCAGGGTAGATTTGAGTGTAGTGTGGTAGATTGCGATAGAGTGTAGTGGGCTAGATTGGAGTGGGCTGAGGTTGATTGTGTTACATTGAGTGTAGTGTGGTAGATTGGATTGTAGTAGAGTGGTTTGGTGGTACATGCAAGTGGATTGGATTAGAGTGGCATAGATTGGAGTGGGTGGGGGTAGATTGGAATGGGTAGACTGGGTGAGATTGCTGTGCAGTGGGGCAGATTGTAAAGGGGTTAATTGGAGTGAGGTAGATTGGGGTAGATTGTGGTAGATTTAAGTGGAGTAGGGTAGATTGGGATATTTGGGAGTGGATTGGCGTAGACTGGAGTGCGGTAGATTGCAGTGAGGTAGATTGGGGTAGATTGGGGTAGATTGGGGTGGAGTGGGGTGGAGTGGGGTGGATTGGGATGGATTGGAGCTGGGTAGATTGAGGTGGATTGGGATAGAATAGTGGGGTAGATTGGAATGTGGTATTGAAGTAGAGTGGTGTAAATTGGAGTGGGGTAGATTGGGCTAGAGTGGAGTGGGATAGATTGGAGTGGTGTGGGATAGAATGGGGGAAAGGGAGTGAAGTATGGTAAGTGGTGTGGCATGGAGGGGTGTAAAGTAGAATTGAATGACGTTGGGGAGGGGAGTGAAGTGACGTGGAGTGTCATAGAATGGAGTGGCATTGCGAAGGGTGGAAGGGCATAGAGTGTTTTTGAGTGGAGTGGTGGTGTCGAGTAGTATGCATGGTGTGATAACACACTACCGTTACAGACTACACGTTTTCAATTGAAATTACCATTACATTTGCACAGGCATACAGTTTTACCGCGCACAAACAATGTGTGGAAATGTCATCACCTAGCGTTTTGATTGTTTTCAAATATTTGTTTCCACCTCAAGTAGAATTACAAAAAAGTTTACTTCATTTGTACTTCCCTATTTCTGATATATTCTGAGATATCAGCACAGTTTACTTTTATTGCGTGCTATAACAAATACCATGCTACAGCCTATCATCTCACATGGGTACCGAGCAGGATTGTCACAAAAATTCTCTCACTTTAAAGTCAGAGAAAAAGATAAACCTCACGCTCCATTGGAAGAGAGTCTGACATTCCTGGATTTAAAGGCCTATTTACATAAAGCTAGTACTCGGAAGGATACAGTAAAAAAAAAATTTTCCACGGGAGGGATGAACTCCAGCTGGAAATACTAAAGAAAATATAGCCAGGAAATAGAAAGCAGGCAAATAACTGTGAGTTACAAACCACAAAGTGAATAGTAAGCAATTGACGATGCATTCCCAGGGAAGCTTTCAAATTGCCCATAAGAAGTCGTTAGCATAGGCTTCGACCTAAAAAGTACTCTTAAGCTTTTTTTGAGCCTAGCCTCCAGTTGGCTCTTCCTAGCTTGCCTTCACTAAGACCGTAAACTACCCCAGGTTTTGTTTGTTCAAAGATGAGATGACGGGGAAGTTCTGCTCTAGCACATCATCTTGGGGGGGTGCAGATTGTTGAAAATGTTTCCTCATAAAACATTAAGTGTGGGAGCTCTTACTGCAAAGGCTGTACTGTTATTTATTTAACTGTTCGGTGTAACATGTACCAGAAGCGTGTCAGAGTGCTTTACAAGTAAGTATGTTTTACAGTGATGTGAAAGCGTTAAACTAAAGCATATGTTGGTAGAACTACAGTCAGAAGCACCTATGAGTTAGAACATTAATATGAAGACACAAACGTCAGTATTAAATGTATTAATATTTCCATTTGAGAAGACGCATCTTATGGGCCGAGCAAGCTTAACTAGTATGGGTTAAGCAAGAGAAAGTCAATGATTACCATTTGGAAACATCCCTAGGAAAAGAGGTTCTCTGGGTCTTTGTTAAAAGACAAGCTGGGTTTGTCTACATCTGTTGTAGAATGAGGGTTCCAGATATTCTTAGCACTCCCTATGAGGGACTGAGAGAGTGAGTGTTTTGATTTTTTCTGAATAACGGAGTTTTCATATAAAGGAATTCACGGCCATATCATCAAGGAGCAGCGATAAATATCGCCAAGCTCGCTTAGTGCGATTTTGATTAACGCCGGCTATCGCCGGATTTGATCGCCGAGATATCGCGTTATTTACAACGCTTATCTCCACGGCGAAATGCAGGTTTATCGCTGTGAATCCAGTGATAAACCTGCAGCGATAGGGGAATCCTTAGTAATAGGGAGATGTGGATTTAGCCGTACAATCCACCTCCCATGTAAAAGATGAAGTCAGGATTTTATCAGACGTAAAATACCGGTGATAACCGCGGGTAGCGCTGCTTCTCCTATCGCTATGGGTGTCCTGGGCAGGCTTGTAAATACTGCGAAGGACAGATAGCGATATTTTGAATGTTGTTTTTCTTGGGAACGCCTACTTTGCATCTCATTAGAGATGCAATGCAAGGCATAAGGAAAACCGGTGCTGAGACAAGGAAACACGTGCTAGCGTGTCCTTGCTAATAGGGCGATGCCATTATCGCCGCTTTTCGGCCGGAAACGGCCGCTAACGCGGCGATAATGGGCTTGATAATATGCCCCTCAGTGCTTCGAAGTGAACTGCAGGTTCAAGAGATTTAATTTTTTAACTATGTATTTGCAAGTGAATATTCTAAAAGTTTTGTACACAATACAGCTGAGCTTGAAGATTCCTTTTGATTCAGTATGTACCACAGTGAATATTGCCCATGGGTCCTGAGGGTACCCTAACGCAGCATGAAGTCACTTTAAGTGATGCCAAGTCTATCATTGGGATTCTGGATAGTAGGGAATCCTAGTAGTTTGTAGAGAACTAAAGCTTGGATAATCAAGTTGAAGTGAGATTCTGGGATATATGATTTAATATCTTGCAGGAGTCTTGGTTGGAGTTTGACACCCTCTGCCTTTGTGTTAGTGTAGGCTTGCATCTTACATTTGTGTGTGCCCAGGGTAATTATAAAGGTGCAGCCAATGAGCTGAGGTTTACTGTGTAGCATATTCAGTGAGTCGAGTTAGGATTGAGCTAGACTGGAGGTGTTGAGAGGGGGTGGGTTTGAAGTAGAATAAGCTCTATTTTAAGGGATTTCAGTTTGAGTTCGTGGAACAGTCATCCAGGATTGGATGTACACTAGAATCTTAGTCGAGGGCACAGTGTCTTTAATGGAGGATACTTTAAGGTAGACTTGATATCAGTGATCAGAGATGCACATGTGGCTGAGGAGAGTACAGTCGGTACAAAGGCATGAGAAATTAAGGGGACCACTGCGCCCCCATTATGACTTTCTATGCCTTCCCTTCACGAGGCCAGACGAGCTAATTCCTTTCTTGCACTACGCCCATGTCTCTCTTGGAGAAGGCTCACACCCTTAATGCTGTTCATTTTTTATTTCCTTTGTATGTTTTTTTAATCATTTAATGTCTTGGTTTATTTCATTTCCTGTATCAACTTACTTTTGTCTACAGTGGCATTCTGTTTCACCCAGAGATGAAGCATGGGCGAACGAGTGGGAGGGATGATGCATTCCTTTTAAGCTCGTTTCTAAAAATGTTTTATCAACTTAAATGTGGATAATTGCGATGGTTAAAAGAAAGTGGGGCTGTGCCAGTGTGTTACTGATTATACCTGCGCTTGTTTCAATAGTTTCAGTCGCAGTGGTGTCAGTAGGTAGGAGTTTAGCAAATTTGTGTTGGTGGTGCACAACAGTAATAAGCAATTAAAATAGTGTTTGATTGTTGTAATTGAAACAGCCTTCAGTTTTGAGCATGGGATGTCGTGGACGACTCAGATGTTTACTTTTGCAAATAAACGTGTACCATTATTAAAACGGTTCATTTACAATTGAAAAAAAACGATTTCTGTTATTGTTGCCAGGGACTTGCTTTCTTAGGGGTATTACCTCTCACTTTACACCTTAGCACTTCGTCGTCTTGCATCACTACTAAAGATGATGGCAAACAAACTACTTTGTTTTGACTTTTATAATCGTGTTGAGCGGTGAAACGTTCATGATCTAATGTTGTTTTAGAGATGGCTTATGAGCTACCATTGTACGTTTTTTGTCACCAAGGTCATATTTAAATCTTTGGGTGAGCTCCAAGAGTCAAATGAGTCGCCTTATGAGCAGACCGACGTTTTCCCTTCTGTCTCACCCTACCTAGTTCATAGGCTTCTCTGAGGATCACAGGAGAGCATTCGCTGTTCACTTCCTGATATTCACATCCTACATAAGGTAAATACATATAAACCCCTGAACACATTGATTGCTTCCTCACACCACCTGTTATTATTGAGGTAGATAAAAAAATTATTGCAATTTTCATCCCAACTGTATTTGCCTTCTTATACAGACATATTGAATTAAATCGTGTGGTGTAAGCGAAGTGTACATTATATTTCAAGTATTTGTATTGACTTAAATATAAAAAAAATGTAAAACAAAATTCACCATTATTGTTCTTCTGTGGTTATATCCTATATTTTGGAGTGTCTTGGAAGCCTGAATATAAATTGAGGAAGCATTTTATTGAATAATGTTAAATAACTGCAATAAAACAAAAGAATAAATTAAATATAGTAACTCCTGCAACAATGCACTTTGGTTGAGTATAGGAGGGTGTGATATCAAAGCTATAATAAATGTAGTTGACACATTGCAAAACTAGTGTTGCACAAACAGACATAAATACAAACCCGCAAGGCTTTACAGGTTTGTAGGGTGCATAGGGGTGTAAAGGGGAAGTCAGGCAAGTTACATGTCAGATCTGAGATACACCGAAAGAACACATTGATTTGTTTTTTACATTTCTAGGTAAATATCCAGAGATCCAACAGGTTTTTTAAATGTGACTTTGAGGGAGTTATCGTCTGTGTTCTAGTGGAGCATAATGCTCGTGCCCACAAGGCATGTATTGATGATATCTTTCTAGAATGCTTCTGACTGGATGTAACCTTTTTTATGCCTGTGGCTATGAGAAAGTCAGGGAAGAAGAACGCCCACTATCTTCACTTTGGACAGACCAGGAGTGGCCTAAACACCCAGTAGTTCACTACGGAATTTATTTCAGTGTTGGTTTGGATCACTTTGTTGATCTTTGAAACTCATCCTGAAGGGACGTGTCAGCTTGAAGTTGAACGGCATATGAGGTAGATCACCTTTTTTCCCCTTCTCAATGCCATCAGGTGTTTGAAAGCAACAGACCTATTTTTGAGTCCATTTTGTTCGGTTTATCATGGAAAGTCTAGTTTAGAGTAGGGCGAGAGATTTCTGGGTTCCATTTTTGGGATAAGTTATCTTGTCAGAGTATATCCAGGTGGTCCAATTTTAGCTCTTGCTTTGATCTTGTTTTATAGTTTATTTTGGTTTTTGTGACTGCTAAAAATGTATAATTATAACACCACGTGTGTGCACTTCACTTACTATATCTGGCTGAGATAAACATCCTAATCAAGTTACTGCAAAAGAAACAAGAAAACAACTAAGAAGTGTATATTTTCCATGTTTGTTCTTCAATAGTAACAGGGGAATCATGGAAGCCTAAGTCTCCCCTAATTGAGCTTGGCCATTTTCCCCCAAAAATGGTGTTCACAATAATTTTATTGTCATTTATTGGGATGTATACCTATTCTCTTGGGCAGGCTTATGTCTAATTGATTTAGGTTATAGTCCATATATATCAGTATCCAATTAGAGTCCAAGATCACACTTTTAGTGTTCATAATGATTGATGATCTGTCATTTGGTGGAAATAAATGCGTAATTTGAGCTGGTGAGGCTCACTAGCACTCATTTTTGGGAAACGCCAAAACATGTTTTCCTCATCAGACTTTAAGACCACGAGAGGGAAAACGCACAAAGGTGAAAAAAGAAGGAAGAGAAAGGGAATAAGCAGGAACATGCACGACTGAGAAAAAAGGGACATTGTTTGAGGTAGTGGATTATAGAGGCATGAGGTAGATTCAAGACTATGGTTTCGGAGTGCTGTCATTTAATAGCACTGGTTGCTGGCTTCCTTGCAGAGGTTTGGGCACCAGCACTCCTTTTGCAAATTAAGCACTGGGCAGAAGTATTTGTTTTCAATAAGAAGACACTTAAGTGACCCAGAGTTTGGCAGCAGCCAGATTGCTGTTTGTGGTAGTTAAAGACATCTGTTAAATTTACTTTACCTAGTTTGTTTTGGAGCCATAATTTGCAGAAAGAGATCTTCCATTTCTTGTTTTTCCAGGGACATTTAGAAATACAATTGTTAGTGGATTTGAAGAAATAGCTCAGAACTTGGGTCAGCAACATACATTTTAAATTTGGTAGAAATAGAGTTCAAATGTGAAGAAATCTTGGTGACAGTTAGATTTTCATTATAAATAGCATATTAATGTAAATCATTGTGAACCGAACACTGAGGTAAGTTAGGTATTTTGGTCAGCAACAAATGTCTGTGTCACCCAGCATACCTGAGGTACAATGGGGTTTGGGTCCCAAGCACCAGATTTGCTTCTATTTAGAGCATAGCATTCCTTGAAAACTACTAAGAATGCCAGAGTGGAGGTTTCAGCTATGGCTATGGATAGTTGAATAGCATCTGCTTGAGACACTGTTTTGTATACTTGGTTACTAAACATAATACTTCTTTGAGTACATCACAGCCAGTACATATATGTTTGAAGTCTCTGAAATTAAATTTGCATGAAGGGTATCCCATTGAATTTTAAGTTATGTACCTGGTTCTCTTCAGAGTAAATAGTTGACATCAAATTAATTCTATGTAGCGCTGTGTTGCTATTATACTTCTGATGGATACATCTGCCTGTGGATTCCTCACCTTTTAAATTACCCCTGCACCAGCATTCCCTGTAAATTCTTTTCTTAGCTCTCCCACATCGACGAGGACGTCATATTAGCATGGCTCTGCTCGCGACTCCATATGATGTAATCGGAGCCATAAGAAGACCTTATCGGCGTGCTGATGTCTGTTCCCTTTTTTCCGTGTCGTCGACGTGTAATGGTTTTTTCTAGGACTCTCCATTTTACATGGTATAACTTTGTTTCTATCTATACTTCGTGTAGCAGTGAGAATGGCTACTTCGAAGAAGTTCGGTTTCAAGCCCTGCAGGGAGTTTGGGGGTCATATGTCCATCACAGATACCTACGACGACTGTCTATGGTGTCTTCGTGCTGTCTGAAGATGAACCTGAAGGAGCATGAGGTGAAGCTCATGGCGTGGGCAAAAAAAGAGTAGAGAGGTCGCAAGAGATCGAATGCATCGACCTTGCATGCTTCGAAGTCACGAAAACATAAGAAGAAGAGAATACATGGGTCTCTGTGTCAGTCTTCAAAGGGCAAGACATAGAAGTCTGCCTCCCCCGTGAAGCAGCGTCATGAGAAGGATACTGTCTCGCCGTCGCCTACTCCTTCTCCACAGACAAACTCCGGCTCACTGTCCGGCGTCGGGGGCTTCACCGGCGCCCAGAAAGTCTTCTCTGGCTCCTGCGGCTACGCCTGTTCCAGTTCCAGTGTCTCCGACACCGCAGCCTCAGCCCACAAATTAATCCGGACCAAGGGCTTCAGATCCTTGTCCTCCTTTTCCTGGACCAAGAGCGGATCCGTTGTGTTTCCTTAATGCGATGTTTGCCAAGGCATCTTACCCTGCTGGTGCGCCGTCTAGCTCCGTGACTCCGCTTGCCTTTAATTTGGGCATTCCCCGGCAGTATGCCCAGGTGCCTTTCATGCCGACAGCTCCGTCATGGCAGTTTCCGGTGCCGAGGTTTTCGACTCCGATACCTCAATCTCCGGCACTGTCTGGTGTTGGACCAACATCTTCCCGGATTTGAGGGGCACCGTTGCCCGCTTCGGAAGGTCCTGTTTTGACACTGGCACCGTTGTCACTGGCGCCGGCAAGCACAATCCCGAAACGGCATTCCAGGAGGGAAGTGCAGAGACTGCTGGAGGAAGAGGAGTACCAGCAAGAACATGAGGAAGGGGAGATCCTCGACTCCGTGGACGACTTCGAGGGTCTACAGGAGCCCAGTGGCCTCGATATTTCCCCGGAGTGGGCGCTTTCTTCTTTGAAGGCCTTGCCTTCACAGGACGTTGCCCCTTACCACACAGTCATCAGGAAGGCTGATCTGTTGGACCTACAGTTACCCTCAGCTGAGGTGAGGTCAAATATATTGACTGAAGTGTTGCCTTCTCCCTCTTTTACTAGTCAGCCTCTGCTGCCTTTTAATGAGGCGTTGACGGAGCCGATTATGGAGGTGTGGCCTTTGTCTGCCCCTGCATTTTCTAGGTCCGTGGCAAGATGCTATAAGCCTGTTCCTGGTGATCCAGATTTCCTCTCTGCCCATCCTTCACCAGAAAGCTTGGTAGTTCAGACTTCTTGTTCGAAGCAGTCAACTGAGTCCTTTCCTACTACCCCGGGGGATAGAGACTCAAAAACACTTGAACAGTCTGCCAAAAAGGTGTTCTCCTCAGCAAGTATGGCTCTAAAGTCAACAAACGCCACATGTTTGCTAGGAAGGTACATTCATGCACTAATGGACACTGCCAAGCAAGTAGCTCCTAAGTTGCCTGAAGATGATTGTGTTCACTTTTTGGAAGCACTATCCGGCACACAAGCGGCAGCCCGTCAGGTTATTCAGTTGGTTCTGGACACGGCGGACTCTGTTGCCAGGGTATTGGGCTCCTCAGTGGCTACCAAGAGGCATGCTTGGCTTAGGTCTTAAGGTTTCTTTCCGAATGTACAAGCTACTTTGCTCAATCTACCCTTTGATGGATCCAGATTGTTTGGACAAAGGTGGATTCTGCGCTGCGTTTCAAGGACAATAGGGCTACTGCAAGATCCTTTGGCCTGCAGTCCCAGCCCAGGGGCTATGGATACAAAAGGTATCAAGCCTTTGGGAAGGCGGCCTCCTTCCGAGGCCGTCAACAGCCACAGCAGCAGCAGCACTACCTGATTTACAGGTTGTACAGAGGAAAAGGTAGAGGCCGTCTGCAAGGAGCTTCTCGACTTCAGTCTTCCTCTTCCTCTCCTGTCCCCACCACCGGTACCACGGGAAAGCAGCTGTAGATCCCCATCTTGGCGCATGCTGGTCCTGTAGGGGACTGGGTGTCCCATTTTCTACAAGATTGGAAATCGGTTACTTCGGACCATTGGGTTTTGAATCTTGTGGAAAATGGGTACGCCCTGCCCTTTCAAGAGTTTCCACCTCCTTACCCTCCTCACCAGGTCTGGTCTTCAGACGACCATTTGCTGCTTTTGCAGCAGGAGGTTCTTGCCTTGTTGCAGTAAGGTGCGATAGAGGTGGTTTCGTAGCGGGAAAGGGGTCAGGGATGTTACTCCTGTTATTTTCTGATCCCCATGAAGAAACCGATCCTGGACCTCGGGGTTTTGAATTTTGACCTCAGGCAGGAAAACCCCAGCTCAGGTTCTTCTGGCGATGTAGCAGGAAGGCTGGATGGTGTTGATCGACTTGCAAGATGCGTATTTCCACATCCGGATTCTGAAGTCACAACGGACGTATCTCCGTTTTACGGTGGGGTCTCCGCACTACCAGTTTACGGTCCTTCCCTTCGGTCTCACTTCCGCACCACGGGTCTTCACAAAGGTGATGGCGGTAGTGACAGCACATCTCAGAAGGTCTGGGATTCCGGTTTTCCCTTATTTGGATGACTGGCTGCTCAATGCAAAGTTGCCAGAGATGGTGCTGCGTCACTTGCAAGTAACAACGCGACTGTAGTTCACCTTGGGTTTCTCGATAAAGGTACCCAAATCTCACCTGGTGCCCTCTCAGAGCAACCTGTTCATAGGGGCAGTACTGGACACTACTATGTGTCGATCTTTCCCGCCTCTGCAAAGGATTCTTCACATTCAGGACACGATCCCTTTGTTTCATGATGGAGCGGTTGTTCCAGTCCTGAAGGTCCTACGCCTGCTTGGTCTGGTCGCGTCCTGCATACTGTTGGTCAACCATGCACGTTGGCACATGAGGGCACTCCAGTGGTGCCTCCGAAGGCAGTGGTATCAGCACAATGGAAATCTTTGAGAGAAGATCAAAATCTCCAGAGACTCTGCAGTGGCGCTGTCTTGGTAGGTTGTGTCGGGCAACCTGTCTCAAGGAAGGCCTTTTCAACCTCCTCCACCGGTGGCCACAGTAATCACGGATGCCTCCACTGTAGGTTGGGGAGCTCATCTTGGCGATCTGGAGATCAGGAGTCTTTGATCTTCGGAGGAAAAGTTGCTTCACATCAATTCTCAAGGCCTTCTTCCCTCCCTTCCCCGCCAGTCGGTTCAAGTCCTGACGAACAACACTACCGCGATGTGGTACATAAACAAACAGGGAGGGGTAGGGTCATATCATCTCTGCAGAGAGGCTCTATTACTCTGGTCCTGGGGTTTAGGGCCATCGGATTTGTGTGTTTGCAAATCATCTAGCCAGGGTGCTAAATGTGCGTCCGGACAGTCTCCGTTAGCAATGCTTGGCCGATCACGAGTGGCGGCTTCATCCGGAGGTGGTCCTTTTCATCTTTGGGATGTGGGGGTTTCCTCGGGTGGACCTTTTTGGCACTCAGGAGAATGCACACTGCCCATTGTTCTGCAGTCTCCAGTATCTGATGCAGAGAGTGTTGGGGCACGCGTTTTAGGTGAGTTGGAGCTCGCAATTCCTTTACGCATTTCCTCTCATACCCTTGATTCCTCGTGTTCTGAGGAAGATCCGCCAAGACAGGCCCCAAGTCATATTATTCACCCCAGATTGGCCAAGAAGGGTGTGGTTCACAGTCCTTCTTCACCACTCATCGCATCCTCCGCTCCGTCTCCCTCCCAGGGAAGACCTCCTCTTACTTTCAAGACGGTTTTTCTGATCGCTATTACCTCTGCCAGGAGGGTAAGTGAGCTTCAGGCTCTTTGTTCTAAACCTCAGTTTTTAACCATTCATGCAGAAAAGATGGTTCTCAGGACCAGTGCTGCCTAAGGTGGTCACTCCTTTCCATTTAGGGCAGTGTATTACCTTGCCTTCCTTCTATCCTCCCCCCTCACCCTTCCAAGGAACCCTAGGAGGGCTGTCAGTTTCTACCTGGACAGAACCAGGGACCTAAGACTGGATGACCAGCTGTTTGTGGGCTATGTTGGAAGGATGAAGGGCAAAGCTGTCCACAAACGAACACTTTCCAGGTGTGTCATCTTGTGCATCAAGATCTGCTAACGCCTTGGCCAAGAAGGAGCTGCCTGAAGGTATTAGAGCTCATTCCATCAGAGCTAAGTCTTCTTCTTCTGCTTTGGCTAGAGGTGTTCCTGTTGTAGACATCTGCAAGGCGGCAACTTGGGCCTCCTTCCATGCCTTTGCGAAGCATTACTGCTTGGATTCGGAGGTTAGGAGGGACGGCCATTTTGCACGCTCTGTGATGCAAGATTTTTTGGTATAGGCGGGTGGACACCCTCCTCCAGGAGTGGAACTGCTTTGCGATTCAATTCAAAAGGTGAGGAATCCACAGCAGATGTATCCATGAGAACAACAAGTTACTTGCCTTCAGTAAGGCTTTTTCTGGTGGATACAGTATCTGCCTGTGGATTTCTCAATGACTTTCCCGCCTCCCCGTTGTCCACCTGCATATACCCAAAAAGTTCTTATTGTTTGACATTGTTGTTTTTCATATGTCATTTGTTTGCCATGCAGTTTGTTGGTGGGAAATGCTTTGCTTTTATCTTTTCCTCTTTTCCTAGATACTGTATGTATTTGTGTATAGTGAGAAGTGTGGCTCAATGATTAGAGCGGCAGACCCTGATGCAGAGGTCTAGCCCGGGACCAGGGTTCAATTCCCCGCCTCGGCGGGTCTTGGGCTAAAAAATTCCACGGACATGATAATTCTCGCCTCGGTGCCTATTCCAATCATGGAGTCCCACTCTGCAACTCTGGGCAATAGCTTGCTTAGTCTCCACAACGGCCCCCACAACGCTAAGGATGCCTGGCCTCCACCTTGGGTGTGCCCAGGAGTGGACGCCTCACAGGGAAAGCCAGGATGGGTTCCACAGCGGTATTCGTACAAGCGCCTTGAGACCCTTGCGGGTGAGTAGTGCGCTATACAAGTATCAATTTATATTTTTTGTATACTGTGTATGCTGGGATTATGTTGTAGGTCCCAACGTTTGCCTTGAGGGCACGGAAAAATGGGTGGAACTGACGTTAGCACGTTCTTGTGGCTTATGAGTCGCGAGCAGAGCCGTGCTCTTATGATGTCCTCGTCGGCGTGAGAGAGCTAAGAAAGAATTTCTGTGGAATGTCAGCGCAGGGGTTATTCAAAAGGTGAGGAATCCACAGGCAGATACTGTATCCACCAGGAAAAGCGTTACCGAAGGTAAGTAACTTGTTCATTTGGATTCTTAGCAACTAGAATGTGACAGGCAATAACATTTTCTCAGCTTTTTCCTCCTGGGTTAATGTGGTAGTTTTTCTTAGACTTGGCTGAAGAGAGCAACTTTTTTCAGACCTGGCTCCTGCAGTAGAGTTGATATAATATCTCTAAGCCAATAGGCAGTGCCCAAGATTTAATTGGAGTTTGGCAATATGTCCTTTACTGAACAAAATGAGGGAGAAAGTGAGGCAGAAAGACATGTAAGGCTACAATAATGAATGCTTGCATACCATACATTTCTCTGTAATTGTTTCAGACATACCTCCATCTCTGGGAGAAAAGCAACCTTTCAATCTTGCAGTCTCTAGAGACATGAGAAAATTAGATTGAAAATCTTTGCTCAAGGCATTACAATGAGAATTTAACATAGGGTAGAACAAACAAAGCTAGTATAGCTTTTATTTCTGAAGTTTACTTTAAACCAGGTGCAGAGATTTGTGCAGGCTGCAGTATCACCTCCTGATTGTGCAATGCTGTCCTTAATCCATTTTATGGTGACGGCGTTAGTATCTTGCTTTGAGAAATGGCAACTTTAAAGAACTACTTAGTCACGCATCTTTTCGACTTGGGTGAGTTAATATTTTAATAGACTGTATTTTGTTAAGTAGCAGGAAGATTGACAATTGTATAGGTGTAAAATAAACTAGATTTTTAACAAACATAACAGATGTTTATATTATGGTAGTCCATTAATGGCACTGAGTGGTTCTGGTGACATAATGAACAGAAAGGTGGGTTGTTTTGAAGTATTGTGGTGTAGTTTTATTTATGTTGTGCTTTACCCTTGATGAGGTGCCGAAGCCCATTTGCGGATTGGTATTCTGATACTCCATGAGACTGCTATGAATGAAAGGTTGCAAATGTCATATGGTAAGTTGTAAGGCAGTGTTTTGATGCTGTGTGTGGGAAAGATACGTCTGCTTGTCTTTTTATTGCTTTGTGCATGAGTATTGAACTGTAAAAAAATGTGAGATTTGATGCTTTAGCAGCAGATGCTAGTGTGTGAACGGGATCAAGTGTGTGAGTGCAGTGTGACCTATGGGGGAATTATTTGGTGTTGTGCTTGTATGGCAAGGACTATTAAGTATGTGCACATGTTGCTTCTTGCATATGAGTGAGGGGGTAAAGTGGCAGGAAAGATATTGCCCATGCAGATTCCTACCATTTTTGGAGTGGACTTAACCATAGTTTAGCCGCTTAGAATATAGACCTTGAAGGAGCGCTCAGGTGGAGGGTACTACTCTTTGGAGATTCAATCGATTGTCAGCGACAGTGTATGAGTCAAAACAGGAACAGCAGGTGAGCAATCCATAAGAATTGGAAAATATGTGACCAACCACAGTGTATGCAGTGGAGGCTGCTACGTTTTAAAGTGGTGGGCCCATAAATAAACATTAAACCCTTGAAAAATAAACTTACTCTGACTGATGATCATCTGCTGCACACGTTCGGCTGCAAACACACTTAAAATTCCTCCTGCCTCGCGCTGCTTGCTGGACAAAAGCATCCGAGCCAATCCAAGCACTGCTCTCTTGCTACTTACAGTGCTAAACAGAATAAGAGCAGCTCCAGGATTGACTGGAGCAGGCATACACAGCCCTCCATCAGACACCTGTGCCTCCGCTTCTCAGCTGCCTTTCAGCTGTTTATTGCAGAAGCCTGAACTTCGTATGTCAAGCTGTCCACAGTGAAAACACTGGACAATCTGACATGTGCAGTTCAGTTAACACACCCTCAGGTCGTCCAGCTGAACTGCTGTGATGCAGTGGGGAGATCAAGGGGTCAGCGTCTCCATGTCCCTGTGGACGAACCGCCCCTGGGTATATGCTCTAAGTAGTAATCGATCCAGGTGCAGCAGCGAGTAACCTTGAGCAATTGACCTGATACAATAAGCCATGTAGTATATTTTCTGAGGAGTGCGCTACAGAACAAAGCGAAACACTCATTATGTGGCAAGCCTTGAGTTATGCGGCAGAAGTTCATCCAGGAGTGGTGATGGAGAAACCCACATGAAAAGCCTTAATGCAACCAGCCAGAATATTAACCTATGGGTGCCAGGAAGCAGCCACTGTGATGGGAAGTTATGCAACCAGTCACGGTATATGATCTAAGGAGATCACCCATGAGTAATTGGTTTTAGCCTACAGAATAGACATTGTACAGCCAGACATATTATGTGCTCTGGTGAGTACACCATATGGTGATAGAGGAGTATTCTTCCCTTTCCTTGCCCTAGGTCACATGTCACCAGAACAGCAAGATTGTGCTATTACATACGGTCCCTGTTTGGTCCATGTATTTGTTGTTACACATGTGTATTTTGGAGCAGTTTGCATTTAAAGGACACATTTCTTTCAAAGAGGAAGAAGTTTTATTTTAAGGATATACTTAAATAATGTACTGTACTGTTCATTTGTCTGGAGTGGAGATTTTATGTGAAAATCTGTTTTGCTGCGCAAAGATGTGCATTCTGATTGTAGAAGTAAGAGGTTTTTGAAGCTGTTGTCTCCTACGATTCATCTAAAAGTGAGTCTTGGTTGCCATTATTTTTTTGTACTGTTAAACAAGCAACTGCTGATTATACAGCTGGATGTAAAGAAATCGGTCTGAGAATAGGCCTCCCATCAGAAAAATACACAATTCGCCAACATTATCATATCCACAAGCTATGGAAAACAATTCACTCTGTAAAATATTGGTTTGAATCCGCTGCTTTTCGTACCATAAAAGTAGCCAGACATTTAATTATACATTTATGTATGGATGTGAGGTCTGGTGTGACGCAAATCCGTATGGGTCGGAAAAGAGGAAGCTGTCTGGTGGCTACATTCTGAAGTATCTGTAATTGTTGACTTTTTAAGAGGGGTTCAAGGGTATAGTCAGTTGGCATAGTGGAACTGGAAAATGACAGAAGCAATTATCACTGTAAAGTTTTGAGGAAAACCAGGGTTTGGAAGATGTGACAGATACATATCATAATGTTTGTGTTATTAATATGGCACAAACCTAGCCGTAAGGCATCAGGGTGCCGTACTGGGTCAAGTTCAAAGACCTAGTTTACAGATTAGTGACTGTTTGATAAGGGCTAAAGTGACCTGTTGGTGCATCATGATGTGATTTACTTTAAAGCGTTATGTATTTAACTCTTTCCTAATTTAGAGCAGCCTTGTGGCAGTCCTGGTACAGTGATTTCTTTTTTGTTTGTTTTGTTGCATCTGCAGTCTGATGGTGTACTGGTTGTGGGTGTGCCAAGAGACATAGGAGATGGTGAGCTTGTCAGCCAGATAGCAGGGATGCCGGTTGTGATGTCTTTGTAGATTATGCATTTGGTTTGAACATGGTTCAGGACAGCAAAGGGAGAATCCTATAGAAACATTGTTTGGCAACTTAATTTACTTGAAGCATAGCTCAGAATTCATAATCACTACTAAATTCCCCACTTAGTGCTGGTTTTCACCGCTGTGTCAGTAAAGTGTAAAGTATATTTAACTGTGCAATGTTTTCAGGACTCAAATGTATACAATTGAAATAAGCCAATGGATATTGTCTCGAAGGATTCTGTGTATGTCCGCTCAGTTATGGTTAGGAAATCTCATAAATAAAGTTAAAAAAAATAAAAGAATTCCCCATTTTGACTAAGTAGGACAGTATTGCATTGGTTCTTGTGGCCACACGTTTGAAGGTAGATGGCTAGTATCTTTGCCAAAAGCTAGTATCTTGGTTTTTTTAAGTATTTAACTTGGTGTTTAGATCTAGTGATTAATCACTTGTTGGCCTTGTTCACTAGTTCAGGAATCCATATCAGATGGGTTTTCAACCTTTAGTTTGATTTGCTTTTCATCAACATATTTTTAGCAGTTGAGATTGACGTAAGATAAACTCAGCTGGAGGTCTGAGGTAAAGGAGTTGAACAGTGTTCAAGCCTTGAGCTACGTCAGCAGTAAATTTGAGAGGAGTGAAACACGCCACAAGCAACAGTCGCAATCCTTGTCAGGGTAAACCACAAAAAGTCTTTAAATTAACCTGTCCTTACTCTCTAGCAGCTTGGCACAAAATCAGTTAGGCTTCATTTAGAGGCAATGTGTAAAGTATTTATGCAGCACACAAACCGTAATAAAGTGAAAAACCAGCACATTAAAAATGTAGAAATAGAGTGAAGTTTAATAAATTATTTGACAGCAGAACGACAAAAATGCAAACTGTAGAACTGAAGATATTCAATTTCAAAATGTTAAGGTACATATAGCCCCTAAAAGCACAAAGCATCAACTGTGATTATCTGGTTGTGCGGGACTGCAACAAAGTCACAAGTTAAGGCCAACCTTGACTGGGTGCGGGCTGAGAATTGTACCTTATTTAGTCGATGTGCAGCATTGTATTTTGCTGCGTTGGTTCTGATATGTGGAGCAACGAGGGATGCAATGTGAGGTCCTGTGTCGAGTTGCAATGCTCTTTGCCTGTTCCGATGAGAACATTAATCAGTGGCTACGAGGTGCTGCGATGAGGCCCTGAGGTGTGTCGTGATGCGTCAGTTTTGAGGAAACCCACAGTTGGGCCAGGAGGAATACACTCTGATAAAGCAAAACCAAAGGGGATGATGGACGGAGTGTTGAACAATGCAAGCACTCACCCCCAGTCAACTGATCTGATTGTAATCCATCAACATTCTTTAGCTCACTCCGCCACACCAGTTCAGACATGGCCATATGCAAATCAGCCTGACCCCGTCCCTCATGGGAACAGTCCAGCCCGAACTGCCAAGCCATGTCTTCCCTGGACCGGAAACAAGCATCCTGGGACCGGTTTCTGGCTAATCAGCCGCCATCAGCCAGGCTAGCTTGAATCCAGTGGCAAAGTGAGCAAGGGACTCACGTCTGAGCATACTTAGGACAAACAAAGCAAAACCAAAGGGGATGATGGACGGAGTGTTGAACAATGCAAGCACTCACCCCCAGTCAACTGATCTGGGTTTAATCCATCCAGTACACTCTGATGCCAACCGAGGGTCTAGGACCTGGGGGGGGACCTTGTGGGGTCAGGGTTCACTTCGGCAGAGCACAGCAGCAGGGTACAGGTAGGTTCACTTAAGTATGGGCAGATGGAGGGCAGGTCTCTGTAGCTTGTTATATCCCTGTAGCTCAGAACAGGGCAGTCATCTAGCCCTTGGAGTTACTGTGGGTTCAAGGAGCAGATCCAATCTTCCTTCCTTCATCAGCAGAGAGTCCTTCTTCTGAGTCTTCCACAGGTCCAAAAGAGATCTCAATAGTGAACCTGAGGGTCCCATTTTTCTACGAAGTAGGAGATGCTTCTGGAGTTGTGTGCGAGCTGAGGCTGTGTCTTTGAAGTCAAGTGTGACAGGTTGACAGCTTTTCTCCCTTACCCTCCCCAGTCTTGCCTTGGAGGCCCCATCCTGCCAACACCCCATCCCTCTAGTGTATGGCTGTCTGTGTGGAATACACAAAGGCCAACTGCACCTACTCATGTGACCCAGGAAACGGGCTACAGGCACCAAATGGTTAGGACATGAACATTTACAATTAAAGAGGGTTTTAAATTACAATTCATTAGGCACCAAACTGACGTTCCAACTTGCTCCCAAACAAAAGTTATCACTTTTTAAATGTAATAAGGTAACCCAGTGTTATCCTATGGGAGAGGTAGGCCTCACAGCAGTGAAAACGAATATAGGCATTTTTCAATTCCAGGACATGTAAACCTTAAAAATACAGGTCCAACTTTTTAAATCCAATGCACCCTGTCCTATGGGCTGTTTAGGGTCTACCTTAGGATTGACTTGTATATCAAAAAGGGTATTTTAGGCTTGGCAAAAGGGTTTTTGGCAAGTCGAATTTGCCGTTTAAAACTGCACACATAGACTGCAATGGCATGCCTGAGACAGGTTTTCAAGGGCTACTTAAGTGGCTGGCACAAAAAGTGCTGCAGCCTGACTAGTAGCATTCAATTTACCAGCCCTAGGTACTGGAAGTACCACTTTATTAAGGACTTGTTAAAAATTGAGTTACTGGTTGACTGGGTGCGTCCCTGATCAAGCAATAACCACAGTACCTGTCAGGGTAAGATACAGGCAAACCCTAAATTAACCCGTTCTCACCTTTGGGTAGGTTGGTGTCACTCTGGGTTCAAGAGATGCAGGTCCAGTCCTTCTCACCCAGGCAAGGGAGGGTCCGCAGGCAGCAAATCAGCAAAGCAGGAGTCCAGCAGAGTGTTAGTCCTTTAGCTGCACAGCAGTCCTTTCTGGCAGAGTTTCCACAGGTCCAGAAGTGTCCTGAAGTGGTGGTGTATAAGGTCCAGTACTTACATCCTTTGAAGTGGGGGAGCCTCCAAAGACCCGCCTTTGAGGCGCACAGATGTTCTCCCTGCCTTCCTTTGCTCCAAACTCGCTACAGGAGAGTATGCAGCCCTTTGTGTGTGGAGGGGACACAACCTATTCAGGTGTAGGTGACACTGCCCAATTCCTCCTCCCTCCTGTCCTGCCAAAGATGGTCCATTTAGACACACCTGAGCTCACGTTGTGTGTAGCTGTCTAGGGGGAATACACGAAGCCCCACTGCCCACTACACACAGTCATGTGATTAGAGACGGGCTACAGGCACCAAATGACTAAAGCTAAAAAAAGGCCAACTTTCTAAAAGTGGCATTTTCAGAATTGCAATTTAAAATCAGACTTTGATTTTAAATTGTGATTCCAGAGACACCAGACTCGAAGTGTTTATCTCTTCCCAATTGGAAATTACACATATAAAATGTAATGAGATAATACCAATGTTATCCTATAGCAGAGATAAGCCTTGCAGAAGTGAAAAACAAATTAAAGAGTTTCTCACTACAAGGATATGTAAAACTTAAAAGTACATGTCCTGCCCTTTAAATACATTGCACCTTGCCACCTAGTTTGTTCAGGGCCTATCTTAGGGGTGACTTGTATAGATAAAAATCTAAGGTTTGGACCTGGCTAAAGGTTTCCTTTCAACCACACCAGGGAAATCATGGTTCCCAAGTTCCAATGTGCATAGCCTATAAATGGGCCCAATAACAGTCTCCATGTAAACATGTTTAAATGTATTTGATCCATTTTAATCCAGTTTTGAACAAAATAAAACAATGACATTCAGGTCTTCCGTGATTAATTGGTGTTTTAGTTCCAAAATGCAGAGTCCACAATGAAAACTGCACAAATCTTAATTCCTTTATTGGTAACAATTTCAATTTCATCCATGAACAGATAAAGCCAACGCATTTTGGGGAGAATCTCTTCGTCATAGGTAACTGAAATTTGAAAGCCATCTCTAGTAGTTGCAAGGCAAAATCCCTGGCTTAGAGCATCAGTATAAATGTTTTAAAAGGCAGGAAAGCAAGTGTGCATTCTAGCATTATATTGACATTATTATGTTATTGCCCAACCAATAGTTTTGCACCCATTAGAAATGTTATAAGCTTTGTACAACAAAATGGTTTTCTGACATTCATGTTTTTTTTGAAAATTCTTTTATTGGCATTTAAGAAATATGAGTATACATACATCACTTGCCGTGTAAATGGGTACTTTACATTAGCAGACAAATAGACCAACGTCGATACAGAGGGTACATATATGTCTTGTTCCGTGTGGAAGTGGTCTGTATGATTGCAAAGCAGTGCCTGTAAAGAAAACTGGGGAGGAAAACCAAACTGGGGGATGCCATGGAGTTCTAGGTGATGAGTTCTAGGCTATGTCCCAAGTCTGCCATTGCCTGTTCGGCTATATAGCTGCCGCCCATCTAGGGGGGGGGTGGGTGTGTGCACAATCCGGGATGCGGAGCCGTGGGGTGCATCAGGTGAGCAGAGGGGGGAACTCAGCCAGCCCGGGGGTGGTGCGGGGGGATACTGGGGGGGACCCCCCGCCGGGGAGACTCGGACCGTGTGAGGCGGTGCGGCGTCGGGGGTATTCATGTCGGCTACCAGTGCAGTTGGGGTCTGAGATTGTCTGAATTGATGTAGTAGGAGCGCCCACTCTAAAGAGACTGGGGTTTCACGGGTGCCTTTAGCCTCCTCCTCTCGTATTGAGTCCTCCTCCGCAGCAGCCCATTTAAGAACCGCCCCTACCCAAGCTGCAAGCGGAGGACCAGTAGGGGACCACCAGTGCATTACTATACAGCGTTTGGCCAATAGGTGGGCCAGGAAGACGAAGCGCATCGACACCTTGTGTCGTTTTCTCCGCCCCAGGATACCCAGCGCGCATCCCTCCCAGGTAGTCAAATGGGTCAGCCCAGTGAGGTCTCTGAGTGTTGAGTGGATAGAAGTCCAATAGTTCTGGATGCCCGGACAGGTCCAGAACATGTGAAATAAGGCAGCATCCTGCGCCTGACAACGAGGGCATAGAAATGTAGTGTCGGGATAAAAACGTTGAAGGCGCGCTGGCGTCAGATAGGCCCTATGGAGAATGTGAAACTGTATATTCTTAAAGCGGGCATTCCTGGATACTTTTTTGGGGAATTCTATCGCTCTGTCCCATTCGCTGTCGTGAAATGGTCGTCCCGTCTCCTCCTCCCATAGGGCTCGGAGATGCACCAGCAGTGGGGCTGTTAGGTTCCCGATTGATTTATACAACCACGTAATAAGGTGTCGACCCCGTCCCAGTTGTAAGAGTGTGTGTAGGACTGGGTGTGTGGGAGGTTCCCCGTGCGTGAGGTCAGCATATGGTCGAAAGTGGCTGAGGAGTTGATGGTGAAGCAGGAACTGGCCTAGGGGCAAATCGTATTCCTCCATGAGCTGTCGGTATGGCCTGAGCTGTCCCTCGTCAAATAGCATTTCCGCTTCGACAATGTCCCTCGCCGTCCATTCCCGAAGCATAGCGGGTGTGAAGAATCCGTTATTTCTGGGCCAGCCGACCAGCGGTAACGATGGTGTGTACGGAGGGCAGCGCAGTGCCATGCGGTGGATACGTTGCACGCATTTCCGGGCAACGTCCACCTGCAGGGGGTAGGTTCGCGTGGGACGGGAACCCGGCAGAAGCAGGCGTCGCAACTCGGGCAGGGGCACAAAACCCGTGACAGTGCATGTCTCAAGCAGACATCGCTCCGCCGTCCAATATGAGAGCCATTGGAGCTGCGACGCCAGGAAGTAGGCTTCGAATGAGGGCGCCTCAAGCCCCCCTTGCGTCGTGGGCAGTCTTAGCTTGGCCAACGCGTTTCTGTGCCGTCCCTGCCCCCATATCAGAGAGCTGAGGAGCGTATCTAAATCTTTGAAGAAGGAGCGGGGGGGAATCACTGGGAGATTGGTGAAGTAGTACAAAAGCCGTGGGACCAGTATCATCTTTGCCAGGGCTACCCGGCCAATCGGGGCCAACGGTAGACTCCGCCAGAACCCAATGGAGGACCGTATCCCTGCTAGTGCCCTCCGATGGTTCCCCTCAAAAATGTCGATTGGGGAGTGATATAAGCGGATCCTGAGGTATCGGGGACCCTCCGTCGCCCAGTGCAGTTTCCGGTCGCCGATCCAGACCTCCCGAGAGGGGGCGTCCGGGTGGAGGGGATAGACCATCGATTTGTCCCAGTTCACCCTCAACCCAGAGGCCTCCGCAAACTCCGACAGGGCGGTCTCAACGGCGGTGAGATCCATCGTCACATCCCGTATATATATATGAGAAGATCGTCTGCATACATGGATACACAGTGTGTGACATCCGCCAGTGGGATACCCCAGGTCTGCCCATCCCCACGGAGCCGGATGGCCAAGGGTTCTACCGCGAGGGCGATTAAGAGGGGCGAGAGGGGGCATCCCTGTCGCGTGCCCCGGTGTAACGCGAATTCCGGGGAGATATAGCGACCAAGGCGGATCCGGGACGTAAGATTGGTGTAGAGTAGGCGAGTATAGGCTATGAGTGTGGGGCCGAAACCCGCCCGCCCGAGGACTGAAAAAAGGAATTGCCACGTTAGGGTGTCGAACGCCTTTTCAAGGTCCAAGATCAGACACGCCGCGTGCGGGAAGGGATCCCCAATCTGATGCTGAATGTGAAAGAGGCGCCAAATGTTATGAGAGGTATTCCTCCCTGGGACGAAACCGCATTGGTCCGGGTGTACTAACGGGCATATGATTTGAGAGTATCTGTCCGCCAAAATTTTTCCCAAGATTTTACAGTCAGCTGTGAGCAGCTTGATGGGACGGTAGGAGGCGAGGAGTTGAGGGTCACGGTCGGGTTTCGGAAATGTCACAATCACCAACGCTCTCATAGAGCCGGGCAGTTCGCCCAGTCTAAGCGCCGAGTCCAATACTGCTGATAGCCGAGAGGTCAACTGTGGGGCAAAAGTGGCGTAATATTCAAGTGGGAGCCCGTCAAGGCCAGGGGCCTTGCCGCGGGCCATTGCTCGTACCGCACTTGTAATCTCAGTTGTGTTTATCTTTGTGTCCAACCCCTTCCGGTCTGCAGAGGTAATTCGGGGAAGGGGGAGAGGGTCGAGGAAGTGGTCGATGGCCCTGGGATCGAGAGCCGTGTAGACTGCAGAGTAGTGGTGATAGAACGCCTGCAGGATCTCATCTTGAGACTGCACCAGAGTACCCTGGGGGTTTATGATTGCAGTAATAGGCCGGACTTCGGTATCTTGCTTAGCAAGCCATGCCAGGAGTGTGCACGACCTATCACGTTCCCGATGCATTCGGTTTGCGTAGGCCCGAAAATTGTGACGACGCAGGTCCACGCACGCCACCTGGTACTCAGATTTGGCGTGGGCGACCTGAGTTACTTCTGACATTCATGTTATAAGTAATTTAGCAGATTAATTTCACGATGTAATCTGGAGGACACATGGCATCTTGATTAGTGACTATTTTATATCTTGTGGCATCGTGTTTATTGTGCTAAAATGCGTTCATGTTCATATTTGTGTTGTCTTTCCAATGTTATACTAAACACATATTAATTCATTGTATCATCGAAATTCAGTACAATTTATGTAAATGCTGGTTAGGCATAAATCGTATCATGTTTCAGTGCATGATTACTTTGACACATAGTGTTGTTTGTTTATTCTGGGGTTGTTTGTGGGATAAGAGTATTTTGTTTATTTCCTTTTAGTTTTTGGGTTAGTTCCCGGGTCACGAACGTCAGGATACTTAAGGGTTCTTCACGTGTCTGGTCTCGTTAAATATGGTTGTCGACACAGCCACGTATTGGCGGTCAGATTTTTATTTTATAGTCTTTCTTTCGGAGACCATATCAACCATATTGTTGCACTCGCAGTTTTCTGTTTTTTGGCTTTACCTCTTTGAAGCTGAATTGACAGGAGATTTTCTTCATGGTACACACATCGTAAGTATGTTTGTTGCATGTTGTATTATTTTCAATGTTCGCTTTCAATCACGCTTTTCATTATGGTATATGCTTTTTACATGTGCGGTTTTCCTTTGGTATACCGTTGACATGTTTTTTTTGGGTTGGGGGGAGTACTAGGTTTAAATGCTTGCATGTGAACCAAACAGTTTTGTTTTGGGGCTAGTAGATGAAAAGGACTCGAATGGAAAACAGTTGTGATAGACAACTGTCAAGATGTGGTGAACGTCTGAACTGTTGTTACTGGATTGGTTAATAAAGAAGTAGATAGCTGAGAATAAAAGTTCAATTTTGTTCCATGGTCTGACACTGAAGATGATGAGGGGCAACTCATTTTCATTGAGGATGGGATGAAGAAGTTAAATTAGATAACATAATGATTAGTCCATGTGACAGGATGGTAACCAGTCACATGAATTATCTTAGGATAAGTTAATATAACATCAATTGTGTGCTTGCTGTATGAATAGATCCAGAGACAAGTTGATCAAAGTTAATGAATTCTACATTAACCAGATGTCAGTTAGATTACTATGGTTGGAGGTTGTTGAAGCATGTATTCATGTCCAAGTATGCAGAGATTGATAATATTTTAAGGTGATCTCTGCAACAAAGTCTAGTAAGGGCTCTGTTATTAGCAGTTTGTGAGGTGGAGGTCTGTAGGTTCAAACAAATGTGTATTTGAAGGTTGATGATGAATATATTTGGATAAGTATAGAGATGCATTTAAAGCTCTATACTCTATGAGCTAAATATCTGGCTTCGAAACATGCAGTGATATGCTGATCTTATGTTTGAATCCCAGTAAAGCTGACTTATCCTTCTGAGGTCAATAAATTGTGTACAATTGAATTGAGTAGTAACACTTGTTATGTGAAGCAGTTAACAGCAGCTAAAGTGCTCTATTGTGCTATGTAAAACCAAAGTTATTGCTATTGTCTCTCTTTTTCGCTTTTTTCTTTTTCATCTTGTTAGTTAGATTTGGTCTGTATTCTGCAAGGTCAGCAAGTGTCTACAAATTATTTGTAACTTTAAGGTATGATTTCATACTGTTAGAGTGGTACATCATTACACAGCAGCGTTTCTGTAATGAACATAGGAAGGAGGTAGAAACTGATCTAAATTTATAAATGTTAAGATGGTTATTGTTCATTGATTTTGCTTTCAGGAGTTTATAGCAAGAAAATGTGTATGTGTATAATAAGCTTGGTAGATGTGTTCAATGGATGTAGTATGAAGTTCCATGAAGGAGAAGAAGGTCCCGTCTGGGCATTCTGTGACTCAAGCATGTTTAGTAAATATGTTTTATGGCTACAGAGGGATGGAGAGCGAGGTGCTGGAAAAGTCTAGTGAAGTTAGAACGAGGTTTACTTTAGGGATATTTAGCACAGGATAGAGGGAACAAAAGGAGATGCCCGATGATTAGAATTGCGCAGAAGGAGCAGTTTCGAGTGGTTTGAACATGCTGCATTTGAGTAGATGCTAACTGGGAGGCAGAGACTGTTTTGGCATCTGTTTTAACATTACTATGCAAGTGAGAGGGGGTATGAGTGAGCTGATGAGGGAGGTGTATGTTGACTCAAATATAGTGATGGACTTGCATGCAAAGATGAAATCAAATGGAGAGGTACATTGAAAGTATAGAAGCAGGGAAAAATTGATAAAGTAATAGGAATTTGTGTGAGGATTAGAGCTACCGAGTAGTGGAAGATGAAGTGGTGTGGTGTTTCGTTTTTGTGGGTAAGGACGAGTTTATGTAGATGGTAGGTGCAGTTGGGAAAGATTGAGAGGATATTGGGGAGAGAGAAAGTGAGGTGGAATCGTAAAAATCAAACTATAGGATAAGAAATAAAATGCATGTGAAAATAATTTTCAATGGTACTTATTAATCTCAGCCACTGGTAGTTACACTGGGCTGTTGTGTAGCCTATTGTGTGTGTTTATCTGTTCTCTCTGAACAGGACTGACCACGAAGCTATCTCATGTATGAGTAGCAGTGTGAGGCTATTAAATTAGAAACTCCCCTCTCTCCCAAACGCTCTGTGATGCTAAATCTCATCATATATACCTGCATATGGGGCTAATGGCGTGGGGGTTTAACTTTACTTTTTTAAATTGAAAGTTTACCTCGGTCACACTCAGCAGAACAGTATTCTTGGTTCTATTGCTCAAAATATGAAATGAGGGTGTGGAAATGTGGATTTTCCTGATCAGTTATGTCCCCTATCTTGGACCCCAACGGTTCTATATGCATGTTACAAGTACATGTATGTTCCCTCCAGTTCCAGTTTCTAAGACGCAAACATATGTGTGTCTTCCGTCGACATGTTCTCTGTCAGATCCGCCATCAATGGGCTGGATATTCGATTCCTAAGTATGAAAGGCCACCGACTTTATATGGCTAAGTTACTCCATTTTTACAGTTCAGGCAAGTAGGCCCGATTCTGTCCTCAAAGCCTTTCCCTGCTCTCTGTCTCTGACAGCTTCAGCTTGAGCTCGCATCTGTATCCATGAACTTTGTCCTACTCCCTGTGCAGCTAACAATGTCTGCCTCGGCCAGTTTTCGCATGCCTGCCAAGAAGCTGTATTTCACCTTCGAATTATCTATTTTGCTCTTCAGCCGATGCATTCCTGTCAAGTGATTTAGGTAAACATTTCCTTTAGCTCACAAGCAAGGACTCAGCCTTTCCGTCCTCCTGCAAGTGATTCATAGCCCTGCTGCCATGGAAAGTTTTCTGCCCCTCGCATCTCATATAGACACTTAGACGCTTGTACACGCACACACAGTTAGTATAGAATAGATTCTGTCCGAGAGTCCTTCCTTGTGGATAACATAGTTCTCCAAACATAGGATGGTAGATATGATTTGGGATTAGGTTGACTTGACCCCCCAGACTTCTCGTCTCCACATGTAGAGCTAAATGTCAAGTCCCCTTCACCCCCTAGTTGCACGTCAATTACACGTCATGCTGCTGCGCGCGCATCTATGCCAAGTATTATCTTATAGATCCACCTATGTCTGATAATGCAAACCAATCATGTTTCTTTTATTCCTTATTACGCCTAGTTTCGATTATGTCACTGTCACGTCATTTCTTCTTATCAAATGTTACGCCTTCTACATTCGTTTCATTGTAATGCACTTATTATAAAAATACATGTCTGTCAATAAATTATTGTACTTCACTTCCTGAACCCTCGTGGTGACGGAACCTGAAGGCCGCGACTCGAGTCGGCCATTTTGAATGGAATAAAGCCCATTTAGAAAACCTCTTATACCACGGATTCTGCCTCTTGTTATTTTGAGCTATTTTACTTTATTTTAGGATTCCGTATGAAATTCAGTCCGGTATTTTATTTACCACATAATGGCGCCCGAACAGGGACACTTTCTCATCTCACGCGCCGGCGGTGCGTTGCAGGCCCGGTCTCCTGCCACAACTGGACGGACCATAAACGCGTACCAGCAGGATTTCCTGTAAGCTCCCTCCGGTCAAGCGGGGGCGACTGAGGCTGCGATCAACCCAGACGAGGCGGTGAGAAGTGCGAAGTATCCCGACCAGAGCCTAGCTGAGAGAGCAAGATCCGAGGTATACAGAGGCCCACCAGGTTTTCCGAAATCCCGATGTCCCGAGGGTCCGCTGTCCGCAGTCATCGAGTCCTGTCCATTCTCTGAGGCCTTCCGTTTCAAGGAGCTACTCGGTGAGTACCATCGCCGGGGAGGCGTGTTGACGCGCACATAGGTTGTGCCGGTCAAGACGGATTTGGGTACACAAATCCGGTCTGCACTGTTTAGCAGTGTATATGTACTGTTTAGCAGTATATCAAGTATTCCGAAGAATTCAGTTATTGTCAAGAATTCAGCGTGGTGATTAGTTAGGCAGACTGTCATCATTGTCGATCATTGTTACAATGTTTAATGTTTAATGTTTAAAGTGTTCAAAGTATTGTAGTATGAATGACTGTTCATTGTTCACTGTTCATTTATTGTGTTTTTCGTATTAAGAAAATTCAAGAGTAAGTATCAGATCAGTTGTAAATATGCCGCTCTTCTCGAAGTTAAGACAGATTACTACCAGAAAAGGGGTGCTTGAAGAAGCAGTTCCTATTCCTCCTAGGGACACTCCAGGGCATTTTATGTACCATAAACATGGCTTAGATGCCATATTGTTTCTTGATCTATGGGTAGATTATACCAAGGGATTACCGGAAAGTCAAAGGTGGCCCATAGCGGGAACCTGGGATGCAGAGTGCATCATGAAAGTGGAGGAAGAGTTATGGAAAAGAAAGGTCAGACAGTCACAGAAAGACGCTGTTGAGTTATGGCGTAAAGAATCTCATAGACGAACAGAAAAAGCACGTAGACAAGAAGAGAGGAGTAAAGAAAGTTCAAATAAAGTTCAAGAAAATCTATTAATTGAGGAAGGTATCCGAGTGAGATCAGAACAAGTAAATAGACAAAGAAATGCTCTTATGAATGGTATGTATCCCCTACTAGCCGAAGGATTACCTAAGGCTGCTCCAGAGATACCAAGAGACTTGCCGCCCCCATTATTTCCAATTAAGGTACATCCAAAGGGGCTTCCCAGAACCGCAGAAGATGTTTTTCTTTCCTCATATCTAGATGACGCAGCTCCCGAGTATGCTAACGCCGCACCACATAGACCGTCTGGCGGAGGGGTTCAACGTCAGGATCAGGTATCTGTCCCCGTGCAACAGCAAGTTCCGACACAAGCGTCGGCAAGCACATCTGCTTCCGCATCTGTCTCCGCAGTCGACTCTACAGAGGTATCGACACCCATAGTTGCTGTGTCACGTTCAACGAACCCATTCACACCCGACGCCCCAGATAGGGCCACGGGAGGTGCTAGCAGTACTTTTACACCACCTAGAATAAATAAACTTGTCTTTCAAGAGTCAGCACATTCACGTACACCTAAATTCGTAAGTGAACGTACGCTTAAGGAACTCCTTGTAAATTGTAGATATGACCCGGTGGTTGGTAAAGAGGACGAAATGGTCCTGGCATCATTACGTATCAGGCGAGCCGCAGAGTATTTAGCGAGGTTACCAGGGATGACTACGCATCTAGACAACATATATCATTTTGTTCAAACAGGACGAGATCCAGGATGTATTAACAGAGCTATGGAATTCCAGAAAGTAGAGATACAGGGGGAACTGTTACGTTTCCTCATAAACTGTATGATCAGAAATCAAGATCGTCCGGGGGTAGACCCGAATGCAATGCTTATTCTTACAAGATGGAGTCAGAATATATCAGAAGGGAGACACGATAAGCAAAATTGTATAATAGCCATGTGCCGAAAAATACGTAAAGAAATAGAACGTATTCATGAAGAAAGATTAGGAACAGACGAGTTTGAGCAAGATGAAGTGTCCGAATCAGGGAACTCTGCAAGACAGCCAGAGACCATAGCCTATGTAGGCAGAGGAAGATCCTGTGATAATGCTAGATGTTTTTCTGATCCCATACACTCAGTATGCCCAAATAACAGCAGAACGTATCCAACGCCTGTAATAAATCTGAAGTCTCCTGAACATTCGTTTCAAGCCACAGATAAAATACTACGAGAACGAAGGGGTTACCACCTCCTCGATTCCATGGATGAGCAAGAATTAGCTAGATCAGCCGTTCACTGGATTGTTAGTCCTGAAAAATACGGTGATGAGACCGTAGCACACACGTTTCTCAATCTCAGTACAGATGAACAACGCTTAGCTGGAATCTATATGATTCAGCAACTCCTCATATTATATAAGTGCCAACATGCTGACCCTGGTCCTTTACCTGATATATTAACGGAACTACTCACGTACAGATGGAGAGGTTCTAGTAACAAGCTAATTAAAGAGATATTAGTGTCACGTAAGCAGTATGTCCTTTTTGTAAATCCAGATTCTCTCTCCCTGCCCCGCAGAGAAAGAGCACCGTACCATATGGATAGACAAAATCCTTTACGAGAAGTGCACCCAATAAAAGGCGAAGACAATGAGTTTCACCGTGTATTTGTTTACACACCCATATCAAAAATGGAATTATTAGAAATGAAAAAAGTAGTACCTAGTCATGACAAAGACCCAGCGGGTTTCCACCGAGAAATTAAAGATATGTTACTGATGGGAGAGTACACCTTTCCTGATATTATGACGATATTAAAGGTGCTTTTGCCTGCTGGCATTTATGAAAAACTGAAAGAAAAAGAGTGGGAAGTAGGAGACCAAAAGATAGACTGGACAGCATTAGCAGAGGAAGAAAGGAGCCGAACTGCAGGTTCGGGGCTCGGGGATAAAGTTAAACTGTTACCAGGTTTACTAGTACAGGTACTGCCACGTTTATTAACTACAAAAAAGGAAGATTGGGGTGCAATCACAGCCTGTAAACAAAAGCAAGATGAAGACACAAGCGATTATTATGCTCGATTTGAAAAATGTTTTGGTATAAATAGTGGTATAAAAGCAAGTAGTGACTCATATCCACATCTATTTGTGACAAAATTAGTGGAAAATGCATTGCCCCCAGTGAAGAATAGAATATTGAAATTCGAGAGTACCTGGCAAAGTAACACTCCGTCGCAAATGCTACAAATGTTACAGTATCATCACAATAGAATTAGGGATGAACAAGAACACGAGCATAGACGCATGAAGGATACAAAAATGAAAATGCTAGTTTCTCAGACAGTACCAGCAGATGGTCACAAAAAGGGTGTGACACATTCTGGTGATTCTGCAGTTCCTGTAAAAGGAACCTGCAATTACTGTAAACAACTAGGCCATTATGTACATGATTGTCCAGTCCTGAAACGTAATATAGCTACAGGTATTGCAAAAGAGAGACCACGATTAGTTAGACAAGATCAGAATGAACAAGGAGCTACGCAGCATGGACAGTCCATGCCAGTTCAGCAACAGTCCATGCCAGCCTCACAGCAACCCATACAGTTTGTGCCAGCTGCACCACCGTTGCCTGCTACTGCCACACAAACAACAACACGACAAATGTATCAGACTGCACAGTACGAATACCCTGAATATCAGCATTACGCATGAACCAGCCTAGAGAGGGAAGTTGACTTACCGCTTATCGAGATTCCTGTCGATCAAGAAGGACCTTATGTACATAGTGAATTATTAGGTCAAGATAGAAAATTCTTACTCGATACAGGGGCAAGTCGAACAACTATAAAACGTAGTGAAGTTCCAGGGGCACCCCTCTCAGGCTCTCAAAATGTTTCCCTTGGTTTTTCGGGAAAACCTATTGTTAATGAAGTATCACAGCCTCTACCACTTACGATAGGACCTTTGACACGAACTACAGATTTATTGCTTACTAAATCATGCCCAGAAAATCTGTTAGGAATTAAAACTCTGAAAGCACTAGGAGCCATAATATGTTGTTCTCCGGAAGGAGTAAGGTTGTTTTTGCGGGATTTTAAAGGTCACTATGTGTCTAGAGACATGGATCCCCGACTACAGACTTTACCAGTACATCTATGGGCACAAGGCCCTACGGATGTTGGCTGCATGAACATTACACCCTATCGAGTTACATTGAAAGCAGGAGTGGTACTACCACGAATGCGACAATACAAGTTACCGCATGATGCTGTAGTGGCTTTGCTGAAAATCATTGATGAGCTGATTGCCCAGGGAGTAGTTATAGAAACAGACTCCAATATATGTAATTCACCGATAATTCCGATTCTTAAACGAACTGACCCTACTGCCCCACCAGTATACCGATTGGTTATTGATTTGCGTGAACTAAACAAGTGTATTGTACCACAATTCCCTGTGGTCCCTGATATATCATCATTATTGACAGCAATTGATTCCGAAGCAACATTTTTTACTGTAATTGATCTCAAGAATGCCTTTTTCAGCGTCCCAATAGATCCGGAAAGCCAATACTTGTTCGGATTCAGTTTAAATGGGCGCAGCTTTAAATTCTCACGCGCTCCCCAAGGATTTACAGAAAGCCCCAGCATCTACAGCCAAGCACTGAAACGAGAACTTGACAGTATCCACATGCCAGTCAATACAGCACTGCTTCAATATGTCGATGATCTGCTGATCACCGCGAGAAGCGAGCCAGAATGTGAAAAAGCTTCTCTGACAGTTTTACATTTCCTAGCCGACAAGGGGCACAAGGTGTCCCCTTCTAAGCTGCAATTCTGTGTTCAGCGAGTTATTTATCTTGGTCACTCGCTGTCCAAGGAGGGAAGGCAGCTTACACCAGATCGCATCCAGTTAATTGCTAACATGTCAATACCCCAGACACAGAAGGAGGTGCGGGCTTTCATAGGCCTCACTTCATATTGTAGGCAGTGGATCCCTCAGTACGCATTTCTAGCAAAACCACTCATTCAGTTAACCACACAGGAGGCAGCCACATCGACTGTTCTCCCTTGGACTCAGGAACATACACAAGCTTTTGAAAGCCTAAAGAAAGCTTTATGTCAAGCACCTGTTTTAGCAACGCCATGTTATAGCAAACATTTTACACTTTTTGTTACAGAACGCGAAGGTACTGCCTTGTCAGTACTCACTCAGGATCAAGCAGGATCACGCAAGCCATGTGCTTATTTTTCCAGTACATTAGATCCCGTAGCTCAGGCTTTGCCTGCATGCCTGAAATCAGTGGCAGCGACAGCTTTAGCAATCAGACAAAGCGATGCCATAGTATTAGGACACCCATTGACAGTACAAGTACCACATGCAGTAGAGGTTCTTGTGAACCGAACACAAACACAACACTTGACCATAGCAAGACTTACCGGTTATGAACTGACATTGTTTCAACCACACATAGAGATCCGACGGTGTAATACATTGAATCCTGCTACACTATTACCTGTAATTGGAACAGACCCACTAGCTCATGATTGTGTTGAAATCATTGAAATAAAGACGAAACCTAGACAAGACTTGACAGACGTTCCATTGTTAGATCCAGACCTGACGTTGTATGTAGACGGATCGTGCATGAGAGCAAGTACAGGAGACTTAGTGGCCGCGTATGCAGTCACAACAGACACTGAAGTTATTGAAACAAATTGTATAGATACTTTGTCAGCCCAAGCAGCAGAACTTATTGCTCTAACGCAAGCCTGTATTCAAGCCACAAATAAGAAAGTTAATGTATACACTGACTCACGTTATGCATTCGGAGTTGTACACGACTTCGGCGTGCTGTGGCGAGAGAGAGGTTATTTAACCTCCCATGGTGCCCACATTCAGCACGGACCCCTCATTCATGCTTTGTTAGACGCAATACATCTACCCACTGCTATATCGATTATGAAATGTAAAGCACACACGAAGGTTACTGATACCATTTCTCAAGGCAATGATTTAGCTGACAAAACAGCTAAACAGACTGCTCAGAATCGCACATTAGACATGACAAAGCCAATAGTTCAGACACCAACACAGTGTATGACAATTAAGAATCCCGCACTTGACGTAATTGACATACAGACACATGCCACAGCAGAAGAAATAAAGAAGTGGACTGAACTAGGAGGGATCCAGACAGATCAAGGATGGATGACGAAGGAGAAATCTGTATGGTTTCTCCCTGATTCCATGGTTCAAGCCATTATAGCTACAGTTCACAGTCCAGCACATTTAGGAGAGAAGGCTATGCTAGACAGCATTCAGCACATTTGGTTCAATAAACATTTACGAGCAGCAGCTAAACAAAAAGTTCGTACCTGTATGATATGTTGTCAGTTTAATCCAGGAAAGAGTGTTCCCGTAGAGCAGGGTGGATTTCAGCCTCCTGACCATCCTTTTGAAGTCCTCCAGATGGATTATATTCAGATGGAACGTTGTCGAGGATTCAAATATGTTCTCGTAGTTGTCTGCGCTCTCTCCCGTTGGACAGAGGCGTATCCCGTATCAGATTACACGGCCCCGACTACTGCCAAGCAGCTAGTTCGAGAATTCTTCCCACGGTACGGTTTACCACGTGTTGTATATTCAGATAACGGCCAGCCTTTCTCATCCGAATTAATGAAACATGTCTCACTTTTGTTGGGATATCAGTGGAAATTCCACTGTGTCCGACACCCCGAGGCAGCAGGTCTCGTGGAACGACATAATCAACTTTTAAAAATCAGATTGTCTAAAATATGTCAGGAAAAAGGTGTGGACTGGATAGTAGCCTTACCAGTTGCGCTATTCTACATGAGAATGGTAGCACACTCTCGAACAGGGCTATCCCCTTATGAAGTGATCTTTGGTAGACCACCGAATATGTGGGGGACGCCTATACCCCGTAAAATAACTGATGTTGACTGTAATATGCTGACAGATTACCTGGCTTCCTTGATGTCTGCACTACAATCTTGTCGTTCACAGGTAGTCGCAGCTTTTCCTGACAACACCGAGGTGAAACCTCATGACGTAATTCCCGGCGATTATGTTCTCGTCAGGAATTTTGATCGGAAAACCCAACTGGAGCCAAGGTGGAGGCTTCCTAAGTTGGTCCTGCTGACGACCAGAACAGCTGTGAAGATCGAAGGGAGGAAAGGATGGGTGCATTCCAGCCATATCAAAAAATTTCATGGACTTCCTCCTGACACAAACAGTACTCCCCGTGTGTCTTCCCCCATTGACTCAAAGCTACCTTTGGCTGAGGCCAGTAGCACCGAACTCTATAAACAGAAACTCAGGTCCAGATCTAAACTGTCGGACGATTTGATTGTTTAAGTCCTCTCCAAGGTGAAGCGGTTGAATCTGTCCCGACATGTATCCCTTAGGTCTGAATCATGTAGAGTCCAGAATCATAATGAAACGACATGCTTATTGTAAATCACTGCGTAGCCACTGTATTGTGACTTTATTAATTTTGTTTTTCTTGAGTTTTTTAATAGTTACTGCAAGTATATTGTTGCATATGTATTATCCTGTTTCTAAACGTGCTTTCAATATAACTGATGAACATTTCTTTAGTGACTTACCCCCACATGAGTTGTCCTATAGACTTGCGCTGCGCAATAACACATTCATTAGTATGTTACATCATTCCCATCAGACTAGTAATGCCACCAATTGTTGGGTGTGTGGCCGACTCCCTCCCTATCAGAATACCAAAGGAGTTCTGCCTTTCTTTCCACATCCGTTCACACACAATGGCTCCTGTGGAGCATGGTTTAGTTTATTAAATTCCATAGACCCAGACACAGCAGTTTATCAACAACATTGGATATGGGGAAATTTGAATATAGTTTTATTCAAAGTCTGTCACCCTAATAAGGAGGGTCACCCCAGTAGAACAGGAACTGATTTAGAAAATGAAGTGTATAAATTAGGTAATTTTACGCCTAATCTTATGATTTTGAATGTCAAATCCGAAGTTGAACTAATTTTGCCCACTATGTCAGTATTTCCAGTTAAGGGTGAATTATGTGTGAGAAAAGTTGGTTCCATACATATGGGCCATAGCCAATGCGTTACTATAGTAGAATATAGTGATCAAGGTAAATCTTCATTTAGAGCTTCTCGCCATTCTTACTTTATATGTGGCCAGACGGCATATATGCGTCTGCCTCTAGATTGGGATGGTACCTGTTACATAGCATTCCTTTTGCCACCTGTTTTCCTAGCTCCCCCTGATTATTATCGAAATGTTCATTTAGTACATGAAAGAGAGCGTAGAGATCTCCCAGTTGTCGATTATACTGAGACGGCATGGGACAAGTATGTAGATTTCAATAAAGGTATCTTTCCCTATATAGGTACCATATCAAATAGTAAGCTGATACGTAGACTAACCAAGACTCTTGAAGCTGTAGTAAACGAGACTATAGCCGCCCTAGGCAATCTGACAGAGGAACAATCAGTGATGAGAATTGTTGTTCTCCAGAATCGTCTTGTCCTTGACGTCATCCTGGCCGATAGGGGCGGAGCTTGCAGGGTCATCGGATCCAGCTGCTGCATATTCATACCAGAAAATTCGCCATCTGTATATAAAGCTATAACACGCCTTCATAAGATTGTAAGCCAGATACACGAAAATCCAGGCACTTGGACATGGTCCGGGTGGTTTTGGAGTGTGATATCAGCCTGGGGATGGAGAGTTCTATCCTTCCTAGGTATTGGCCTTCTCATACTATTCAGTTGCTGTCTATGTCTACAATGTGGACCAGCGATTTGTGGTCTGTGTGCCACATCATGCATTCCATATCACAGTTCTCGTTCAGAATGCCGGAAGAAGAAGGAAGAAGAAATGATGCTCCATGAGCAAATCGATGGAATAATGAAGATTGATGTCTCTTGAAGGGCAAGAAGGGGACAAGGAGGGAATGTGGAAATGTGGATTTTCCTGATCAGTTATGTCCCCTATCTTGGACCCCAACGGTTCTATATGCATGTTACAAGTACATGTATGTTCCCTCCAGTTCCAGTTTCTAAGACGCAAACATATGTGTGTCTTCCGTCGACATGTTCTCTGTCAGATCCGCCATCAATGGGCTGGATATTCGATTCCTAAGTATGAAAGGCCACCGACTTTATATGGCTAAGTTACTCCATTTTTACAGTTCAGGCAAGTAGGCCCGATTCTGTCCTCAAAGCCTTTCCCTGCTCTCTGTCTCTGACAGCTTCAGCTTGAGCTCGCATCTGTATCCATGAACTTTGTCCTACTCCCTGTGCAGCTAACAATGTCTGCCTCGGCCAGTTTTCGCATGCCTGCCAAGAAGCTGTATTTCACCTTCGAATTATCTATTTTGCTCTTCAGCCGATGCATTCCTGTCAAGTGATTTAGGTAAACATTTCCTTTAGCTCACAAGCAAGGACTCAGCCTTTCCGTCCTCCTGCAAGTGATTCATAGCCCTGCTGCCATGGAAAGTTTTCTGCCCCTCGCATCTCATATAGACACTTAGACGCTTGTACACGCACACACAGTTAGTATAGAATAGATTCTGTCCGAGAGTCCTTCCTTGTGGATAACATAGTTCTCCAAACATAGGATGGTAGATATGATTTGGGATTAGGTTGACTTGACCCCCCAGACTTCTCGTCTCCACATGTAGAGCTAAATGTCAAGTCCCCTTCACCCCCTAGTTGCACGTCAATTACACGTCATGCTGCTGCGCGCGCATCTATGCCAAGTATTATCTTATAGATCCACCTATGTCTGATAATGCAAACCAATCATGTTTCTTTTATTCCTTATTACGCCTAGTTTCGATTATGTCACTGTCACGTCATTTCTTCTTATCAAATGTTACGCCTTCTACATTCGTTTCATTGTAATGCACTTATTATAAAAATACATGTCTGTCAATAAATTATTGTACTTCACTTCCTGAACCCTCGTGGTGACGGAACCTGAAGGCCGCGACTCGAGTCGGCCATTTTGAATGGAATAAAGCCCATTTAGAAAACCTCTTATACCACGGATTCTGCCTCTTGTTATTTTGAGCTATTTTACTTTATTTTAGGATTCCGTATGAAATTCAGTCCGGTATTTTATTTACCACAAGGGATCGAAAGGTTGGGGTTACCAGGCATCAGCTGTTCGTGTTAACCTTCCCTCAAAACGAAAAATAACTAAAAAGCAAGCATTTGCAATGCAATCTGTCTCGCCTTTGGGACCTTATATGTATTTAGCTATGCAGCACATTAGCCTGGGTGCTGAAACATCTACTGTTCTTTAACATGGAGGGAAAGTAAGCACCAAACTGCGTTACACGCCAGGTATGGGAACACATGGAGAAAAATATTGCCTTTCAGTGGGAAATGGTAGAGTCAAATCTCTGTTTTTAATATAAAAGCAGGGCCTTCGGTGGTCATATCACTGAAAATACAAGATTTGAAAAAATATTATTGTCTACGGGTGCTCGTGGAAGACCATTTCTATGGACTGGAATCTAGAGAATGCTAAAGTGATTCTGGTATTTTACTGACCTCTGCTGGTCGTTTTCTTTCCAGAAAGTTAAATAGAGGCAGTTGCCAGAAAAATAAACAAGCATTGGCATAGCCAATAGGTCTCGCTTTTGGGTCTTTATAAGTGTTTAGTTATGCAGCACAATATCCTTACTGCAACAACATTAACTGTTGCATGGCTAAACACTTATAAGGTCCCAAAGGCGAGACCTATTGACTATGCCAATGCTTGTTTACTATGCTAACCTTTATTCTCTCTGCTGTGAGTAAGTGTACTCTGCATCAAAGGGAAATTGATATATATTTTGGATTGTTTATAGGGCTAGTGGAACAAACGTTATAAGAGCGGACTCGCTCTCCGTTTAGGTATTATAAAAGAAGCAAGGCTAGAAAACAGCAGCCGTGTGGTAAGCACGCGCTTGTCGGCTTTAATGTTGATGTGGCAAAGTTAAGACTAACCATTTCAAAGCTCTTCTTTAAATGATTAACCTGTTTGCATCTAAAATGAAGTTTGCAGGTGAAAGGGGAGAATGACGCTTGTGTCCACTAGGTGGCGGCCAATCACCAACCTTCTTTGCTTCTCGACGGCAACGTGTATTCGAGAAAGAGGCGGGGTCTTATTAAAGCTGCGAAGTCGATACCCCAAAAAGATTTTTAAAAAGCACAGTTCCGTGGCAAGTGAGGAAATTCAGGGGCAGCCTTCGCTCCCTGGAATTAATGTATAACAGCTGTACATCTTTATACGTTTTAAAAGCAACAATTTTAAAATTGCGTTTGGAGATTGCGATGTTTTGGTTTTCTTCAACTATCTGGTCGAGCAAAATCTCAAATGAGAACTGAAACTCTCAACTGCCAGGAGATTCAAAGAAGACACGAGCTGCAGCATTACCCGAATATGTGTAGGCGAAGTCTAATATCAGGTGAGGTATTATTTCCACTATCGAAATAGAATTAACCATTAACACTTTGGAACACGCATTGGCCGCGCGCACCTCACACTCAAAAGTTTTTAAAAAAACAAGCTGCGAGACGCGCTCTGTGGTGGGGGAGGGAGAGGGAGAGGGGCATTGAAGCGAGGTGCGTGCACTTGGCCAAGCGAGAGGAAAGCCATATGGCGCCTCTGAGCAGCTGTGCACGTCATTACCATCAGCGTTGTTTCGGTTCTTGCAAATGCAAAGGAAGGCTTTTTGTGCAGCTTTTTCATGATATATTCTCTTAGCAGTACATATTTCAAGAACAAAAGAAAAAGGTAGCACACCTGCCCTCACTTCTTATTTACTAGGCACCAAAGTAGCACATACATTAATATTAAGCGAAGAGCCAAAATATCACCTGCCCTTGTGCCTGAAGCGGCCCGTTTACGGCGCTGGTGTAAAGTTTACTCACATCTCGGGCGTCTGCGCCGGCTCCTGTACGTGGCCGTGCCTCAGGGACGGCGACTATCGAAGAAGTGATCTCCTCAGACGCTAAGACAAAGGCGCGGGAGGGAGCTCCGTTTGGCAGTGAGGCAGCTACTCACTGAGGGGAGGCAGCTGGCAAACGAGCAGGAAAAGCCTGAGCAGGTCCATTCACATAACAGGAGGGGGGTGCTCTTTCCTCTAGCAATTATATCAGATGCAACATAGTGGTGAAGTCAGTTCCCCCTTCACATTTACAGCTGAAAGGAAAGGAAGTAAGCAACAACGCAATGTCTGATATAAATGGCATCGAATGTATTGTTGTGTTGCATTAGGAAGACGTTTATATAAAGTGTACAGGGTCTTTTTTTATTTAAACAAATCTAATAAACATTTAAAGGCTGTAATAGCTGTGTGGGTTTAAAGAATGTCTATGAAGACTGGTTGAACAATACTTTTCAAGATGTGTTTAGCGCATCGGCGAATGAAGGCATCAGCGCTATGGCCCACATTCAGACAAGCATTGGCCGCGATCGAGGAACAGAGCCTGAGGGGTGGGGTGGGGTGGGGTGGGGTGGGGTGGGGTGGGGTGGGGAGGGGAGGGGAGGGGTGGGGTGGGGAGGGGAGGGGAGGGGAGGGGAGGGGAGGGGAGGGGAGGGGAGGGGAGGGGAGGGGAGGGGAGGGGAGGGTGTGTGTGTGTGTGTGTGTGTGTGTGTGTGTGTGTGTGTGTGTGTGTGTGTGTGTGTGTGTGTGTGTGTGTGTGTGTGTGTGTGTGTGTGTGTGTGTGTGTGTGTGTGTGTGTGTGTGTGTGTGTGTGTGTGTGTGTGTGTGTGTGTGTGTGTGTGTGTGTGTGTGTGTGTGTGTGTGTGCGCACAAAGAAACACGAGTGGTACGCGCGAAAGATGGAGCGGCATAGCTGTGCGCGTAACAGCAAGCTGTTGGCCGACAAAAGCTGTGGGTAGCACTTTTAAAACCCAGGTACTAAATGTCTCGCCAGAGCAGCGCATGCGCTGGATCAGGCGAGACCTAAAGAAAGAATGCCCCTCAGCAGAAAGTAATTCTGGTATTTTTCTGACCTCTGCTGGTCATTTTCTATCAAGACAGTTAAATAGAGGCAGTTGAACAGAAAAGAAAGTTCCTAAGCGGAAGCAGACAAGTCCTAGGGCTGATCTCCAGAGCCCACAAAGTACATATAAGTATATATATTAAAGTATATACAAAAGGTCTTGAATACGCGACCTAATGACCATCACATGAGTATAGGTAGAGACTTTATGGAGCAGTTCTTGACATTGCAGCGCACATGTACATAAGCAAGCACATGGTTTGTTATGTTGCAGAATTACAGGTTAAAAGCAAATGATCAGTACAAGCCAGTCAGTCAGACAGCTTAGTGGGTTGAGTGCCTGCACCAGGCGTGTGTGTATGTGTGTGTGTAACATGCAACTCACAATTATGAATTGTACTAAAGCAGACGGTACCATCTGTTCTTGAGAGGAGAACAAATTAAGTATTAAATATCATGATTTTATTTGGTAATTTTGGCAGCATTCGTTAAAGGGAATTGACTCATTTCATATTTTGTTTTGCTCTTAATCAAATGGTACATTTAATTTGGGATATCTTGTTCATGTGTGCCCATAGTTACACAAAGGAGTAACTGTGCAACAGCTGCAGGTGCTGGGTGCTACATCTGCCTGGGGAACACACCATCTGGCCATGCAATGCTGAAATACATTAACATTAAAAAAACAATAGTGCTTGCATTGCCGAGACCAATTGACGTTGCCAATGCTTGTCTACATCAGCAAGTCTTACTTTCTACTTTGTGGGGGGAAGGCAGAGTAGATTAGTGGTGGAAATGCAGTAATGACAGGCAAATTCTCACCTGGAAGCTAATGATTGTGAGTGCCTGCTTAGTCATGGGTGAACATTAAAACATCTTACTGACACCCTGGTGGTGCTCAGTCATGACACCTGGCAGAACTGTAGGCATCGAGCACAAGGAAATAGGTGTATAAATAACCCAGCAATAGATATTCCGGTCTAGGAAAGCACCTTGTGCTGCAAGCAAGAGGAAGATAAAATGGGAGAAAAGGGATGAAGAAGCTTGTGAAGGGCCAGCTCTAGATTAGTACCTTGTGCTGCAGGCATTCAGCACAGGGAATAGAAAGGTGTGAACAAGGAAGTGAGAACTTGAAGAAGGTGGGGCAATGGCAGGGCGAAGGAATGTGAAGAAGACGGGCGCGGAAGAAAGACTTGTGCAGCAGGACAAGCTGACTTCCTGGTTACCTGAGTTGCAATACTCTACTTATGTTCGTGTTTATAACCGGAGGTTCGGGGAATGCAGTTTGTGAAACACTTGTGAGAAAAATACACAGGCCAATGTAAATATCAGTCGTTCTAAATATTAGTTTTCCTCCTACAGCCTAAGAATCGTAGTCAGCTGGTGAAGGAGTGAATAAACTCAATAACGCTGGAATGTGAAAGGTTTGCATAGCCCAGAATCCCCGAGCTGTGTAATTGGATTATCATAAAAATGTGCGCACTTGATTGCTAGCTACTCTGTCCCTTGCCTCGATTTGTTTTTACGAAATTAGCACCACGAGTGACCCATCACCATACAAACAGGTACTTGCAGAATGTTGATTCAGTGTCACTGCCCTTGAACAGTAAAACAGAGAGAGGTGGAGTCGTCCTTATGTCTGGCTATCAGAAAACTGGCTGTGCAGATTAACTGAAAGAAAACGAGCCTGTAGTTTGTTCACTAGGGCTCACAATCCTTTAGCATTGTGTGACTGAGCGTCGGTCCTGCTGTAGAGGACAAATGCTTTACAAAAGACCTGCATAGATAAGACTTTGCTGGTCACACCAACAACCAGTATATGTAAAAGTAATCGGTGTCATTGGGATGTGATGGCATAGAGCAGCATCGAGTAAAATGAGAGGTTGTGGCACCACAATGTGGAAGTTATCGCTCGTGGTTATGCGCATTGTCCCAGTAATGGACCCTGAACTGGAGAGAGCGTGAAACAGCACTCCAAAACAGGAAAAGGAAGGGAGTGCACCCAAAGTAACCAGGGGAATTAATCAGTCTTGGAGTAGCCACGGATTGCCATCTTTAGGAAGTAAATCACCAAGTAGTTTTTACTAACTGGGCCCGCCCTAGCTTTACTTCTGGAAACGGGCATGGTCAGGTGCATTCAGGATGGTATGGCTCTAGGCAATTCACTTTCTGATGGATACATCTGCCAGTGGATTCCTCACCTTGTGAATATCCTCTGCGCCAGCATTCTACTGAACTTTTTTCGTCGACGTCATAATGCATCGACTCCGCTCGCGACTCCGTATGACGTCACCGGAGCCATAAGAGAGCAACGTCGGCGTGATGACGTCTGTTCCCTTTTTTCCGCGCAATGGTTTTTCCAGCACTCTCCTGCTCCTGCTACTTTGTAGTCGTGTAGTGTGTTACTGAAAATTGTCATGTCTTCGACTAGGAAGTCGGGTTTTAAACCCTGTAGGGAATGTGGGGGCCACATGTCAATGACAGACCCCCATGAAGATTGCTTGTGGTGCCTTTCATCCGACCACGACGATGAAGATTGTTCCAGCTGCAGAAAGATGAATCCCAAGGCCTTGAAAGAAAGGGAGGCGAAGCTCTTCATGGCCAAGGCTAAGAAGGAGAAGAGAGGTAGGAAGAAGGAAAGATCGAGACCGGAGTCGTCGACTTCGCATTCTTCGAAGTTGAAGAAACATCATAAGAAGAGGAAGCATTCCTCTCAGCGCCGGTCCTCGAAGAGCAAGGAGTCGAGATCGACTTCGCCTCGACGACGAAATAAGAATGTGTCTCCTTCTCCGTCTAAGTCTCCAGAGGGATCTCCTTCGCCGAAGCAGACTCCGGCGCCGTCTCCGGCGCAGTCACCGGTTCCAGTGGAGTCTTCGGCTTCAGAGACCGAGCAAGAGAAGGAGCCTTCTCCAGAGCCGGATGATCCTGCGGCGCCTGTTGAGGACACTGCGGCTCCGGTACCAAGTACTCCTCAACCGGATCCGGGATTATTCCCTTATCCGCAGTTCCCGACTCCGGGTGCGGATTCGACGCATTTTTTAAATGCGATGTATGGGATTTTCCAACGGGCTGCCTTCCCATCCGGCGCACCTACTGGTCCCGTGGGTCCAATGGCATATACTCTGGGAGTGCCGCAGCATTATGCTCAGGCCCATTTTATGCCCTTTCTGCCGATGGCGCCTTCGTGGCAGTTTCCGGCACCGTCTGGGGACCCATCTCGGCTTCGATTGGATCGACCTTCTTTGGAGCCTTCCTCGACGCCATTGCCAACTCCTTCGGCGCAACGTCCGGCGCCGCTGACTCAGACTCCGGCGCCGCCGACCCCGACACCTCCGGCTCCCCGTTCGGTTCCACCGACTCCGCGTACGTCGCCGCCGACGCCGGCTCCTCGGATCCGTTCAAGGAGAGAGGTCCAGAGGGTCTTAGAGGAGGAGCGTTATAGAGTGGAGGTGGAGGAAGGTGAGGTGGATTCATCTTCCGACGAATTTGAAGGGATTCAGGAGGCTAGTGGCCTGGATACGACTCCGGAGTGGGAGCATTCTTCCTCTAGGTCCTCTCCACCGCAGGAACTGGCTCCTTACCATCTTGTGATAAAGAAGGCAGCAGAGTTGCTGGACTTGCAGTTGCCCTCTGCGGAGTATAAGCCTAACCTTCTGATGGAGGTGTTACACTCGCCTACCTCGACCAGTGAGCCTTTGCTGCCCTTTAATGAGGCTATTCTGGAGCCAGTTATTGACGTCTGGCGTAAGCTACTCTCTTCGCCGGCAGTCTCCAAGCAGGTGGCGAGAATATATAGGGTGGCACCTGGGGATCCAGGTTTTCTGTCTTCACACCCTTCTCCAGAAAGTCTGGTGGTACAGGCGTCATGCTCGAAGCATGGTTCAGGGGCTTTTCCTCAGACTCCTGCGGATAGGGAGTCTAAGAAGGCGGATCAGGCGGCTAAAAAGCCATTTTCTTCTTGGAGCATGGCGCTTAAGTCCACTAATGCCACCTGCTTGCTAGGGCGCTATGTTCATGCTCTTATGGACTCAATGAAATCGTTAGCCCCTAAGTTGCCAGAAGGTGATAAGGCGTCCTTTATTTAAGTGGTCACGGACACTCAGGCTGCTGCAAGGCAGGTGATTCAGTCGGGGCTTGATACGGCTGATTCGGTGGCAAGGATAATGGGGTCATCTATAGCCACTAGGAGACAAGCGTGGCTTCATTCGTCTGGCTCCTCTACGGACGTTCAGGCCACATTGGTGGATTTGCCATTTGACGGACAGAGGTTTTTTGGTGAAAAGGCTGATTCCGCCTTGCAGAGGTTGAAAGAGGGCAGGGTGACGGCGAAGTCTTTAGGTCTGCAGGCTCCTGCTAAAGGATTTGGGCCTAAGAAGTTCAGAGGTTTTGGGAGGTCTTCATTTTGCTCCTTCCGGCAGCCACAGCAGCAGCAGAATCCCTTCTATAGGTCCTATAGAGGGAGACCAAGAGGTCGGAGAGGTTCTGGCCGCAACCCCTCTTCATCCTCTACCTCCTCTGCTCCCAATGAAGCTTCAGGTACAGACTAATTTGCATGTAGCCAGGTTCTGAGCTGGGATGGTGCAGTGAGCTAAAAAACGGTGATGGATTAAAACCATGATCTCTTGACTTGGTAAGAGTATTCTGCATCAATCAGAAACTCTGTCCATCACCACCCCCTTTTTCCCAAATCGATTTTATCCACACTCAGTGTGGGAGGGTATGGTCAGACGTGAGTCCCTTGCTCATTGCACCATCAGGATTCAGGCAAGCCGGGCCGACGAAGGCTGTGATGCCAGAAACCGGTCCCCGGAAGCTTGTTTCCTTCACAGTATAAGAATTGGCTTGGTAGTTTGGTTTGCCCTGTTCCCATCATGCACTGGGACAGGTAGAGACTAATTTGCATGTAGCCAGGTTCTGAGCTGGGATGGTGCAGTGAGCTAAAAAACGGTGATGGATTAAAACCATGATCTCTTGACTTGGTAAGAGTATTCTGCATCAATCAGAAACTCTGTCCATCACCACCCCCTTTTTCCCACATTGGTGGATTTGCCATTTGACGGACAGAGGTTTTTTGGTGAAAAGGCTGATTCCGCCTTGTAGAGGTTGAAAGAGGGCAGGGTGACGGCGAAGTCTTTAGGTCTGCAGGCTCCTGCTAAAGGATTTGGGCCTAAGAAGTTCAGAGGTTTTGGGAGGTCTTCATTTTGCTCCTTCCGGCAGCCTCAGCAGCAACAGCAGCAGCAGAATCCCTTCTATAGGTCCTATAGAGGGAGACAAAGAGGTCGGAGAGGTTCTGGCCGCAACCCCTCTTCATCCTCTACCTCCTCTGCTCCCAATGAAGCTTCAGGGAAGCAGCCCTAGATCCCCCATCCTGGAACATGTAAGACCTGTGGGGGGTCGGGTGTCCCACTTTCTGCGAGGTTGGAGATCTGTTGCAACCGACCTTTGGGTTTTAAACTTTGTGGAGACTGGGTACGCCCTTCCCTTTAGGGAGTTTCCTCCCCCTTACCCTCCTTGCCAGGGTTACTGCTCAGAGGACCATCTACTTCTTCTGCAGAAGCAGGTGCTAGCTTTGCTTCAAAAGGGTGCGATAGAGGTGGTTCCAGAGCAGGAAAGGGGTCAGGGATGCTACTCCCGGTATTTCCTGATTCCCAAGAAGGACGGCAGATTGCGTCCGATACTGGACCTCAGAGTCTTGAACTTTTACCTGAAACAGGAGAAGTTCAAGATGCTGACCCTTGCGCAGGTTCTTCAAGCGTTGCAGCAAGGAGACTGGATGGTGTCGCTCGACTTGCAGGACGCGTACTTCCATGTCCCAATCCTGAAGTCGCACAGGAAGTATCTCCGTTTTACGGTTGGGTCGCAACATTACCAGTTTGCGGTCCTCCCGTTTGGTCTTACTACCGCACCTCGAGTCTTCACGAAGGTGATGGCAGTGGTGGCAGCCCATCTCAGGAGGTCGGGGATTCCGGTTTTCCCCTACCTGGACGACTGGCTTCTGAAGGCAGAGTCCCTAGAGATGGTGCAGTATCCTCTGCAGGTAACATCTCAACTGTTATTCGACTTGGGTTTTTCGATCAATGTGCCCAAATCTCACCTGGTGCCCTCTCAATGCAACCAGTTCATAGGGGCGGTACTGGACACTACTGTGTGTTCAGCATTTCCTCCACCTCAAAGAATTCTCGACATTCAGAAGATGGTCCCTTTATTCCACAATGGAGCGGTTGTTCCAGTTCTGAAGGTCCTTCGTCTGCTCGGCCTGTTCGCTTCCTGCATTCTGTTGGTCAACCATGCACGCTGACACATGAGGGCGCTCCAGTGGTGCCTCCGCAGGCAGTGGTATCAGCACACGGAGATCTCAGGGAGCCGATCAGGATCTCCAGAGAAGCTGCAGCTGGAGCGTGGAAGGCAATCTGTCTCAAGGAAAGCCGTTCCATCTACCTCCATCGGTGGCCACAGTGATAACGGATGCATCCACTTTAGGGTGGGGTGCGCATCTGGGGGATCTGGAGATCAAGGGTGTTTGGTCTCCAGAGGAAAGGTTGCTTCACATCAACCTTCTGGAATTACGGGCGATACGTTTGGCGCTCAAGGCCTTCCTCCCTTCCCTTCGCGGTCAGTCTGTTCAAGTCCTGACGGACAACACTACAGCGATGTGGTATGTCAACAAGCAGGGAGGAGTTGGGGTCGCATTGTCTCTGCAGAGAGGTTCTGCGTCTATGGTCCTGGGCTCAGGACCATCGGATTTGTCTGATGGCAAATCATCTGGCCGGGGTGCTGAACGTACGTGCAGACAGTCTCAGTCGGCAGTTCTCCGCCGACCACGAGTGGAGGCTCCATCCGGAGGTGGTTCGTTACGTCTTTCGGACGTGGGGAACCCCTCGGGTGGACCTGTTCGCCACCCGCGAGAACGCGCACTGCCCGTCGTTTTGCAGTCTCCAGTATCCGATGCAGGGGGCGTTGGGGGACGCGTTTCAGTTGAGTTGGAGCTCGCAACTCCTTTACGCGTTTCCTCCCATACCCTTGATTCCTCGGGTTCTGAGGAAGATTCGCCAAGACCGGGCCCAAGTTATTTTGGTCTCCCCGGATTGGCCAAGAAGGGTGTGGTATACAGATCTTCTCCTCCTCTCCTCGTGCCCTCCGCTCTGTCTCCCTCTGAGGGTAGACCTCCTCTCGCAGTCGGAGGGGCAGGTTCTACACCCCCACCTCCAGAGCTTACACCTTCATGCCTGGAGATTGAACGGAGCAACCTGAATTCCTTCTCTCTCCCGCCTGATGTGGTGGATGTTATTTTTATCGGCCAGGCGACACTCCACCAAGTCCGTTTACTCATATAGGTGGTCTAAGTTCGTTAAATGGTGTGGAGAGAGATCCATTGACCCTTTAAAAGCCCATCTTTCTGATGTGCTTCAGTTTGCTCTTTCCCTGGCTCAGCAGGGCTGTGCTGTGGCCATGGTCAAGGGATATCTTTCGGCCTTATCGGCTTTTCTATGTCTTCCTGATCAACCGTCATTATTTAAGTCTCCGATTGTACTAAGGTTTATCCAGGGCCTTACAAACAAGTTTCCTCCTACTCCTTTTGTAATTCCACAGTGGGACCTTAATCTTGTCTTAACTTTTCTGATGGGGTCCCCGTTTGAGCCTCTTCATAGTTGTCCTTTAAGACGGTCTTTCTTGTAGCCATAACCTCAGCAAGGAGGGTGAGTGAGCTTCAAGCTCTTAGTTCTAAACCCCCTTTTCTAACGTTACATGCTGAAAGGATGGTACTTAGGACCAGGGCTGCTTTCCTGCCTAAAGTAGTTACTCCGTTTCATTTGGGGCAGTCTATTACTCTCCCTGTTTTTTATCCTCCGCCTCATCCTCCAAAGAGGAGGAAAGACTTCATCGCCTTGACCCAAAGAGAGCTGTAAGCTTTTACTTGGACAGAACGAAGGACTTTCGTCTGGAAGATCAGCTCTTCATGGGTTATGTTGGTCATTCCAAAGGAAGAGCGGTGCACAAGCGCACGTTGTCGAGATGGATCATCCTTGCCATCAAGATCTGCTATGCCCTGGCTGGTAAGGTTCCTCCTGAAGGTATTAGGGCTCATTCAACTAGAGCTAAATCATCTACATCTGCTTTGGCCAGGGGTGTTCCTGTGGCAGATATTTGTAAAGCCGCGACTTGGGCCTCCTTCCATACTTTCGCAAAGCATTATTGCTTGGACTCTGAGATGAGAAGGGAGGGCCTCTTCGCGCGCTCTGTCTTGCAAGACTTTCTTGTATAGGAAGGTGGACACCCTCCTCCGGGAGTGGGGACTGCTGTGGGAATCTATTCACAAGGTGAGAAATCCACTGGCAGATGTATCCATCAGAAGAACAACTTACTTACATTCGGTAACGCTTTTTCTGGTGGATACAGTATCTGCCTGTGGATTCCTCACTGGCCCACCCGCCTCCCCGTTGTCCACCTTTGTATACCTTAGTAGTTGTCTTGTTTGAGATGTTGTTATGCTTTCTGGTACATTGGTAGGAAATGCTTGTCTGATTTAGCTTTCCTTTTGTTTATGTACTATGTATATTTGATTGTATATTGTATACTGTGTATACTTTGAGTTTGTCGTTGGTCCACCTGTGCGCCTCGGGGGCGCGGAAAAAATGGGTGGAACTGACGTCATCACGCCGACGTGGCTCTCTTATGGCTCCGGTGACATCATACGGAGTCGCGAGCGGAGCCGATGCATTATGACGTCATCCACGTCGGCGTAGAGAGCTGGGGAAAAAAGTTCAGTGAAATGCTGGCGCAGGGGATATTCACAAGGTGAGGAATCCACAGGCAGATACTGTATCCACCAGAAAAAGCGTTACCGAAGGTAAGTAACTTGTTCATCAGGTTAAGGTGTGTGGAAGAAACGGGTGGCAAATTTAGTAGTAGTTTGACATGGAAATAGGAACGTTTTCAGCCTTATTTATATCAAATTTGAATTATGTTAATTATACTTTTAGAGACATTCATGGATTGGTATAGAATGTACGGTCAGATTGACAGTAATTAAAGTGCTTTTACAGGGTTCAATATATATTATTTTTGAGTAACAGGCATCATTTGAAATGGGGAAGTGTATAAGGCTTAGGTTCTAAATATGGGGAGTTAAGTCATAGGAGAATGCTTTTCATGTTAGTAATTTAAGTTATCTGCCAAGATGCTGGCTCAGACTTGTTGCTTTATTTGTGTGGTGCTGTTTTTTAAACATTTATAATTTAGTTTTTCAAACAAAGTATAGATTTATTGTGCATTTCTAGGATGCACATATCCTTTCGGACAAGTGGTAGTGAAAAAATTAATACTGGGAAGAGAAGCTTGTGGGGCTCCAAGATAGCAGTAGTATGTTCGCACTTTGCTGAGTCTCCATTCTCGGGCCACCTTTGTTTATGGGGCAGTTCTGATTGCTGATGCCAGTATGTGCCAGAAAGCAGGGAATAACTGGAGAGCAGCCACTGTCCGTGTTAGTCTCCCCTTGGGGAAAAATGGGTTCTGGGCAATGCTTCCCAAGACTGTGGTGGCGAGAAGTGGGAGAGACATAGCTTACGAGGTTGCCATTGGTTGACATTGTAGCTATTGAGCTCACTTTAAGCTTCTACAGTGGGACAATTGACCTGTGAAATCGAGGTAAATTGAAGCACACCATCTTCCTTAGTAAATATTGGACCTAAGGACAATAAATAGTGGATCAAAAAGGAGCAGTGTTTTGACCCCCTCTGGTCTCTGTACCCTAGTGACCTCATTGTGGACGGAGGGTGGCAGTGGACCGGTAAGTCCCAACTGCCTTATTTTTCCAGGTCCACTGTTCTGAAAGGAGAGAAAATGATCATGGCTACGCTTGAGGACCTGTAAATTGATTTGAAAGCAAAATGTCCTCACTTGAGCAGGTCTTTTAAGCAATCAAGAGCTGAACGTTAGGAATCTAGACCACTTAGGTCTAGATTCTTGGTCTTGCAGCTTCTGAAAAATGCTGCAAGACCAAGAAGAGATGGGCAAGAGAAAGTAGATTTTCTAAGAGTGTGCTTACTCCTCAACTACTACAATTTAAAGTAACATTTTTAGAAAAAGTGGGGGTGGGTAAAAAAGGTGCGAATTCAGATGCATCCCACTCAAATCTGTGCATTTGACAGCTGTAGCATAGGGTTTCTTTGTTCTTTGCTTTGAGAGAGCCACCAGAATAATCCAAAGACCATATGAAAAGAACATGCATTCCTACCAAGGGTCCCAGATACAAAAGGACCTATGACAGCACAACGCCGGCAGAGCTGGGCAACACGAACAAAGGGAAAAAGAGACACGATTGGAAAAAGAGTAACATGATGAGTGGTTCAAGTCTTGTTTTCCTTGACTGGAATTGTGCGATCTTAATGCATAGACAGGATCTACAGTTCGTAAAAAAAAAAAAGATTACCATCCTAGGAAAGATGAAATTGAATGTGAGATGGAGACAGGCTATTCATGATTTCTGACAGTTCTGGAAAAGTGATGGTTACATGATAAGATTGTTCTTTCTTCACATATCCAAGAGCGACAGTTAAGCTGAATAGACACAGCTTAACAGTTAATGGGTGGAGACCATTATGACTGCGGATCCTTGGTAGTCCTGGAATTATTGTTTTGGTTGTTCAGAGTTGCACTGTGTTAGTAGTTAATATAAGTGTATGTCTCTGCTCACTTCCCCACATCCCTCATAGTTCACTTACCGGTGGGTTCTGAGGCCTGCGATGTTAGCAGTGATAGTCCCAAAGATTTAAAACGCACAAAAAAAACCGAATACTGATTCAGTATTGGCATTGAATGTTTGTACTATTTTAAATTGTTTGATGAACCGAGTTTGGTCAACAGTTTTCCTTTAGCACTATTGTAGTTTAAACATTTATTTACGTATTTATGTAAAGGACCGACATCATGGGCTTACATGCAACTTGACTTCTATTTATGGTATACACAATAGTAAAATAGTATGAAAAGCTTAACAAAGCAGTATAGGTACATTACATGTCTAGATTTATAGAACAGACATCCCCTTTCCATAGAGCTGCCAAGGAGCAGTAGTACTTCAAAACGGTCAAAGGATCATTAAAGTCAATCTCTCAAGAGATTGTTTTGCTTTACAATATTCATATTGCAAACTGTCATTATTTAAGACGATGCACTGGTCAGAAATAGATCATATCTGAATGTTGCGTGCTACAATAGTTTTAAATAAAGCTGAGCACTTGGCCCTTTATACATTTAAAGAGCGATAGGTGCAGTGTTTTGGGACTCTTAAAATAGAAGAGTAGAGTAAACCAGGAAGTGCACTGTTCTCTAGTGTGCCTCTCTTAAGTAAGAAATTAGAATTTCAATATTGATAATAGGTGCCTTCCTAATGGAGAGGGACTGGGAGTTGAAGATTTTAAAGGCCATTCCAGAGAAGACCACCTTCTGGATTTTGTGGTTCTTAAACCTTGGAAAGGACACAAATTCAAAAACCCAAAAGGGGTCCTGGGACCAGTGTGTCCAGGCAGTATTTCCATATGTTGCCGTTATTTTCGGATGATGGTGTGTAATGGTGAGATGTTTGAATTGACTTTTGCTTCATCCAGAGCTTTGCGTTGGATACAGAGAAATTGCATCGACTTTACATATACTGTTTATTGTGAAAGCAGTAAAGAGTGAGCTAAATTGATTGTAAAACAGTGTTCTCGTTCTGATTTTATTGTAGACCGAGCTGGAAGCATCAGTACCTTGGATTCATTGGACTTTGCACGGTACTCTGATGATGGAAATCGAGAAACAGACGAACGTGTTGCAGGTGAGTAGGACCCGTGGTACATTAAGTTTGAAGAACAATTGATACAGAGTAATTGCACAGTGTTTCATTCTACTAAAATTCAGCATAGCTCCGCCTTTGAACAGTGTTTACATTCGTCACTTGCAGCCTCATCTTTTTCCATTCACTTACTTTATGAATGATAAAATTGTGTGCAAATTGCAGTTGGAACGTTTTAGATTTTCTTAATAGTTAGCCTCTAGCTGTACCTTTCTGGCTTTTTCGTGGGTTTTTTGTAAATCTAGCTCGATAATACTATTCGATTTACTGTTTCCCATTGGGGTTGACTCGTGCATTTCTTTGTTATTATCCTATTTTGAAGCGTTAGATTTTCCTTAAACCCATACTAATTTTGTTCACATTGCTAGTGAGTACATTTTGAAGTCGTGGTAGGAGTTGTTGATTTCGAAATCCAGCTATCCAACTTTATTTGTACAAAATGCTCAGGACAAACACTTCATCTTAAAACCTGAGACCATGCAATGCTTTTAATCTTCTTCATAGCTTTTTTTGGGTCTCCTTCGGTGGTGAGCAGTGTTTATAAACATGAAATCTAAGCTATTGACCGAACAGCGTTTTAGAGTTCTTTTAAACCAAACCAACACTTTTTACGATTTTAGACTTTCTAAATCAGACCTCAGCCTGATCATGTCTCATCCTGAACTTTATGCATCCTGCCATGTTATTCTCCTTTTAATGAATATGTTCATATTCATTTAAATGTTTACATCATCAAACATGAATTGTCTTTATCGAATACTTGTAAAACATTTTCTTTACACAAAACTCATTGAACTGCATTCAGTTTGTATATTCATAATGTTTAACAATTTTCCACGTGTTTAAGATCTTTATTACCACCTCTGTTGTATTTTGGGATATGCACTATACCCACAAATTTAGTTTTTTTCCAGTATCTATTTCTCTGTTTCTGCTGCCAGTGAACCTCCCGATGACACTTACACCTCTTCTTGATTTAAGCGACCTAAGTAGTTAACCCTACATAAATTCCCTCACAAATGCACACAATGGTATAAACACAATAGTCATTCTCTCATGTTATACATTTTCTTATTTTCTTATCTAAAAAGTTTCAGTGCCTACACCATTTCTAAAAGTAACTTGTTTACCTTTTGTAAGATCACAATAGTTGAATTTACCACATTTGTTTGAAAAAAATGTAATGCAGATTACAACAAAGAGAAAATAAAAACTGCATTATTGATTAAGGAATAGCATCACATTTGTGAAAGATTCTGCACAGAGAATATTGGTTGAAAATATTATGTGCGCTGTCCACATTTAGCATTCACGTTAAGCAAAAAGCCTAATATTAATGTAGCTAGAATACTGACTCCTTAAAATTCAGCTAGTCCCTTTTAAACTTGATAGAGTTCACAACATGACAGCATATTGTTAATTTTAAGAGAAAAATGCTGCATTATAGAGTGTCTGGTAGCTACATTTGAACTTTTTGTTGTAAATTTATACTAAACACTGGTCGGCTCTCACTGTCCAAGTTTCTGTTTTTGCACACATTATTCATTCTTCTGACATTTTGTTGCCAGGTTTGTTTTTACGTTTACCAGAGGTTAAATCACTTTTTTTTTGTTGCTCTTGACATTTTACTTTCATATTATTGCTTCTGCGTTGTAGAACACTGTTGGTTTGCATGTGTTGTAAATCTGGATTACGTTTTCTTTTTCTTATGGTTTTCATATATAGATTCGAATTATGTTATTGATGCCAGTTACTTAAATTAAAGCAGAATAACTAGAAAGCAAAATATATATTATCTCTCAGCATAGATGTTTCCAGTTAACAGTCCCGTCACCCTAATACAAATCAAAGTGAAAAAATACTGAATAAACTCGTAGTGCTCAGCACAGCTGGCCCAAGCGCCCTCAAGAGTAAAGAAGAGGGAAACTGAGGGATAGAAGAAATAATACAATATCAACAACTTGACCTACATAGAATCTTCTCAGCCACTCCGCAGTTACCAGAGGAGGCAGACGAAAACACCTCTGGGCCAATGAGAATGATAATACCCCCCTTGTGCCCTTCAAGATACTCCAGCTGGATAATAAACCGTTCACCCTCTTTGGTTCACCTGTTCTTCGCTTGCATACTTTCCAAGAAAGCCCAAGTAGAATGTACCTGTGTGAACATGGAGCACTTGCCTTGATGTGCTTCACCCTTGGTCTAGCATTGTGATATGTATCTTCTTTAACCACCTGGTCTCAGCTGATTTCTAGCTGTGCTTTTTTTTCTGGCTAGAGCATCAGGTTTCAGATCGGGAAAGACTAAAATACTTGCACCTCACGAGGACAAAGTGTGGCTCGTCTTACAATTCTTGCTCTCCAATCCATCAAGAGTAACTAGACCATCACCTTGCTACCTATATCTATCTCTCTTTCCATGCCCTACTGGGACTCGGAAAGCCCTTCTTACTATTTGCTGTTCTCTCTTCACCACAGACCAAAGCAAATCTCTCATAACTTTGGACATCTCTTCATTGAGCACCTGAGTTTAAACACCTGATGAGAACCTCAACACACTAAAATGTGTCCCCCTCCATATGTTATCTGAGTTCAAAGCTTTTGTATCTCACTTTGAGACGGCCTCAACTGGCCACTTCTTGGCAAACACCACGTTCTTAATCTACACTATGCTGTTATCTCCTGTTTTTATTCTATGGTTTTCATCCTGTTGGTCAAGCCTGCAACTTCTGTTTCACAGACTTAATAGTACTTTCCACCTTCTCTGGTTTCCCCAGCAGTTCGGTAAGCAGTGCATAAATTGAAAGTAGGAGTGTCCTCTATCTGACAGTTCAGTGACCTATGAAGAGTATTTAGGTTCCTCTCTGATTCTTCTTCTGTAGACCCTTTTTGTTTTAAAATAGTCCTCTTTATGATGCTTACTGTCACACACCTTCAGTTCTTTATCTAGAGCAGGTTAAGCCTCAAAGCACAGATGTAGTTATGTTGGGCTCCAGTAAGATCAGAACTTCAGGTGTATCCACTCCAACTCTTCACTCGGAGCTTTCAAGGACCTTTTGTGTACCGGAGTCACGCAGTGGGTTCAGGCGAGTCAGCGCAACCCACTAGTGTACAGCCACTCGGGCATACTCGCCTATGGTTTCCTCACTCACCTAAGAGATCCATCAAGAAGTGCTGCAGTCCAGGTCAAGTTGTGGCCTACATATAGACCCCCCCCCCCTTTCCTTCCCGGCCTCACACAAGATTGCCACCACTGAGATTCATTAAAATGCTCTGAAAGGCACTCTAGGTTAATGGCCAGCAGAACAAGGAGGCAAAAAGCATTTGATCATCTGCTGGCGCTGACAGCTCAAGAGTCACTCTAATCACCACATTCGGTGCACATCTTTTTTGGCAAGAGTAGGGCTGCTCCAGCTGTCTCTGCATCACCTGCAGGGGTAACAGGCAAGAGCCAGAAGGGGATTCAGCTGGAAGCCCAACATCTACACAACCATGTTGGGCTCTGGCATGGGTCTACTCATTTTATTATTGTTTCAATGAGAATAGGCACTTGGCCAGCTGTAAAAAAGAGTTTTGTCTCACATTAGAAATGGAATTATCTTATTTATCATATCAAATAGTAATGTTGCTTGTGCAGCTCCACCTGCTTTACTAATAATGCCACAGGGCATACTGTATTTAAAACTGAAATATTTAGTTAATAAAAAAAATCAGTAAAGTTTACTTATACTGCCATACAGTGTTACTCTGCCTTTTAATATTTATTTTAATTGTTGTACTTCTAGTTTATAAAAATAAGACCTTTTCAATAAATAAGCCTCATACATTGTAAGAACAGGAGAGTGTGCATACTCAAAAGTAATTAAGTTGTAAATTGATAAACTTAATTGCAATTGGTACACAAGGAACCCTTAGGCAAACAAATGATGCATACAGTGGGAACACACATTGAACGTGAAATTAGTTGTCAATTTGATTCCTTAATATTCAACAGTCAAAATGTCACCCACCCAATATCTCAGGTCCCTAACAAATGTGGAGATAATTTGGTAATACACTGGAAAATGGTAATGGGTAGAAGCACTACTTAACAACTGAAGGACAAAAAAAACGAATATGCCCAATTCATAAAATGTTTTCCCATGCACAAGCCAGGCTTATCCAGAAGTGATACGGATATGTGAAGAAATGTTGCCATAACTGCATGTTATGTTTCTAAATAAATGACACCTAGCTGAGAAGTTCTGAGGAATACTTCGTCTGGCAAATTCTTCATTTTACAATTGGCACCAGGTGCCAGAGTAGATAAGAAAAACATTGCCCTCAGCAATAGATCCCCAAAACTTCGGACGGTGCCACAAGAATGCGGTCGTGGTTGTGGCTCCTCTTCTCTGTTTACTGAATTTTTTCACAGCTATCACAACAGCAGATTAGGTCACCCGAGTCTTTTCCCAGAGATTTACTTAAATGGAAGAACTGCATGGGTATTCAGACGCACCAGATATGTCAAACCATGACTTTAATTTCAGATGTATGGAGGAAGATGATTACAAGGATGGTAGTCTCCTTGTCGTACTTTAGCTGCTCTATTTCTTGCCTCTTAAAAGCAAGTGATGCCATACCCTTCAAGCCCTCCCTCTGAAGAGGTTTCTTCGTTTGCATGTGTGATGCATCAAGAAACATAAGTACTTGAGTTGCTTTGCCATCTGCAGAGCTTAACGCTAACATCTCTATGGAAATCCTATAGCTGTCTTTGGAGGCTGTAGAACCTCTTCTGCATTAAATAAAGTATTACTGGAACTAGCGCTGGTTGTTTTGGAAGGTTTGACATTTTGCACATCTTGCTCAGTGATATAGGCCCATTCCATGCTTTTCTTGGGGTTCCGGAGAAACAGGATTCTCAGACATGTTCTGGATTTAAGGGACTGGAATTTCTTTTTCAGGATAAGTTTTAAAAAATTCTAAATCTGGTCCCTCTGGCCTTGAAGGTGGAGGACTGGATAGTGTCCCTCCATCCCCAGGGTTCTTATTTTTATGTGCTGTTTCTTCTGGCTCAAAGGCATTATTTCCTCTTCATGTTGTTGTCCCAGCACTACCAATTTGGGTTTTACTATTTGGTATTATGATCCCTCCACAAGTCTTTACAAAGCTATTGGTGGTGGACTCCCTCAAGTGGTTGGAGTCTCTGAATTTCCACACTTAGAGGATTGGCTACCTAAAGATGGGGCCCTTGTTGCTGGATGTGCCCCCTCCTTCCCCTCAGTGGGCTGTCCCTCCCATCTATCGCTAAAGGAGTTCCTTCCCTCCATTGTGGACCGTGTTTTGGAGGTTCTTTTGCATAACACTACCACTCTTCATTAAATCAAACAGTGTGGCTGTGGTTCTTGAAGTCTATACGTGGAGAGCACTTGCGCTTGTGACAGTGGGTTTTTCTATGGGGCTTTTCCTGGTGACTGTCTCATCTGGCAGGCCTTCTCAATGAGAAGGCAGATGCTGTGAGTCGCTTATTGCTGGGTGATAACAAATGGGCTCTTCATCCTAATAGGACTGCCATGACTTCCTCTGACTTGGATGTTCATACTTAAACCTCTTTGCTATGGCTCCGAATAGGAAATGCCATCTGTTTTGCACCCTGCCATTCTGGCTACATAGTGCATTAGTGGACAGCTTCTAGCTAAACTGGTTGCAGGGTCTTCTTTAGGTGTTCCATTCAGTTCTTCTGCTTTCGAAGATCCCAAAAATGGTGACCGGCACTCACAATTTAACAAGGTAGTTATTGATTTAGCACTTTGATGGTATGCAGCGTTCACAACCTTCTTTCCCTTCCATACAGAAAAGAAGAAAATAATCTACTTAGTAGCTATGTGGTTGGGTCCTCAACCCCAATTTACAGATGATGTTTCTGTCAGTGTGGAGATAGATAGCAGTCTTCGACCTGCCGCCTGAGATGTATTATTTGGATTGACTGTATGATTTTGTATTAGATCATCCTTTGTAATTGTATCTGCTCTTCCTTGTCTAAGGCAAGACCCTCCAGCTTGACAGTCAGGCTAATTCTACCTGGTCCTTGACTGCTTCTGCTGCTTTTACAGGGGCGTCTCAGTGACTGACATTTGCTGGACAGGCACTGCGGCTTCTCAGCATGCCTTTGGGAAACATTACTGTCTGACGGCTGCCAGTGGGCTATTCTTTGGAGACTCATTCATAAGGTGAAGAGTCTGTAGAAGAAGATTTCATCAGCAAAAGCTGCATGCCTTATTCCCACCAATTCTTCACTACCCTCTCTCCACCCCTTCTAAAATAGTACATACAATAATAATGAGATTCCAATTAATTATAATGCTTTTCTGCTGTTTTATTTTCTGTTGTTAAAATTGAATAATTTATTTCTCCATTCGTTAGTTGGGCAGGGAAAAAATAATAAACTGGTGCTGTGCGCCAGACAGTTTATAAATACTCAAATCATCACATCCCAGAAGTGCCACAATTTGACTCACATGGCACCACCTGGAGTGCCATGGTTGAGGGAAAAGTTTTTTGATGCATTCTGGTGCCTGGGGATATTTATAAGGTGAGGGATCTACCAGAAGACCTATTATCCACTAAAAATATCATTAGCCGTTAACTGTTCCAAGGTAAGAATCACAGGAGGGTCAGAAAAAATGCAATGCAAATGAGTTGAACGCTTGCAGTCATGACTTTGTTCGTCGTCACGTTTGCAGTGACTTCAAACTTCTATTTGTGCTCCCAAAATTGTACCTCCTTAAACCATGTGTAAGCAGTGCAGTGAGTGCTGAAATGTGCTGCAGTAGAACTAATTTTTGATTGAGTGGTGGGATAGAGCAAACACTTCTTGATGATAGAAAGTGGCCTAAAGGCTCAGTTTTCAAGTGTTTCCTATCTAAATTCTTTACAAACTTGATTTAGTTTTGAAAGATTTAACTTAAGGAAGCTATTATGGCGCTTCAGCCTAATTGTGTCCTGCTTGTGGTGTTGAAAAATACACATCTGAGAGACTTCTAGACGCAGATTTCTTACTTTTCAATATTCTCCAGGTGTCTGACGCAGAAATTTTCAAGCAGTCCCCCTGTGCGCCAGTAGGTGGCGTCGTTCAGCTCGCTGTCGTCCGCGGCAGAAGTAGCGTGCATGGCGCCTATACAGGTACCACCCTAGCCCACTGTTGTCCGTTTTTTTCTTTCCTGGTCAGTCTGAGCTACTTCATGAAGAGCTACCACTCAGTCAATTTTAGATTGTTTTTTTCCTCAACGCTATTTTGAGAATTTCTTCTCCTGGTGTTATAGGAATGTTCTCTATGAAACCTACAGGTTTCACGCAATGTGGTGCCTGTCACAGGCAGATGTCTTTACAGACCCACACACAGTTTGTTTGTGGTGGTTGGAAAGGGACCACAACTCTATGCCTTGCATGGACTTTTGTGCCATGAACCCAAAGGTGCTGAGGAAGCATTCCCTCAAGCTTCTGGCCACCCGACGTCTGACGACCCTACAGCATTCACAATCCTGGTCACACATAAGTTCTTAGGACTGCTTGCAGAGGCACACTTGGATGGTCGTTGTCTTGATCAAAGTAGTCGATTAAGTCCCACCGTAAGAAGTCTTCAACTATGCCGTGCCCGTCCAAATTGGCAGACGAGGTATGGGGGCGTCGGCACTCCAGGCCTCGCGCCTCTGCGGAGCGTGTGCCAGGTTTTGCTTCTCCTCTCCCTGACGTACCCAGAGCTACCCCCTCCCCAACTAAAAGAGTTCTATGAGGCCATGCACTTCGTGTTTGGGTGACTTGACTCCTCTGGAGTGCCTGCAAGCCCCATGGGTTTGGGAGCCCACTCCCTTAGATTCCCACCGGCGGGTTCGCCCTCAGCTTCAGTTGGGCCCCTTGGATCTGGTGCTGGACCTGGAGTGGTGCTGCCTGGCAAGACCGCAATCTTCCTCTACAGTTGCTCCAGTACTGATTCTCCTGGTGCAGCTGACGTCACATGGCGGCGCCATCTCCATCGTCATTCTTGACTATGACACACAGTCGGAAGAGCGTTGTCTAACTCTAGCACCAACCAGGACCATATCTTCTGAATTAGAGCCACTGCCTTTTTCATTGAAAAGGCCTGGAGAGGGAAGTGTATGGGAGGGGTCTGATGACTGTTACGGATACCCGCATCCCCTAGATGGCACAGAGGGCAACTGCTATGAGGAACTAGTGGATGCCAATGAGTTGGACTCCTCACCGGACACTGGTTTGGTCTCTTCCCCCTTTCCCCCACCATTGCTATGTAGGAGAGTGCCTCATTTGCAGTGATGGTGCGAAGAGCAAGTTTCCCTCAGTGGCAGTTATGACAACCGTGTCGACAATGGTGTTTCCACCAGTAGTTCCCCCCTCCAAACCTGTGCTTCCATTTAATTAAGCCCATACCGATGTTCTTCTTGGGCCTGGCCTGTTCACAAGACAATTAATTGCCCACTGCCATCGCCTCGCCCCGGGGACCTCAGTTTCCCCATCTATAACCCCACCCCGGAGAGCTTGGAGGTCCAAGCCTTCACTTCCCAAACCAATCGTGGTGCATTCACTACCACTCAACTGGATAAGGCATCAAGAGGCTGGATACTTTCAGTAAGAAGATGTTCTCTTCCACCAGCCTAGCACTGCGGTTGGTGAATACCACATGCCTCTTGGGCCGAAACATTCATGTGATCTGGGACTCTGTTGCACAAGTGCTGCCCATGGTCTCGGAGGAGTCCCAATACTTACCGTCGCAGACAATTGCAGACGACAGAGATGCAGCTAAGTTCACCATTAGATCCGGACTGGATAAGTCCACTGAGTACAGTGATTTATCTTTGGTGGCCTATAGGTGCCATGCCAGTCTTTTCGGGGTAGTCCAAGCTTCACTCATTGACATGCCCTTTGATAGCTCTCGCCATTTTGGTGAGAAGGTAGACTCCATACGCAGACGCTTTAAGGATAGCAGATCTATGGTCAGGACCCTGGTCCTATCCATGGCCCCTTGCCAACTCCAGTCCAAATTCTTCCTCTTTCATGGCTATGGAAAGGGCTCACAGCCGCGTTCATTTCAACTAGCCACCATGGCCAACAGGCTTCCCAGCCTTTTCTTAGCCAAGGATGTGGTTCCCACGGATCATGTGGGGCCACTAGCCAGAGTTCTGCCCAGTCCAATCTTCCCCCAGCAGCCGCAGCCTCCAAACCCCTTTAGTGTGCCCTCATAGTAACATGGGAATCCAGTGGGGGCAGAATATGCCATCACCTGCACCACTGGCAGTTGATCACATCTGACAAGTGGGTTTTACAGAGAGTCCAGAGGAGCTATACCAGCCCCTTTCTCGACACCCCTCCATCTTTGCCACCTATTTCCGACAGGCTGATAAAGAACCATCTGTCCTTGCTCGGACAGGAAGTGTTGGCTCTCTTGGCCAAGGGAGCCATCAAGAATTTGCCGGCATCCAAAGTAGCTCGTGGTTACTATTCCTGCTGCTTTTGGGTGCTCAAGAAGGACGGAAGCCTTTGTCTAAGCCTATACCTGCGCCTTCTCAACTTCTTTCTGAAAAAGGAGAAATTAAAAATGCTCACATTAGCACAAGCCCTGTCAGCCCTGGATCCTGTAGACTGGATGGTAGCGTTGGACTTGCAGGATGCATGCTTCCACATTACCATCCTGCGTGGCCACTGGCGCTACCTGCGATAAATGGTGGATGAAGAGCACTCCCAGTTTGCAAGTGTTCACGAAAATGATGACGGTGGTTGCAACACATCTGCAGAGGTTCCAGTCTTCACCCCTACCTCGAGGATTGGCTGATAAAGGCGGGCTCGCCCCAGGCAGTCTGATCCCACCTCCAGACTACGGTGGATGTTCTACATTTACTGAGTTTCACTATAAACGTACGAAGTCACACCTGACTGCGTATCAGACTCTCCCTTTCATCAGGGCTGTTCTGGGAACAGTGCAGTTTTGGGACTATTCCCCCAAATAGCAATTCGAGGATATTTGGCCTATGATACCAATGTTTCAGCATCTACCCTGGATTTCTTTGAGTCTGAATCTGAGGGTATTTTGCATCCTTCTAATTACACATGCCTGTTGGCATATGTGGGCTCTGCAGTCGGATCTGAAGTCCCCTGTGGGCACAGCATCAGGGAAAACTCTCTGACATGGTCTGAATTTCAGAAGGAACTGTAAAGGCCTGCAGTGGTGACTGACGAACCACAATTGGGTCATTGTCACACCCCTCTCCCTTCCCAGCCAACGTTAGTGATAGATGCCATTCCTGGGCTTGTGCAGTCATCTGGGAGAGGTGAAGATCAGAGGACACTGGTCTCGGGCAGAGTACGAGCTCGACGTCAACCTGTTGAATTTCAGGTGAACCAATTGGCATTGAAGGCTTTACGTCCTTTGATCAGGGGAAGGCTGGTCAGGGAGTTCGCGGACAACACCACTGCCATGTGGTAATGCAACAAATGGGCGGATCGGGAAGTGGACCCTTTGTCAAGAGGCCCTGTGTCTCTGATGGCTGGAACTTCAGGCGTTTCCCTGATGGTTCAGCACCTGGCAGGCTCTCTGAACTCTAGGGGGTACAAATTTAGCTGTCGATGCCTAGCAGATCACATATGGTTTCTCCATTCAGAGGTGGTGCAAGATCTCTTTCAAGAGTGGGGCGAACCTTAGTTAGATCTCTTTGCCACCTCTGAAAACACACAATGTCAACAATTCTGCGTGCTGAAGTTTCCAAGGCAACTCTCGCTCTGAGATGCGTATTGTCTCGAGTGAAGCTCAGGCCTCCTGTACTCCTTTACGCCCATAGCCCTACTGCACAGAGCTCTGAAGAAAATGGGAACCAACCAGACTCAGGCCATTCTTGTGACTCAGGATCGGCCACGTAGGGTTTGGTTTCCCGACCTATTGAGCATGAGCATTGGTCATCCGGTTATACTACCTCTTCAGGAAGATCTTCTGTTGCAGCAACAGGGAAGGGTCCTGCACCTGGATATATATCAGGCATTTCAGTATTTTTGTGGTTGCCAGACCAAACTTTGTTCAAGTCACCTGTTGTGACTAGGTTCCTCAAAGGTCTCCAACATATGTTTACTCCCAGGCCCTTCATCATGCCCTAGTGGCACTTAAACCTGGGTCTGACTTATCTGATGTGTGTGCTAATTGAGCCACTTCATAACTGTTGCTTTCAGTTGCAAACCATCAAACTTTTTTGAGTGTCCAAAATATCAGGCAGAAGGGTCAACGAACTGTGGGCACTGTGTTCGCACCCTTCTTACACCACCTTTTACCCAGACAGGCCGGTCATTCCAACACATGCCCTTACATGTAGGCCAAAATATCACCTTGCCTACCTTATTTGCTCCACCTCACCCTTCTAAAGAATTGGAGAGACCACCGCCTGGACCCAAAAATAATGTTGTCATTCTTCCTTGATTGTACCAAAGAGTTCCTGGTGGACGTTCAATTATTTGTGGGGTATGTAGGACCTAAGAAGGGAAAGGCCATGTTGAACCCATGCCCCGACTCACGCTGGCTTTACAAATTCGTTCTTGCTGATGCTGTTTGACTCTAGCAGGACGATCAACAGCCCCCCCCTGCATTCGTTGCAATCCGCTCCACCACGTTCATTAAGTTCTACAGGTCTATCCTAGTATCTTCTTGGACAGAGCCAGCCCTTAAATCTTGACACTGCAATTTAACTTAACCGTAAACTGGTCCTGATGATGGCCTAACACTTCTACAGGCCGAAACGCAGTCGACTTCCACAGCGGAACTGCTGGCGCCCCCATTTACGGATACCCCACACATTTGAATTTCTCTATTCATGTACCATTAACTGGCTGGGTATCCCAAATATGTAAAGAATTTTAAAATCCCACTTGTCTTTTGTTGCGCCCATCACTATCGCTGTATATACCACGTCACGTGTCACTTGCGCTGTCACAAAGCTTCACGAGCACTTGTACACAGTATTTTGTAGGTTACATGTCATTTTATGTAACGCAGTGCTACCGTCCCATGTGCTTGTACATATGAAGTTTAATATGTCCAACATGCTTATCGATTGAAATACAATTTACCTTCACAAGAAAATGTCTCCCTGGTTTTCTCCACCTTTGGATTTTATCTGTCGCACTAATTGTGCCACATGTACTTGACCTTTGAATAATACCCTTGTTTGAGACACTGTTCTTTGTTATAGAAACGGACCATCTCACCATGGGTAGCGCTCTGCATAAAATCTGCTACACATTGATCAGAAACCACCCCCCTGAGGGCTTGCTCGCTTATTCCATCAGAGGCAGAGCTGCGACCACTGCATTAGCTCATGGAGTCCCTGTCCTGCGTGGGCATCTCTCCACACATTTACCAAACACTACTGCCTGGACAGTCGGGTCCACAGTGAAAAGCACTTTTCCAGCTTGGTCATGCTGGACTTTTTGGTATAAATCTGTTTTGCAGACCCACCTCTGGGAAGGCATTGCTTGGGTATCTTTTCTAAGGTAAGGACTCGGCAGCTAGAAGTCTTTATCAAATTTACAAGTTACTTACCTTTGGTAACGCCTTATTTGGGAAAGACTCTAGCTAGTTGCAGATTCCTTGCTGACCCTCACATCCTACCCGCTCTGCAAACTGATTACAGTGTAAGGGTCCCCATTCTAAGGGCCTTAGAAACCATTTTGTCAGTGTTCCTTGTATCTCCATGCTTCTGGCGTATACAGTTGCAAAAAAGAAACTGACGTCCAGATGCTGGAATGGTGGTCGAATGACACCACCTACCAGCTCACAGAGATACTGCTCGAAAATTTCCAGGTCCAGTCTGATGTTTGTAGGTTATTCTAAGGTAAGGACTTTGCTGCTAGATAGTCTCTACCAGATAATTAATTTCCAAAGGTAAGTAACTTGTTCTTTGTGGCAATTATAATTTTAAATTCCTACATCACCCACTGACCCATCCAGTTTTATTCTGGTGTAGCACAGATCAGTGTAACAGAACTGCAAAAATGTGATTTGTTCTATGATAGTTGCCAGGTACTACATAGACTGTACTGCACAGTTTCTCCAACTTTTTGGGGGACAAGGCTACAACACATAAACTCTACTATAAAAAGATGAGCTTGAGGGAGACAGACAGCTAGTACTGTTTCATATAGAGATTAGCACCAGAGCAGTTTAGATCAAAGACCTCTGATAAAATATCACGTGGATTTTGAACAGATCCTAACAGAGCAGTGAGTGAACACCTAATAGCTGAACACAATTAACTGGAGCATTGATAATCTCTTGCATAGTATTTATGTGACATTCTTTTCCTCGTTTTCTCATTCTAACCGACCTATTTTGCAATACATCTTCCTGCGAAGAGACCTATTTGTAAATATCCAACAAAAAGAAGCAGAGCAACTGTCGTGGAACTCAAACCAATTACTATACTCTTGTGGGCGATAAGGGTGCATTCTTCTGGAGCTTCCTTTGACATGAGGTACCGCTATCCTGTGGAAGGATTAAGACTAACAGTTGGTGACAGTGGTATACTGTCCGTTTAACCTGCACCCTAAAGGGAAGACTGCTTACCAGTTCTCCCTATGTAAATCCATGCAGGACATCATCCCTGGCCCAGTATTCCCCAAGCATTTTGTGCTGTGCACAAGTAGTGTTAGGGTACATGAGACATGGGAGTTAACCTGGTTGCAGTGTGTTTCTAGAGTAATGATGATCCAAGCTCCTGTCCACCCATTCACCGTCATTTCCTTGTTCCACAGAAGCTATTGTAAAGAAAAGTGTATGCAACTTGGTTAAAGTAACATCTACTTGAATAGAGGAAGGGTATGTGTTTTTGTGCAACTTATTTGGATAAAGCCAAATCTAGCATTTTAGCCTGTGGTCTGAGAGAAGCAGCACTTGAACAATACTTGGCCATGGTCACAGTCAAAGCTCTACACTTAGCGAAAGAGGCTGCTGACCCAACCTCTGCCCTGGGTGTCCTGTCCTACTGAATGAGCAAGGACCCAACAAAACCATGTAATTGGACAGAGGTTCTCTAAATTTTGTAACAAAATCTGAGAGTACCACCATTCCCTTGATAGCTGGAAACCATGTGGTGGTGGTACACCTCTAAGATTGGCACCCTCCAAAGGCAAGAGGGAAGTTTCAAATTAGAGTGGCCAGCTGGTAGTGTACTTTACATAGGACAGTATTATTCACCTTTTAATGAACGAGCTCCCCACTGTGCTCCATGTTGGGCCATGCTGGCTTCAAAGACAGTGACTTTGCCTGTCAACCATGGAGAGCTATCGAGTATGCCGGAAGACTAAGGATAATAATTTGTTAGTATTCTAATGTTGAGAAGATAGATAAACTGCATGGAATGTAGAACGTCAGACAAAGTCCAAGTTTGGTGATCCATAGCATTGCTATCAGGAGTTTGGCCGGAGTAGTCATTGCTGATGCCAGAGACACCTGATGCTGTCAACTAATCCTTTGGTCCCTTTTACCGACACTAACTCCACCCGAGAAAGGTCCTGGGTGCATCTCTGCATCTGTCATTACCCCAAGGGATACTGATCCTTGGTATAGGGCCCAGATGCCACCACCTCATTTTTTGTACCTGTGATTTCCATTGAATATGTCAACCCTGCAGTAGAAACCCATATATACGTCCCTGTCCTTCAACCTAGCACTTGTGAGCGCAATCGGATTGGGAAGGCGGGTTGTCGGGCATTGGGCGATGAGCCGATGCCAGTCGGCCTGTTTTTGTAAGGAGCTCTATCAACCGGCCCACAGAGCCTTAGTGTCTCTTCTCCGCCAGGCCACTGTAATGTGGTACCAGAATCCTGGGCAGGCAGGCTTAAAGGAGCTCTCCCCACCTCGTACCCCCCTCCAACGCCTGGAAGTCGTGTCCAACTTCTGTGATGTGGTGCTAAACTGATGCGCCTGGTTGGGGGCAGGTTATGTCGCCATTTGGCCATCATCATCTCAGCTCCCTTGGAGCAGCAGCAGTGGCTCTGTTTTATTTTTTATTTTTTACTCCTCCCCTGCCTTGAGGTTGCCTGGGGGAGGGGAGATTCAGTGAAGCGGCATCACTGAGGGACTGTTGTTGGCACCTCAGCTCCAGAATCTTTCAGACCTTGATAGAGGGGGTTCACTTTGGCGGGGCCTTGTTGTGAGACACCTTTCCCACAGAGGAAAATTGAGAGGATGTTCTGGTAGGTTCAGGGCTGCCAAATTTGGAACTATGGAAATAGGTTTGAGTCCCAAACTCAGCTCAACATGCTGTGAATCTGGGCAAATGATTGAATAGCCCAAGGCCTACAATAAAAAAAGAATTTGATCTTCTGTAATGTGACGATTGCTTCTATAATCTTTGCCATTGGACCGAGTTCATGATGTATAAAACTACAACAACAACAAAATAACCTGTTTGCTCATGTTTTAAGAGTCTGCAGAGGCTGGAACATAACAATGAAAGAGGATTCTTTATACAATAATACAAATGTCCGTAGCCTGCTTAACATGGCTTTTCTGCCTTTTTTTAGTTGTAACATTCTGTCATGGATCATTAAAGCAGCTTTAGTCCACATTTTAAACTGTGGTCACCTTATGGTAACTATTTGAAGCACATATTGATCGGAGGAAAAAGTACTAGCTTTAAGTGATTTGCTTCATTTTCGTACCGGCTAGGACATTAAAATACTAGTTATGCTGGTTAAAAAGACACGCAGTTGGCTAACGTAGCCACATCAGGAGTTGTGACCTTATGGCCACTTAATTTCACATCGCCTGCCCAGCCAAAATGTAGTTTTCACCAATGTTTCTGGCTCTATGAGCTTTATAATACATAATTTCTCAAATGTTTTCTACAAATGAGCCCAGTTAGACTAGCCAAATGCTGTTTCATAGATCCAGGAAGGTGGGAAATTTTTTTTTGTGGGTGCCCGGGCCAAATTGTGAACCCAATCTGACGCTGCTTCTGCCCTTACCAAGCGGAATTTCATCATAGTGATGAGAATTGTGTGCCTTTGCTGTAGCCAGAATATCTTATGTTTTCCCTGTGGACAGGCTTCTGCCAAGAGTGAAGGCCCCAGTGACTCCACCATTACCACTGTAGCAGAATTGCTGGAGCTGTACAATCTGTTCCTCCACTGGCTGCAGGGGCGAAAAATATTGACTGCTGCCCCAGATGAATGATCTGTGTGCTGTTGTCCTTAAACATGTCTTCCAAAACTCTCATTTGCAAGGAGCCTAATAAGCTACTGAACTGTGTAAATTTGTCACTTTAACCCGATGCTTTACTTTGGCTGTTGCTGTTTGGCTACACTGTATTTTTGCCTTGAACCTGCACAAGCAACAGAAATCTCTAGAGGGTAATTGCAATATTTAATACTGAAAACATTAAATTATTCCTAGGATAGTATACTTGATAAGGTACCCCCTGCCGTACATTATAGGGATATTGAAAGTCATAACCATATTGAGGAACCAGGCTGAAGTGCCTTTATAAGATTATAGAATTCCGAGGTGACTTTCAGTATCCTTATTATGTACACCAGGGGGTACTTTATCCTATAATACATGGTCACACCATCACCTTTCCCACAAACCATTTAAAACCTTGGTGCTTAGCTCTTTCGTGTGAAAAAATAAGCATGTTTGCAAACATGAAGAATAACAATAAAACCTCTAGTGCAAAATGAAGCAGATCAAAAACTTGTTAGATATATGATGCAAACAGATATTAGAACCAGTTCAGTGCAAGTCAGTTTAAAAAAAATAAGCTGCAGTAGCTCGGAACGTGTAGAAACATGCAGAAATATTCTAGCTTTTCTCTATTTTTTTTTGTTGAAACATTTTTATTGTTTTCCAAATCAACAATCCAACGTTCTGCCCAACTTCCCCATCCCCCCCCAGGAGTGCTGTTCATTACTCAGCGATTCCCCGTGTCCAAGAGAAGTACCGTCCCTCCCAACCCCAACTCGTTCCCTCCCCTCCCCACCCCCATGTCAGTGCGCCCCCATCTCCTACCTCTCCCCCGATGTGCCCCCCCTTCCAAATAAATTATGTACGGGTGCTCAACCCCTCCCTGAGCAAGCAGACCTTCCCTCTTGTCCAGGCCTCTTGTATTCTAGCTTTTCTCTAACTAAGGAGTGCAAAAAATAAACCTGTCATCTCTACTTGCCATTGCAAGCTATTAAAATAGAGCATGGGAAAGAGAAGCAATGTTCTGTTTGTTGCTTTAAACAGCAGCTTTTTGTTTAAATGTATTTATTGACTGCAAACAAGGCACAGTAATGTACATATCCGTGCGCCACCAACCAGGGGCTCGCCACCTTTTCTCATATAGCAACCAACTGTATCGGCTATCCCACATACCGAAGGTCGGGCATCGCCGTGCATAACTGGTTTAATACCCACTGCTTACCGAGTGTCCCTCCACCTCGACGCTCGTTTGCGGGGCAGTCCCCCTGTCGGCGGCTAGGCTCTAGCGTGTTCCTCCCTCAGAACGTAGGGCACAGTCACGCGTTTGTGGCCGTAAACTCCAAACCCCCTCCCTCCCCCCACGATTCCCCCAACTCCCCTAACCCACCCACCCCAGCTAAACAATTGAGGTCCTAAGTCAGTCGCAGCCCCATTCGCTTCCCGCACTCAGCCTCCACTCATCTTCCGCCCGAGTGGCACCCCAGCACCTTCCGTCGTCTCCTCCCTGATCGCCGCCGTTGGGTCATCTTGCGTCCCCCACACAAACACCTCCCCCGGGAGCTTCCTCTTCTGCAATCTCCGTGACGGGACCCCCATCAGGGCCCCCCGCTGCAGTCTCCCGCCTGCCCAGATAGTCTATGTACAATTCCCAGAAGTTTTTTGGCCGGCTACGCGGTGGCAACAACTCACTGAACCTCTCCGCTTGGGTGCAGCAGTATAGCACATCGCGCTTCCACTGCTCCACCGTGGGCAAGGGACCACGCATCCAGCTCATCGCAACTCGTCGTTTCGCAACGAGCATCTCCATATCCACCAGGCGCCGGGCCGCCTTCGGCACCACTCTGGAATGCCCCAATAACGCCACTGCCGGGTCCGGAGCCAACTCCACCCCCGTCACCTCTACTATCTGGTGGTATACCGCCTCCCAGTAGTTGTATATGCCCGGGCATTGCCACGCTAGGTGAAGGAAGTCCGCCGTCGGGTGTTTGCACCGTTCACATACAGGGTCTTCACGCAGCCCATATCTATGTAAGCGCTCCGGCGTGTAGTAGTACCTGTTGAGGAACTTGAAATGGACGAGCCGATGCCTGCCATGCAGAGAGATGCGTCTGATCCCTGTGCAGCAGTATGCCCACATAGCATCGTCAATTGTAACACCTAAGTCTCTTTGCCAGTCCAATCTGCATTTTGCGAACTCATGCACCCTATGAGATTGCGCCATTCGGTTCAGCTTAGAGATCAACCCTTGGGGGTTGTCATTCTTAATTATGTACGTCAGTTCCTGAACCTCCGCTGGCTCCTCCATGTCACACCCCAACAATTGCTTCCAGGCATGCCTGACTCTGTGATACTGAAAACGCTGCAACTGCGTGCCCTCTACGCCCGAGGCTGCCACCGCCTCCCATGTCTTGACCTGGCCGTCAGCAAACATGTCTCCCATGGTGTGTACACCTATCTCTTTAAGCGATCGCCGCACTCCGTCCTCATTACAAGGGGCCAGCCATACCGCCCAAGCAATTGGCATTGCCGGCGAATAAAGCTGCGCCCCCGACTCGCGCTGTAGTATACAGTTCCAGGCATGCCTAGTGGAGTTCAAGGAATCGAGAAACCCCGTGCGTCGGTCCGGATGCCCAAAAATGACCGCGGGGAGCGGCTGCGGCGCCGCAAACAATGTCTCTAACTTGAGATACGGGACAGTCTCACCCCCGTGTATCCAGCTATGCGCCTGAGCCCCCTGCGCCACCCGATAGTACAGCTCCATATCGGGCGCCCCAGGCCGCCCATCTGGTAAGGCAGCGTCAGTACCCTCCAGCTGGTCCGCGCCTGCTTGCCAGCCCACGCCAGCCTCAGCATTGACGCCTGTAGCCGCGCGAAGAAAGCACGGGACAGCACCATGGGGATGTTCGCAAACAGAAACAGAAACCGAGGGAGTACCACCATCTTCATGATGGATATACGCCCCAATAACGAAAGGGGCAGCTTGATCCAGGTCTCCACGTCGTCTTCCAGTTTACTGATGGCCCTTCCGTAATTCTCAGACAGCACCACCTCTGAGTCCCTTTGGAGCTGGATCCCCAGGTATTGGACCGGTTCCTCAGACCATTGCAACGGGTATTCCATATCAAATGGGGTCGTGACCGGTGTCAGCGGGAACACGATAGACTTGTCCCAGTTAACCTTCAGCCCGGAGAGCGCTCCAAATTGAACCACCTCCCTCAACACTGGGGCCAGGTTATTTTCTGGGTCCCTGACATACAGCAGGGTGTCATCTGCGTACGTGGATACCGTTATCCTGTAAGTTGGAAAATTAATACCTCGTAGGCTGTGGTATTCACGCATAGCGCATGCCATCGGTTCTGCCACTAGGGCGTACAACAGGGGCGACAGGGGGCAGCCCTGCCTCGTGCCTCTCGAGATTGTTATCGGTTCCGTGACTCGATCGCCCAATCGTATTCTCGCCGTGGGGCCACTATACAGCACCCCTATCATTTGAAGGAAGATCGGGCCTAGCCCCATTCTCGTCAGGACCTGCCGCATGAATGGCCACTCGACAGAGTCAAAGGCCTTTTCCATGTCGAGGAAGACAGCGAGCGCGCGCGCGTCAGGGCGGACATGTTGCATGAAGCCAAACACCGTCCGCAAATTGTATGTGAGGTTCCTGCCCGGCATGAACCCCGCCTGCTCTGGGGCAACCAGTTCGGGAGCGAGAAGGGCCAACCGCGTGGCCAGGACCTTGGCATATAATTTCGCATCCACGTTGAGCAGCGATAACGGCCTATAGGAGCTGCACTCATCGGGTGGTTTGCCCGGTTTTGGTATAGCGACCAAGAGCGCCTCGCGCATGGACGGCGGCATATGTCCCTTGACACACATATCGTCGAACAGCGTCGACACGTGTGGCAAAAGCTGGTCTATAAAAGCGCGGTAGAACGCGACAGTGAGGCCATCAGCTCCAGGGGCGCTCTGCGCCTTCATGCTCGCAAGGGCCTCTAGAATTTCATCCCTCTCGATGGGCAGGGATAGAAACTCCCTGTGTTCGCTCGCTAGGAACGGCAACTTTATATAGTCCAGATAGTCCCCTATGCTGTCTTCCATCCCGGTTTGCTGAGAAGCGTAGAGCCCGGCGTAGTACGACCTAAATCGCTCCACCACGTCTTCCTCCGCCGTGAGCAGCGAGCCATCCCCAGACTTGATCTGCGTGACGGCGGTTCTGCGTCTGCGGGCCTTGAGCAGATTAGCTAACACCGACCCCGGTCTGTCGCCCTCACCATAAACCCTGGCCGTAGCATACTTCCCCAGATGCAGCACCTCTGCATCAGCAGTTTCGTGGTACTTTGCCAGGAGAGTTTTTATCTCCTCAGTAACGTCCTCTCCGCCCGTCTCTAGTAGTCTGGTCTCCAGTGCAGTCAGACTGCGCTCCTGCGTCGCAAGGCGCTGCCGGATATCTCGGAGAACCCCCGAGTGTTTGGCCATCGACACTCCGCGAATGTAGACCTTAAAGGTCTCCCAGACAGTCTGGAAATCCTCCACGGAGCCCAAATTGGTGTCAAAGAATAGCTCGATCGCAGCTGCCAGCTCCTCCTTAAATAGGGGATCCAGCAGCGAGTAAGGGGGAAATCGCCAAAGAAACGGCGGGGGGACCTTTCTGGGCGCCGCCAGGGAGATCAGTATCGGCGAATGGTCGGAAAGCGTGCGCGGGAATACCGCGCACTCGCGTATCTGCGAGAGGAGGGACGCAGATAGTAGCCAGTAATCTATCCGCGTATGCAGGTTATGGTATGCTGAGTAATGTGTGTAGCCCCCTATTGCCGGGTTACGAGTTCTCCACAAATCCACGAGATCCAAACAAAGCATACCTCGAGCAATCGCCTTCGCTGCCGCTGGTTGCGCTCGTTTCGGGCCGCCCGATCTATCCAGCTCCGGGTCTAACACTACATTAAAGTCGCCTCCCCAAAGCACATTCCGCGCGCCTGCATCCCCAACCGCGCCTGTCATCGCTGTGAAAAACTCCGGGCAGTCATAGTTCGGCCCGTAACAATTAACCAGGAGTAAACCAATGCCCTTTCCCTGGAAGCGCGTGAGCGCAAATCTGCCTGCGCTGTCTGTGGCAACGCGTTGCAATCTGTGCTCCACCCGCGCGCTAACCCATGTCAGCACCCCTCTAGAGTGTGTAGTGAACCCCGCCGCATGTGCCTCCCGCAGGTCCCTAGTGCGTAGAATAGGGCTATTATTAGGAAGATGCGTCTCTTGCAGGAAAGCAATATCTATCTTATGCCTCTTAAGGTAGTGCATTACTTTACGGGCTTTGCGGTAATCATTAAGGCCCCTTACATTCCAAGTGAGGATTCTTAGTGTGTCGTGCCTCTCAGGCATGGCCGCTTCGGTGTTCGCCATAGCCTGCTCTAGGGCGCAAATCCCTCAACTGAGCGCGTCTCAAAGCGCAGGAGCATACTAGCAGATAAAACCACGCACCCCAACCTAGTGACCTCAAACCCCCGTAACCCAACCCCCCCTCCCCCCCACCCACAGCAGACCCACCCCAACTTGGCCTTGCAGATTCCCATACTTGGGCACCCCATACCTCCCGCCACCCCACCCATAACTTTTGAACCCTCAGAAAGGTGTGGCACGCACACGCGGGCGGAGGTCGCTCAGCGCTCACACACTAGTGTGGAAGCGCCTAGTACCTAACTGCCACTGCCCGGCCCAGCGAGCCACTATTGTGTCTCCCGTCCCATCCCAGCGCAAAGTTACCACATCTCAGCCGCCCTTCTCAGGTAGCAGGGCCCAGCAGCGTCCTCGATAACCATATAAAGGATTGGAGCAACTGGGGGATGAGTCACTGTCCATGGGCCTCCCATTCGCGTCTAGTCGGGGGGGGGGGTGCATCTCACATTGTACTGTACTCCATAACGATATCGTCCAAATTCTCCCCACCCGTTCCCCCCCCAAGCCTACCTCCCTTCAGCCAAGCATATCCCGCCAAAAATACAAACTAGGTGAGTTCTGTCCTCGTGGTCAGTCCTGTGCGTCCAGATCGCCGTCTCTCTCGTCCTCCCGCGGTGGCGTCGCTGGGCTCCGGCGCTGCTCCTTCGTCCAGTCCTTCAGCGCCTTTTGGAGTGCTTTAGGGTCTTGGAAGATGTGCGACTTGCCCTGCCGGTTGACTCGCAGCTTAGCCGGGTACAGCATTGCATAGTCAACTCCTAGTTCCCGAAGCTGCTTTTTGGCAGGGGCAAACTGTCGCCTGGCCTCCTGCACTCGGGCCGTGAAGTCCGGGTAGAGCGAGATAGGCGACCCTTCGTAGGACAATGTCTTCTTTTCCCGGGCAACCCTCAGCGCTGCATCTCGGTCCCTGTAGTTCAATAGTTTCGCTATAACCAGTCGGGGCGGTGCACCCGGCGGGGGCCTGGGGCCCAGGGACCTGTGCGCTCTCTCCACCACGAACATCCCGGAGAACACATCTTTCCCCAGCAGCGCAATCAGCAGTGTTTCCATGAAGGTCTCCATTCGGCCCGTGGCAGTGGACTCCGGCAGGCCAGTGATTCGCAAGTTGCACCGCCGAGAACGGGCCTCTAAGTCCTCCGTTTTGTCCTGCAACACCTGCATTTGGAGCTCGAGCTTCTTGTGTTCACGATCCAGTGTCGTCTGCGCGCCCTCCACCTCCGATATGCGACTGTCGGCTTGGTCCAGGCGCTCCGAATGTTTGTCCAGCTGCTCCCCCATGCGGTCCATTCGGTAGGAGAGCGCGTCAATCTTAGCGCCCAGGGCGGTGATGCCGCTCTGCAACCCCTTCTCCATGGACAACAAGAGGCCCCTCAAGTCCCGGTCGTCCTCCGCGGGCGCAGACTCGCCTCCCGTAGCCCCCTCCAGCGGTGTCTGCGTCTTGGGGCGCCGCTGCTCGAACGTCAGTTTTGACTGGGTTTTATCGGATTTGCCCATCTTGGACCCACACACCGTTCAGCGCAGCGCCGTCCGGCCTGGGCGCGCTCCAGTCGCCACGTAGCTGTGCCGCGATCGCAGGCAGCCCTCCGTGGGCGTCCTGTTGGCTTGCTCACCTCCAGTTGGCACCACCAGGCGTGCCAGTCGTCTGCAGTCTTCACCGCGCCGCCGCTAGGCCGCCCGCTCTGCCTCAGCTCCTCACACTCCAAGCTCGTGGCGTTTGCACCCAGCCCCACACTGGAGGCACCTCACCAGTGATTTCTCCTCTCCTGCTGCCTCCTCCGCACTACCACAGCAGGGTTGCACCAGTCTCCCTCGCCCAGGCCGCCACTTCAACTAGGCCCGGGAATGCCCCCAATGTGTCTCACTCCAAGTCGCTCTGCCACTTCTCCTGCTCGCTGCGGGGGTTTAAGGGGGTGCAGCTGACCTTCCGTGCCCCGAGCGCCGCGGGGCTCTCCCAGGGCCTCCCAATGTGCTCTCCGCCGATCTCGCTCGCTCCTCCTCGGCACCCCGCTCACTGCGCTATCTGCTGCCTCTGTACTCGCCGCAGGTCTCCACCTCCAATCTCTGCTGTCCGCCTCTCTGAGCCTCGGGTCCGCCCCTCGCGGCCGCCGCTGGCCGCACATTGCACCACGTCGTCGGCCGTCCTCCTCACGCGAGGCTGGGGATCTTCGGCCTAGGACGCGTCCCGAGTCTCCGGCTCCGGAAGTCGCCTCTTCGCTCGATCGGGCTGGAAATTCCGCCGGTCGACTGCCCAGCACCTCAGGATGTTCCGCTGGGGCCGACCGTTGTTCTGGGCGTCGTTGGTAACAGGATTATTGCCGAATATATGGCGTGGCTCGCCGGTGCTCCGAGCTCAAGCAGCCATCTCCGTTGCGAGCTAAGCTCCGCCCCCCTTAAACAGCAGCTTTAATTATGCTCTGTGACCTGACCTGCCTTTCACCTCGGCTGCTGGCAGCAGGCATTGTGACGTCAGAAGTAGACTGTAAACGTTTAAAATGTAATGTTATGTTATGTTAGCAGAGTTTATAACACGCACAGCTACTCAGAGTGTCCCGCCGCGAGCCCACAGAACAGTTGAGTTCTGACATCTTTTCTTTATAATCCGTGACTTGGTGCGTCACAAGTCACCAATTATAAAGAAATGATTGACTGCCGTTTTTACAGGTATTACAGCATCCCATGTATTACGAGTTATGCATGAACCAAACTAGGGAGTCTCTTCCACCACACTTAAGAATAAGCTTTGTCTGTTTCACTTTGTCATTTCCTAAGGTGAAATCCCAAGGAGCACACTTTGCATTTGATTGAGATCTCACTGGTACATGAATCTATTTTGTTATTGTTTCAAGACAAAAGCGGATGTGGGGAGGTGCTCTCTTTAAAACTGGGGAACCAGGTTGGAGTCCCGGGCGCCACTCAACATCTGTAATTCTGGGCAAATCCCGTAATATCCCCTGTCACTAACTAAACAAACAACAATCTGGTGCTAATGTAAAGTGCTCAAATGCCCTTTGGCTAAGTTCGCACTGTATAATTCACAGAAAAACAGTAATTCTTGGCAAAACTGTCAAATAACTTAATTCTAACCAATAGGACTCACTACTACTCAGAAAGGTTAGTAGAAAACTACTCAAAGTGCATGGATGTCGATTCATCAAAATGACAGGATTAGCAGAAGTGAGGTGACATGCCATGTGCCCCCGCCTGATGTCATAGGAAATGACATCACACAAACTTTGATCTGGTGACATCATCTGCCCTTTGGCCCACCCTGATGACTTCACAGGAAGTTACATCACATGAACTTTGGCCCCATGAAATCAAAGGAAGTGACATTGCATGACCTTTGGCTTGGTGGTATCACAGGAAGTGTTTCATCTAACATTTTGGTACTTACTTCACACACAGACGCTGGAAATTTTCTACAGATACAAAAGAAGTACCATATTAACAGACATACTTCAAATCCTATTGAAAATGCAGCTACATACATTGTTCCAGGAAGCATCTTCAGATATACAATTGAAATGTAGTATTGATTAGGAGCCTATCAAATAGTGTACAACAATAAAAAAAACGCTAGTCCGGTTGAAATCAGCTATTATCAATATCAAGTAACTTAAAGAATGGGAAGGCTGATGGGCCTATAATGTTCAAAATAGTTCACTTTATCATTTGTTTTAGAAACCAAGAGTACCATTTAATTAAATATCAATCTTGGAACGTAGATAACATTCCTGTTTAATGCAGGCCAAGTTCTCCCAGCAACCTTCCTTTCCATGAAATGGTATACATACTACTAAACCTGGGGAGCCTTTGAACCTTTCCAGGTTCACTATCATTAATTTAGTCTACAGAAAAAATGCACATTGCTGGTACAGTACTTGTATTGCTCAAAATATGCTTGTTCTGCATTAGCGTACTTTGCCTGCAACAAACATCTTCTCTAACAGCCAGAATGCCCAAAGACATGAATGCTTGCCTTACAAATGCAGATGTTGCAGTCCACATTTACAAATGACTCCATTAAAAATCATTTCACTTTTAAAAAATCTATCATACACACATACAGATAATGAATCATATGTGTGTAAATCAGTGTTTTGAAAATGTTACATAAAACAAAGGAGACCACAAGGTGCAGGAGTCACATATCATCCATGTTGGTAGCTACTTTTTAAGAGTGCTTGGTCTGGAGAAGCACAAACTCGGGATTCAGAACATACCACAGTGGTTAGGGTTGACTTTAATAATAAGAATTTATTTTTACCCTAACAAACATTTCTTAGCACCATCAGGATAGAAAGACTGGAAAAAACATAACTTTCTAACATGTACCATGCAGCTCTTAGATGTCAGTTCATAGCTCAGTATGCTAGATTACAAATGTAATTTATGAACTGCACAGTAACAACATAATCTCTGTGACAAAAGCAGTAGCCCACTGAGCTAGCCACATAAAATATTGTTCCTTGATATGCATGGGACACGTTCTTTGCTGTAGGCATATTAACCCTCAGCATTACCTTAGATAAGTGAAAACTGCCCCTAGACAAAACTCCCATGCTCTCCAGCAGCTGTATTAATAAATCACAAGAGTTAACTTGTCACTTTTATTGTTGCCTGAAAACTGCTGAATATACAAGGAATTTTGCAATGCTTTAAAACTGCTGCACTGCTTCAAAACTGGCCTCCACTAACAAAACCTGCCCCCCAACCTTCCAGCTTCCAGGGGAAATGCTCACCTGTCACCCAATGCCTGGTACGGCCACTCCGGCCTTGGTGGTGTTCAAAACGGATAATGTCTTGATGGCCAGTCCACCAGCACTGATAAGAGTGTGCCTGCTTTGGCCAAATGGATGCAGTTTTCAACATGGAACAATGGCAATTATTGTGTTATTCACATTGCCAAAGCAATGGCTAGACCACTTGAGGGTTGAACCTGAAATGTGTGCTCTTTACCAATCATTTCTGAAGTTTTGCAGCACAGCATTTGAAAATCTTGTGTCAACTCCAAAAACAGATAATCGTATCTTACTTTACTTGTTGCTTCTGTTAGAGGTTTGCCCTGGGCCCGCAGCTCACAGTCACACCGACCATCTCCACCACAAGGGGAATCGGAGAGTCAGGATTCTAGTTGAGTCGATGTGACGGCTCAGTCTCACTTTCCAATAACCGCGCCTGCCTACGGTCAGACCGTCTGACTCTGAGAGTGAGAATTAAGTGAAGTAAATCACTCATGGCTCCCAACTTACATTGATTCTAGTCAGTCACTCTAAATTCTTGACACCCAACACCCTCGCAGCAGGTACGAGTCTGTGTTAGAAATAGGGGTCTCTAGTTGGCTAGGGTAGGTACCTTTGTCTAAATAGGGACCCTTGCTTTTAGTCAGGGTAAGGGGGATAACTAGATAACCCCTGCTCACCCCCTTGGTAGATTGGCACGAGCACACAAGCTTATCCCAAAGGCAATGTGTTAAGTATTTGTACTTCCACTCACAGTAACACAGTGATAACACCACAAATGGACACCACACCAGTTTAGAAAAATAAAGTATTTTTATCTAAACTTAACAAGACCAAAATGACAAAATTCCAACATACAAGTATCAAGAAAAATGACTTTCAAAAGGTTTTAGCAACTGAATCCATAGAAAACTATGGATGCGTGATTTCTTGCAAAGTACATGTTGTTGCAACAAAGTTCACCCAGCCAAACAGCCGCAGCGATGAGATGCGTCGAAAAACAAAGAGAAACGTCGTTCCTGGGACCTTCGTGGATGCGATGCAACAGTTCCACTGTACACAGGGGGGGGGGGATGAGTCGGGTCTGGTCTATAGGGGGAAGCGATGCGTCGGTTCTGAGATGACTCCGAGCCGCGGCTGATTCGTGGGGGAAAACGTGCGGCACAAGGACGATGCGTGGCAATCTGGGATGCGGCGGCGAACGATGCGGCGAGTGGCGCTGCGTCGACCTTTTCAACTGCGATCACTCGATACGTCGAATCTTGCAGTGGCGACAGGCGCTGCGTCGGTTTCAGCAGCAGCGTAGGGAGATTCTTCTCGCACCACAGCATTGTGTCGGAAAACTGTCGCTAGAAGAGCGATGCGTAGGCTTCCTTGTTTGTTGCATTGCTTCCCATCTCCCAGCAGCAGAAACAACCTCCATAGGCCCCACACAGTCACAGGCACTCCTGGTAGGTCAGCGCTCCCAGCAAGGAACTTCAGGGGAGCTGGGGTGAAGTCTTTGTGTTCCTGAGACTTCACAACAGGAGGCATGCTTTTCTCAAGCCCTTGGAGACTTTACTCAAGCAGGGGACACAGCACACACCAACGTCCTTCTCCTTTCCTTGGCAGAAAACAGCAACTTCAAGCCAACCCCAGACACACAGCAAGGGCTGTACTTCTCATCAGTTTCTCCAGCTCTTCTGCTTGGCAAAGGTTCCTCCTGATTCCAGAAATAGTCTAAAGTTCAGGGGTTTTAGGTTTCATACCGTTACCCCAATATTTCTTTGTTCTCTTTGTGCAAGGGGCTCTGAGCCCAGTCCAAACCAGTTCTGTCCTCTCTGGTGCAGCTGCCCGGCAGGAGGTGGAGAGAGCATTGTGTAAGGCAGACAGGCCCTATTCAGGTGCAAGGTGAATCTCCTCCCACCACTCTAAATACAAACCAGGCCTATTCAGGTGCTAGTGAGAACTCGCCCCCTCCCCCACACTGAATGCAACCCAGGTCTATTCAACCCAGCCCTGACTCATTCAGGAAAAGCAGGACAGACATCAACCACCCTCCCCCCCCCCCCCCCCACCTCCCCCCCGGTGGCTGGCTGAGAGAATGCACCCCGCCAGCCACTGTCACTCCAAAACCTGACAATCAATACACAAACAGGCAGAGGCACACAGAATGGGTAAACAAGAAAATGCCTACTTTCTAAAAGTGGCATTTTCAAACACACAATTTAAGAACCACCTTTAGTAAAAGATGTGTTATTAAATTCTGAGTTCAGAGAGCCTAAACTTTATTTTTTAATCTTATCCCTATGGGAATATATTCTTGTAAAATGTTACAAAGTATTCCCCATTCTGCCCTATGGGGTAAGATATCCTTACAATAGTGAAAAACGAAATTGGCAGTATTTCACTATCCGGACATGTTACACACAACAGTACATGTCCTACCTTTCACATACACTGCACACTGTCCAGGGAGTACCTTGGGCCTACCATAGGGGTATCCTATATGTACGAAAAGGGAAGGATAGGGCCTGGCAAGTGGGTGCACAAGTCGACATGGCAGTTAGCAAACTGCGCACAGGCACTGCAGTGGCAGGCCTGAGACATCTTTTCAGGGCTATTCATGTGGGTGGCACAATCAGTGCTGCAGGCCCTCAAGTAGTATTTGATTTACCAGCCCTGGCACACCCAGTGCACTTTACTAGGGACTGACCAGTTAATCAAAATATGCCAATCAGGGAGAACCAATCATAAAAACAATGTACACAGAGAGCATATGCACTTTAGCACTGATTAGCAGTGGTAAAGTGCCCAGAGTCCTAAAACCACCACCAACAACAACAGGTCAGGAAAAAATATGAGGGGATAACCCTGCAAAAAGGGCCAAGTCCAACAGTCTGTCTCGGCCCTGAGGCCGCGCCAGCTACTACCTCGTGGGACCGTGCCAATAATGTTTGCCAGGGCCATCATAGTTGGAAGCAATATTGCACTCTACCAGATTGACACGTCCTCAATTAGGGTAGGGTGCAGCAGGTGCACGCTTGCAAGGTGGAAAGGGTCGCAATGGGTAGCTTATGGGTCTCAGTTGCGACCCCTATTTGACATCCATGTTTAAGTGGTATCCACGCACTAATGTAGAACTGAAGAACCATAGAGTTCAATGGACAGGAAAGCTCGGAGATAAGAGTGACCTCCACACTCCATGTCATCATGGACATTATCATTTACAGGCTTGGGGCCTTAAAATCGTTACTATTCGATGTTAGTTTTCTAAGTTCAGTAGCAGCAGACCACAGCTATAAGTCCCAGATTGCATTCGATTTTCACATGAAAGCCCAAGACTGGAAAACGTGTCTGTAAAGGCATTCAGTGAACTGACCTTCCTCACACCGAACCTGATCGATTTACTTTGTAAAAACCACATGATCAAAACGTGGTCTTTCAGGAAAGGGGGCAGCCACGTCACGTGTGACGCTTACTGGACTTTTTGCTAATGCAGCTGCTGTTGATAAAATGTCAAAAGACCCACGTGACATGTTTTTTGACTGCTGTAGGTAACCGCGTGACTAGATAGAGAAATTAAATAATGAGCTGCACCAAGCAAAAAAAATATAAATATATAAAATGCTGGTGCTATTAGAAACGTTTCCAGGGCACTGCTGGAAAAAAATACTGAAATTACTGCTGTCAAAGGGAATCTGTTGAGGGCTAAATACACGACATTGTGTAATTCAAAGGGCAGGCTATACCAATGTGCGTAAAATTGTGATATTCAAAGGGAAGGCTATGAAAATGTGCTTGGAAAATTGGTTCTAGTTTCACAGATCTTTAAAGGTTCAATTTAGAACACCTGTGCTTTTTAGCTTAAGGGCACAGCCCCCTCCTTCAGCCCTAGACCTGATTGACTCCATCCTCAGCCTGTCTCCGGAAGGATTTGAAAGTGCAGATTCCTCATAGTGGTTTTCCAGTCAACTGCACTGTGGGAGATTTAAGGGATTTTAAACTTATATATGCCTAAGTAACGCACATTTTTGCTGACTGCCTCTCAGGAGTAGTTTTCTTGACCTAACAGTCGTAAACTAGCAAACTCAGCCTCCGCCTGCTGGCTACAGTAAGAAATTCAGATGAAGCAAGCATCGGCAAATACAACAGGTTTTACTCTTACTGAAGCTGCGATCGAGATTGTCGAGGTGCAGGATGCATTACCGTAAGTCATTACCAGGTTTTCCCTGAATTTGACCCCAGTGCTTTCTTTATCAGACTGCAGTAGCATAGCCGTTGCTAGATGTCACATGAGCATTGACCTTTTTTCACAAAACTGCCAGCTCAAGGCACATGCAAGACATATACTCTGCACAGGTTAAGGTAAGTTCGGTATGGTATGGTTGTAAGTTAAACATGGTTCTAGGCTTGGTACATTAGGTGGGTTAGGTATCATAGGTAGTTTTGTTGTGGCACAGTAGGTTTGATATGTTAAGTTCTTAATAAAATATATACTTGTCCATGGGACAGGATGCTTCATAAATCTACGTGTCCCATAAATAAAACTAATCCACTTGTTCCTTTGGTGCCACGCAGTGAAGTGACAAATTGCGGCAGCATCTCATTATATAGGAGCTCTTATCATACCTCTGTAATTATGCCACACCTTTTATAATAGAAGGGTTTTAATACTATAAATTCCCATATTCCGCAGATGTACACACTGGGACTGGAAGTAGCGTGAAGCGGTAGTTCCTGGGTTGGAATCCTCTTTTGAGTCTGTGCAAGCCTACAAATTTGCATGTTAAGGGTTTTAATCAGCTCTTCCCTAATCTTTTGCCACACTGAGAAAGGTTAAAAATGTACTCCTGACAACGGTCGAGGTTAAACCTCTTCCAGGGTGGGAAAACGGGTTGGAGGGAAAGTGAACTTGCAAATCCTCAACGTATTTTCGCATGAGCAAATCTACACATGGATATTTGCTTGTGCTAAAATGTAGCTCCCAAACATTTTCTAGGGGTATGGTTTCCAGGCCTGCTTCCTGTGAATTTATGAAAGTTGTAAATCTGCCCTAATGCAAGAATATATAATTTGGGTGGACTTTTGTGACTTTCTTAAAGACCCCTTAATTAGGTCTGTCCTTAACCAAGACATTTGGTATTTATTAAAAGTCTTTCTGTCTATCGCCTGTCTGTCTATTAGTCTCACTGCGAGAGACTGCATTCTGCTCTTTTACAAGGAGCATATCAGCACACAAAGTAGCTTCTTTCACTGCCAGGTACTATTGTGGCAATGTGTACTTTTTGTGACCAAAATATATTTTTGCTTTTAGTCAATGTTTTTGTTATAATGGTGACGGCCCAGCAGATCCCACAATAAAGTTTCACAGAAACATGCCAAAACAAGACACATTGACAAAATCAAGAGACAGACTACCAATGCCAGACCTGTTGACTTTACCACTGCTTGTTCATGCTGTTTCCCATAATCTTATTTCAACTCGTTACACTGAATTCCCATTATAAATATTTTTGGAAATGCTAGCATGTTTCACACACATTTTACTGAATGATGATTCAAAGACATGGTACCTAAAATTTCACAGTTGAGCAAAACGTTATTTTTTTCTGGTTGCAATTTTGTGAACATTTTATTTTGAAAGCAAAGAATCATAAATCTTGCTTACAAGCGTATGCAAGTATTTGCATCTAACTAGAAACCATTATTTATAGCCTCCTATTGCTAAACTTTGCTAATGTGTGTAAACATTTTTTTTTTTTTTTAGCGGGAACCACTGTCAGGAGTGCAATCTTAGCTTACTCTATTTCCTTAGAGCGTCACCCTAATAATTAAGGCTTTGCATTAATGAACCATAAATACAAGTTCGAACAGCTTGAACATATGGATATAAACCTTGCATTAATTACAGACAATGCTGTGTCACAGATACAAAACTTTCCACTGTGAAATGGCAGTCAAATAATTTGTGGTGCAGGGGGTAGCCAGGAGGTGTGTCTCCTGTAGAAGAGCCAGCCGGGCTGGTGGCGACGGAGGAACCTAAGTACCACAGTGCGTTTGATCCGGTCTGCAGACCATTAACTTTGTACAAGATAAGATGGTATGTGGGAGAAGACCTAAGCCTCTAGGGAACTTTAAAGTTGTGAAATCCCTGGCTACTCCAAAAACCGTAAACACTCTTCCCAACCCCTCAATAGCACGCTGCAATGAATTGACAGCGTTCATTCAGAACAAAATAGCTGCTATTTATCTGGCTCTATAAAAGAACAGAATTTTAAATGCCCTCACGTCAAAGAAGTGTATGTCCAACACATTCCACATTGGCCTGCCTCTCTCTCCCCCCATCAGGAGGAACAACTTTTTGCTCTTCTCATTAAGGTCAAATCACAGTCCTTGCATGACCCCGCATCCCCACATACACTGTCACAAGGAGCTCCAGCCTTCTTCTCCATTATATTGGAACTCCTTAGCTTTTCCCTAACCACTGGAATAGTGCCATCTAAGTGGAAATATGCAGTGGTCCCACCCTTGCTAAAAAAACTAAAAAGACTTGGCCTGACACGTCCAGGGAACTATTGGCCAAACTCCCTGTTCCCAGTCATAGGCTAGATGCAAGAGAAACATTTCAACCAAACACTGTCTACATTCCTTGAAGAAAATCATCTACTGCATATTTCCCAGATGGGATTCTGTACACAACACCGTACAAAACCTACCCTCCTCGCAGTAACAGTCATTTAAAAATGCTGCTGTACCAGTGAGTAACAGCTGCTACTATCCTCCTGGACCTAAGTGCAGCATTCAACACTGTTGACCGTGAGAAACTTACGTACAGAATGGGTGAAGCCGGAAAAAAGAGCTGCGCTCTGAATTGGCTCACCTCCTTTCTGAAGGACCAATGTTTCCAAATTTGTCAGAATTCATGCTACTCTGACATCCTTCCCTTGTAGTGTGGGATCCCGCAGGGTTCGTCCTTCAGCCCCACAGTTCTTAACCTGGACATGCACCCATTGACAGAAATGGTTCAGGAGTTTGGGCTGTCCATAGTAGTATATGCCGACGGCACACAATTGGTTGTCTCTCTCACCCCTGGAAAAGGCCGACAGTCCCATCAGCTGTCTCCCAGCTCGGAAAAAGTATCCAAGTGGATGGCAAACTGATACTTAAAACTGAATGGTGAAAAAAACGACCTTATGATTCTGAGGAACAGACCCGATCCCCAACCACTTATAGAGTGGCCAGAATGTTTGGGCAGTCCACCCATCGCCTCCTCCCCTATCAAAAGCTTTGGGATGTGGCTGGATAAGTCCCTTTCCATGGATACACAGGCCAAAAAACCTTTATTTTGATACCCTCAGAACCCTCTGTAAAATCCTAGACATTATCCTGAATGTGTCCAGAAGAATTGTGGTTCAATCCCTTGTTCTCTCACGGTTGGACTGTGGAAACTCTCTGTAAGTAGGCTCCCTCAATATGTCATCAAAAGGTTCCAGGCTGTCCAAAATGTGGCAGCAAGGATTGTATACAAGGTCACAATATTTTCCTCATCATTCAGTGATCTAGCTTCTCTGCACTGGCTTCCCATTGAGGCAAGGATAACATTTAAAACAATCTGTCTGGCACATAGAGAGATTTAACACCAATGGACCCGCTATGATAAGAGCACTCTGCGAGTCGATTCTTGAAGTTACCTAGAATTCACAAGGCCAGGTGGGCGGGGGGTGGTATTTCCTTTTCATATCTCATCCCGAAACTTTGGAACATGCTCCCCAAATAACTAAGATGCCTAAACAATGAATCACAGTTCAGGAAAAGGCTAAAAGCATGGCTATATCCACATTAATAGTCCCCTTGTGTTAGTCCACTTGTCCTGAAGCAACGCTATGTTTTAGCCAGCGCAGGAAAGCCTACGGATAGCCATGTGCTTTAGAAATCCCTATAGCATACCATGTGAGAAGTACAAGGTGTGTTGTCACAAGAGGCACCGCGAGAAAGACCAGGCAATGACAGGAGAAAACAAAACAAAAGAGAGGGTCCAAACAATAAATTCAGGCCGCAACTCAACAATGTCCATCCCAACTCCACCCCATACTTCTACCTCGGAAGCATTTGTCGCCCAACATTTCCCTAAAACATAAATCGGGAACATGGTGAGGTAGACTTCATCCTTGTGAAGGATATAGATGTAAAGGTCAGTTTGTGAATAAAGCACCCTGGGTCAAGCGCTATTGAGAAGTCAGAAACCGTGTGTAGGAAGTTAATTTGTGTTCAGCAAGGGATCAGCATCAGCGTGGCCCTCAGGATCCTCTGATCTGGGCTCCCTGGAAGATATCCGAGGGGAGAAAGGATTATCTGTTCCCAGCTGAGACACGATTAGGAAGGTTCAGAAGTGTCGGATATCTTCCACGTCGTCCCCGCCTGCCCTTGGATTCCAGACGATTTTGTGTCTGGGAGCAGGTGGAGGCCGAGCATGATGGACCTGGATCTCCTTGGGAGAGGCCTCTTGGGGTCCAGACCTTCGCAGGGTTTTGTGCTCAGTGGCCCACTCCCAAACCGCCTATGGAATGTCAACGAAATGGGGTGGGAGTCGTGAATGACCAGTAGTCATGCCGGAAATAGTAGCATATATTGTAGGGACATCTTTTTGAGTTGTGGCTTCGTGGCGTCAAAGCATTTACTTTGTTGTTGAGTGGCTTTTCTTTAGTCTGAAAAAAATCATAATGTGAGAGGAATCAAAAAAACCTTACTACGGGTACTGGCTTCTCAAGGGATCACATCTTGATCACAAAAGCTCAGAATTTTGATTATGAGGGGCTGGGGTGGAGCCCTTTGGGAGGGAGCTGCGCCAGTGAGCTGTGCACCCGCTCCACCACGAACCATGGAGACCGCAAGCCCTCAGGTAACCAGAAACAGAGCCATCTTCTGTAAAGGTTGCAGTATGATGGGCCTCAACCACTTGAGGGAACCCCACCAGGTTTCAGGGTGCTCCAGCGTGAGCGCTTCTCAGCATCTTCGGCCCTGCTTTCAAGGGTGAGAGCGGTTGAGATAAGCGCCACTACCTTGATTTTTCATGTCTGATAAGTCGTCCTCGAGAATAGAAATGCCCTCTAAATGCCATGCCGTAGAATCACATGGATACTACCTATATGGGCCGCTCTAGTGCATGCACAGCTACATATTTAATGTTTATATATTTTGCCATGTATGATAGAGAAATTCTAAACCAAATTTGCCTTAATATGTGTATCAGCATAATGTATTGAGTTCGTTTAAACTCGATCTATGCAAATTTAATTCCTTAGCACATTATTATGGCTAAATTAATTATATTAGATGGCAAAACTTGCATTTAACCTCTGGTAAGTAGAATGAAATTATAAATTTGGAATTTTAGTCTGTGTTAAACTTTAAATTTGCAGATTTCGCCTATATAGATCTGACATACACTTTCCAGTAACGACATAAATTCATAAAATCCATTTGTTTAAATTTGTTTATAAATGTAATACATTACTTGTCAGACAGCTAGAAGTTGTGACTCGTATGACTCTATAGTCTGTCTAACTTTGAGAAGTGTTTGCTGGTTTGCTTTCAAGCCAACTCTGCTGCATGTGTTCATAATTTTCATGTAGACTGCATGCTTTTCTGTTTCAATACAAACTATGTACTTTTTTTTCACACCCATCTTTGCTTTTTATTTTGTATTTTTGTTTCCCTTTCCTTGGTTGGATGCCTGTGTGTGTTTTATCCAAAACCCTGTCCAGTCCTGGAGTTTGAACTGCGGAAAGCCAAGGAGACCATTCAGGCCCTCCGAGCCAACCTGACTCAGGCTGCAGGTGGTGTACATAACCCTTTTCTTCAGTCTTTCTGCTTTCATTGTAGATATAGCTCTGTTGTTCTCCCTTTAATTGTTGTCATCCTTGATATTTTTTGTTTGTTCCTCTCTTGCAGAAAACGAAGTTCCTTTACAGGAGCGAAACAATTATAAATCAAGTCCTGAAATTCAGGTAAGCGGCTTGTCAACAACTGCTTTTCTCTGTCATAAATTGAATGCACATACGGTGTTAAAAGTCGATATGCCTGCAAATTGGATGGCTGCATGTCAGAAGACTGTGTGGGATGGTGAAATATTGATGTGCCAAGACCAAAATATCAAGAAGGTAAGTATATATAGGTATCTATGGATGTCCTGTTCTAAAATCTACATCTATGTACCTTGAAGCTGTGTGTGTGTGTGTGTGTGTGTGTGTGTGTGTGTGTGTGTGTGTGTGTGTGTGTGTGTGTGTGTGTGTGTGTGTGTGTGTGTGTGTGTGTGTGTGTGTGTGTGTGTGTGTGTGTGTGTGTGTGTGTGTGTGTGTGTGTGTGTGTGTGTGTGTGTGTGTGTGTGTGTGTGTGTGTGTGTGTGTGTGTGTGTGTGTGTATGTATGTATGTATGTATGTATGTATATATATATATATATCTATATACCTTCAAGGTACAAAGATGTAGATTTAAGAACAGAATATCCATAGGTGTGTATATATATCCAATCTGCATGCATATACACTTCAGCACCATATATATATATATATATATATATATATATATGTGTGTGTATATATGTGTGTGAGTAAACATTTATATATATGTTCAGTATTATGCACTTGTATACTTTCACAATATTTTGGTCCTCTGTATTTAGTCTACAGTAGTTTGGCAAATCAATGTTTCCCACACAATATTAAGATAGTATACTGTATTTAGGCTTTCCTGTTTTCAGTTTCTATTTTTTGTAAATTCTGGTGGGGTTTTTTTCCAGTGTTTTCAAGTGATTTAAATCCCTCAAAAAAACAGTAGTTATCAGTGGTAACACATTTCCGCGCCATTAAAAACAACAGAAACCGTGTTTTTCCAGTGTTTGTGGAACTTCTTGCTTTTATTATTGCTTGCTTTCTGCACTGATAGTGCATGGTATATAGACAGTGTACGTACAATGTAAATGAGGTCCAAATACATTTTTACAAATCAAACTTATCGTAGTACACCATACAATACTTCTTCAGCGAGTCTTTGTTCATGCACGCTCGCTCTTTCCTGCCTATGTAAACTTTTATCTGTGAGAAGGCTTTCAATGCCAATACTGGTGAACCTGAAGATTGTGATTCTCTGCGACAGGTTCTGCAACATATGTGTTGAACTGTACGCATTTGCCCTCGGAGTTATTGAAGCAGTCAAAAATGAGGCAGCACTTTTGAAACTCTGGAGAAAATTTCCCTTTGAGAAGGGATCTATAACTTGTGCAGAGTACCACAGTGAGGCTTCATTGACTTCAACTGCCATGGTTAGTAAAGGGCTATTTCTCATACACTGTAAAATAAAAGTTCCTGAATTGTCCCTCAATATTTCTTTGCTTACCAAGTGGCAAGCACTCTAACATGGAATATGTTGCAGTGCCAAAGTCACTAAAAGTGTCGCCCAGCCTACTCTCAAGGAGATGTTTCACATCTACACAAATTATGCTGAACACTAGGTAGACAAGGGTGTTTTCAGACTCTATTTTTTATTATGTCCACTACAGCAGTCATTCTTTCCTGTAAAAACCTAAGAATGCAGTAGACTGTACTTTTTCCAATCACTATCAATATGTGATCAAAGATCTTCACAGTTCTTGCTTTTGGCATCATCACTCAGCAAAAGTTCTGTAAACAGTTGCCAAATGGATAATGTAGTATTTATGGCCTCTAGGACTGAGATCCAACAGCTATGTGACACAGATGTGATGACTCTTTGTTTGATGCCACACAAAGCACAAAAGGATAAATATTTGCGTTTTTAATTTCCGTGCATAACAAAACAGTGCACCAGAATGGACTAAAAAGGCAGTAGCATTCTTCATTAACTCTGAAGATTGTAAAGATGCTTTCAGCATACCATCTATAAAGTGGCAAGGATCTCTTACAGGGAAGCACTTCAGCTCGGGTATCGATTGCGACAGGTCATCACACAACTTTTTCATAAACGTAGCTGAATCACTGCGAATACAAACAAAATCACTCCAATCTTTGTTGAACTTGATAATAACTTTTTGCAGCAGCATTCCAAGTGAACCTGTGATCCATGTTTTCCAAAAGTGGTGTCATGTTTTCACCAGTATCCCAGTTGCTTTGTGACTGCACTCTTTTCACATATACCTGTCACTATACCTTCCTTTGAATGCTTAAAGCCTGGGGTGTTTGGCAATTCACCTACTATCAATACTGACTCACTAGGAAAGGGGGCTGATGTATCAAGACCAAAGACCACAAAACTGAAAAAAGAAAGAAGAAACAATATTTTAGTGACATTCCTAAACAACAACACTCAAGCAGAATAATGTTAGCCCAGTCGTTCTTACTGCTACCTTATATAACAAAGTTACATTGTATTGGCCCCTTCAGGAAGAAATAAAAATGTCTCTTTCACTCTCCTTTTCCTTTCTTTGAATGGCATTTAGTTTGTGGTTGTGCAGGTTTTTTTCAGTGTTTATATGTTTACACTGGTGAGGGTTATTATCCTTCCGGTGGGGTTTTATCAGTTATTATAGGGTTAAACCTAAAACCGGACAGCATGACTATATTGTATTGCCTAAAAGGACGGAATGGTGCTTGTTTTGTAACTGGTTTTTGTGTGTTCTGCATAGTAACAGTTGAACGAGGGGCAAAGATGGCAGCAAGCGCAGACGTTTAGTATTATGCCACAATGATTTTACTGAAGAGTTGTCAGAGTAATGATAATAACTTGTACTTTATATCATACTAAATGCTGCCTCTCATGTCGTTTTTAAGCTCTATAAATCATAGATATCATTACTCAGCATATGTTACTTAATTTAATGACCTAAGGATGGATGGAGAGCTAGGGACAGCTTAACGATTTTGGGGGCCCTGGGCCAAACCTATTTTGGAGCCCCCGTTCAGAAAAACTTTGAATTTACTACTAACCTTTTCAGCTCATTTATGCCCTCTAAAGCCAGTTCAAAGGCAGTTCCATCTTAAGAACTATTGAAGCCCCGGTCAGAAAAATATTTTCGGGACTCCTAGTTGAGCTTAATTAGTGGTACAAATTAAAAATCAGACATGGAAGACTGACGTGAAGACTAGTGAACTCAAAATACAGAAGGGTATTAAAGATTTTTAAATATGCTATTCTTTTAAGAAAGATGTGGGATGTATTGCATCTTTTTCATGATCAAGTTTGTTGCTTCCTAACTAAAGTACCCCTAGAGGACTGTGCAATATCAGGCCACAGACCTCTTCAGCTGGACTGATGCCGCATCACGCTTTTCTGCGTTGCTTTTAACAGACTTACAATAGGAGCTATAGTTCTTACTTAAAGTTCAGGCACATTTTTTTCCTAACATTGGTTGAGATTATTACTTGTTCCTGCTTTCTTCAACGCTGTATGTTCAGTCACTGCAGCAGAAAGACACTCGGGGGCAAACTGGCCAAACCAAAGTCCCATTTATTTTCATAACCGTTTGCAGTTGTTTTTTTTACTCCCAAAAGTCCTGTTGACTAGCTTGATGGTGTTCTTTATTGCTTTGATTTGCCCAAGGTTAGCACTAGTGTTTCAGCTAAATATGACAGAGCACCTACTTTGTGGATGCTCATCACAAGGTGATGCGTTATGTAGTTTAGTATTGCATCCATTAACTATTGCTGGATACAGTATAAAGAACTAGAACTTTGTCAGTCTCCTTCACTGTTTTTTTTATATTCCATATCGTATTTCTTTGGTATCCGCAAAAAGCTCTTAAACTCTTTTCAATGCTAACATGCCAAGTTCGCTGACTCAAACCCTCTGGTCGCCTATGAACATTTTCTGTTGATTTATTGCAATCAGGGTGGTCAACAGTACCCTCCGTCATGGCGCAGCATATTATGGGGAGGTTGAAAAGCGGAGTACTATGCTGACAGCAAAAGAGCTATTGGGGTCAAGTAGCTCTGCACCATATTTCTTTGGTATTCTGGTTAGTAGATTGGTTTTCTAATTGTTTTTTTAGGTGTTTGTGCATCTTGAAGCAGTGCTTGTGGTATGTACCTCATTCTACTGCTTCCATAATGCAGCAGTGCATACCAGGGATGTAGGAACACTTCACATATATCCCTTGAGTCATGTTGTCTGTTACCATCACCAACGATGATGGGTTACTGAGATGGCGACATCACTGTGACACTCCTCTTCATACTGTTCCTGCCTTTCACCAAGTGCAGCAAAAGGCACCAGGCAGGCTGGGCCCTGCGTGTGGCAAACTTGGGGCATGTGACATTGTTCTGAGGCATCTGGCAGTATTTAACAGCTGCAGCATTACAATCAGAAGTATTTTACATAGGATTCTGGACATAGGTATTCATAAGGCAGTTGTTACTATTATAAGCACTCTTAATATAAGCACTCACTATTACCCACATTAATAGTAATTATTTCATCAAGCTCAGAAAGGTGGGAAACGGAGTTGGCCTTGCTGGGTTGATCTCATTACCAGTGGATCACACATGATTTTGGCTGCAAGAGCTTAACTAACTGAGCCCTCTTACCGACATGTATTATGCAGATAAATGATCCAGTCTGGGACCTTCCTTTCAGTATTAGCCTTCATGACCTCCTGCCTGCCTCTTCTCTGGCTACACATGTGTTAGGAATATTTTTTCAAATAGAGTTGTTGCCACTGTGTCTACCCTGATTAATGTGGATCTGAATAGAGACCTCTGGTAGAAGTGCCATTTTTTTACATTCTACCATAATGGCATAATCTTGCAGTATTTATGTATGGGAGCCCACATTTGGGTGTTAACCATCAATGGTCTATGAGGCCATTCTTGCTATGAAACATTTGTTTGTTATCTATTCAACAGTGTTTCTATTCAGTGGTGATGGTTAGCTAGCACTGATGTAAAAATATATGTACAGCTAGTGCCAAAGTTAAAATTTATGTAAATTTATCAGCATCGCATGAGTTTTTGTATATCATTCTTTTTTTGTTTAAATCTTTTTGTCGTTTTATTTTTTTTACGTTGGAATACAACAATAGATCAACGACACCATACACAAAGAATAAACATTAGCACATCAACTGTTGTTGATACAGCTGTGATAGTATGTGTTTAATGTGTCATGCTTGAGGAATTAAAGAAGTCTACATCAGTAGATCACCTGAATGAAGGAGTGACCATGTAGTCTGCCTACTTAATGTGCGGTTCATTGATGATCTGTGTATGGTATAACGCTTCTCTGAACAGTGGGCGTAAGGTTCAACAAAATGAGGACAAAATAACTCAACGAAGGGGGGGATAACTGCCCATGACCTTAAGCCATGCGGTACTTCATCAGGTGTTTATCAGCATGTAACATGTGTTAAGCAAGTATGTTGTGTCTGGCTGAGTAGAGATTGAGGAACACTGCCCCATCTGAGTCATCGCAGTAGCGACCGCAAATTGTGGCATTAGTGCTGCGTAGACTCCCGTCCCTTCTTGTATATCCTCAGTGGGTGTATCTAGTTTCTGTAGGTCGTTCACAATAATCCCCCAAACGCAAGATAGGTAAAACTTGCCAAGTCTCAGCAGATCTTCCCTTTGCAGGGTCACACCCACCGCCCTGGCCTAGTTGAGTAGGGAGCGGCTACAGGCTAGTGCGTGAGGTGCTACCGGTGCCTTCGATCTCCTAGTAATCAGGCGTTTTGCTGTGACTAGGCCCAGGTCCAAGAAACGTGAGGTGACCCTGTACTTCTTGCCCCTCTGGAAGAGGTGCAAAATATAAACTTCCAATTGAAAAGGGATGGCGCGCTCATTGCAGACGGCCAAAGTGGTCGCTATGTCGGTCCAGTACTCTCCCAGGGCAGGGCAATGCCAAAGCCTGTGCAGTAGGTCTGCATTGGGCAAATGAAATCTGCGGCAGTCTGAGTTAGTGCGGTGGAAATACTCATGTTCGAGGCATATGAGCTGCAGATCACACACTTAGGATAAGATCGCCATCTGGTGTTGGGCTCGGATGCTTGCAGGTTGTTGTTGTCTTCGGAAGAAGTCTTTTGGTCACGAGATAGGTGACTCCTCCCTTGGACTACAGTGCGCATGGGCATCCACTCCATCCTCAGATTGTTTTTTTCCGCCATTGGGTTCGGATGAAACTTTTCCACTCCGGTAGAAAACTTCTAAACCAATCTTTTCGAAGCGAAAAACCTTTATAATTTTCATCGATACACCTTTACTCGACATCGAATTCATCGGGCCGGTTCCGGACGTCGACGCGGGCGATTAAACCTATCCGCACCGTGAGGCCTGCGGCTCATGGAAAGGACGCCGTTTAAAAAATGCCCCCAATGTGGAGCAATATTCCCGCACAATGACCATCACAAGGTCTGCAACCTGTGCCTGTCACCGGAACACGACGAGTCCAGCTGTCTAGCCTGCGCCGCATTCCGATACAAGAAGACCATTCGGGATCGAAGAGCTCGACGCCATATCATGGCACACAGACCAGCTCCGGAACCAGAGGACATCTTTGATGAGGGCCCCGATGTCCCGGAAGAAGATTCAGAGGAACTTCAAATTATATCAGAAGCAGACGACTCCGACGACCCCGTTACTCCGGGGCAACGCGTGAATACCGATGCCCCTACCCCAACCCCTCCAAAAAAGGCATTGGTCAAGACTTCGCCAGCTGGCCCCAGTCGCGACCGAAAACAACCTTCAGAAGCCCCGCCTTCGGGCTCGGCTTCGAAGAAATACAAGCCTTCAGGTGGCTCGGGCCCGAGCAAACCACATATTATTGTACCCCCAGCACCTTCGGCACAGAAGACACAAGAACTCTCGGCACCGAAGACTGCTCCGGCACCTTTGGCACCGAAATCATCGAGGCCCATAGACAAACTGGCACCGAAAGCTCCCAAACTTAAAGACTCCATTTCGGCACCGAAACCTTCATCGGCACCGAAACCCTCATCGGTACCGAAACAACCGGCTAAGGTCTATACTACACCTCCTAAACACTCTACCGATCACCCAAAACATAGATCGGAACCGAAAAAATCGGCGCCAAAGTCTGTTCCTGCAGACCAAGAACTTTTCCACCCAGATCCAACGCAAAAAAGGATCTATATTAATCCAAAAACTGGACATGTCACTGCTGTGCCATGTAAGAAAAGGAAGCTAGACACAACACCTTCTCCAGCTCCTGTAAAGAAGAAGGACTCGGCCACCTCACCCATTCCTCCTTCCTCTCCTCTATGACCTCTTACCCCACCCCCCCTGCCTCCACCACCATTACCTCTGCCATCTCCTTCACATACACCACCTCCACAGGATGATGATGATGATGAACTAGGGGGAGGGGGTGATCCGGATGATCTTAATGATCCTAATGATCCTTTCACAAATCTGGATATTGTACCATTAGACGACTGGGCTTACCTTCTGCCTGATATACCTGATCCTATTACATACCCTTCAAAACCCTCACCTCCAGATGACCACCTGGGGTTTGGACAACTAGTAAACAGAGCAGCACTTTACCATGGCGTCACCATGCACTCAGATGCACCCGAGGAAGACTTCCTTTTAGACACTTTTGAGCAGTCTCAGAAATCAGTTCAAATTTTACCTATGATTAAAGGGGTCATAAAACATGCCACAGAAGTTTTTAAGGACGCCGTACGGGCCAGGGTACTTAACCCTCGAATTGAGAAAAAATATAGACCTGCCCCAGAAGATCCTTCTTATATTAAAGGACAGCTCCCTCTGGATTCTTTGGTGGTTTCCAACGCAAGGAAGCGGGCTAACTCCCAAACAGGAGATACACCGCCCCCAGACAAAGAATCCAAACTATTAGAGGCCTCGGGCAAAAGACTAGCAGCACAAGCAGCTAACCATTGGCGTATTGCCAACACACAAGCCCTATTGGCACGCTATGATAGGGCTCACTATGATCAGTTAGAAGATCTCATACAACACCTACCAGACCAATACAAGACCCAGGCAAATGACCTTATACAAGAGGGAAAGCTCATCTCAAATGCCTCAATTAAATGTGCACTTAACGCCGCAGACACTGCCTCTAGAGCAATCAATACAAGCGTACTTCTTAGACGCCATGCATGGCTACGTATTTCAGGCTTTAAGCCAGAAGTACAAAGTACCATACTTAGCCAACCATTTAACCAAGAGCAACTGTTTGGACCAGCAGTAGATACTGCACTTGAAAAAATGAAGAAAGACACAGAGACTGCTAAGTACATGGGAGCATTGCAGTCTCCACAACCACGTGGCTCCTTTCGACGCTCCTTCTATAGAGGAGCATCCAAAAATATTGGAGCAGACACCTCCTCCACGTTCAAAACCTCTACACAAACATCCCCCAATAGAGGATATTTTAGAGGAGGATATAGGGGAAACAACACCAAGGGACGAGGTTGAGGCAATACTAACACTCGTACCTCCCCCGCCACTAAACAGTGACTTTCCTCCACTCCCCCCAGACCATTCCACTCCAGTCGGTGGAAGACTCAAACAGTTCCTACCTGTCTGGAATTCCATTACAACAGACAAGTGGGTAAGACAAATTATCCAGTATGGTTACTGCCTGGAACTCACAAATACCCCCCCCCCACATATACCACCCAAACAGCGTTCCATGTCGCCAGACCATCTTACACTCCTCAAGCAAAAGGTTCTCTCCTTGCTTCAAAAACACGCAATAGAGCCAGTTCCCTTCCAACATCAGGGCACAGGGGTATACTCTCTATACTTCCTAATCCCCAAGAAGGACGAGACGTTAAGACCCATACTCGACCTCAGACTCCTAAATCGGAACATACACTCAGATCATTTTCATATGATCACGCTTCAACGAGTGCTTCCACTATTACAGAAAGGCGATTTCCTTGCCACACTAGATCTCAAGGATGCCTATTTTCACATTCCCATGCATCCTGCTCACATGAAATATCTAAGATTCCTGGTAGACGGGCAACACTATCAGTTTACTGTCCTCCCATTCGGAGTGACAACTGCGCCCAGAGTATTCACCAAATGCCTAGCAGTAGTAGCAGCGCATCTCAGGAGACAACAAATTCATGTCTTCCCATATCTCGACGATTGGCTCATAAAAGCCAATTCATTCAACAAATGCGTTCTACACACTCACCAAACTATTCAAATTTTACACAACTTGGGATTCACCATCAACTATCCCAAATCTCAACTACAACCCTCCCACATACATCAATATCTGGGAGCCACCATAAATACCTCCAAGGCCATAGCTTATCCCAGCCCAGCCAGGATAGCCAATATACAAGCTCTCGTCTTAAAATTTCAATCCCAACACTCTCTCCCAGCAAGAGTGTTCATGCAACTCATAGGCATGATGGCGTCATGCATCTTCATTGTGCCTTATGCACGACTTCAAATGCGTCCCTTGCAAGAATGTCTAGCACGTCAGTGGAACCAGGCTCACGGACAACTTACGGACATGGTGTTAGTGGACAGTCGCTCACATCGCTCACTAAAATGATGGAACACCATAAACCTGTCCAAAGGGCGGCCGTTCTTAGAGCCTCTTCCACAGATAGTGCTGACAACCGACGCATCTCTCACAGGGTGGGGAGCCCATCTCCTAGGACACACCACTCAGGGCAAATGGACCACTCAACAAAAAGTGCTCCATATCAATTACCTGGAACTACTAGCAGTGTTCCTAGCATTAAAATCATTCCAATTACATCTAAAGAACAAAACTGTCCTCATCCGGACGGACAACATGACAGCCATGGATTACATACAGAAACAAGGAGGCACACATTCTCTCCAACTGTCCCAACTCGCACAGAACATTTGGAGATGGGCAATTCCCCAGAACATCTACCTGCTAGCAGAACACCTTCCAGGAGTTCACAATCAGATTGCTGATTTTTTGAGTCGACAAACCCAACAGATCCACGAATTGGAATTACACCCACTAGTCCTACTCCCATTCTTCCAAAAATGGGGCCAACCAGACATAGACCTGTTCGCCACACACGAAAACGCAAAATGCCCAACCTTCGCCGCCAGGTTTCCCCACCCACAGTCGAAGGGCAATGCCATATGGATGAACTAGTCAGGCAGATTTGCGTACGCTTTTCCGCCTCTCCCACTCATTCCATTCGTGGTACGCAAGCTCAGGCAACAGTCTCTCAAGCTGATACTAGTAGCTCCCACATGGGCACTTCAACCCTGGTTCACAACACTGCTGGAACTCTCTCTAGTTCCACACCAAAGACTGCGCCTCTCCCCGACCTTATTAACCCAGAAACATGGAGAAATCAGACACCCCGATCCACATCAACTGAACCTAGCGATCTGGCTCCTGAAGTCCTAGAGTTCGGTTACCTCAACCTACCACCAGACTGCATGAATATTGTCAGTCAAAAAACTTTATTCGATATATAAAATATCATAAAAGTATAAAACATTATAAAAACAATGGTTAAAATAAATAAAAACAGAAAAAAAGTTATGACAATGTCCGTAACAGCATGGTTCATAAGACCCAAGAAGAGGGGTATTCTACAATCTGTACAATGTAAAATAGAGACAAATACAGCAGCAATAGACAAATTCAGGTAATGCTAGGGGCTAGGGCTGGGTCAGGGAACGTTTGGGCTTGGCACAAAAGCTGACACTTCTTGAGAAGCCTCTGTCTAATCCTCCAGGCCCCACCCAAGAACTTGGCAGTCCCACAGATGACGCTAGGGACTGTCGTCTCGTAGGTTAGAATGCGCAGGGCCACCCTGGCTGACCTGCAGCCCAAATTTAAACAGATGGGTTTCAGCCATCTAGATCTAACCTGGCTGTAAGCCCGACAAGCAAACAAAAAATGGGCGGTGGATTCCGTAGGGGAGGCACAACCCGGGCAGCCCTTTACAGCACCCTGTTTGCCACTCCACCCTGTCTGGAACTCATATAATGGTAGAGTACCATATCTAAGCTTAAGGTATAATGACCTGTTGCTTGGGGACTCAATCTGGTCCAAAAAGGCCTCCAGTCTAGGTATGGGTTTAATATCTAAAAATGTCTCGCTGAGGATACCTCTCTGAGACCTCAAAGTAGCAGCATTAATCCAGGCCCAATAGATTTTTTTTACAATGGCTTTGGAGGGGGGGCTCTGATTCTCCCAGAACTCGCACAAACCTAACGCTACCACCAATTTGTATAGGTTGTATACCCAGGAAATCTTAAAACGAGCACCAAGTAGGAGAATATCATTCAAGGCAGATGCGTACTGACCTAAGTCCGGGGACCTTCTTAACCTAACCCAATATAATAGAGGGCGTAATCTAGCCACATCGCTTGTAGGATGCCTACCAAGGTCACTGCGGAGGGGGGCTAGGGGAGTGGACTGGGGGAGCGAAGCTATGGCTCTAAAACATTTATTTTCCGATTTTGTCAAATCTGTAAGGTTGTCAAATCCCCATAATTCCACCCCATAGAGAGATGCAGGAAGAGCCTTCCCCTGGTAGACCTCTGTTGCTGCAGCAATTGGACGGCTGTAAGACAGCCTCTGATGTCTCGCTATAGCTCCCGCTGTGCGTTTATGGCACAGGAGCATTTTAGAGAGATGTGGGGCCCAATTCAGCTTATTATTGACCCTCACCCCAAGATAGTCAAAGGCTGTAACCAGCTCCAAATTAGAATTGTCCACCCTGATATTATTCTTAAAGCTCTTGGAAGGGGACATGGCCATTAACTTAGTCTTAGAGGTGTTGATTTTAAGGCCCCTGATGTTGCAGAACTCGGTGTAGCGGGTCAGAAGTTTTTGGAGGCCCATAGGGCTCTTGGAGATCAGCAGCGTGTCATCTGCGAACAGCAGGGAGGGTGTTTTTTCCCCGTTCAGGGTTGGCGTGTCGACCCCATCAACCCTCAAATGGTCAGCCACCCCATTTATAAAGAGGGAAAATAGGGTCGGCGCCAAAACACAACCCTGTCGGACCCCTCTCCCTACAGCTATTCTCGCGGTCATCTGTCCCTGGAGGCCCCACCTAAATCTTGCAAAATTGTCTTCATGGAGCCATATGAGGAGGTCCAGAATTAGAGGGGGGATACCAAGAACAGCCAAAACTTGCCACAGCTTTGGACGAGGTACCAAGTCAAAAGCTGTCTTGTGGTCGATAAACGCCAAGTAGAGGCTGCCCTTTTCGATGGTCACCGATTTCCAGTATATGGTGCAGAATCGGAAAACGTGATCAATGGTTCCCACTCCTTGCCTGAAACCTGCCTGAAAGTGGGACAAGATGCCAGCTTCATCGATCCAGGCCCTAATCCTGGTTAGGAGGACCCTGCCAACCACTTATTGGATCACATCAATTAGGCTGATAGGCCTATAGTTGGCAGGGTCCTCTCGATCTCCTTTTTTGTAGATGGCCACCACCTCTGCCCCCTTCCAAGAGTCTGGAACAGGGTGACCCATTGCGATATTATTCAGGGTTAGTAAGATGAACTCGGCCCAGGGCTCTCTATCATGGAGAAGAAGATCTCCGGGAAGGCCATCGGGTCCAGCTGCCTTACCCGGAGCTATCATTTTTAAGGCCGAGTGGATCTCGCTAAGGCCAAAATGAGGCCCGCCCCCCTATAGGGGCAATAGGCTCCCGAGATGGGCCCTCGGTCCGCAGGGGAGAATCTTCCCCCAATGAATAAAGGCCAGAGAAGTGCCCAGTTATGTGGTTTGGAATTGGGTCGGCCCCACCCCTTGCGCTAATATTTATGAGGTCCCAAAACAGGGTCTGATCTTTGCATCGTACTGCGGATTTCAGGTCCTGCCAGTGATCCTCTTCCCAGAGTCTCTTAAATTTTTTTATAGAGCTGTAGTAAGATTTGCGAGCAGACACAATGGAGGGCTGATCCCTTAGTTTTAAAGCCCTAGCAAGTTCCTCCCTTCTTGCCCTGCAGTCGGCCGAAAACCACAAATTTCCCGTGTTTAATCGGGGTGGCTTGCGAACACCATTGGAATTGATTACAAAAAACTTCCCCACCTTTTTAATGGCCTCAAGATAAATCTCTTCAAAGCTACTGAGTGGTGTAATGCTAGGAGGGCGGACCAGGGCGGCCTCCAGCAGACCAGTGCTTTCTACCACGATGTCTTTTATCCTGACCAGATCTATCTCTCGCTTGGCAACTTTAGACCACTCAAGTCGTCTGTTGCAGTTGGATGGAGCGACCTCTCTGGACCAATGAGACTGGGCTCCGCTGGGCGCAATGAACGTGGTGATCAATTCGTGCTTAAGTTGCATGGTTAGTGAGTTGTGGTCTAGGCATGACTTCCATGTCAATGAGATCCGGCCACAACTCAACATCCAGCAGAATGTAGTCCAAGCGCGAAGGGACCCTGGTTCTAATAAATGTGGGTGCTCCTTTAGTATCGGAGCGAGATCTGCCATTTGTCGCCCTTAGGTTAAACTCCAGGGTTATGGCAGTAATTTGAACAGCCCTTTTGGACCATTTTTTAAGTGGCAAAAGGCCAAGCGGAGGAATTCCTTGCTTAAGATTGGCCATCTCTGTACCTAAGATGTCATCATCACCAAGGGGCTCAAAGGTGCAGTTGAAGTCACCAGCTACTACAACACCCGAGGTGGAGGTGAGGGCAGAAAGCAGGGACTCTAGGAAAGACAACTTAGGACTCTCTTGCGCTCCTGATAATCCTCTAGCATATAAGTTAAAAATTTCTAGGCCGCGGTGGAATTCAGACCCTCCAACTGATAGGTGGAGGATGTCGTGGGATGGACTGACATTGTGCTTGATTGACCAGTTCAACTCTATGCTCACCCAAATAAGAAGGCCCCCGATGCACGCCCTCTAGAAGAACTAATTGCCGGAACAAAGTAAGTAGTGAACCCGGATCTATAGATGGGTTCCAAACACCAGGTTTCCTGGAGGAGGATGACATCAAATTTACTAATAAAGTCGTTCCATACAGGATCGGTGAGATTCCTTTTTAGGCCAGCGATGTTCCAGGATAAAAACTGGATAACCTTTGTTGGGCGCAAGGTGGATAAGGGGACTACCTCTCCAGCCCTGCATGTTGTAGATCCCCTGGTATGGCCTCCCCCTAGAGCTACGCTTGGGGTTGCATAAACAACTGGGCTAGCCACAGTAGAGTCCCGAAGAAGGACGGGAAGCAATCGTGTGCCCTCTGGTGGAGGGCTTTCTGGGGAAGGTAGAGAAATATTTGCATGAGACCTGGGTACTCAGTCCACTTGTCTTAGGCCTGAATCCACCCGGTCGCTAAACTGGGGCCAGGCCAAACAACTGCGGATTTGGATGGAGGAGTGTGCGGGTGGTGTGGTCCTATATTCCAACAATATTAGGTTTTCAGCTAGAGCTAGGTCACTAACCTCAATTTCCACACAATCCAAAGGTGAATCTACTCTAGATATCCGCCGCACCCTCAGAATGTCATCTCGAATAATTGATCTGCAGCCTCTAGTGTGCCTCAACCAATGAATGATTTTGTTGTGCAGAGACTCACTACTTTCAAACCCACCAGGGTTGCTCATTTTCGGGACATACGTCATAAAGACCAAAGGTTTTACTGGAAATTGGTGATGCCCCGGACCCATAGTCGCCGAAAGTGGGGGTGGCCCAAACCCACCCCCATTAACTGAGGGAGTTGTGTTACTACCTATCCTAGCCTGGGGATAGGCATTGAACACCCTATTAGACACCAAATTGCGTGTAACGTCAGCAAAGGACCTAGTAGTGGGGGGTGACTTGTTATTTCGCACTCCTAAGGCCCTATTTTGTGGTGCCGCTAAAGGATGGATTGCCAAAGGACAGGAGTGAGCGTGTGGGGCTGGATCGCTTGTTTTTGGGGTGGATGGAGGCCCAGGAAGTGGAGCTTGCGCGGAACTAATCGAATGTGAGCCACGATCTAAAATAAGGCTGGTCACCTTATCGTTAAGCGCTGTAACCAGCTCTTCCAGCCTTGAAATCCTGGCCTGGAGAGCTTCCAGGGATTCAACTGGGGGCCTGGCCAGAGTTAGAGGAGAGAGAGGGACCCTATCAAGTAGAGGGCTGGATTCATCGTTATGCAGGTCAAGAACAGAAAACCTATTAGAACAAAGGACTGGATTGAGAAGAGGCTCTGGAGTGAATGGATCAGGAGCGGTGGCCTGGTGAATTAAGGCGGTCTGTACTTCAAGGGCTGGGGGCTCGTCAGAGATCCTTGGCGGGATAGTAGATAGGCCATGCACATTAGGGCAGTGCTGTGAATTCGAAAACATCGCAGGGATCACCTTTTTAGCGCTCTTGGGGGCATTGTTTGGCACCTTGCAGGCCCCTTGAGTGGTAGCATCCAGACTGCCACTTCCTAGAGTCACCTCACAGTCATTAACTATTTCCTCAATTCTGGCTAGGACACCGTTCATGGCGGAATGGGTAGTATTCTTATCCTTTTTCCCCCGTTTACTGCTGGCCGCCAGACCTCCCTTTGTGCTCTTCCTCTTGCCCATCCTTGAGAACCCAGTCAATTGCGCACAAAAAAGGCACAGGGACCAGATGGAACAATAAGGTCGATTACAATGCAAAGGTAGAGGGTAGCGATATATACACAGTCTGACGTGGCACCAACAGTCTCGTAGAAATTTAAGGAGGTCACAGTACCTTGAGGCGTGTAGCAGTTCTCAGGGGGGTGGCCCAACCCGACCTATTCCGACCTCTAACGGCCACAAACGGCCCGCCCTTTGCCCGGGCTTAGCCCGGCGCACGCCCGCGCGCGTCCCGCGATGCGGGAGGCGCGAGGGGTTGATATCCGTGCCCCGGTGTCAGGGGGCGTGGCCTCTGGTGGCGGCGTGTCCCGTAGGTTCCTGGGACAGGTAGTGTTTTCCTTGGACCTGTGTACTGGCCCCCACAGCAAACGAAGCGTCTCCTGCGAAGCGGGAGGCGCGAGGGGTTGATATCCGTGCCCCGGTGTCAGGGGGTGTGGCCTCTGGTGGCGGCGTGTCCCGTAGGTTCCTGGGACAGGTAGTGTTTTCCTTGGACCTGTGTACTGGCCCCCACAGCAAACGAAGCGTCTCCCCTGCATGAATATTATAAAAGAGGCCAGACGGCCTACTACTAGAGCCTGCTACGCTGCAAAATGGAAAAGATTTGCCATTTACTGCACTAACAATGATATACGCCCACTGGATGCATCCATCCAGAACATCATTTGCTACTTACTACACTTGCAAAGATGTAATTTAGCGTACTCATCCATACGTCTCCACCTAGCAGCATTAGCAGCCTACTTACAAAATCGACAACACTTGTCACTATTTAAAGTGCCTGCGATCAAAGCCTTCATGGAAGGTCTTAAAAGGATTATTCCTCCCAGATTACCACCCTCTCCAGTGTGGAATCTAAGTATTGTTCTCACTAGGCTCATGAGTCCCCCATTTGAACCTCTGCATAAATGCGAACTACAATTCCTTACATGGAAAGTGGCTTTCCTTATTGCTATCACATCCCTTCGAAGGGTAAGTGAAATCCAGGCTTTAACCATACAAGAACCATTCCTACAACTACATCGTAACAAAGTGGTTCTTAGAACAAATCCAAAATTCCTGCCAAAAGTCATTTCTCCATTCCATCTTAACCAATCAGTCGAGCTACCAGTGTTCTTCCCAAATCCGGACAAAGTAGCTGAAAGAGCTCTTCATACCTTAGATGTTAAAAGAGCCCTGCTTTATTACATTGACAGAACCAAATCTTTCCGCAAAACCAAACAATTGTTTGTTGCTTTCTCTCCACCACATAAAGGCAACCCCATTTCCAAATCAGGGATAGCCAGGTGGATAGTTAAATGTATCCAAATATGTTACCAAAAAGCTAAACGCATAACAGTTCCCCCAGAGCGCACTCCACACGCAAAATAGGGGCTTCCATGGCATTCTTAGGAAACTTTCCCTTAGAAGATATTTGTAAGGCAGCCACATGGTCTATGACACACACCTTCACTAAACATTACTGTGTTGATGTGCAAGCCAAACAACAAGCTTCTGTGGGTCAGACTGTCCTTAAAACTTTATTCCAAACTGCTGCAACTGATACAGGTGACCACCGCTAGGGGAGACACTGCTGTATAGTCTATCCTAAGTGTGTGATCTGCAGCTCATATGCCTCGAACGGAATATTTATTTTTATTTATTTTTTTGCATTTGTAATGCGCACAGATACCCACAAAGGGTTTCCCGGCGCCAGGGCTAAGAGGTCAAAACATAGAGGCAGTAACTGTCAAGGACCACAATTATTTATTAAAAAGCCAAGTTTTAACGTTTTTCTTAAAACTGGCAAAATTCTCCTCCTTCCGTAAGGCTAAGGGGAGGGAATTCCAAAGAACTGGTCCCAGATGGGAGAAAGATTTCCCCCCCATTCGGGCCAGTTTGAACCTGGGAACCACGAAATTTGCTCCATTTAAAGAACGGAGATTGCGTGTAGGAACATGGGGCCTAACCAATTTTTGCAGGTATTTTGGTGCAGTTCCTGCCCTGATCTTGAACATGTATGTCAAGGCTTTGAACCGAACTCGGTTCTCTACCCTCAACCAATGCAGGTTCCTCAGATGCTTCGAGATCCTTGCTGTCCTAGGAATCTTGCACAGCAACCTGGCTGCGGAGTTCTGGACCAGCTGCAATCTCCTGATCACGGCTAGATTGGAACCCAGGTATAAGATGTTACCGTAGTCAAGCCTAGATGTAATTAATGCATTGACTCCGGTCTTCTGGGTATCCACAGGCAGCATCCAGATAATCTTCCGCAGCCATTTAAGGATCGTGAAGCAGACACCAGCCACTTTGTTGGCCTGCTGTTTCATTGATAATGAATCATCAATGCACACCCCCAAATTTCTAGCTTGGGTAGCCGGGGTGGGGAAGGCGCCCAAAGATGGTGGCCAATGGGTATCCTGCCACAGATCTTTATTTTTCCCCAGGAGAAGAATCTCTGTCTTCTCCCCATTGAGCTTTAGCTGGTTCGTAGACATCCAGCTGAAAATTTCCTGAAGGCCTAGTTTCAGCACAGAGGGGGATGAAGATTCTGAGTTAGTAAGGGAAAAAATAATCTGCGAATCGTCCGCATAGGTCATAAGTTCTAGACCTACCCGCTCTGCCAAATCGGCGAGGGGGCGGAGATACAGATTGAAAAATAGCGGGCTCAAAATTGAGCCCTGAGGCACACCGTGGGGTGACAGAAAAATGTCCGACTGGGCCTGTGAGGACGAGATCTGAAACGTCCTGTTGCTCAAGTAAGATCTAATCCAGTCCAGCGCTGCCCCTCCGACACCATCCTCACTCAGCCTGACAAGCAGTCTGTTGTGTGAGATGGTGTCGAAGGCTGCGCTTAAATCAAGCAGAACAAGAGCAACCGTTTGCCCGTCGTCCAAAAGTCCCCTGATCTTCTCCGTGACTCCCAGGAGGGCAGATTCGGTGGAGTGGCCTGCCCTAAAACCCGATTGGGAAAAATGGAGTAGGTTGTTATTCTCTGTGTAAGTTGAAAGTACACCATGGATGTGCTTCTCCAGTATTTTTGAGAATGCTGGCAGCAGGGAAATCGGACGATAGTTGGCCAGTACCTCTGGATCAGCTGACGGCTTTTTCAGCAGAGGGCTGACCATGGCGCGCTTCCAGGACGCTGGGACGGTTGCCAGATGAATGGAGGCGTTTAATGTCTCGGCAATAATCCCCAAAGCACTGTCGTCCAGTTGGCTCAGAATATTAATTGGGAGAGGGTCACATGGAGAGCCCGACTTGATAGAGGTGGCTAAAGATTTCAAGGTGTCCAGGGAGATGGATGGCCAGGAGACAAGCCGATTTCCTGGTAGGCTTTCTAAGGGAGGAACTTTCCTGTCATCCCTCCCCGGAACATTAATGTTGGCAAGAATAGTCTCGATCTTTTCCACAAAATATGTGGCAAGGTCTTGACATTTTTGAGGGGTCAGGGGACGTGCAACTGCCATAGAATTAGCTTCGGCTAATTCTTTAACTGTGTTAAAAAGGGTCCGTGCTTTATTGGCAGCAGTATTAATGGTCTCTGTTACATAGGATGCTTTAGCTCTAGCACAGGCCGTGTGATAGAGGTTTCTGGCCTTACGATATGCTTCCTTTTTAAGAGGATCATACTGTTTGCGCCATTTCCTCTCAAGTCCCTTACACTTGGTTTTTTCTAGTTTCAGTACTTCCGTATACCAGGGGGCCGGGGGACGATGGACATTCCCTCTACACCTGGTAGCGGGCAGACAGGTGTCAACTGCTCTCTCTAGCCAAGTGTGGGTTTCCAGCGCATTTCTTTCCATATCAGCACCCAGAACAGGGAGGGATGCCTGTAACGCGTTCTGTAACTCAGTTAGATCTAGCTTTTTCCAATTTCTCATAAAAATTGGAGGGCAAGCAGAGCCTGGCGAATTAAATTGTTCAAGAGTAATACTAAAAAGCGTTAAAAAATGGTCCGACCAACAAATAGGGTCTGTTTTCAACCATTTTAGCTCCTGTACACTAGAAATAATGGGGTCTAACAGATGCCCAGCTTTATGAGTGGGACCCTCATTTCGTAGAGACATATTCAAAGTATTAAAGTCCTCTAACAGGTTAACAGCTATGCTATTAGATTTGTCATCCAAATGAAGATTTAAATCCCCCAGTATGGTCAAGTTTTGGGCATTCAGAAAGTAAGGCGAAATGAAATTAGCCAAGTTCGCAGCCCAACCACTGCTGTTTCCCGGAGGACGATAAATTAGAAATCCAGAAAACATAAAATTTGGATTCAATGAAATTTTAAAAAAAGCTGCTTCACATCCAGGAATATTTACTGTTTCAAAATCACAATTAAAATCCCTGTTTAAGATCACAGCGATGCCCCCTCCTACTTGTTTATCTCTGTCTACTCTAACAATGGCATAGTTAGAGGGTAAGGCAGCGGCTACATCGGGACCTGCACCATCATGCAACCAGGTCTCTGTTAGAAATAGCGCACAAGGTTTTTCTTCAGCTAGGAGGTGGTAGATATCAGCTTTATGTTGAGGCAGTGATCTACAATTCACAGTGTAGAATGTGAATGTGCGAGAATTTAAAACAGAGGTTTGAGTTGATGGCTTAGGTTTGTGTGATACCTCTGGGTAGGGCTGAACATTTGTAAGAGCAAATGTACAGTGAGGACATACTTGTATACCCGTTAGGGAAGGCTTTAGGACAGAGCATTTACTATTGCTACTTGGGCGCATAGACCTTAACTGATCCACAGTGATCTTACCCGGACTAGCGTTTCCTGCCCCGTGACCCGGCCTGGCCCGGACGGGCACAGACGGGCTGGTCTTAGGCTCGTCTTTGGCGCAGTCAAAGGCGCCTACCCTGCGCGCCATCGCTGCGCGCTGGGGGCCTCCGAGTGGCTAAATACTCTCCAGGAATATGCTACTTACCAGTATGCATCTGTTGTTGGCATGTAGAGCTGCAGAGCCACACACTCCCACCCACCTCCCCAGGACCTGTATCTGTTCCAGCATTGTCTTAATTAGATATTACACATGGACATCCTTTCTTTATTCTTACACACTCCATCATTTCCCATCATGGCGAAAAACAATCTGAGGATGGAGTGGATGCCCATGCGCACTGTAGTCCAAGGGAGGAGTCACCTATCTCGTGACCAAAAGACTTCTTCCGAAGACAACAACAACCTGCAAGCATCCGAGCCCAACACCAGATGGCGATCTTATCCTAAGTGTGTGGCTCTGCAGCTCTACATGCCAAGAACAGATGCATACTGGTAAGTAGCATATTCCTTATCTGGGCAGGGGTGAGGTATGCTCGGTGCAGAATTAAGTATCGGATCTGCCGAACGCGCTGGTTGAGAGAGCCTCGTGTCTGGCCCTCCAGCACTGCCATCCATTCCTTCTCCGAAAGGGCATGGTCCTGGTCTCCCTCCCAATGCTGTTTTAGGGGGGCCAGTGTGTTGACGGAGGAACGATGCAAGCCACCGTATCAAATGACCCCCTTCCCCATCATAGTGAGTTTTTGTATATCATAAAAAGAAATTGCCCTTTGTCGACATGCCCTAGCTGCCCAACTCTATAGTTTCCTGCATACGGAAGAGATGTGTGCATTGCTTAATAAAGAGATGTATGCGTTGGGAAAGCATCTGGCCAGGATATTTTACTGATTTTGTCTGAGTGTCTTTAATTTGTCTTTAATTTGAATATAGGATCTTTATATACTTAAATCTCTTCTTTATATAATGTCACAAAGCCATTTTTCTATAGTATTTGTTTTGTTGCAACCAGAAGTGATCTATTACCGAATCGTAACATGGAGGATGTTAGATTTTAGCCATACCTACATTTATTATGTTTAGAAACCAAATAATAACCATGTTTGCGAACACTGAATTTTTTTGCTTTGAGAATTCTTTCAATTACGATTTACAATTCTTTTTTCTTTTTCATTTTAGGAGCCTATCAAACCGCTTGAAAAAAGAGCTCTAAATTTCCTTGTGAATGAATTTTTATTACAAAATAACTACAAGCTCACGTCGATAACCTTTTCAGATGAAAATGATGATCAGGTACAGTCTGGTTGACACTTCTATAAATAATTATTCCTTAATGTGTTCAAGGTTTCTCTTCACAACATAATCCTTATCCACTAATTGTAAGTTACTGTGTAGCTGGTAAAGCTAGGTGATTAGATGCACTCTGTTCTTTCCTTGTACCACCTTTTAAATTATTGTACAACTGATCAAACCTACTTTTTTATTACCTTTTTATAATTGGAACTGATGTATTTTATACTGCTTTCTTTTTTTTCTTTTTGGTTTTTAGGTCTCATTGCAATGATTTTAATAAATTGTGCAATAAAAATTATCCATCCAATTGCATGCACTGTAAATTGCACTTGGTGGAATTAGCGCCATGTAAAATATTTAGTAACCCAATCTAAAAATTATTTTTAAAGCATGAGGGTGTGCTGGCCATACATTTCAAATCTTCGTTGCGTGTTCTGCATTGAAATACTATTTGCAGAATATTAACAGTATCATAAGTACAGCCTTGTGGTATTATGATTACAAACACTTGTATTTAAGATATCTATATGCAGGTCAAGTGTAAATAAATTGTCATGGTAAAAGAAACGTCACAAAGGGAAACTCAAGTCTTTACAGATAAAGTGTCATGTTCAATAAATCAGAGCGGTCATACAGAAATTAGCTTTTTGTTTTGACTTTTTAACTCAATCAAGGTTCCTCGTTGTGACATATAAGCTGATTATAGATCTGATGTTAGTGCAATAAACAACCGTTAATACTTACAAAGCCTGATTTACATTTAGAAGTGCAATTGTAAAAAACATTTACATGTTATGTATGGTATCCACACAATTACTCTGCCGTTTCAGCTTTCAGTGAAGATGCCTATTATGCAGAACTTGGAAAAAAAATAAGGAATATTTATTTCCTTAAAGTATTCTTGTCACTCTTTTTGGCAGCATAAGCTATGGTTAAGGTCACACATTGGGAATTATAAGATGGTATAAAGATGCAAGGCATTATGGTTAAAGAGTGTAATGACCGAAGCTAGTTAATGAAAATTAAAATATCAGTGCCTGTCTAGAAAGGGTCAGTGCAAAATAGTGAAAGGAACCAGGGGAGAAATAGTCTTTAGAGGCATCATAATCACTCAATACTTTTGGATAATAGTGTCGTAAATGTGGAAAAAAGTATTTCACATCTAAATTCTAGGGAAATTTAGAGAAAAGCTAGAAAGATTTAGCGACTCTAATTGCCTTTTAAGAAAAAAAGGTTCAGCACAGAGTCTGAGCCCACCTACATTTGCTAATGGAAGGCTGCACCATGTCAAGTGTTTTCACAAAGGGAGTGGCACGGGGTCAAACTCTGTGAGTTGTAGATACATGCTGATAGTCTTGATTAAGTTGCAAGTTTCCAAGGATGCATGCTTAAACTTAAATCTAGGTACTGGGGTGTTTTACAGCTTTCCTAAAATTATTCCCTCCTGGCCTTAGTGATTCTTATGAGCCCAAGCAAACTTGGCGAAAAACTGGCTTCAGGCTGGTCCCAAAATAACCTACCAACTGTGGTGACTAGTGCACGATTTATCCAATGGGTACCACTCAGTTCCATTTCGTCCCTCCTTTACACATGCCTTCCCACAGTGAAGGCAACGAGGGCCTCACGCTTAGGAGTGTTCCTCCGCAATCTTTGAATTCCTCTTTTTTACATACAGCTGAGGACTTCCAGGGAATTTATCTCACAACAGGCAATTGGATAAAAACCATCAGATAGAGCACCCTACTCTTCCTGGGTGTGCATTGAGGAGTGGCTGGATGAATCTGATAAATGACATCTGACAGAGACTTCTAGCCACAGATTCCTTACCGAGGTATAATCCCCGTTGTTGGACTGGATCCAGAATTTTTTCACGATCTGTACCTCCCTGCACACCATTTGGTGACCTCATTTGGCTCCACGTGCTGTCGGCGTCACCCGCGCCAGAAGTGATGTGTCCGGTGCCTATAAAGGCGACATCCCAGAACGCTGACGTCTGTACTTTTATTTCTGCTCCAGTCAGCGCAGATCCTGAGAGAGCTACCCGCAGTCATTTTTGGCTGTCGGTTTTCAACTTTTTTTGTCAAAGCTTTTTTGACACGTGTTTTCTGGTGTGGCAGGTATGCCCAAGAGGAAGGCTGGTTTCAAGCTCTGCGGCACGTGTCACTAACTAATACCGGTGACGTACTCGCCCCTCATCTGTCGAGAGGAAGGTCCCAGAATTGGTCGCGGACCCATTGATCTTCGTCAATGTTGTCTCACTTGGGTAAGTCCCTCAAGAAAAAGAAAAGCAAGAATTTGAAGAGGTCTTTTGAAGTCGTCAGATGAGATGAGGGAGAATTGACACTCCGTGGTTAGCCAGCACCTGGGCCGTCTCCACCCCTCCCTGAATTTCCGGAAGCTGGAGCGACCCCCCACCCAACTTCGAGAATTTTATGGCGCCATGTATCTCATATTTGGGATGTTCATCCCTGCTGGAATGGCTTTGGGACCTGCAGGTTTGGGAGGGGCCCCTACTGGTCTATCGCCAGCAGGTTTACCCTCGGATCCACAGATGGATCCAGACTGGTCGAGCCACATTGAACTTACCCAATGCTGGCCCTGCCGCCGGCATGTGGCAGCAGTACCATCTCCATGCATATCCCTGACACGGAGATGGAGGGGTGTCCTCTCACTCTGGTGCCGAATGGAGCCATGCCACCCAGGTCAGAGCCTAAGCCCTATTCCTATGGGCTAGGACTTGGGGAAAATCGGGAGGGGCCACCAGACCCTTATGAATACCAGCCTCTAGACCCCAATGAGGAGACCTGGTGTGAGGATCTGGCAGACGCCAGAGGACTGCCCCAGATACAGGCTTGGTCTATCCTCCTACAGTGGCTACGGAGCAAGGAGCCTCTTTATCTATGGTGTTGAGGAGGGCAGCTGAGGTCCTAGACGTTTAGCTGCCCTCTGTGGTGGTCAAGAAAAATGTCTTGATGGAATTGCTTCAGCCGGATGTCACCCTATCGATACTGCTTCTCCCATTTAATGGAGGCATCACAGGCGTCCTACTCTGGCCAGGTTCAAGCCCTGCACAGGGGCTCCTGTGAATAGAACAATTGCCTGTCACAATCGCCCCACCACAGGGGGACCCTCATTTCCTAACACAACACACAACCCCGTAGAGCTTGGTGGTCCAAGTCTCTACTTCCTGAGTAAATCCTAGTGCAGTCTCTTCCACCCCACCCAGTAGGGAAACCAAAGGGCTGTATATCTTAGCAGGAAATGTTTTGTTCCGCCAGCCTGGCCAGTGAACACCGCGTGCCTTTTGTCATTACTCCAGTTCACTCTGGAATTTGCTTGCGCAGATGCTGTTAATGGTCCCGGAGGAGGCCTAGGCCGTACTGTCCCAAGGCTGACTGGAGAGAAGCAGCTAAGTTCCCAATCTGATGTGAGCTGGACACGAGTGACTCGCTAGGCAGAGAGGTTTCTTCCTCGGTGGCCTTGAGGTGCCACACCTGGCTAAGGACAACCGGCTTTTCGGGGGATGTCAAGGCTTCGCTCATGGACATGCCTTTTAATGGCACCTGTCTCTTCAGAGACCAGGCGGATTCAGCATTAGAATGCTTCATGGATAGCAGAGCTACAGCCAGGTCCTTGGTCCTTTCCATGGACCCTCGTCAACCCCAGTCCTCCTTTCGTGGCCAAGCCTTGGGTTTACAGCTGCGTCTCTTCCTGCCCATTCACCACTGCACGCAAACTTCCCAGCTCCTGGGTGGCCGTGGACGCGGTACCCACAGACCCTGTGGGTCAGGCATCCAGATGCTCGGGCCAGTTCCACACTCCCCCAGCAGCAGCATCCTCCAAACCCCTTTAGTTTGCCCTCTAACTGTTATGGGCACCCAGTGTGAGGCAGGATATGCCATCACCTGCACCATTGGAGTTCAATAACATCCGACCACTGGGTTCTCCTGATTGTCCGAAGAGGCTCCTCCAAAGCCCATCAAGAACACCCCTCCACATATGCTACCCACATAAGAAAAGTTGATGGAGGATCATCTTTCCTTACTCCGCCAGGAAGTGGCGGCTCTCTTGGCCAAGGGAGCTATAGAGAGAGTGCCAGCAGAAGTAGATCGTGGTTGCTATTCCTGTTACTTTCTGATGCTCAAGAGGAACGGAGGCCTTCTTCCTATCCTAGACCTTTGCACTCTCAATTTCTTCCTTAAAAAGAAGAAATTCAAAATGCTCACGCCTGCTCAACCCAAAGTCTGTGATGTTATTGTGGCAACTCAGCGTCCCTCCACCAAGACAGTATATGACGGCCGTTGGAATACATTTGTGGCATGGTTTGCTGAGGAACAAGTTGATCCCTTATCTTCTCCCCTTTCCCTAGTTCTTTAGTGTATCCTTACCCTGGCCCACCAGGTTCTTCATTGGGCACTTTGAAAGGATATTTATCTGCCATCTCTGCTTTTCTGCGGTTGCCAGATCAGCCCTCTTTCTTCGAGTCCCCGCCTGTAGATTGGTTCCATTAAAGTCTGCAGCACATGTTTCTCCCACATCCCTTTGTTATTCATCAATGGGACCTTAATTTGGTTCTTACTGTCTTAATGGGTTCTCCTTTTTGCGCCGAATCATTTGTGTCCTCTTAGGCTCCTTACCATCAAGACAGCCTTTCTGGTGTTAATTACATCTGCCCGGAGGGTTAGTGAGATACAGGCACTGTCTTGTCAGCCTCCCTACATCTTGTTTTCCCTTGACAAACTGGTGCTTCAGACTCGAGCAGCCTTCTTGCCTAACATAGTTACCCCATTCCACAAAGGCTAATTCATCACTTTGTCTACCTTTTACGCTATGCCTCATTCCTCTAAGGAAAAGGAGAGACTCCACCAGTTGGCCCCAAACAGAGAGTTGTCGTTCTACCTTGACCTCATAAAACCAGTCCGGGTGGACGATCAACTCTTTGTGGGCCAAGAAAGGGAGGTCCGTATATAAATGGACCTTCTCCCAATTGATCATGCATTCAACTCTGCTATGCATTGGCCAAGAAGCAACCCACAGAGGGTTTGCATGCTCATTTCACCAGGGTAAAGGCTGCGACAAATGCGTTAGCATGCGCAGAACCGGTCCTGGATATATACCAGACAACGACGTGGGCCTCTCTCTCTACACGTTATTTTATTTTTTATTTATTTTATTTTAAAGGTTTTATATAGTGCTGGCTAGACCCAGAGGTATCGGAGCGCTTTAAATGAGTATCAAACCACAGTTGCAGGTTACATCGTTAGAAAGGTTACACAGTTATTAGAGCATGGCAACATAGTTATATGTAAGGTCGAAACAAACAATAAGGACATATACATAAGGGAAAAAGCAGGCAAGGGGAGAAATTCAGTGGGGGGGGTAGGAGCAGGGGAAGTAGACAGAGAACGAATGAGGGAAAGAGGAGGGGAGGGTGAGAGACACAGCATGGAAAGAGGAGGGGGGTGACAGGGACACAAACCGGTAGACGAGTCATAGCTGCGTCCAAAGACCAGTAAACTGTGATCCCAGGGGAAGTGGTTCATTTCCCCATCTCAATCTCTATGCTAGAAACATATTGACGGACGAGCCCAAATTTCTATATTATGTATAAATGGAATCGTAAAGAATGCATGAATTGTGCTCACAAAAACAGGTTAAGAAAAGGGATGTGGGGCTGGGAACCTTTCCACACACCGGCAGAAAATAAGACTGGATTAGGTATTAGGTTTTAGGTAATTTCTTTGCATTCTGTGTTTATTATTCACTTGTGCTAATTATCTCAATTTCTTTGCAGAAATTACTTGTCATATTTTATAGAATAGAGTAGTTTGACAGTAAGATTTGCACATACCATGTTGTTTTTGCTCCCTGACTTCTCAGAAACAAGGTGTGTCCCTGACTGTGACCTATGGGAACATCAATCCCAGACTAACGGTTATTTAAGGAATTCAGAATTTATCAAGGCGGAAGGCCGAGGAGTTTGTTAAACAGCAAAACTAGTGTTTTGATGTTAGCAAAATGACCTATCCTGTAAGTGTTCAGTGTCAGCAAGTTCCACATGCTGAAAAAGATAATGGCGGCTACCCTGTTGCCTTAATGTTTACTTTTGCACCCTGCTATGCCATTGAGGAGCACGATTACCTGTGTGTGATCTTACCATCTGTAACATTGTTTTGCATGGTCCTGAGCAAAACGCCATGTCGTTGTCAGATGTTCTGTCTTGACATTGGCAGAATTGGCATGTTAGTCTGCAATAAAAGCTCTGGCAATTTTTCGGCCCTCTGTCATTCTAAGTAGGTTTTAGAGTGGGTTGTGGTGAGCTTCCTGAACCCTGACGGGGGATAACCTACTCTACATCTGACAGATATAATTCTTTTTGACTAATTCATACCATAGAAAATACATTGCAGCAAAATCTATTATAAGAAATGTTGTTTGTTGTTTCCGACTGCTTGAAGGCAATTCTTTTTGTTTTTACATCTGTTTGTGGTTTTGTTTAAGATGTGTTTCATTTTTTATATACGGCATACATATTTTAAATGTATTGTTTATTAAGTAATCTGAGATGGTCTCCTCTGTTAAACAAAAATGCAGGGTTTATCAACTACAATACTGGTCTCCATAGAATTAATTTCCATGTTGGGGATTAAGGTTGTAATGGAGATCCACATCTCTCATTCTCTCCCATCAAAAGGACCGCCAATAAAATGCATTGGGTAGATTCATCCCTCGGTTAGTCAGTGTTTTACAAAGGATGAAAACTAACTGTTGTGAGCCTGTTTCTTCCTGACTCAAATTCGTGTTTCGTACTTTGCAGAAGCCTTTGCTTTTTAACTTCACAGGTACTCGATACATAATTATTGTAGTTAATAACTACATAATTTCTTCAACAGTATACAGTTTAGTTGCAGGCTACACATGTTTGCGCCTCACAGTCTTGTAATTCGTTAGATAAGTGTTTGTGGACACGCATAGTATCCTATCTATCTATCTATCTATCTATCTATCTATAATACTATTAGTCAGAACTCATTTTTATATTACTTGGCTTCATGTACCAGCAGCCTTACTATCAATCGTAGTATTTTGATTGTCAGGATAGATTTCTAATTAATGAACATGAATTTCAGTCCTTTGTGCCTCTCTTTGTTTGCTGATCTTTATATTGGTTTGCAAAGATCCTGATACCTCTCATTTGACATTACAATATATGGTCATTTTGTTTTCCTTTTTGTATATGTCCTGCTCTCTATATTAATTGTCTCAGAGATACAATTAGGGTATCTGGCAAATATTTAAAACCACACATTGAAAGTAAACGCTTTTTGGACATGGTCATTAATTACGAATATCCCTGTCCAAATTGGTGTATGGCGGCTGCTCCTTTGCATTTTATAAAATATCATTTGAAACTGGCATCTTCAGCATGTATGTGCTGAAGACCGCATAGAAAGGTTTTATCAGATCTGATTTCAATTGTTCATTTTTTCTTTGCATCTCTGAGCCATGGAGAGAAGTATTAATATTTTCACTTGAACTGCTGGTGATATTTTCGTAATTCTCCATCTGAATTAGGTATACTTTGCTTGACCCAACCAGCTGTTTGGTTGTATAGGGATACAACATAGTTTAATTAAATGTGAAAATCATTCTAAACACCATCACATTGCCGACCTTGGAGTCACCCAAGTTTATAATTATTTAATTGGTAAAGTAGAATAGTTTAATTATTTAGTCTAATAGTAAGAGTTTCCAGTTCAAAGCAGGCTCAGAATTGGAGCATTAAAGTCATGCGTGCTTGCAACCCTGGGCAGATCATGCCTAAGTGCTCGGAGTGAGGGCCAACAGCTTTACAGGAGCTTTTTTTTAAAACTGTGTTTATTAACATAAGAGCAAGTACATTGAATATCAGAGATGCATGGACAGATGCATGACATTGCAATAATACATATATAGCGAGAATAAAGCTGTATTAACATAGGTGGGGTTACAACCAGTTGGGCCTTCTCAGAACTACCTTTAGTGTTGGCCATAGTTCCAATCTGATGAGCTGCTGGAAGATAAAGAATAAGTGTATGATGATAAAGGGGGGGGGGGGGGGGGGGGGAATTCTTTTAGCTCCTCTCGCTTCCCCGGTCTAGTCTTGTTTTGTTGGGCATATCTTCCTCATCTCCCACCTCTAGTCTGTAATGTTTTAGCCAAGGTGTCCAGATTTTACGGAACTTTTGGGGGCATCCTTAGACCCAATACGTAACATTTTGTGCCACCATATAGAGGTCCATGTGAGCCCTCTGTTCGGTAAGCGTGGATGGATCTGGGGCACCCCAGCGACGGGCTATTTCCCTTTTGGTCACTATCAGCCCTAGGTTACATAGTAGGATCAGACTACGTGGTAGGTCTATCTCAGTGGGAATGCCCAGCAGGGCATACTTGGGCTCCCTCTCGAGTTGCGCCCCAGTCACTCTGTTTAGATCCCCCAGTATCTGGTTACAGTATGTTTGGATGTGGCTACAGTTCCAGAGCGTGTGAATATAATTACCTTGTTGTATTTTACAGCGCAGGCAGTACAGTATTTCTGCTCTACCCATGGCGCGTAAGCGTGCTCTATCAAAGTACACACTGTGGAGAATCTTAAATTGCATGAGGCATAGCCGTAGTTTAATGGCCACTTCCCTCAGGTGCATTAGGCCCGCCTCCCAGTCGATGTCCTCCAGCAGCCCGGTGGTATTTTCCCATTTGGTCCTAAGGGTCCCCAGCCTATCCGGAATATTATTCATTAGTGCCGTGTAAGTCCATGAAATGGCTGTGTTAGCAAGTTCTTCTTGTAATAGCCTGCCTTCTAAGGGCGCAAACTCTGGGATGTCTGTAGCGACTATCCCCACACAGTGTATTGAACATCCCTAGGCAATTAGAACTTTACAGTTGTTGAAAATCTATAGATAGATTTGTCTTATCAGTACATCGTTTTTATGAACTCAGTGTAACAATCAACCAGATAAATGTAATGGCAATACGTTCTAATTAAAAACAATCATTTATTACAAGTTAAAAATCAATTTATAACACATATTAAGTCCTATATATCTAATTGACATATACATACATACATATGTTTAATCATAAAAAAACAGTTATATAAAAATAGAATCAATTCAATTTGTGGCAGAAAGAGTAATTTTCTTCATTGCGCGTTTCGACGCAGACTGCGTCTACGTCAGGAAAAGCCATACAAATACCTAGAACATAATATAGCGTCTATCCCCGCCACGCATGGTGCAGCCTAAGATATGAATAGTTGTGAGTATCACATAGTTTATATGTGATTTTTAGAGTGTCAAAGGGAGCCAGGGTGTCTCCTACAAAAATGTCCCCCAGTTTAGAGATCCCAATTAAGTCCCACTGTCGGAACCCCTGGAGCTTGCTAATTTCAGGCAATCGCGATCCCTCCCAGAGAGGTGTCTCTCTCATGAGTTTGTTATCCCACTTAATTTGTCTCTCCGCCCCTCTCCAAGCCTCTATCATTCGTTGAGTGGCCGGTAGTAGTCAGCAGGTTCCTTTGTCTCCGTATAAATAGTGGAGATATGTGCGGTGTCTAAATTGGAGCCGCTCCAGGGCATATGTGGGGTGATCTCTCTTTGCATGTCCCCATTCATTAACCACTACTAGGTGAGCCACCCTGTAATAGGACCGTATGTCTGGTACTGCAAGTCTCCCGTTGTATTGATTTTTCTGGAGTGTCTGCAGTGCCACTCTCGGGTGAGTCCCATCCCACAGGAGTGTGCGTAGGTTGGTGTTTAATAATAATAGTAATAGTGGCACTTGTATTGTTGTGAATATAGCCTCGGGTATCTTACAATATGTATTCTGAAGTATATAGAGTAATTTCGGGAGCGTAATAATTTTTTATAATACCGCTCTGCCCATTATCGTTAGTGGAAGTCGCCTCCACCTCTCAACATCGCCTTGAAATTCTCTGGTGACCCGTCTGATGTTTTATTTGAGCTTTACTGTATCATTGGTGGTGATGTACAGACCCAGATATCGAAATCCCTCCTGGGCTACCCGAAAGCACCCTGGGAGTTCCCATGTATCTAGTTGCCCTCCCAGCGAGAATAGAGAAACTTTATCCCAGTTGATGTTATATCCTGCATGCCGGCCATATTCTTCAAAAATGTGTAAAACCCTCAGGAGTGTCTTATCTGTGTTGGTGACGTATAGCAGGATGTCATCAGTATAGAGGCATATGCGCTCGTCTCTGAGGGCCTCTCCATCGTCAGTAAAGCCAGTCATTCCTGGGTGTGCTCTAATTACGCAGGCAAGTGGTTCCAGTATTAGAGAGAACATCAGAGGGGACAGGGGGGCAGCCCTGTCTAGTACCTCTCTGCACCCGGAAGGTCGGCTAGGTCACCCCATTGACTCGGACCTTGGCTACTGGATCAGTGTATAGCAGTTCCACCCAGGCTATAAAGACTGGGCCGAATCCAAACTTGAACAGGGTTTGTCACAAGAATGGCCAATGGACTGTATCGAAGGCCTTTTCGGTGTCAAGGGAAAGGAACATATGCGGAGTGGCTCTGATCTTTACCGTGTCCAGCCAGTTGGCTAGCCGGCGAAGGTTGAGTCAGGTGGCTTCCAGGAACATTATTGAATTCCATACTGCTTTCTTAGTTACCATGCATCTGCCAGGTGAGTTGGGGAGCTTCATCTTATTGGAGTCTGTGGATTGTCACAGGAATAGGTCCCATTTCCATATGAACCAGTCTGTAGTTCTTCCAGCTTCTCGTTTTTTTTACATTGTTCCTTTATGCTTAAAATTTCCATTCAGTAAATTTAAAGCATGCTATGATTGCCTACAATACCTAAAAAGGGAGGTCAAACAGTCTACATTGCTCAGTCACATACAGTATAAATCCTTCCTCTAGTGAGCGCACTTCTTCACCTTTTGACTCCTTCTTAATTGTTTATTACTTCAGATGGCTGGAGAAAAATCTTTAATTTTTCTTAGGCGCCGGTAGGTAGTGCCGTGAGCCTCCATTGCTACTCTATTCCACCGCAGACATGACATCATGAAGCCACCTATAGGTACTATCCCACCTCACAGATGTCAGTTCCTTTTTTTCAAACCCTTCATTGTCGATCTGAAGCTCCACTCTTGCGTTTTTGTTTGGTTATTAACAAATAATCAAAAACGTTTATCTACTGTGGAAATGTAAGAGGTATGGCGAAACCGACGAAAACAGGCTTTAAACCATGTTCTATGTATTATGAGCAGATGTCAGTCATGAACCTGCATCATGTCTATCTGTGTTCCCTTGGGCAAACATGACTTTGCAACATGTGTTCTCTATTGCAACCCAAAGGCTGTCTGGGGGCAGGATGCCAAACTTTACATGGCTTAACGCAAGAAACGAGCCAGTTTCCGCTCCCTGGCAGTCAAGCGTATTCTGTTTACCTGATGAGTAACCAGGAGTGAAAACTGGCTTCCAAGACGAAGCAAAAGAAGTATGCCAATGCTTTGCCTTCTATGCACTCCTGTTTGCTTGAGAGGTCACATAGTCAGCATTAAAGAACCTGACCCTTTCATCATCTTACTCCCCTGAGCCTTAATTCTATCCTGAAAAGATATACACCAAGTTCACAAGGCTGTCTTTGAATCCACAACATATGCAGATGATGAACACAAAGAATTGTAGAAACCAAGTTCAGGGTGAGGCACAAGCAGATCCCAAATTATCCTGTGCTCAATTCCCTGGTAGCTTTGCCTAGATCCCCACAAATCATGTCGTCCTCTTCTTTGGTTTTCACCACTGTCTAGCAAGCTTCTGCCCAGGCCCTTAGCACCTTTTGCAACTATATCTTCTTGGTGGTGCTCTCAACTGGAAGTCCCCCCTCGAAGTTTCAGACACAACGGTCAGAGGAAGAAATTGGAAAGAGCAAACGGAAGCCAATTAAGGAGAATTTAAACTTGAATTGGTCTTAGATATGGGGTGGTAGTGTGCACTAAATCACTGTCTGGCACTGCACATACACATCAAATCCTCACCGCAGACCACATGGTAGAAAATGGGTTACTGGTTGACCTGATTGTTAGCCCTGGTCAGGCAGCAACCACAATCCTAGTCAGGGTAAGGCCCAAGCAAACCCTAAATTAACCTGTGTTCAACGCCCGGTAGATTTACACAGAGCAGTCAAGCTTAATTTGGAGGCAATGTGTAAAGTATTCGTGCAACACTTCAAAATGTAAAATTGTGAAAACACCACACAAAAAGATCCCACACCAGGTTACAAAAATAAAGCAAAACAAGACCAACACGACAAAAATCCAACTGGTGTTATAATCTTTTTAAAGGATAGACTGTAAAATAGCGCCTAAAAGCATAATGCGCTAACCGGGGATATCTGGTCACGCTGGACCAGGTCAGTCAAACGTTAAGGTCAACCGCCATGGAGCGTGGGTCAGATACAGTCCCAGGTTAGTCTCGGTAAAGTTTTACTTTCTCACATTTTGTGGCAAAAGTCCCGGTAGCATTGGAGAGGGTCGCAAGGAGATTATCGCGGGCACAGTCGGTGTGGTGTGAAGAGCAGGCCGGGCATCACAGATGAGCGGGCTGAAGCTCTACATTGGAAGTCCCCAAGGGGCTGACAATGCTGCTGTGCCAAGAGACGGAATTGTGCTGATTTACGATGCAAGCGGTGCAGTTCTGGTGCGAGCGAGCCTGTTTGCAATTGCAAAGAGCCCAAAAACTTGAATTTAAAAGCTCAAGAGCCACACCAAGGATCCAGGACTTTAGTAGCACCTCTTTAGGGTCAGGAACTAGCTGAAGACTGGTGCAGGAGCTGTTGGGGAGCCTGTTATATCCCTAAAGCTCGGATCAGGAGGTCAGCAGACTAGCCATTTGAGTCACTCTAGGGTCCTGGGTTTAAGATGGAGTTGCAGCTTCAATTCTTCTTCCCCAGGCAAGAGGGCAGCAGGCAACTGGTCCCCACAGCAGGGCGGCAGTTCCTCGTAGCAGCCCAGCAGTCCTTCTTCCTGACAGCATAGTCACAGGTTCAGAAGTGTACTGTATTGCTGGTGTCTGAGGTCCTTCTTTTTTACACTGGTGCCCTGGATCTTGAAGCTAGGAGACTCTTGTGGACAGTGGCTTTGAAGTACATGGAATTCCCTGCTTCCAAGCTTGCTGAAGTGACAGTGCAGAGTCGTGAGGCACTTTGTGTGGAGATGTGACACAGCCTATTGAAGTGTAAGTGAAGCTAGGCCCAGCTCCTCCCTCCTATCCTGCTGGCAATGGCCCATCCATTCACACCTAAGCTTCCATTGTATCCGGCTGTCTAGGAGAAATATACAAAGTCCAACTACCAGCTACACCCAGCCATTTGACTAGAGAAAAGCTGCCGGCACCAAATGGCTAAGGCAAGAAAATGCCAACTTTATAAAAGTGGGATTTTTGAAATTGTAGTTTAAAATTCAACTTCACCATAAGTTGGGATTTTAAATTAGGATTCCAGAGACACCAGACATGAATGGTCACCCCATACTTTTTGGAAATCAGACTTTTAAAACGTAGTAAGGTAATTCCAATGTTATCCTATGGGAGAGGTAGGATTTGCAGTAGTGAAAAACAAATATAAGAGATTTTCACACCCAGGACATGTAAAAGGTAAAAATACATGTCCAGCTTTTTTATTACATTACACCCTTCCCTCTGGGCTGTCAAGGGCCTACCCTAACATTGACTTATATTTATAAAAAAGGAAGGTTTGGACCTGACAAAAGTTTAATTTTGTCAGGTCGCACTGACTGATTGAAACTGCACATACCGGCTCTACAATGGCAGGCTTCAGACATGTTTAAAGGGCTACCTAAGGGGGTTGCACAGTCAGTGCTGCTGGCCCACTAGCAGCATTTAGTTTGAGCCCTGGGTACATCTAGTACCACTTTAGTAAGCTTATAAGTAAATTAAATATGCCAATTGGGATAAGCTTATATTGCCATGTTTTAAGGAGTGAGCACATGCACTTTAGCACTGGTTAGCAATGGTAAAGTGTGCACAGTCCTAATGCCAACAAAATTGATATCAGAAAAAATGGAGGAGGAGGGCAAAATATTGGGGGGGGGGGAAGACCAACCTAAGGCTAACCCAGCATTGGGGGCGCCTGTCTGACAAGTTCCATATTTCCACACTGGCCTCTTGGAACTTGCATTGTTGGACGTGGGGCACAGATTGGATGTGCAGCAGGCCATTATGTTCTCCCCTGGCAGGGACCACAGGCTGGAGAAGTTATCTGAAGGGGAATTCCAAGTATCTGTTTGGAGCAAGACTGGCATAAACCTCTGGAGTCGCATGTCGTATGGTTGACCCTCATGGAATTTCCCAAATCAGGAATGAGTCAATTGAGGTGCTGACCGTCAACCTAACATCCAAGTGACACTGCTCCTAGCAGGGTGGTATGGACTTTGCAAGTCCTTTTTGGAGACTCTGAAGTTGTGACACTTGCTAACACTCAGCGGGCTCTCTGTTGAGTTATGTGGTGGGTGCTGTCAACATCGGAGAGGATGAGCTGAGCAGGCATCATCTGGATGACTACAAATGGCATCTCTACCCGGGGTAATACCAGACGCTTTGCCAAGTGGGAAATGCTGTTAGTTGCTTTTTCACCACCTCCGAAAATGCTCATTGTCCACTTTTGCACTTTTCAGTTCCCTCCTTGAAGATCTCTGGAGGGTGTGATCTGCTCCGGTGGGACTTCGGCCTTTTGGGCACATTACAGCTGTCTGAGAAAAGCATTCTGAGGAAAGGGAGGTGGGATCGAGCGCAGGGGATTCTGGTGGCTCCAGACTGGGCTCACACGGTCTGGTAGGCCAAACGTCTGAAGCTAAGCATCTGCCCTCCACTATAGCATCTCCTTCTGGAGGATCTTCTATCCCATCAACAAGGCAGGGTCTTTCAACTAAACCTCTACTATCTACACCTTCATGCATAAAATTAAACTGAACTTCCATTGGAAATATTGAATGTCATTCTGCTTCTCGTTGCAGTCTTACCAATTTCATATACTTAAGTCATTGAAAGCGGGTTGGCCCTTTATAAGCAAAGTTGTCTGATGTATTGTCGTTACTCCTGTATTTGGCCTGGCACAACTACAGGTTTTTATCATCCCTTTTGGCCTTTCTCCATTTGCCTGATAAGCTTGCATCCTGTTGTGTAGTTCCCACTAATCTGTTAGACCTGCACGTTTGTTGGACAACAAACTTTGGATGAGGTGCCTAGACTGATTACGGGCACCCCCGCAGGATATGTTGGCCTAGAGACCACCTAGATCACAGTGCCACCATAAGCCCCCCTAACCTTACCAGATTGAATAGCTTCTGGTGACCACCGAACATGACGACCCTGACCCCTCAGGGATTGTTGTGCTCAGAGAAATATACAGAGAATACACAGTGAGACGTTTTTAATATATTTATTGAACCAATGTTATTCGTGTATAGAATACATCTGCTGCGATTATCAGTAGACAGAAGCAGATGAACGTGATTACAAGCACCAAAAGTGTAAATAGTAGGTACAGTTCTACCATGGTGCTAAAACAGTGTATATATGGAGGCACATAAACAAGGTAGTAATCAGGTGTACTCCTACTATGGAAACCCTACGCTTAGTGTCTCTAGCGTGTGTATAGGTGTGTAGCCAAGTATCCCCCAAGGGATGATCCAACCTCATTACCTGGCAGGAGCGAATGATGGACCCCGTTTTGGTCTCAAACTAGACACCCCTCACGAGATGTCAGACCGCTGCGTGGTGAAGTTTCGGCATGCAGGGACCCGCTGTGTCTGCTGAAGTGCCTCCTCTACTAATCTATTGGGATGCTCTTTATTTATAATAGAAAGCAGCCTTGCGATATGCGTATAGATTAGTTATGTGGATATGTAAATAGCCCTGACGCCCCATGAATGAGGATAGAACAACATTTGTACATAGTGCGTTGAAGGGCCTTGTACATGGTGTGCAAGGCATTGTGATAATGTTGTGTGAAGCTAGATGTGTAAACAAAAGTTTTAGAGAAACTAATCCAACATTGTCGTGCAAGCTAATATGTGCAAAAGTTCACTGCAGAAATGTTATTGTGAAAAATAGGACAATGTAGGAAATTAGCTGCTTCGCAACAATGGCATAACAATTCAAAACACTGTTGTGGTGCATTTTCTAAAAAAGCTTCCACATTGGTTTCCCTCTGCTCCCTTTATCATATCAACATGTGACCTTAGTCTTGACTTGACCACCCTAATATAGGCGCCTTTGAACTGCTCTATAGCTTCACTTGTCAGTCTATTACTCAGAAAGCTGATCCAAATTGCAATCAGTTTTGTGTGCCTTGTGTGAGCTTTTCAGTAATCCTGCAGAAATGACGCTCTTCCTAGACACATGCTTCCTTTCTTCTGAAGGTGGTGTCACCCTAAAATGTGAAGTAGTCCATTGTTTCCCATGGTGTTCTCCTCTTCACATTGATTCAAAGGAGAAGGAGAGATTATACTGGTTACACCTGTGACTTGTCCATAGCTTCTGTATTGATCAGATTAATTAGCATTGCATTGATAATGAGCTGTTTATTGGTTTTGCTAGTGCGAAGGAGACTAAGATGTTCCAGAGGTGACCCTTATCCCGCTGGATTGTCCTCTGCTCAAAACTGTGTTTTGCCCTGACCAGAAGTATCCTCCTCAAAGCTTCACAGCCCTTTATACCAGAACGCAACAGGCGACTACTTCTCCAGCTTAGGACATTCCTGACTTTGATATCTGCTATGCAGCCAAATGGCTTCTGTCCAAACGTTTAGCAAGCATTACTGGATTGACTGGATCGATTCTCGAGTCTGCAAGGAATTCTATTTTGACAGTTCAGTCCTGCAGGACTTCCTCGTGTAAATCAACTTTTCAGACTCCCCTCAGGGGTGTAGATTCTGATCAAATATCTACTTGTCCATGGGGCAAGTTGCTTCATTAATCTACTTGTCCTGAAACAAAATCCATTTGTCTCTTTGGTGCCATGTACTGTGGTGACAAATTTTGGCAGCAATCACATTATGTAAGAGCTCTGATATAGCCTCTCTGATTATGCCAGGGCTCATACCATAGTAGAGTTTGAATACTTGCACTCCCCTAAAGTTGCCACATTTCAGCAGATCTACATACTGTGGCTGAAGGTAGTGGTAAGCAATAGTTCCAGGATTGGAATGCCCCTTTGAGTCTGTGGAAACCTATTAACTTACATGTTTTAAGGGTTTTCAACAACTCTTCTCTAATCTTTTCCCATACTGATAAATGTTGGTAATTTACTCCTGACAATGGCAGACGTAAACCTTCTTCCAAAGTTGGGGAAAAAAGGGGTTGGGGGAAGTGAACTTGCAAACACTCAGATTTTTGCCATTAGCAAATCTACACATACACATTTGCTCATGCTTAAATGCTTTTAGCAAATATTTTCTATGTATTTCTTTATTTATTTTTGTGTTTTATAGAGCGCGAACTTGACCCATAAGGGTATCAGAGCGCTTTACAGGAATCATGGAAGTGTCCAAAAAGCAAGGAATATATATAAAATATACAATAGGTTAGGAGGGGACAGGGTGTTGAGTACAAAAGGGATAGCAAGACACGTATATACACTTTACATTTACAAATACTCAAGACAAGGCCTCAGGTTTCTTGGTGGGGTGACTAGATAATCCGAGGGCAGGCTATAGGATAGGATAGTATAGGAGTACTATTTCTTGCCCTACTTGAGTAAATTCTTGTGAATTCACGAAAGCCGTATAGTTACACTTAATGCAAGGACATATACCATGGGTGCACTTTAGAGACTTTCTTCAATAATTGGGCCCCTAATTTTGTCTGGCCTTACCCATGACCATTCTTTCTCTTTCTCTCCCCCCTCCCCCCCCTTCACTGTGAGTGACATCATTCTGCTCGTTCACAAGGAGCACATCGACGTGGCAGTGTGTTTTTTTTAAGACCAAAAACTATTTTTGCTTTTGCCAGTGTTTCTTATAATAGTGAGTGCCCGGCAGCTCCCACACCAATAAGGTTTTACAAAAACCATGCCAAAACAAGTCACTCATTGAGAAAACTAAAAAGCTGACCACCAATTTCAGACTTACTGGCTTTGCCAATGCTTGTTTCTTTTTATGTTTCCCATAATCTTATTGAAAGTGGTTACACTGATTTCCCATTATGAACATTAAGTACTCGCATGCATCAACACATTTTACTAATTAATGCTGCAAAGAAATGGTACCTGAAATTTTACAGTGGTTTAGCTTAGTGTTTTTTTCCCACTTTCATTTTTGTAGGAACATTTTATATTTAAAGCAAAGAATCATCAATCTTGCTTTCAAGCTTCTGCAAATATTTGATCAAATCAGGGAGAATTCTGGGAGCCTTATACATATCCTCATATGGCAAAATTTTAAAAACGTTTGCATACATTTTTATACTAGACTCACTGTCAGTAGTGCAGTCAAAGCTTACAACATTAACTTAGAGCGCTCACCCTAATAATATAGGCTTTCAATTAATGAACCATTAATTCAAGTTTGAACAGCATTAACCCGTGGACACAACTAGTACCTTAGCTGCAGCCAGTGTACTTCCCTGATCCATAAGGTGGTACTGCAAACTGGCAGGTAAAGGGTTTACGCTGCAGGGGGTTGGGCCAACTTGTCCCAAGGACAAAATACACATGAAAACGTGTTGGCTTTGTCTCCAATCAATATGTCCTGGGCGTCGGGCTATAGAAATTCCACATTCCTGCCCCTCCTTTGGCAGGTGGAGAAGTTGGATTATTTTGATGCTGATTTTAAAACCGAGATTTCGGAAGGAAGATGTATCCCTCAGAAGAATAAATTACTTACTTATGCTATACCCCTCAATCTCCTTCTGCAGCCAGCTGACTGTAAAATCGTCCTGTTTAATTCAGTAGCATTGATGATGTCACTGTATCTACGATGAGATATGATAGTATAATCTTATGTAAAGTAAAACCCAGAAACTACAATTCATGCTTTGAAAACTGTTGGGAAATGACTCTTATTCTCCAGATTAATTGGTGACATAATTTGACCAAACTTAAAAAATGAATAATTGCAGGAACAATTGGTAGCATTCTGCATCTAGGTCACTCTTTAGGGTATTCAAACAAATGTAAAGACTAGGTGTACTCTGGATTTTTCAAATTGTTTTCATCTCAAATTTGTGTATAGTATGTTCTCGTTAAGAGATTATCTGCTGCAATTGAAACTGTTGTTGCCCTTCAGGACCAAATGGATGCTTGCTCTGTCGCTGGGCTCCTATTGCTTCTTAAAACTTTTCAGCTTTTCAACAGATTCCATAACCGTTACTCTTTTACTATAATCCCAGTGTTATCTTTTCCTGCCAGACATGCTTGACTCAGATCCTCACCCTTGCCCACCATAAGTTATTTTTATTTTAGCAGTTGTTTTGGTGTGTCGCTTCTTGGCGGTGCTGTCTTATATTTAATGAGAAAATGGTAGGTGATCAATAAGACATATGTTATTGCTACATGAATAATAAAGTTACAGATTATCCAAATTTTCCTCCCAGAATGGAAACGTGGGTGACTTTGTTTGAGAGCCAGAAACACATAAATGAGATTGTATTGCATTGTAGCTTCTTAGCCTTATTGTTATTCAGTAACCTGAGGTGGGCTTGTTTTACTTAGAGACAAGAGCCATTTGAGGTACCAAACTAGACTGGACCAAAATGTGATTGGTAGTCAAGGGAATTTGTGGACAGTTATGGGGGACGGATGTAGAAGTTAGGGCAGTGTAGTGTAAGAGGAATGACATTGCTGTGGATGCTCTTTAAGCGACTGAGGTCCTGCATATTGGATGAAGAGATTGCTTTAAGGTATGTCGGCAACAGGAACAATAAAAATACATTAACTTGTGTCCTAAGTTTCAGAATAGGTACGTTTTGTACAAGTCAAATGATGTACACAGTGTGGTGATCTTCTTCTTCTTCTTCTTTTTTTGTTTTTTTATTACATTTGTTTTTATTTTCATGAAAGGTACGACTATTCTTCTACGTAAAGTTTAATAACCTGTAGTTAGTGTGAAATTGAAAAACGTTTCCACACATCCTTCAGACGTTCTGATTACCACCTACCAATACCAGCCTTGTTTAATTCATATACTTTGTTCCTTCAGTCAATTATTGATATATACATATATTTCCCTTTTACTGGAGGTTGCCTGTAGGTAGTTAAAGTTAGGACCAAAGTTTCCATAGGAAAAACGTTATTTGTTTTGCCAATAACTTTAGCCCTACTTGACGAATCTCCACAACATTTTCACAAAACTTCCCCTTTTTGGTCAGCTGTTGTGTTGAAAGTTTCAGTGTGATCCATCAAGCAGGGGCCGAGAAAAAAGGGGGGTCTCAAAATGCGTTTTCCCCATGTTAAGTCTATGGGGATGTTTTCATTTTTTAACAACGGAATTACAGCAAATTTGGAAGAAAGCTAGATGTTGGGTCCAGAAAGCGTGCTTTTTGTGATTATGTGTAAATCCATTCAGTAGTTTTTGAGACATCTATCTTTAAAAAAAATATAGATATCGGGGGACGCGAGTCCTTGCAGTGGACTCGCAAATCCTACTGAAATTTGTTTGGCTGTCAACACTTCAACCAGGAAGTGTTGGCAGCCATCTTGGGACTGGGCTTGAAGCAGCATCCCAGAAAAAAAGTAAAAAAATAAAGAAATAAGAAAAGGGAGCATGGTATGAATACCCTGATCCCCCTCCAGATATGGTGGGGGGGGGTTTGAGATTCTGCCAGGATTTTTTAATTTTGCCACAGACTCGCGGGTGGATCCGCGAATCTGCGTCAAAATGTTTTTAAAAAATGAAGTGCAGGCTCCAGCGCTTTGTTTACTATAGGCCCCCAGGTAGGCCAGGTCCCTGGGGCATTATGGGCTATTCAAAGTCCCAGGACCGCCACCTCTCTGCGGCAGTGATCTAATTATATGTGGGAGAGACTTGTGGCTCTCCCACTGCCCCGGGGACTGACACCTCCCCTGGGAACAGGAGTACTTAAAAAATAATGCCGACTCCCGCATCCTCGGGGACCGCCACCTCCTCGATGCAGTAACATTAAAAGATATGGGAGAGCCTTGCGGCTCCCCCACTCCCTCGGGGACCGACACCTCCCCTGGGCAGAACTGCACCTATGAAATGATGCGGGAGGCCCTAAGACCTCCCCCGCTGCCCTGGGGACTGCCACCTCCCTGGGGCTAAATATGAGAAATACTGGGAGGCCACGCGCCCCACTACACAGCCCCTAGGGCTAAAATGAAATAGTAAGGCGTGGGGGGGCCCAGTCCCCAACACAGCCCCGGGGACCGCCACCTCCCAGGGGAACGAATCAAATAATGAAGGCGGTCCCTTGAGAACCCTCAGCCCCTTGGAGCACCACCTCCCTGGGGCAAATGTGAACAAAGGAGGGGGGCTGCATGGCCCCCTCCAGGAGCTCTAGATGGCCCTGGGGACCGCCATCCCCCAGGGCCAGCTCCAGCAAAGTCCCGGGGAGCACCGCTCCTGCCATGCCATAGCAAACAGTGTGCTCCGCTTTGGACAAGCTGCTCAAAGCGGAGGACACTTTGCTTATACACACAGGGAGCTGCATGTCAGCAGCTCCCTGTGTGAAATGCTGGGGGTAGCCTCCGCGGTCCCCAGCGAAGTGGCCTGGCCCTGGGGATCGGGTCCCCGGGACCGAAAATGGCCCAGGAGGGGAGTTGTTTCCGCCTCCCCCCTTCAAAGAACAAAAAAAGAAAATAAGAAAAGGCCTGGCCCCCGGGGGATGGGGTCCCGGGGGTCGAAATCGGCCTGGGGAGAAAGGCTGTGCGGCCCCTCTCCCCTTATTAAAAATATATATATATAAAGGCCTAGTCTTGGGGGGGTGGGGGGGGGGTGGGGAATCATCGGGGCTGAAATCTGCCTTGACAGGCTCGGCCCCCTCCCTTTCAGTTGTTATAAAAATAAAAAATAAAGGCCGGGCCCCGGGTATGAGGTTCCTGGGCCCAATATGGTCCTGGGAAGGGGGCCCCAAGCCTAAAAAAAATAAAGCCAGCAACACTCCAAATACCCTGCCCCCTTTCTCCACTACTCTGCAGATGCGCCTCCCTGACACGCTCCTTGTAGGTGGATGAAGTCCCCTTTGCTGCTGAGGGTCCTTAGGGGCCAACAAGACCTTCTGTTAACTCCAGTAAGCCCCACACAGTGGGAATGCTGAGAGGTGGTCAGAGGCCACGCCTCCTTTCCCCACCACTCTGCAAACAGGCCTCTCAGCGCATTGCTGGTGGAGGGGTTGAGGTCCCCCGCCTCATGAAGGCCTCAGGACTACAGTTCTTCTCCCAACAAGTAGTGGTCCAGGAGGCACTTTTGTTGTGTGGGGAAAGGGGGCGTGGCCTCTGATGACTTCTCAGTAATCTACCTGTGTGGGTCTTACTGTAGGTAACAGGAGGGCTAGTTGACCCTCAAGGGCCCTCAAAAGCCAAGAGGACTTCATCCACCTATTAATAGTGTGCCAGGAGGTGCAGTTGCAAAGTGGTGGATAATGGGGGTGTGGCCTCCTATCAGGTCTCCGCAATCCTGCTGTGTGGAACGTACTAGAGGTAATTGGAGGGGTAGTTGGCCCTAAGGACGAACTTGGGGGCCAACTACCCCTCCTGTTATCTCCAATAAGTCCCACACAGAGGGATTGCTAAGTGGTCTTCGGAAACACTGACTCGAGCACACACTCCCCCCCCCCCCCCCATACAGCCACTCTCACAAATACTCCCTCACACAGTCACTCATATACTCCAACACTCACCCATACAGCCTTTCACAGACACACTCATTAACCCATACAGCCACTGACTCACTGACTGACTGACTCACTCACTCATCCATGCAGGCAGTCACACACACCCTTGCCCACTCACACAAACACTCATACACCCATTCAGCTACTCAGACTACCAATCAGTTACCCATACAGTCATTCATTCCCACTCACCAACCCATGCAGCCACTTAAACACCAACAGACAGACTGATACACACATCACACAACCTAGTCACTCACTCATACATTCACTGAGACACATAATCACTCATTTATACAGTCAGTCACACACCCACTGAATGATCCATACAGACGCTCAAAAATATATACCAAGGTGTATTTATAAATCAGTGGGTGTTTAACACTCATAAACTTTTTTAAAACACTTAGTCACTGAATGATGTCATCAGTGATGTCATTTGAGATGCCGTCAGTGATGTCATCAGTGATGCCACTGACCATGTCAGTGATGTCATGCAGTGCATTGCGGAGGCACCAATTAAAGTTAGCTCAGCTAACTATAACTGCTGAATTTCTCTGGTTTTGTATGAGTGGAACCTGAGCCTAACTATAACATCACTGTAACCATTGTTTTTTTAGTGAATTTCTAAGATTTTTTTAAAATGCCAATTCCTAACTATAACGTCCCTGTAACCTTCTTTTTTTATTAGTGTATATATATATATTTATTTATATATATATATATATTCACTTAAAAAACCATAGGTTTCACACATGTTATAGTTAGGTGGATATTTCACTCGTAAAAAAACAATGAAATTCCCCCGTTATAGTTAGTTCAGATAACTATAACTCGCGCGCCCGCAATCCACTGCTCATGACGTCACATATTACATCACTCATGACATGGTCAGTGGCATCACTCATGACATCACTGATGACATCATCCTTGTGATAGAGTGGCGGTCGCGCGAGTTATAGTTATCTGAACTAACTATAACGGGGGAATTTCATTGGTTTTTTACGAGTGAAATATCCACCTAACTATAACATGTGTGAAACCTATGGTTTTTTAAGTGAATTTGCAAGGTTTTTAAAATGCTAATTCCTAACTATAACGTGTGTGAAACCTATGGTTTTTTCAGTGAATTTGTACGGTTTTTTAAATGCTAATTTATTTATGTATTATTATTTTTTTTATATATTTATTTTACAATAAACTACGTTTTTTTTTTTTTTCACCGCCGAGATTTTTTTAAAAAAAACACATTTTTTTTTTTGGTTTTTGGTTTTTCACCGTGCGCGCACGGTGCGTGCACCCCCGCGATTTAAAAAAAATGTCTGCCTTCGGGGTCCTTCAGGGACCCCCTGACAAAGGCTAGGGGGTCAGGAACTCTCTACCCTGCCCCCTTTTCACGTTCGCCACCTTCCTTTTTCACTCTCGCACTGAAAACAAACAAAATGGCGGCCGACACTTCCTGATTTCGACCGATTCGAACGTTGACTAACATGAAACCACCAATCAGAATTACGCTCGCGCACGTTAGGGTACTCGCACGGTGCGCGCACGGTGTGCGCACCCTGCGCGCGTATAGATATTGATATGCTTTTAAATGCTATTGTCTCAGGAAATACTGAACAGATTTACACCAGACCTGCAAAAGGCACTTCCTTGACCTTATGGCTACCTCGCTGCCAAATTTCAAGTAATTCTGTTCAGCCGTTCGGGCTGTAGCTGTGTCTAAAGGTCCTATGGAAAAATGCATGGGGAAAACGCGTTTTGGGACCCCACTTTTTTCTCGGCCCCCGCTTGACGAATCACCCCGAGACTTTCAGGGTAGGAGCTGAACGGAGCGCCCCATTAGTTTTGAAAATTTTGCGAGGATTCGTCAACCGGCGCCAAAGTTATTCAAAATAGAATTTTGAGATTTCCTATGGAAACACGGTCCTAACTATAACTATCTACTGGCGACCGCCAGTAGATAATATAAAGATCAAGGCTCTTCCCGAGCCGAAACGCTTCAGACCTGTAAAGCAATAAAAATACTGCAGCACGACATCGTGGTCCGCCTCAGTCTATGGTATTCATGCCGAGGAGTGATGGAGTGTTGGGATATATATATATATATACTGTCGGAAAAATGCAGAACCCACTGGAGGGTAATAATTGGGAATTGAACTACATATGTCCCAGTGTGCAAGAGAGTTACAAACCATGATGGAGGGCACACCGGAGGCCTATAAAATAATGCGCACACAGAGGACTGCGTTCGCCATGTCATGCTGCTTTTTCACGAGTTACCTTTGAAGAAGAAGCGCAAGGCTTTGAAACGCGTTGGTAGCAGGACTGAAATAATCGAGGTGAAAATCTGCCTTCAATAGCAAATAAAAGGTTTGAAACCTGGCTGCTGGGTAATGCGTCTTCAATTCTGGGCATGTTTTGAAAACAATAAATCACAGCGGTTCCGGCCGTGGAAGATCGCACCACTCAAGGAATATGTGAGACCTCGGGAAATGGAATGCTTCATTTCCACATATGGCACAGCAGCGCTTCAAAGTATGAAGGCAGCGTTTCGCTCCGAGGCCCAATGGAGGGTTTATCTTTGTGTCCTTTACTGTCGGAAAAATGCAGAACCCACTGGAGGGTAATAATTGGGAATTGAACTACATGTCCCAGTGTGCAAGGGAGTTACAAACCATGATGGAGAGCACACCGGAGGCCTATAAAATAATGAGCACACAGAGGACTGCGTTCGCCATGTCATGCTGCTTTTTCACGAGTTACCTTTGAAGAAGAAGCGCGAGGCTTCGAAACGTGTTGGTAGCAGGACTGAAATAATCGAGGTGAAAATCTGCCTTCAATTGCAAATAAAAGGTTCGAAACCTGGCTGCTGGGGAGTGCGTCTTCAATTCTGGGCATGTTTTGGAAAATATATATATATATAGATAGATATATATATTATCTACTGGCGGTCGCCAGTAGATAGTTATAGTCAGGACCGTGTTTCCATAGGAAATCCGCAACATTCTATTTGGAATAACTTTGGCGCCGGTAGACGAATCCTTGCAAAATTTTCAAAATAGGTGGGGCGCTCCGCTCCGCTCTTACCCTGAAAGTCTCGGGGTGATTCGTCAAGCGGGGGCTGAGAAAAAAGGGGCGTCCCAAAACACGTTTTCCCCATGCATTTTTCCATAGGGACCTTTAGTCCAAGGTACAGCCCGAACGGCTGAACAGAATTACTTGAAATTTGGCAGAGAGGTAGTCCTCAGGTCAGGGAAGTGCCTTTTGCAGGTCTGGTGTCAATCTGTTAAGTAGTTCCTGAGAAAATCAAAAGTAAAATCATATATATATGTGGGCGGAGCCTAACCACACATCTCATCCTGAGATCTGATTGGCTGTCAGCACTTCATCCAAGAAGTGTTGGCAGCCATCTTGGGACCAATATACATGATAGCACCTCATTAAAAAGCATTGCAGTTAATAGAAGGTTTTAAGACTTTAGTTACATTATAAATCATTTGCTGATGGTACCATACTCATTTTAGGAATTGTGGTATGTTCTAAGGTGATTTCACCATGTGAAAAAGCCTTCTGCTGGGATATCATGATTGAGAGAAAAATATTTTCTCATGCTTTTCCCACAGAGGTTTGGAAGGTGATCTATAAGCTAAACTGAGAGCATATTTTCTGTAAATTCACATTATCTTTCTCAGTCATGTGAGAATGAAGTCTGACATTCTCAGTAAAACATGTACATCCAACAAGGGCAGAGACTGTCAGTTGATTCCTTTGTGTTCTACTGCAGCTTCCCAGAGTGTTCCAAAGAACAACTAGAGCGCTAACAGCCCTACTTATGATAAACGTATGGCACACCTGAAGCCATCTTGCTTGGATTAAAGTGGTAACTCTTAAAACATTTAATTTAAAAAGGAACAAAATGAGGGGGTTTATTTTTCCATAAAAAGTATGATTAGTGCTGCAGAAAGAAAAATTAGGGCACATTTTGAGTGACTTCTCAAATCCTCTTCTATTTCATTAAAAAATTCTGACATGCAGACTGAAACATGCACTTTCAATACCAGCAGCAGTTTTCCCTGGTGAGCAATAGCTTTACTACAGTGATCTAATGAGCAAAAAGAGTGCTAACATTCTGAATTTATGGCAAATGTGTGACACATCTGAATGCCTTCTTGATGGAATCAAAGTAAAAAACTGAAAGTATTTCCTACTGAGGAGACTGCAGTAAATGAGGAAATTAGGAAACTTCATAACAAATAAGTCTCCCAAGATGGCCACCAGAGACAAAAGAGCCCAAATGTAGCCCAAATATCACCCAGATGTAGCCCAAGTATAGCCCAATGACAGAATATCCCAGAGTGTTCTTAAAAACAACTAGAGCGCTTACTGTCTTCATTATGACAAAAGTATGGCACACCTGAAGCCATCTTGATTGGAATAAACTGGTAACACTTAAAACATTTAATTTAAAAAGGAACACAATGAGGGGGTTCATTTTGCCATAGAAATCATGATTAATGCTGAAGAAAGAAAATGAGGACACATTTTGAGTGACTTCTCAAATACTCTTCTATTTCAGTAAAAAATTCTGACATGCAGACTGAAACATGCACTTTTAATTCCAGGAGCAGACTTCCATGGTGAACAGCAGTTTTACTACAGTTATCTAATGAGCAACTAGAGTGCTAACATTCAGAATTTATGGCAAATGTGTGACATATCTGAATACCTTCATGATGGAATCAAAGTAAAAAACTGAAAGCATTTCCTACTGAGGAGACTGCAGTACATGAGGAAATTAGGAAACTTCATAATAAATAAATCTCCCAAGTTGGCCACCGGAGACAAAAGAGCCCAAATGTAGCCCAAAATCACCCAGATGTAGCCCAAATATAGCCCAATGACAGAAGTGTGCAAAACACTTATTATTTTGTGTTTTTGCAGTGTTATATAGTGCAGACTTGTCAGGTATTGGAGTGCTTTACATGAGCATTGGTTACATCACACAAGAACAAATTCATTTTGGTTGTAGACATGGGGAGACTAAGTGATTCGACCAGAATCACAGAATGTCGAGCTGAAGCAGAAACTCCAACCTGGTCCCCAGTTGCAAAGTCTGCAGTTCTGGAAGTAACACCACATTCTCTCCCCTAAGTGCAACATTCAATCAAGTGGTCAACTGGATAAAAAAACATAAAGATAACAAATAATTTAAAAGTGCTTTGTCGCTATTTGAAAACTCAGAAAATATGTCCTTATTTTAGTCTTTTAGAGCACGAACCATAATTTTGATGCCAATAAGACCCTCTCATATATGTAATTTCTAAAGGAAATGCTCTAGGTATTACAGTTTTGATTACATCAAGATGACGTCAGGCGTTCCACACTTTTGTAATAAATATAGAATGTTAGCAATCTAGTTGTTCATTAGGATACTGTTGAGAGGCAGAGGCCAGGGGCACGGACTCTGAAAATTGAAGGCAGGTAGGAGGGTGCAAAGGCAACAATTTAACCACACTGAGCAGGCAGGAAGGGCTGTGGCAGCACAACAGACTATGGAGGGCAGTGGAAAGGGGGGCAGGGGCAACAAACCAACAATACAGGACTTGCAAGAGAGGCTGTGGCAATGTAATAGACCATTGTGGGCAGAAGGAAGATGCAATGGTAGTACAGCCATACATGCCAACAGACCCGATTCAGCCAGGAAACGTCCAATGTTTTTAAGCTCAAATGGGCTTTATTTGATCTGTCTCCTGTCTACAATCTACTCTTTTTCAATGTAACTCAAAGGGGAAAATCAATACCCCAGTTTTTTTTCAAAATCTCCCTCTTACCAAGTTCAAAATGTTCGCAAGTATGGTACATTGGATCATGGAAGGAAATGGGGTAGGGACATGGACTTGGATAACAGAGGACAGGAGGGACATGGAGAGGTGCACCAAACTGACCCTGCAGGGCAGGCATCAGGGTTTGCAGCAGCACAATACACCACACAGGGCATGCGGGACGGGAGTGCAGCACAACAATCCATAGAAAGCAAGAGGGAGGGGACAGGACCATGCACATGGACAACAGAGAACAGAGGGGCAAGAGGCAATGGTAGCTAGCTGACCATAATGGACAGACAGGAGAGAAAGCTGCAGCATAACAGACCATAAAGGGCAGGAGGGACGGATCAGGGGCATTACAATGGAACAGACAAGCCAGGAGGGAGGGAGTAGGGGTCTGCACATGTAAACAGAGGGCTGGGGGAAAGGGGGCAGGGCAGGAGCAGCAAGATAGCCATGGAGGTCAGGCAGGATGGGCACTAGAAGCAAGACACACCATGAAGAGCAACAGTGAGACTGTGATGGCATACACACAGACCATGGAGGGAAGGTGGGAGGGGGTCAGGGGCTGCTAACTGACCACACAGGGAAGGTGGGAGGGGCCATGGCAGCACAGAAGACCATGCATGGCAAGTGGGAGGGTTAGTGGCAGCACAATGGCTATGATGGGCAAGAAGGAGGGTGCAGGGGCATGCACAAAGGACGATGGAGGATAGAAGGGAGGGTCAGGACCTGTGCACAGACAAGAAAGTTCAGGGGAAGGGGCCTCACAACAGACCGCACGGGGCAGGCAGGAGGAGCAGTTGCAGCACAACAGACCAGGGAGGGCAGAAGGGTGTGGCAGTACAATGGACCATGTGGACAGGAGGACGAGGATAGGGGCATGGCATGTGGACAGGCAGGGTGGAGGTGGCAGGGACAGGTTACAGTTATCTGACAATGCTAGGCAGGTGGGAGGGGAGTGGCAGCTCAACAGAACACTCAGAGTAGATAGGAGTGGCAGGTCCATGGAACATGGTGGGCAAAAAGGATGGAGCAGGGGCATGCACAAAGACATCGGAAAGCAGGGGGAAGGAGAATAGGGGCAGCAAGCTAAGCACAGAGTTTAAGCAGGAGGTCAATGATGGGACATAGAATTGGGCAATGGAGGGCAGGAGGAGTGGACTGGTACATCATACTAAATTGAGGGCAGTGGCAGCACATCAGACCATGCATGGCAGGAGGGAGGAGGCTAGTCCATGGATTCACACAATAGAGGATAGGGAGGAGGGGGATGGGGCAGCAAGCTAACTGTTCAGAGAAGGTGGGTATTAGGAACTTTATTGTTTTTAAAACGTGTGTCTGTGCAAACTACTTAAAATATGAACAAGTATGCAGCATAATCTCACTTTTAGTCAGGAAGAAGAGGACGTTTGTGACTGTGACTCCGGGCTCACTTGGCAGAAACACCCCCTGACCCTCCACCCCCTATCGCAAAATGTAATGCCCGTGAAAAGGGTAGGTGAACACAGTGTTATATAGAACATAGTCCTGAGAGCACGATTGAAAATGAAAACTAGATATAGTGTATGGTATAAACTATGCACCAAAAAGTGTGATATAAGATGAACCGGGCGTGAAATATAATATGCAATACATTGTGCGCAATGACAGATTCATTGGAGAGCGCGAGATAGCACAGGCACTAGCGCGTGCTATGCGATATGCGCCTTGGAGTGTGATATGCACAGGGCAGTGTTGTGTAACCTAACTAGTCTCTAAAGTTGTAATATAAAATACGTGCTGGGGAGTGTAACGTTGCATATGCACTGTGACAAAGATATGGATCCCAGATTGTAATATGTATGGCATAGCACTGTGCGTTATAACATAGGCATCGAGGAAGGCACGTTAGATGGGGCAATATAACCCGTGCGAAGACAAGTGTGGCCTGACATATTCACGGGGTGGTGTTACAGTGCACATGGGCTAGAGAGTGTCATAGCATATGCACTAGCTAGTGGAATACAACACAGAGGTGTGTAGCACTCAGCAGGCAATGGTGGGTGTAACACAGCATTGGGCTCTGCCAGGAGCGCGCTGTGACTCTCAAGTGATGTTCGTCCCCTTTCCAGAGAGTAAAATAAAAAGTATTACACATCCGGCAGTGGATGTGTGTTTTATTAATCGTGAGGGGGTTTCTTGCGTAGTTTTGGTCGAATTTTTGTCGAATCCCATTTGAATGGCTTGGTGTGCATGTGTATTAAATGTGCCCGTCAATAGCTACCCATGTTTGTATAAATAAACGACAAGGGTGTCTATCGGGATTAGGCACGGTAGGACATCAGACATGTCAGAGCTTCACTAGTGGTGTAAATACATTCCACGTGGATTCATTGTATGCATAGTCGCCTTTTAATGAATATCACGCAAATCGTCATGGTGATAGGTACGTACGGTTTGTCCAGCATGTCCTAGGTGTGTCTATAAATATATATTTTTTAAAAATAATAAAAAACAGTGGCCGGCCCTGGGGATTGGGGTCAAAAAAATATAATTAGGAGACAGGCCCTGGGGGATGGGGTCATCAGGGCCAATAAATTAGAATAAGAAGGGGAACCACACAGCCCCCCTTCTTAAAAAATTAAAATAAATAAAAGACTGGCATCGTGCCGGAGGCGACGCCCCCTCCTTGCAGCACTCTGCAAACGCGCCCCCTGGCGAGTTGTAAGTTGGGGAATTAATTCCTCTTCAATACTGAGGGTCCCTGAGGGCCAACTAGCCCAACAGGCATCTCCAGTATGCACCAGGGAGCTGCGCTGCAGACAGGTGTCCTGAGGCCAAGCCCCTTTTTACACCTCTCTGCAACGCAGCTCTGTGGCGCTTACTGGAGGTACCTAGTGGTCTAGTTTGACCCTAGGGACCCTTAGGATTCAAGGGGACTTAATCTCTCAACTTAGAACAGCCACAGGGCGCGTTTACACAGTGGTTTGTTTATACAAACATGGATAGCTATTGACGGGCACATTTAATACACATGCACACCAAGCCATTTAAAGGGGATTCGACAAAAATTCGACCAAAACTATGCAAGAAACCCCCCTCACGATTAATAAAACACACATCCACTGCCGGATGTGTAATACTTTTTATTTTACTCTCTGGAGGGGACGGGGCCTGAGGTGACGTGTGCAAACATGCACTATGGCACGTTTTAAATTGGGGATATAATTTCCCTTCAATACTGAGGGCCCCTGGGGGCTAACTAGCCCACCAAGTGCTTCCAGTAAGCGCCACTGAGCTGCATTGCAGAGAGGTGGTCCAGGCCGTGCCACTTTTTACACCTCTCTGCAACGCAGCTCTGTGGCACTTACTGGAGGTACCTAGTGGGCTAGTTGGACCCTAGGGACCCTCAGGATTCAAATGAACTTAATCTCCCAACTAAAAACGGACACAGGGCGTGTTTACACAGTGGTGGAGGGAGGGGACGGGGCCTGAGTTAACGTGTGCAAAAATGCCCTGTGGCCTGTTTTAAGAGGTAGTTTTAACCCCCCTGCCCTATTATATACTAGGGGCTTACAGAGGAGGTCATGCTAATCACAGGGGGACCCCAACGCATAATGTTCCCTAGTGTATGTAGGTGTTTTCACTGTATTCTAAGTGTCTTTTAACATAGCACTGGCTCTAGGACTGGTTAGTCAGACTCAGTTACCACCAGTATCCGTCTGAAAAAGTTGAGGGTACAGGATGATTTTGCAACAAGGCTTCTTTCTGCTCTTCTTTTTGTTCTTTCTGCACGTTATCCTTCTTCCTGCACTTTTCTTCGTCTTTGAGGACTTCTGTTGCTTCTTTCTGCACTTCTTTTTTTTCTTTCTGTGCATTTTTTCTTCTTTCTTCACATGTCCTATCTCTGTAGGCATAGTTAGAAATTAGCATTTAAAAAACCTCAGAAATTCACTGAAAAAACCATAGGTTTCAGGGGTGTTATAGTTAGCTGGACTTTTCACTTGTACAAAACCATTGAAATTCCCCCGTTATAGTTAGTTCAGCTAACTATAACTCGCGCGCCCGCAATGCACTGCTGATGACGTCACATATTACATCACTCATGACATGGTCAGTGACATCACTCATGACATCACTGATGACATCTCAAATGACATCACTCATGACATCACTGATGACATCATCCTTGTGATAGAGTGGCAGACCTCCTCTCACCCTAATATAGCCTTTGATACACACATTCAAAAATAGAGACTACAATTTTCAAAACAATGGACATACCAATACCAGTTACAACAACCTCTTCAGTAATTCTAAGATCCACATACACATCCACTCATTCACCAACAGTACTATACAGTCACTCATACATGTACTCACTCATCATATGTACTCATACACCTATATATCCTGTTACACAATGCCACTCATCCATAGAGTTACTCACATACATAGTCACTCATGCTAATAAAGAATCAAACATACATTTACTTGCATATACAGTTATACACACACCACCACACTTACTTCTACGGAAACTTACACACACTGTGTCTTTTAAACAATCACTTATAGAAACACATACTTATTCATACAGCTACTCTTTCAATCTCTCACTCTCACATATACTCACTTATATACACCAATAGTCACATATACTAGTTTAAAACATATGTAGTTACTCATAAAGACACTATTGAGACAGTCATTCACTCACTAACACACCCATACACACACACATCCACCCATACAGTCCTGCACACATGCTGTCTTCAACACATACAAACAGTGAGTCACTCATTCATGCAACTATGACCCACGTAATACCCTCCACCGAACCATGCAGACACTCAGACTGATACTCAAAAAACCAACTAATAACCTATATAGACACCCATGTAGCTACTCACCAACCCATGCAGCCACTTATACACAAAGTGAGAGACTGATACAGATATTTACATATTTAAACATTACTCACTAAGCCATGTATTCACTATGATACACTTAAACAGTCAGTTACACAATCAATTTTTCAAAAACAAATCATCCATTTAGACACTTATATACCCATTTATTCTTCCATCGACCTTGAGATATACATATATAAAACATATTTAATTTTCAGAAAAACACACATTCACCGGATGATGTCATCAGTGATGTCATCAGTGATGTCATTTGAGATGTCATCAGTGATGTCATCAGTGATGTCACTGACCATGTCATGAGTGATGTAATATGTGACGTCATCAGCAGTGCATTGCGGGCGCGCGAGTTATAGTTAGCTGAACTAACTATAACGGGGGAATTTCAATGGTTTTGTACAAGTTAAAAGTCCAGCTAACTATAACACCCCTGAAACCTATGGTTTTTTCAGTGAATATATATATATATATATATATATATATATATATATATATTACCTACTGGCGGTCGCCAGTAGGTAGTTATAGTTAGGACCCTGTTTCCATAGGAAATCCGCAACATTCTATTTTGAATAACTTTGGCGCCGGTCGACGAATCCTCGCGAATTTCTCAAAATAGGTGGGGCGCTACGCTCCGCTCCTACCCTGAAAGTCTCGGGGGGATTCGTCAAGCGGGGGCTGAGATAAAAGGGGGGTCCCAAAACGCGTTTTTCCCATGCATTTTTCCATAGGACCTTTAGACAGGGCTACAGCCCGAACGGCTGAACAGAATTACTAGAAATTTGGCAGAGAGGTAGTCCTCAGGTCAAGGAAGTGCCTTTTGTAGGTTTGGTGTAAATCTGTTCAGTAGATTCTGAGAAAATAGCTTTTAAATCAATATATATATCTGAGCCAGCTTACGGTACGCTTACCGTACGCGTACGGTGGCGTGCGCGAGCGCAATTCTGATTGGCTCTTAGATCTTAGTAAACATTCGAATCGGCCGAAACCAGGAAGCGGCGGCCGCCATTTTCTCTCTCGCACTCTGAGGGGGGGGGGCTGTAAACAAAGGCAAAAAACATATAAAGGGGCTGTTTAGACAGCGCCCATGCACATAGCCATGTTAGTTGAGTCCTCAAAGATCCCCCAAGGCCAAAAACGGTAAATTTTTATTTTTTGAAAATTTCGCCGATTACGCTTACCGTACGCGTACGGTGCGCTTACGCTAAAAATTTTAATAAAAAAAAAAAAACACTCTCTGTGCATGGCATATTATTGTCATCACTTACAAATTAAATTTAACAGATTACCTATCACAAGGAAGCGCATAATATGCCCTCCATGTGCGCACGGTGCGTAACGTGGGCACGCGGTGCACGTAGCGCACTGCGTGCCCACCTTGCGTGTACGGCACTAACTGCGTAAAGTGGGCGCGCGGTGCGCGAAGCGCACCGCGTGCTCACTGTGCGCGCGCGGTGCGCGAAGCGCACCGTGCGCGCACGGAACGAACTGCGTTAAGTGGGCGTGCACGCCACGAATGGCGTAAAGTAACTTAGCATTTAAAAAACCGTACAAATTCACTGAAAAAAACCATAGGTTTCACACACGTTATAGTTAGGAATTAGCATTTAAAAAACCTTGCTAATTCAATGAAAAAACCATAGGTTTCACACATGTTATAGTTAGCTGGAAATTTTACTGATAAAAAACCAATGAAATTCCCCCGTTATAGTTACTGTAGGCAACTATAACTCACGCGACCGTAATCCTCTGGTGATGACATATGTGTCTTTATGAAAAAAAAAAATTTGTAAAATATGTATAGCTAAAATTTTATGGAAGAAGACATGGGCAAATAAGTGTCTAAATACAGTATTCGCATCAGCAGAGGATTGCGGTCGCGTGAGTTATAGTTGCCTACAGTAACTATAACGGGGGAATTTCATTGGTTTTTTATCAGTAAAATTTCCAGCTAACTATAACATGTGTGAAACCTATGGTTTTTTCATTGAATTAGCAAGGTTTTTTAAATGCTAATTCCTAACTATAACGTGTGTGAAACCTATGGTTTTTTTCAGTGAATATATATATATATATATATATATATATATATATATATATATATATATATATATATATATTAGTGCTTGGACTGCTCTGTTATGTTCATGGTGATCTATTATCTGGTTGGTATAATCACTATTTTGTCATTTCACTCTATGTCCTTAAATGACCCTCACCCCCATGTGTATTATACATTTTTCCTAATGTTTGTTTCACCTTCAACCTACATCTCTGGGTCTGTCTTCCAATCCAGCGCTTTGGTAACATTGATTGATGTAGTGTAGCTTGCAAGACCTAAGTGCTAAATATTACAAGTTTTATTGCAATTTCTTTTTGGGAGCACACAATATTTTAGAACGTCTGAATACGAAAGTTGTAAAATCAAAAATACTTAGGGCCGCCTGCTGCTTCAAAGCACTTTATCTAATATGTGCATTTAACCTTGTACTTGCAAAGAGTGAAGGCTGAATGTACCTGTCGGTTTTCAGACTTTGGATACAGTCACTCCATGGACAAAATGATAAAAGGCATAAATGGGTTAGTGTGTACTAGAGGACCGGCCTGCTAAAATTTTAAAATGTCCATCCGGCTCCTTTTAGAGTTTTAGGGTACGTTATGTGGTCTGTACTTTTACATTGCTTATTGAAGCCCATTCTTGAACATACCCATTTGAAGAAGACATTATTATCCTGCTGTCATGTATATGTGCATTTCCAATGTTACAGTATTCTTACTCTGTTAGCGATCACTGATTAAGTTTGTTACACTCAGATGCTGATAAATTTAGACTAACATTTACCAGCTATGTTTTGCTAACTAAAAAATTGACTTGGTGATACTTTGCAACCAAGTGCGATATATGCTCATGAGAGTATATTTTGTTGAAACATTTGTCACCCTATTACTTAGACAAGTCTGCATAGTTGTGAAGAAAAAAAAATCATCATACATAGCATGTGAACACCACTGTTCGATCATTCTCTTGCTGCTAGAAACCCAGCTTAAGGTTGCATGGGCTCTATGAAGCCCCAGATAAGGCCTTGTTATTGCAGCACGCATTTAGGCAAAAACTACAGATTTTATTGCTTTACTACTGACGATCACAGGGTCGAGGATATTGTAATTTAGTAATCTTTTGCAGACATCATGTGCACCATTGTTGCTTTGTCATGTGATTTCGCAGGGGACAGTGTTCTGGTCTTGCTTTTTAAACGTCTTATTGTGGGTATTTGCCCTTCTCTGCTTCTTTCTCAATATTCACTTTCTCCAAGGATTGTCGTACAACACTGATGAATCCCTTGATCAATGCAGTTATTTTGACCTGATTTTAAAAGGGTGTGTGATAGATTCTGATCACACCGTGGTTGCTAGTGATTAGTTTTCTTGCTTCTTAAAGGATTTCGAATTGTGGGACGATGTTGGTTTGAACATTCCAAAACCCCCAGACGTGCTACAGTTGTATCGTGACTACGGAAACCACCAGGTTACCTTGAAAGATATGGTGGATGTCGGCGTTGGTGTTGAAGAGAATGCTTTGGATCCGAGGCCAAGAAAGGACAGCGATGCTTCGATTGATGAGCCTCAGACCATTGCGGTGAGATACCTGTAGCTACTTATATCATCTAATTATCAAGGCAGGAGTTAACACATATCATCACTACAAAGCTTGTAAGAATTAACATTCCTGTATGTTGTGTTTCTCTGCAATTTTTATTTGATCCCTGATGAGTTCACTAGTGGAGCAGTTGAATGTTAATCATCCTTTCCTACTAAAATTGCTGCTTCCTGCCAGACTTATATAACTTTTGGAACATCTCAAAACAATTAGCACTCTTCTTCCAACTTACAAAATTTGCATGTGCCTGTTAGCATCAGATAAACGCTCTGCGTGCTCTAAGGAAATGCATTCTATTTTAGACTTTGCCAAGTCAAAATCAACTTGCAATTGTGGCACTTACCTTAAAAATATTTTATATTAAAAAGAAAATTACAGTTAAATGATTTTTCCAACTGACTTCCACAATCAATACAAATTATAGAATAATGTACTAAAATGATAGTTAATGTTTTACAAAATAGATGCCACAGTATCACTGAAATAAATGCAGACCACAAGACATTCCTAGTTCAATCATTTAAGTTGCTTGCTAAGATAGCTTGGCTATTGCTTACTAGGGCCTTGATGGGCATGATGTTCATTCCAGGTCATAGTATGAAATAACCATCCAAAGTCTGGAATTCGTCCTCCCTGTCTATAGTGACACTATAAATTTTGGCATTATCCATGTAGGGCTGCCTATTTGAGGTAGTTGGCTAACATTATATCTGCCGTAGTCTTTGAAAGCAGACCGTGCTAAATTTCTGACTGGGCTTGTAGGAGATGGTCAGCAGCACCGTTTTTTGTCTGGATGTTAATTTATTTTCTCGTCATTAGACTTTGTTCCAAAGCAAGAGAGACAAAGGCAGAAAGGAGAAGGAAGAGAAAGATAGGAAAATAGTTACAAAGGGAGAAAGCAGGAATGAAAAAGAATCCTAAAGGGTTCAAGAGATAAGAATTGTAGGGTGGTATAACAAAGAAGCTTGATATTTGACAATTTCTCTTATCAGCAGAGCTGTGATGGATTCCTAACAAAAGTGAATACTGATTGCATGGCTTTTGGCTAATATTTAGATGACCTTTATTTATTTGAGTCTGATGTAATTCTTACAGAAATAATAATCGAAAATAGCCATTTTATTCTTGTGCTTTCTGCTTAAACAGTTTAAATCAGCCATTGCAAGTAACGTGCCTGCTAAAGACTTAATTTAGAGTACAAATACACTATGAAACAGAGGAGAGACAATTATTGCTCCCTTTATATATACTGAAGCATCTCAGTATTGTTTTGGAAATACAATTATTTGCAGTCTCAGGCTGGATATATATATATTTTTTAATAAAATTAATTCGCATATCCTTTGTGCAAAACAGTCTGATAAAGAAAAAAAAAGTGGCTTATCTAGAGTTCTGCTAGAGTGGAGTGCAATCCATCATCACAGTTACCAGCAAGAGTATCAACAGTCAAGCGTTTGCAGAAATCTTTACACACAGAGGTGGGAGTGAAGCAATGGGTAGACATATTTTGTTAGCACCAAGAAATTCAAAATTCCAATATTTCACATCCAAGTATTGAGAATACAACTAGAAAAAATATCCTTTTTGATCAGCCAATTAATCATTTTTTTGCTCTTTACAATTTCCCCAGTCCTCGTCCAAGAATATTTCTCAAGCTAAAATGATTTAGAAAGATGATGATCTGTTAGTTGCAGCGTGACCTCCTCAGTCGTGTATTCCTTTTTTTTGTTCCTTTTCAGAGAAGCCAGGCTTCAGATTTTTCTTCGGGCCTGGTTCCTAAATTCCTTTAGTCCAGAATCTGCTTTCTGATTTTGGGAGCATTCTCAAAAAGTCAAGTGACCTGTTTAAAAATGCTCAAAGAGGATCAGGAGACCTCCTTTAAATGGAAGAGATTTGGACAAGAACATTGCTCTGTATGTATAGTAAAATGGAGAACAGTGTTCTTACTATGTTTACCTTGCCAATCCGGGTTTGCAATTTCAGTTTATAATCTTTCATCAGATAGCCAGTACAGCCTATAGAGAAGTCCTATTTAGACATTCCTTCCCATCAAAACTGTGATGATGATAGTTTTTTTTTTTTTAGAAGTCATTAAATCTTCTGTCCTGAAGGGACTTCATTTTCCTTTGAGCTGAATGTAGTGTTTTCTAGATCGGTAGGGCCTCTTTTTGTACTGATTTATAAATCTGAACTCATAACAAATTCCATGAAAAGTAGTTGTCTTCCCTAATGTGAATTCAGCCAGAAGAACTAGTCAAAACAGGGGCAGCGTTCTCATTAAAATACTCCGCCTCTCTATGGAGATTCACTGGCTTGACACCACTGTGGGGCCCTCTGGGCCTTATCATAGATCATATATCTACTGAGTGCCTGAAGTGTTACAATTGTTGATTGGTTTCTTCTACAATGTACCCCAAGTTACAATTCATTTTCACTTCAGTCACAATTGTTGGAATTGTTAAGGATTAAGGGCCAGATGTACGACCAAGCATTTTCCGAGTCGCTAATTGTCTCACAATTGCGAGTCACAATTTGCGACTCGCAAAATGCCATGTACAACAGTGTCCGAGACACTGATTGCGATTCCCAATGGGGAAAGTGCGAGGCTCATGAATAATAATGAGCCACTCGCAATTTGCGACCCTATTGGAAATGACCGGCCCTCCAAGGGGTGGTGGCCTGCTGGGCTCAGCAGACCTCCATGTCTGGGACTGCTTTTAAATAAAGCAGGTTTAAAAAAAATAAAATGCATCACGTTTTCCTTAAAGGAAAATGGGATGCATTTAAAAAAAAAATGAAACATTTTTGTTTCATTTTTTAAGGGCAGGTAGTGGTCCCTGGGACCACAACCTGCCCTTAAAAAATATTTTCAGAGCCAGTCACAAAGGGGAAGGGGTCCTCTGGTGACCCCTTCCCATTTGTGACTTCATTACCACCCTCTTGAAGAGGGTGGTAATTTCCGAGTCTTTTGCGACCGCAATTGCTGGCGCAAAACATTAGTACATGCCTTTGCTGTCGCTATTAGAAATCGAACGCCCTTCCTAATAGCGAGTCGCAAACCTATTTAGCAAGGCGCAAATAAATTGCGACTCGCTAAATAGGCTTTGTACATGACCCTGTAGGTTTTTGCATGCGCAAACGGGTCACAAACCCGTTTGTGCTTGCAAAAACTTGTCGTACATCTGGCCCTAAGACTGAAAATGAACTTCCCAAACTCTGTTCTGCCTTCTCATCCACTAAAGCAGCAGAACATCTGCAAAATAAAGACTCTCAGTTTCGTTTGAAGAAAAACTAGGCTTTTAGAATAGGTGGCCAATTTTGCCTGTTCCCAAGTGGAAGAGTCATTCTTATACAGTCCAGCCCTAGATGGGTTACTGTGTACTAAAGCTTTAATTACTTTTTGTTGAACTAATAAGTCCTTGAGATCTTTAAGATCTCCCCTTAGCACAGGTAAAGTTGCTTCTTATGTGCTCCGTAGGGGACGTTTAGTTCTGAACATTTGTCATATCAATTTAGATATCAGAAACCACCACTTGTCATATCAATTTAGATATCAGAAACCACCACTCTTGATACTGAGTAGAAGAATAAGCTGTTCTTCAAAGGTTTCTGGTAAATTACTAGTCCGGAAGCTGTCAGCTTTCCTTCCTTAATACTTAGGTGATGCTGCTTTGGAAGTGTTTTAGAATGTAAAATCTGGGCAGGTCTGGAATTGTAACCAAAATTAGCCCTGGCAAAAATGTTTAAACAATCCTCCCACTTCAGGAAGCCACGGCTACAATGGCTCCACTGGGCCACTAACCTGCAGCCCACCATTACAATCTTTGAGTGCCAGAAAAGACAGTACAGAATTGAATATCTGAGATGGAATATTGATTAGAAGAACATCTTCTCCGCCTGCTAATATTTAAAAAATCAGCCTGTTGTTTCACTGTAACTTTGTATGAATTATTTTGCAGTATTGCCGTACTTGACCATGAATGTACTTTAGAAATAATTTTTGGGCTACAACTAATGCTTGCAGCATTGTTAACAGAAGAGATACTCTGTAACCCAGAAAGTGCATTTGGAGGAAATTGACATTGGCAATGCACATACTTGGTTACATCAATACTTGCCTTTCCAGTTTGTGAAACATTTTAGGAAGACGGCCATGACACAGCATCTATGTATTAAGGTTTCTTTTACCTATCAACATTAATTGCTAAATCAAAAAGAACAAACGATGGACAGAATGCTGAACAAATAAAACATTCTCCCCCAGTCACAGATTTGGGTTAATCTATCATTTGTTTTGCCCACCACGCCACCCCAGTTTGGACCCAGCCATATGCAAATCCGCCTTGGGTATGCCTAGTCTGGGGGGAGATACCCTGAAACCGGTCCCAGGATGCTTGTATCCTGTCCAGGAAGGGCCTGACCTTGCTGCTTGGACTGGACTGTTGCCATGGGGAGCAGGGTCAAGACTGATTTGCATATGGCGGGTTCCAATCTGGGGTGGCATGGTGAGCAAAATACCCAGATCTGTGAATGGTGGATTTGTTCAGCATTCCTTCCATCATTTGCCCGTTAACATCGATAGCAAGTCAGAAATATATTGTCTGCCGTGTGCGGAGGACTGCTGTTCTTATTAATGAAAAATGTAAAGTTTTCAGCAGAATGTATGCTAGAAATTGCCATTAAGATTTCCTAGAAATTAATGTTATTTTCTCCTTTTTTTTCAGGAATCATTGATAATTCAGGAACTTGAAGACCAAATTAATACACTATATAGTGAGAAAATGTCCCTGCTAGAACAAATTAAAAAGCTTTCAAGGTAGGCTTTGCTAAATCCTTCACCAACCTGTACTGTTTTTTTTTTTAACGTACTTTTATTGCCATACTTTTTTTGTTTTATGTCGACTTACAATTTCAGAAATTGTACAGTATAGGCAGTACTTACACATTTAGTTTAAAGAAACTTTGATTTACATTTTGTAGTGTACTCTCCCCCTTGGTGCTATATCCTTTGCAGTTAACGCTCTTATGGTTGTTAAACACTGTTGTGTTATGTGATCTTACCAGGGTGTAGCCTATTGTTTCTGTTGATTGGGGACGTGTGCTTCGTCTGTTATATGCAGTATTCTGTTGTTCACCTTGCCAAATTGTTATTGCAGGATTCACGCATCATTAAAACGGAATAAAAGAATTAAAACAAAACAATAACTAACTCCGAGCCTACAGGCTCAACTTTGCAGGTGGACGCATCGCGATGGATATGTGTGGTGTCTGGATGGAGGTGTATTACTTTGAGTGGGTTTGGGATACGGATACATGATCAGTATTGGGGTGTATTTTGTAGCTAGATTCGAAGCGCCAGCATCTTGTATGTTGTCCTCTTGGGTGGGCTGTTTTCCTATTCGCCTATAGATTCACAGGTGCATTTGTAAGTGCTGTTTCCTTCTCATCTCCCTCCTCTTCACTGCTCACCTGTCTCAGGGAACTCCTAAGAATGTATTATCTACCTCCACTGGTCTCCTATGGGAAGCTGCCTCAGGCCCCTCGCCTCTTCCCTGGATAGCGCCTGGCCATAGCCCAGTTAGGGACGTCTCTTCTCCAGTCCTCTACCCGTGGCCCTACACTAGCCTTCCATGTCATAGCTTTTAGCCTCTTAGCTAGGGCCATGGCCAAGTCTATGAACCTGTTCCCCACCTTCTGCTTTGGTGGGTGTGGGGACAGGCCCAGCAGGCACCCTTCTATGGAATGATCCACTGCTCTTCCCTGGGTGATACTGGCCTGCGTCATCACTGCCTTCCAAAATATGCAGATTACGTCACAGTCCCAGACCATTTGTATAAAGTCCGCATCTAGGAGAGTACAACTCAGGCAATTTTGCACCTCCCCTCCATGTATAGCCTGCATTATGTGTGGGGTCATATACGTCATATGTAAAAAATCAAACTGAGTGTATTTCAGTCTGGTATTGCAGGATACCAACTTCAGCGAGGCCAACAGCTTCCCCCAGTCTCGGTCAGTAAGTTCCCTGTTTAAGACCTGTTCCCACTTGGCCCTGATACCAGCCAACTGTGCCAGAGTGGCTTCTGTCAGTGCCACGTAGAACCATTTTACTTGTTGCCCAGCTGTACCCAAGGTGAGCAATGCATGTAGGTGAGTGTGCGTTTTTGACTCCTCACAGCCTTTACCCCATAGTGCTCCAAAGGTGCTCGTCAGGGCTTCGTATTGTATATATTGGCCCATGAGGAGGCTATTGTGTTCTACTAAGTCCTCGAAGGGGATCAAGTCGTTCTCGTAGTAACAGTCTCCTGCTGTCTCTATCCCTGCTTCTGTCCAAGCAGGCAGTTGCTCCTGCCTGAATATTAAATGTGGAACTCCATGAGGTAAGCCCACCAAGGGAAGGACCGGTGTGTATTTGGGAGTTTCCACCATTTTCGATATGCATTGTTTCCAGCATTGTATGGCTGTAGTCTTCAATAGCGACCTATAAGGGGGGGTCACTGTTTTATGGTCCAATATCGTAGCTAGCAGAATAGTAGGGTGTGTGCCAACTGTAGATACAAAATCTTCCCTCTGTGTTCACCCCTTCCAACCATTGCTCCAGCCATTGTAGTTGGAAGGCAAGAGTTGTCATTCACAATGGAGCACTCCTAAGCCTCCTTCCCTCATCGGGCGCTGTAGTTTTTTCAGGGAAACACTCTTTCGCCCTACCCCCCAGACTAAGTCTCTCACAAGGGAATCTAATTGTGTTAACCATCTCCTGGGTGGTATTAAAGGAAGGTTAACATAGAAATATGAGTCGGGCAGCATGACCATTTTAGTCAGTGATATACGTGCCATGATTGGTAGATTCAGGGAGGTCCAAAAAGAAACACAAGATTTGAGTGAATGGAGCGCTCTATCCAAATTGCCCTCTCTCAGGTCATCTAACGAACGATAGATTTGGATCGCCAAGTATTTAAATGTGGTCTTCTCCCAGTTAAGGTCTTCCGGTAATTCTGCAGGTCTAGGCAGAGTGCCAGACACAGGAAACAAGTAGGTTTTAGTCTTGTTGACCCGCAATCCCAACACCAACCTGTACTGTTAACACTGTTATTGCGTTTTGTGGAGCCTTATTGTCTCCTGCTTTGTTTAATCATCGATTAGGGGTAGTCCCAAGTGACTGAATTATAGATGAGCATCGCACTTTAAAAATGTTCAATTATTAATTTAAGTGTTCTCAAAAAGGTGCAACTGACAACCTCCACACCTCATCAGACCCTTTTCATGCTTTTTCAAACACACCATAGGTACTATAGTTACATACTGACATTGAGCACTACTTTGCATTTGAGTCATTTTACTCCTTAATTGAATGGTTCCTATTTTAGTGTCAATATTTATCTTTCTTTTAAAAGAAATAATGTTTCAATTCTGCACGTCACTATCCTTTTTTAGTTAAACAATTACATATTTATAACCTCACTTTTTAAATCAAATATTAACATTAATAGAAAGTGCAACAAAAAACAAACACCAGTTGTTGCATGTCAACAGTCATTTGTTTACGTTGAAGCATGTGTTCCCTCATTTACTCTTAACTACAATATTCATTGTTGTGTTATGGGTAGGTGCTAGAGAGGCCAGCAAAACTGGGTGTATGGTACTACACTCACTAACTTCGTGGTGTTTTAAAACGTATTTATTGTATATAGTTCCTGTTCAAAAGCATAAACCAATAATCTCTGGATAGAGTGGACTGAACTAGAGTTGTATCTGCTGCTTGCTAAAAACAATTGGGTGACTGTTCTGAGGGAGAACAACTTACATGTTACAATACTGTTTATGTAAGTCGGCACCAACACTTGTAGATTTGCAGCACTTTAAAATATCAATAAAGAGAATCTAACAATAACTTCCCAGTGACTTGTAAACTGTATGAAGCAACAGAAAGGTCACTTGCTTTAATAGATTTTGATTGCTGCCATCTACCCCTACAGCAAAAGCAGTCATCAGAAACTCAACCAAAGTACTGTAATAATCCATATTGGATAAAACAATAATATTCTTTATTGCATTCTGATCCATGCCAGTTTACCAAATAAAGGATACATTCACATATATAACTGACTAGTGGACTTTAAATTCCACATTTCCTCATTACATAAAGTTGGCTAGGTCATAGTGGTGCACAAGGCAATCCCCAATGGATGTCTAATCAGCTTCAGCAATTGTCCAAGTATGAAAAGTGGAAGGCCAGCAGTGGTCCACAAATATACACTACATATCTCCAACATGTCTTGTAATGCAAAATATAACCTGTTTTCAGCTTGCTCTCAGCGACTTTCTCAGTGTCCTTTCTTCTCAGCCAGGAACCTCCCCGTACACAAACCCAGGTTTTGCAGATTCTCTCCTGTACTCTGTAGTGGATCGTACAATGGACAATCCGTACAACCGTTACATCCCAACAGATCTCCAGTTTCCAACACAGCATGCTATTCAGAGAGTCTGAAGTAGATCAGCAATCTACTTTGGACACCTCTTACAGGAGGCAGTGTTGCTGATATTCAGATACTTACATTTACAGTGAGATTGACCATTGTGAAAGACACACATCTATATTCGCACACAGACGCATAAAACACACACTCACCTTCTAACTACTCCCCCCCCCCTCCCTCGTTAATTATTTTGGTCACACTGTGTGCACCAACGTTTGACTCTGCCATAAGACAGATACTAGCAGCAGAATAGCCATTACTTGCAGTTTTTTATTACATTTTGCTTTATTGAGTTTCTCAAAACAGAACAAAAAAACAAGCAGTGCAAAAAATACAGAGTACAGTGCAGTAGGAATATTGCTCCTTTGCATCCAGTCCACACCATAATCATCAAGTGCAATACAATGACTTGCAGGTCTTAGGAGGCATAAAATCATACATTCAGAATAATTGAATGATGATTCCAAGACATTACCGAGTTACTCAGTGAATACAGTGCTCTATAAATGAACACACTTAGCTGTCACATTCTGTACAATGCATGAACATCTGAAGAGGCATCTCCCTCCTCAATGTACAAGCCCTTCCCCAAGCTGGTGTCACCATCCTCTTTGAAATTATTTAGGACCATCCCACAGGTCATGATGTCATCTTCGGCTTTCTCATCACTATGGATAAAACGCATATGGGCCTTCTCCACTGCTACCCATTCACAGGTCCCTAAGCCAGGAATTCAACTGCCGCAGCCCATCTCCCATACACCCAATGGCTGTTCTACTTTTTGCTAAATTAATCCGAGCTGGGCAGTCTTATAAGGGATTTTGCTGCTTTTGGGTTTTGCCACCACTCCCAAGAGGGAAGCCAGCGGGTTGAGTGGGACCTCCAGGCCAGTCGCTCTCACTATGGCTGGTACCACAGCCCTTCAGAAAGCCTGAATCCCAGTGCAATCCCAGCCTAGATGTAGAAAAGAGGCCCCCGACTTACCACATCACGCACAGCTAGCTCCCCTCGGGGGTCTATCTTGTTCAACTGTGTAGGGGGGGGTCACATAAGTGCAGTGCAGGAAACTAAAATGTAGTAATTTAACCCTGTGGTTACAAGACACGCACCTAGCCTGCTCGCACACACGGGAAGTGTTACAAAAACTTGGGATGTTACAGAACCTATATTCCAAAAACCTTGACATGAGCCTTGGGTTTCATTTTACTCTCCCTAGGTCAAGATACAAGCACACAAGAGTATGACTTCTTTGCCCTGCCTGACAGCCCCATCCTAATGTCTGTGGAATGGGAGAATTTTTTTTTCTTCTTCTTAAAATGGGCGAACATCTCTATAGACCATTGGGTACTCTAGATTGTCAATTGCGGGCATACAATCGAAATTGTGCAAAAGCCGCCATCCCGCCTATTAACCAGAGAACATCATCACCACCTAGAACACTTAATACCTCAAATTCTTGATCTACTGCTCCTAGGCTATGGAGCAAGTACTTCAGAATCCATGTAGTCAGAGATTTTATTCCAGGGCCATCTTAATCAAAAGGAAGAATGGCTAGGATCATCTTGATCAAAAAGAAGATAGGCAGATGGAGAGCCATCCTAGATTTGTCGGATCGCAACAAATTTCTGACGCAATCCATCAGAATGATCGTACTTAAGGAACTCATCTTGGTGTTCGAAGAAGGGGAATTTCTGATGTCCTTAGTCCTTCCAGTCTCTTACTTTCATATCTTGGTTCATCAGGATCACAAGCAGCATCTACAATTTTCCATAGATGGGCAGCATTGTCAGTTCAGTGTAGTCCGATTAAGCCGCAGTTTGGCCCAAAGCGTCTTCACCAAGTGTCTGGCGCAATTGGAAGTGCATGTATTGAATTTCAGGCTTTCCTTCCATGCATGTGTGTCTTAAATTAAACCGACAACAGAGCATCAATCCATTACGTCTTCAAATAGGGAGGGACAAGAAAACAAATCCTGTGAGAGGAAGAGCAACAGTTGTGAAACTGAGCATTAACCAAAAATATCCACTTGACAATGGAACATTTGCTGGGATTTAACAACAATTGGGCAGATTTCCTCAATCAGGTTCTCTAAGAATGTTACGTATGGGAGCTCCACAATACCCGGGTTCACCAACTCTTTCACAAATGGAGTCCGCACCAGCAGGATCTATTCACAACTTGGAAGAGCAGAAAAACCCATCTGTCTGTCAGTAGCTATTACCAGCAGAGGGCTCAGGGCAGCATTTTTGATAAAATGGTGCAACATTTTAGAGCATGCCTTTCCTCCCTTTCCCTTGTCCTCACAAAAGTGTAGAAAGAGCAATGCAAACTGATACTATCACCCCTGCGCTGCCAAGAAAGTACTTGTACAGCTCCAGTGTCCTTTGCCATTCATTGTCAAAGTACATACGGAACATCTGTAAAGGCTAAATGAACAGATACTTCATCAGAATATATGTTCTTTGAAACAGACAGCATAGCTTCTTAATACTTCGATTTTGGATATTGGTGTATCCAAAAAGCCTTACTGATGTCATAGAGAAGGCTCATGCACCCTCTGCTTTCAAGACATACAACTATAAACTGAAGCAATGTGCATGTAAAGGCTTACATCCACTGTCAGTCCAGCCCCATCAAATTCTACCATGTCTGCAATATTTGGCTAATTGGGGCATCAGACATGCCTCAGTGAAGGGGCAGGTGGCAGCTTTCTCGAAATACTGATGCACTGTGCAGGACAAACATTCTTTTTACAGAGAGTGATCTTGCAATTTATGAAAGGTATCTTCAAGTGCTCCCCCCCCACCAGTCAGATGGCCGCTTTTTCCTTTGGCTCAAACCAAAGTCTTGAGCTGGCAAATAGCTCCTCATTTGAACAAGTTTACAAAGCAGATTTGAAGTTCTGTTCCTGGAAAACAGCAGTGCTTCTCACATTGATTTCTTCCAGAACAGTGAGTTGCAAACCTTAACGATCAAAAAGCCAGTTCTCTAATTCTGAAATGACAAAGTGGTACAAAAGCAAAATATGAAGTGTATACCCAAAAGTACCACTGATTTCCACCTTTTATGAGTTGGAGGTACTCTTAAATGAATGGGGATGTTAATGTTAACTGGTATTTGTATAGCGCATATACACCAGCAGGTCTCTTAGCGCTTTGGAGAGAGAAGTCAGAGCTGCTAGAGGAACCGTAACAGTGCAGAGACAGGGTGCTAAACGGTTTCTAAGGCTTCTCTAAACAGAATCGGTTTGAGCTGCTTTGAAGGTGTTCAGGCAGTTGGTTCCATAGTTGTGGAACCAGGACGGAAAAAGCTCTGCCCCCTTTGGATGCAGTATTGCAGCGTGGAAGGACTAGGCAGCGGGCCACAGCAGACCGCAGTATACGGCCAGGAACATAGTTCTCGAGGCGTTCTTTGATGTAGGCTGGGGCTTGCCCATAGATAGCTTTATGGGCGATGCAGAGGCCTTTGAATTTTGCTCTCTGCCTGATGGGGAGCCAATACAGCTTAGCCAGCAACGGGGTGGCGTGAGATCTTCTTGGGAGCCTGAAAATCATCCTGGCTGCATCATTCAGTACCACCTGTAGTTTGTTAATACATTTCTGGCGGAGGCCAAATTATAAGGCATTGCCATAGTCCAACCTGGAGACAATAGTGGCTGACACAATTGTCTGTAGTGAGGAGGTTGAAAGGAGGAGATCTAGTTTCCGCAACTGCCTCATGAGACCTGTACATGTGCCAACCACTGAGGTGACAAGGTTGGCCATGGAGAGCTCGGAGTAAATTTTTATGCCCAGACTTTTCACAAACGGCACTGGTGTGGGGGTGATACCTAGCTCCTGAGGCCAGAAAAGGTTACTCCAGGGGCTGTTTTTGTTTGGGATCACAAGGACTTCCGTTTTATCTGGATTGATTTTCAGTGAATTGGCTGTCATCCAATTCACTGTAAATCTCAGGATGTTTTGTGCCAGGTCATGTGCATGGGAGGAGTTGTCAGTACGGAGGATGAGTTGGGTGTCATCCGCATAGTTGAAGACTCTGCAGTCCCAACTAGCTAGGGCCGCCACCAGCGGCTGTAAGTATATATTGAAAATGTGTTGGGACAGAGCAGAGCCTTGGGTGACACCACAGGTAAGTAAGCCGCTGTTGGATACCTGCTCCCCCAACTGAATCCTCTGGGACCGGCATGACAGGAAGGATTCTAGCCATCGATGTGCCGACCCGCAGATGCCCACATCAGTGAGTCTGGCCAGCAGTTGTGCGTGGCTGACTGTATCGAACGCCGCTGATAGGTCTAATAAAATCAGGGCGCTCGGTTTTGTATTGTTGGCCATAATTCTGAGCTCATCGAGTACGGACAGCATCACCAGCTACTTACTGTGGTGGGCTCTAAAACCTGCCTGTTGTCCCTGGAGTAGGTGATGTTCTTCTAGGAAAGCATAAAGGGCCTTAAGAACATGTTGTTCCACCACTTTTAAAACAAAGGGAAGCTGGAAGATGGGCCTATAGTTTTTAGGGTTAGCAACGTCTGCCCCTGATTTCTTTAACAAAGGGGTAACTCTGGCTTCCTTCATGTTGGAAGGCAAGTAGCCAGCCTCCAAGGAGTTGTTTAATAGAGCGAGAATCTGCCTTTCCAGCCCAGGAAGGGCCATTCTGAAGATTCTAGGGGGGCAGGGATCTGCGGGGGATCCCGATTTTGTCCGATTCATCAACGATGTCAGGGAGGCTGAGTCTAAGTTGGGGAAAGTGGTAAGTAACTTACGGGGGGTGAGGGACTTGGAGCTGAGCCATGGAGCTTTGAATGATAGGGGTAGTGTCAATTCCGTAGAGAATATCCCTGACTTGCTGGAAGAAGAAGGATTGGAAAGCATTGCAGTCAATTGGTGTGGCCGTCAGTTTCTGCTCAGATTTTTGGCTGAGTTCTTTCAGTATTCTTAAAGTTTCTTTCTGTTTGTTTGCCGCAACTGAGATTCTTGTCTCGTAATACTTGGCTTTCCTGGTCACAATAGATTTCTTGTATGAGGTAAGTAAGGTTTTGTAACTTGCCAGCTCGGCTGGGTCATATGCTTTGTACCATCGTCTCTCGGCTTGACGAAGTTCTTGCTTCCTTTTCCTCAAGATCTCATTAAACCAAAGGCCTCCCTTTCCCTTGTCTCTAACTTTAGCTCTCCGCTCTGATGCCACATGATCTATGGGTGTGCGCAGAGTACCAGTGAGGGCTTCACTTTCTTGGTCCAGATTTCCAATCTCAATTTTTTGGGGAGGGAGCCTGAGTAGGGTGGTTACCAGGTTTGTACTTGGATGAGACGTACATAATTGCTTTACGTTTTTATTTTTTTCTCACAACATATTTTATTGGAATTTGGTACAATACAAAGCGGATATATCTGGGCATGGTGCGACATTTACCGCCGTATAAAGGTACATATACAACATCTGTGTGCCCACCGGCACCGATTTCAGTCTGCATTGATAAGGTATAAATCCGAAGAAAGACGTATTGAAACAAAACTAAACATAATACAGTATGCATCCATACACCAAGTATTCCCTCCCAATCCCTCACGTGGTACCCTTAAATAGAAGTTGTATTGTATCTGCCTGATCTTGTCCATATGGTGTTGTCTCATGGTTTAAGGGTTGGTGGGATATATTGAGGGGTTCCAGGGACAAGCCTCTGTAATCTGCCCTTCTTTGACAAAATTTGGTGTGTTTCCGGGAGCATCCCCATGCTGTAAATACTGGGAGTTCCAGTCCCATATTGAAACTCAGTACTCCGTGCCAGAAGCGGTCTTGTGCGGTACATGACCACGTCGTATGTAAGAATGTGCCTTCATCCTGTTTGCTACTTAGACATTATAGGGATGCAATTAACCCATCTTCCATAATTTGTATCTGGTATATTATGCCCTATGGGGATATTTAAATTGTTTGAGTCTTAGGCAAGTGGATATCGCTGCCCCTTTAAGTGATTGTAACGCTTCTGTCCAGTCGTCTTCGTCACTGGAGCCTAATTCAGTCGTCCACGTGGCCTGCAGGGTATCTAGGGTGCTAGGGTTATTAGTAACTAGGGAATGAGATATTTTCTTATTTTGTGTTCCCTAAGTCGCCCATCAGTAGTTAGTTCAAGCGGGTTAAATTCAGGAATGGTGGTAAGATCGCGAATATATGGGTATAAGACCTGTCTTAGTTGTAGGTACTTGTAAAGTTGATTATGATGCATCGAGAATTCTTCCTGAAGGTCTTGACATGATTTGAGAATGTGTCCTTGCACTACATTAACTACTGACAAAATCCTTATTTGATCCCAGTGTGTGAAACCTTGTAGGTCCGCCACTTGTGTGTAGTCGGTTGTGCCATAAAGGAGTTTCCCTAATGATGCAGTCCCGCCACCCAATCCGGTGAAGAGATTGACACCAGACTAAGAATGCAACCCTGGTCGCGGGTGGAAGATCTTTTGGGTCGGTTCTGTTATATAGATATGTATAATGGCAGAGGTCTCCCATGATCCATTGCGCCACTCTATATGCTGGATCTTGCTTTGAGCCATACCACCACTCAGTCAGTCAGTCAGTCAAAGAACTTTATTCGGTTACTAAAAACCATAAAAGCAATACAAAATACATAAAATAACATCAAAAATTCAGTAAAACGGATTTAAAAAGTGATTGCAAATCCTAAAATAAAAGGAACATATCAATAAAAATGAGGAGTGCCAAATTTACAAATGTCAGGTTTGGTGATTGATCTTTGTGGCCAGACTAATTTTCTTTTGTCTAGCGGCTGCTACCAAAAAACACGCTACACCATATGTAACCTGTACCGAGTTCAACATCTGTAAATATAATAGAGCCGGCCGTACCTGCGCAAAATTTAAGTCTTTCAGAATAGGAAAAAGAAATTTTTTGCGGGCATCACAAAGCATCACTAGGTGCAGGGTATCCTGTGTAGAGAAAAAATCGCAGGAGCAGGGTGGGGATTCTTCTGGGATACCCCACTTTGTATACGAGCCAAGCACAAGATGTATCAGATTGAACCTGAACCTTATAAGTAGAAAACGATGATATGGTTTAGTAACATATTTTAAATAAGGTTCCATGGCCAAAGACGACGAAAGTTGGTAAAGTGATCTTACCATTGGTTTACAAAGCTCAACCGTTTCCCTCTCAACTTCCAACATATTTCGAAAGTGCTGCTTGACCCACTTTACATCTTCTTCTTTTTTAAGGTTCTGTGGAGAAGAATACATATCCGGGCGACCTAGCCTAGCGCATGCCGCTCTAACATACGCTAGCCAAGGTATACTATCTGCTTTGTCCAAAGACATGCAATCTTTAAGAATGCAGTGGTTCAATGTGATCTCCTCGTTTGTCCAGGTTTTAATCCAACATAACAGTGGGGACATTTTTAGGAGATCGGTGACATAACCCAAACCTATTTCGTTATGTATTGAATATGTGGGGGATGATTTCGGGAGTGATAACAAGGCTCGTATAAAATTGTTTTCTACGATTTGAATGCCTGGGGCTGAAACGTAGCCCCATATATCTGCCCCATAGGATGCAATTGCCACACATTTGGCTCTATAAATACAAGTCATGGCTTCCATGGGTCTCGAACCCAATCTTTTAGCAAAATGCATAAGAGCTGTGGTAGATCTACTTACACCATTCTCCTTTAACTTTAGTTGGGCACCCCAAGTTTCTTTCTCATCAAAAGTGACTCCTAAGTAACAAAAAAAGGGTACCCTCGAAATTGGGGAATTGTTACAGCTAAAGGCCCTAATCTTCATGTTTTTCCTCCGTGAGCCTGTAACCATAACTCATTCAGGATCTGTAGGTGAGCTGCCACATGATAACAGTGCAGCTGGTCGATCTAACCAACCAACTGCGGCTATCGCATTATGGACTCGACGCATGTTGTGCTGAGTTGCTCATTGTGGCATGAGTCCGGCCTGGTCTGGATGGACTAAGTCTGACATGTGGGATATTAATCTATTCATTAAAACGTTGGCTAGTAGTTTGGCTTCTAAGTTTAGAATTGAGATCGGCCTGTATGATGAGTATAATTCAGGAGGCATCTGGGTTTATGGAAGACCACAATTTCGGCGTGTCTCCAGTACGGAGGCAAACGTATATCTTTAAGGTCTTAACATACCGTGGCTATGTATCAGAGACCCAGTATAGACACAATCACTTTTAAAAAAACTCACATGCAAAAACATTGGGTCCCGATACTTTGTCATGTCTAGTGTCACAGCGGTCAATTCTTCTGGAGTAATAGGGGATTCAAGGGATTCATGTGTAGCCGTTGGTATTATTTTCGGGGGGGGAAGTCTCTAAAGAAGTCCTCTATTTAGAAGTCTGGTAGGGATTCTTGTTTGGTATATAGGGCTGGATAGAATGTGGCAAAACACTGTGCTATGTCCACTGGGTCTGTGAGTATTACATCCACTTGTGATTTAATCACGGGTATCTGCATAGGTTTCAGAGCGTTTTGTAGGAGTTTCCCAGATTTATCCCCCCATTGATATATCCTGCATTGTGTGGCTAGCCATACGCATTTGGCCTCTTCCAACAGCTCTCCTTTGTATTGCTGTTGCAATAGGATTCATTGTCTGCGGGCATTTGTCCTGTCTTCCTCCCGACCCCGTCTTTCTAATTCGATTAGTTGTGCCTCTATTTGTATCCGCTTTTGCTTTTTAGGGAGTTGTTCTGCTGCCCAGTAACCGATATCAAAGCCTTGTATACTTGGGTTCATTGCTTCCCATAGTGTTATGACGGAGGAGGTTGTCCCTTCATTAAATGAAAAGTAATCCAGTAGGGCCTTGTGTGGGTGTATTTTATACATTGTGTTTAGGTGCCATAGGGAGAGGCGCCAACTAACAGGAGGTCTTTTGGGGCCTATGTGTAGTTGTAACCATACCAAGGAATGGTCTAACAGGCCTCTAGGCATAATCTTAGCTTCGGGTATTCTGTGGGCGGGTTCATGGATAATGAACAGATAATCTAATATAGAAAAGGAAGCGTGTACTGTGGAGCAGTAAGTATATCCTGCTGTTGTGGGATGTAAGGCTCTCCATATATCTGTCCATCCTAACATCTCTGCCATGGGACACAGTTTTGATATCTTTGATGTGTCTACTGTGGTAGAAGGTCTCCATCTGTCTCGTTCTGAATGAAATACATCATTGCAATCCCCTCCAACTAAGGCTAGGCCATCTGGTATGGTCTCACATCCATCTACAATGTGCTTGATGAATGTATGAGGGAGTGGAGGTGGAGCATATACACTTCCCAACATGATATATTCACCTCCCACCTTAGATCGACCATATATGTCTTGGAGCCTCCGGTCCTCCACGCTGATGGGAGCCACAGTCAGCCGGTCCCGCAGGCCCCAGGCACATCCCGGTGTCTGCCGCACACTTACCCTCCCTCCGGGACTATTCCATACCTGTTGCGTGTTGGATGTTCTGTTGCCCTGCTCCTGTTTATCTCCTGAGATTGGTACCCACCGCCCAAATGGCAGTGCGGTCCAGACTCACTGCTGTTTGTGCACCAGCTGCGGGTCACGATGAGGGCCTCTCCCCCGCGCCCCGGGGGTAGCCAAAACCAATTACAGGCCTCACTGGGGGTCGCCAGATGCACCGCTTTCAGCCTGGGTCCATGGTTCGCCCCAGCCACCGTCAGTCGGCAGTGGTCGTGCTGTGCAACTACCATGGCACTCCAGGGCTGTGTGCCCACCTCCGAGTTGGTACCACGATAATCAGCCACACTTCCGCTGTAGGCCGTGCCATTGTTCGGATGTGACATGGACGGCCACACAGGTTTTAGCTCACTGAAGCGACCCCAAGGAACCTGTGAGTGGGCTGGTATTCGTCTGCCAGCCTATGGATCCGTTGTTGGGACGATGCCGGTAGGATATTCGTCGGATTTTGGGAAGTGCAACGGGAGCTGTTCTATCTTGTGTACGCCATGTCTGACTGCTTGGCCACGCCCCCATGTGTGCTAAGTTTGATCTGGAAAAGATTAAAGACCTTAGAAATCTATTCAAATCTTTGTGGCTTTTGAACCTCCTGAGTTTGTCCTCTCTCCAATTAAAGCTTGTCAAAATGGCTGCTTGCATGCATCAACTTTTGTCACAAGAAGGCTTACAAGTCTGTTCAAGAAAAAAGCTGGGCTTGCTCCACCAGAAGAATGCCCTCTCTTTGCCTCTACACAACCTATGCAGTGCTGCAACATGAAAGAACAAGCATATATTCACCAAGCACTACTTCCTGGATGTAAATTAAGCAGTGTATTCTATAGTTCTAGGCAATCTCTGGTTCCCAGTTTATGTATGATATACTAATGAGTATTCTAGTTTAAGCATGTGACTTTATGAAAGATTCAGTGGTAGAGAAGTAATGAGCTAATACATGACCCGCTTTCCTCCCTGTCAGAAACTTGGTGGTTAGTCCCTTTCTTTAATTTACTACATAAATCTGAGCTATGATGGCTTCTAGGAGTGTGAGAGTGCTGGTCTCCTAGTAACCTGTTTGGTTAAAGTTGAGATGCATTTTAAGAATGTGAATTTGCTACTAAACAAACACTTGCTGGGCATACTTCCATTTTAACAACGTTTATTGCTGTTTAAAAATACTGCAGACTTGGCAGCCTGATGAAGGTAAATAATTCAAGCATGTAACTGTACGAAAGAAACAAATGCTGGAGAATTATAGTTACATGTGTAACTTGTTTCTTTTTCAGTTCTATCATTTGACCTGTCATCTGTTCTCAGTGTATTTACAAAAGTAATGTAGATGGTGGTAGCCCACCTTCATCAACAGGGAGTTCATCTTTATCTATGGATGATTGGCTTCTAGAGGTGAATTCCCTGCAACTACTGTTTCTGCACCTACAGAGTTCTCTCGTAACCAATTTGTGCTTCTAATTTGACTAAGACCAATCTGGCCCAATTCATGCACATGACTTGAACTTCATCAGCGCAAATCGAAATACTAAGCAGATTTTGTTTTCTCCCTTTTGGAAAGGATGAAGCTTATTTAAAAGACGATAAATCTTTTTTCAGATACACCAGTGATTGAGATCAATGACATAGTTCTTTAAGTCTAAGGTCATCTTATATATTTTTGTCATCTTTAAGCTCAACTGAGAAAGTCATTGTACTGAATTCTTTACAATGCTTGTTGGGATGTGAGTGTTCCCTGCATAGTAAAGAATAATATACATCTGTCCTGAGTGATCAACTTCATGTGAAACTGGTAACCTGACTTTGGATGTTTCTGGCGTCATAGTAATGTAGAGTATGGGCAGAGGTGTGGACCTGGTAATGCAAGGGCCAGAATCTGTTCTGTGACTTGGAGGAGAACATCAGACATGATCTCACAGTGGGCATAGGACTATTATCAATGCCCTGGGTGAGAAAAGATATTGCCAACATACCTCGTTTTGTGAATCTCTAGTGTGACCAGGTGTTTTTTCTTGCCATAGTACCGTTTACTGACCCCTCTTGTGTAAAGGTGTGTTATGTGAACTCCCCATAACCTTGCACTGACATCCTATGTGTGTGTATATGTGTGTCGACTGCCTGTGACTGGTATGAAGCCGAGTAGTGCGACCAGTCGGTTTATTTTGGATGCCACTGGTTTAGGTGGTGGAGTGTGTTGCTTGCATTCAAGGGTGTTGAAGGGTGGAGACCCAGATACTGAAGTGGCGCAGAATGGAGACAATGCTTCTCTAAAAAATTCAATAAGGGCCTTATTAGTAAAATACTGTTGATTACTTCTTCCTGAGCATGGCCATTTGCCATTTCTGCTGTTCAGGGTGAGGAAGGTTCTAAGCAGGGCCTGGCCTTTTGTCTGTTTCTGATTGCTGCTTTAAGATCGATTGTGACATCCAGGTGCAGGGATTTAAAACTTGATTTTGCTTTTCTTTTGGGTACTCCTGCTTGGAGCCACCCCATTGCTATCTGTTGTGAGGGCCATCACTTTGCACAAAGACTGAGTCTGAAGAGAAGCCTTAAAATTATATTTTAAAGAGAACCAACCCAAACCAGTTCAAAAGCCTTAAACACTGGAGTCACATCCATTTCTGGACATGTGTATGAAATAGGATTTAAAATGGGAATATGTTCCAGCACCAATTTCTTCTTGACCAAGAAATGGGGTCCTGTGCAGAGTACTTGAATAGCTGCTATGTGACCAGGGCTGGTGTCTGCCTAACATCCAGTCTCTTAGAAGTGAGAGGACATCACATGAAACCTGCACTTAATGTGGACGAGCTGAGTGTTTGCCTAGAAGTTTGCCTGCTGCGAGAAGGAAGCTGTGTGCATAGTCCTGCAACTGCCGAAGACACACCATCACAGAGGCCGTAACTGCCACACCTGATAAACTGTCCGAACTTGGGTGCTGAGGCCGCCCTTTGCAAAGACGAGTGAAGCTGCGCATGCTTGCCACACCAGCTTCATCAAGTGATCCCTGTTCCAATGCAAATTTACCACCATGGCTCCCACATAACTGAACCTGCCACTAAGATTTCAGGCATGCAGACTGCACCCAGGACACCACTAGATCTGCAGAGCAAATCCGGTAAAAGCAAGACTTTGTATGTTCTAGTCTCATTCTGGTTGGAGACCGACAAGTCTGCCTCATGAATATAAGACTTTTTCAATTAGATGCAAGGGGTAAAAAGATGTTAAACTGAGTTATGCATTTGGGGCAGATTTACCATTATTTCATGCAACGCAGCAAGCTATCTTGCTACGCTGTGTGAAAGGGATAATTTGGCGCACTCCTGTCCTTTCCCTGCGCAAACACACTTTTGGATACCTAGTGCCACGTAGGCCTCTTTGCTTACTTTTGTAAGGGTGCGTGTGTTGCAGACAGGATTGTTTTTGTGCAGGAAGGGGCACCTTCCTGCACAAAAACAATCCTCTAAGGCATTTTCCCCTTTCTGTGTGTGCTGCAGAATGCAGCACACATAGTAAAAGAAAAAACGAGGAGAAATAAAGATATTTCTCCTTGTTATGCCTCACCTCGGGAGGCGTAGCATTGTGAAGCATTCCCAGGTCTACAATCAATTGAAAATTTGCAGATCCATGGATGGATAGGTTTACACCCATTCTTCACCCATGAAAAGCATCCTTGGGGCAGAGTGATGCAAAGCAACGATCTGTGTTGCGTTACTTTAGATTTATCAAGCCACGCAATGCAAGGTGGCCTTGTTGTGGCTTGATAATTCGGACTTAGCAGGTGAGACTCTGTTGCACCCCCATGCGTGGCACAAGGGCAATTCACCTCAATGATAAATATCCTCCTCTAATAAGTGGGGATATTTGAAATAAACTGAACCAGTGCCTAATCGGTGTCTATGACCACAGTATACTAAGAACTAAAATCACACGATATCTCCTATAATGGGGAGAGACTCCATCTAAAGGGCAACGTAGTGCCTTTTTGAAGATCGTAATTAAGTTAAAAAAACTGTTCTTGGCTTCTTATTCAACTGTGTTGCATTCAGTTTTGTTGTGAAAATTAAGCATTTACTTTAACTAAAAGAAGTCTGAGCTGGACAATACTTCATTGTGTCTGCTGATTGACTGAGTTTTCAGCTCTTTTTCCTCACATGCCTCCCAGCGAAGCCTTGATCTGCTTGTCCTTGTGACCCTGAGAATCAAGTGCAGATAAGGTTGTACTTGACACAGTTTTCAGAGCCATAGAATGGCGGACCATTAGACTCTTGTGAAAAAGAAAATAAACTACTGCATTTGGGGCCAGGTAGTTGCTCTCTGCCCTGTGGTGCCCAAACAGGAACTGACACTGTTGAATCAGTTTTATTGCCATTAGAGGATCATTGTGATATTCCACTTTTTCCCCAATCTGAGCAGAATTGGTGGCTTTATTTGCTGATCTATTTATGGAGGAGATATGTATTATCCCTCCCCTCGCCTTATCTATCAGTTTGAGATGCTTCCCTTCTTGGTTGCGATTTCTGACTCAACAACATTCCTGTAAATGTGAGATAGTTGGTTCCGTAAACTTGTCTCCACCTACAGCCTTTGAATATGAGGTTGCTTAAAGAAGTTCTAAAACTTTCCTTCCACATGTGTAGGGAAAAACAGGCTCTATTTGTGACAGACAACTCAGTGACATTGTTTTACACCAACAAGGCAGGGTGTGTAGGGTTAAAGCCTTTTTGTTAAAAGGTATTGCAACAGTGCATCCGAGCCATCAACAAAGGAATTGTTCTGTAAGAAATTCATATAGCACGTCATCTGGATATGACTGAAGATTTCTCCATTAGGGTAACATCAACGAACTACAAGTGAATTTGGAACTCCTAATAAAGGTGTTGGTGATAATCCTTCACACTTTGGGTTGTCTAAGACATTCATTTTTTGATACAAAGACCAGCAGCAAATGCAGTGCTTACTGTTTGATAGAATTCCCTCACGAGTGGTGAGATCTCAAGGGGGTTTGCAATCAATCTTGTGCCTCAGCAAGGAGTTCAGTTCCTTCATCCAGATGTATGCACACTAAATCTTTAATATTTGTTAGCAGAAAATGAAATGGGAGAATTGGCTCTGTGAATACCACTATGCTCAATGTACTAATTTATTTGTTCTGAAAATCATACCGTACTATTACAGTCCCAAACACAGCATGTTAAAACTGTCCTACCAAATGACATAGAAACTTGGTTACATAATGCATTATGCAGCTAAAAAACAAGATTTTCGAATAAAACTGTAGTAATCGCATCAGGTTTGATTAATTGGTGATGGAAGTGGCTTCATTGGTGCTTTCTAGGTTTACACTTTGATTGTATCTACCACAGCTGCCATTCTTCGTACGGTTGTGTTGGAAATTTTTCAAACCTTGTTTCCTTCCAATAGAAAATGGTGTGATCTTTCAGGGAAATTTCAACTTTATGTAGAATACAATTGGATTCTGTACATTATTTTATATAGCAAACTAAATTAGTTGTCTAGGTGCTCTGAATAACACTTTTAACCAATATGCTAAAATGTGATCATTCCTTGATGTGCATTTGAAGCTCATAATTTAGTGTATTTGCCTGAGCATCCTGCCAATCTGTTTTCAATTTGTCTGTTTTTTAGGACTGGCACTAACCATGGCCTTTTGCAAATTATATATGCATTAGTATGTTACTGTGTCATTCACATTGTCTTCCACCCACTACAGCATACATCATGGGGGAATGTGTCTACTAAGTTCAGCTATTGGCTAACTTGAATGGGAGTGACTCCATTCTGCCCTTTTACAAGGAGCACATCTACACACAAAAAGTCCCCGTCAGGGACTACTATGGAAATGTGTGCTTTTTGCAAACCCCCAAAACATTTTATGCTGTTATCCTATTTTTATTTTTAAGATTGATGATATTCCATAACAGTATAGTTCCATAACAATAAAGTGGTAAAAAACCCATTAAAAAGCAAGCATTGACAAAGTCAAAATTGCAGTGGGCCAATGCCAGTCCGATTGTCTTTGTCAATTGTCAATGCTTGTTTTAGGGATTACCTCAAAATGTTTCCTCTATAGTTGTTACAAAAGCTAGTGTGTTTTGCAGCTTGTGATTACAGTAGTGATCTTTAAAATGCTTTTGAGTGCATATTTTAGCATCATGATTTGGTAAGTTTAGAATGTGGTATTCAGTTTAACCACTATGCTCTCTGTATTTGAATGGCATGCTTCGCCACTTGTTTATCCATCTGTCCATATTCATTCTAAATACAGAATTGCATTTGTTACTTCTAATTTATAGTGAAATTGACTCCCTCAAGAAAGAACACTCTACTCTTCCAGCAGTATGCAACTCTATCCATCCCTCATTTGACCAAGTGCCTCACCAAGCATCAGAGAGTGGAGAATACTTTGATATGCGGAGATCAGCATCCAGTTGTAGGAACAGCCATGTTGAAGAAGTTCATAGCTCTGCACTGCCAGAAACTGAAGTGGACGCCATGATTCAGGCCAAGAAAACACTAAACACTGACCTGGAGAAGAAGAGTGAGAAGCCAGTCCCTTGTGCTTTAAGTAAAACTGCTTCACAGTTTGATAACTCAAACAGGTTAGTGTCTAGCTATTTAAGCTGTTTGTGGGGCACAGGGATCTAAAAATTGGCCTGACCTATGCATTTCTGATGAATCCTTCTTAACTGCAGATTCCTCACTTAAGAATATTCCCCAGGCACCAAAACGGATCTGTAAAACTTTTCTCTAGCTGTGCTCCTGTGCTCAGGGAGGTGACTCACTGTGGCTTCGCATTGACTCCGTACCGCTCCTGAAGTGATGGAGCTGAACAGCATATAAGCGCCACGCCTGCACACTGACATCAGTTCCTTTCTGTGAGTCATTTTCAACTGAAATCTGAGGCTTCGCTCACAGTTTTCTCAGCCTACAACGGCTCCTGAAATTTGAACAGAATCCTATGTTGAAGGGAACTGTGTCCCCTTGTAAAACTACAGGTGTCAAACCATGTTGCGACTTTAGAAAACGGTTGACAGACACAGACCTGCACAAAGTAAGTCCTTGGGGTTTGGGCTTGGGACACAACTTGAAGTCATGCCACTAGTGTGCCGTCCTGCATGGAAAGGCGATCCAGGACAGAGAAAAGTTGTACATGACCAAAAATATGAAGTTTTCACAGACCTCGTGGAGATCACACGCCAAGTCGAAGGCAGAGACTTATTCGTGAGGCCCCTTCGTCGAGAGGTCAACAATGTGGTTGAAGTGCTCCGGTAAGTCAAAGTCCAAACGCAAGCACAAAAAAGCAAAGCAGGACTCTGGCCAAATAGAGTTCCACAGTTGATCGTGGTAAAACCCAAATTCCCCGGGCTATTGGCTACGTCGCAGCTAATTGATGCCTTTGAAGAGGCTTTGCATAAGCTATTTGGCATTCTTCTGGCTCCGTCTAGTGTGCCTTCGGGCCCTAATGATCAGCAGGGGCTCTCATTCGAGTTACCGCTGACAGATCCGTCTGAACCTTTTGGACCGGTTTCTGGCCCTGTACTGACCCTGAAACATACTTCCACCCCAGCTCCTCAAACTATGCATGTCCCTCTGTTCGGTCTCCGTGAACCTTACCTGTTGTCCACAGGATGGCTTCACAGAAACGAAAAGGGCCAACTCCACAATCTCTTCCCTCTGTCTTGTAACCAAACACAAGAGAGAAAAGTAAAGGCATGGGGGAAGAGTTCCTGGGTTATGCAGATAAAAGACCCTCCCCAGGTACAGCAATGGAACGCTAAAAAGACAAGAAAACATATATCAGAAATTGTGTGCGTCACGATTTCCTCCCCTCCGTGTGCCTCCCCCTCCCCCCCCCCCCCTTCCCCCCCCCCCCCTATGATATCACACACTGTTTATTGAAGGCCACTGAGGTGCGCATACAAGATACTGGAATGACTAGATGACGGAAGGCCCACAATTGATTCTCCAAATTACCCAGTAAGGTGAATTGTAATAGCATAATTCAAACACACATGCTAAGTATAGATACACATTCAATAAAGACCACCCAATATGAGAGAAACATATATATATTAACCTGTTAGCAACTATGTTGCAAAGCAGTAAACAATTTCTTATATACAGTGCGAACTGCTGTAGAGACTGTTGAATCCACACTCTCCCAATACTGAAGCAGATAAACTATAAATAATCAGTTTCAAAGTCACTGATTCCTGGTACCTATAAAGCAGGGTACCACATGTGCCTAACAATTTAAGAATGCTTTGGTGACAGTTAATACGCAGATAAGTGCGAGGGTACAGAAGGATAGTTTTGCATGACCTTGTACTGTCATGAAAATGTCCTGCTTTAACATGTAATTCAGATGAGTTATACAAACGCTGATTGAACAGTTTTGCCTATGCTTAAATCCAGGTCAGAGAGGAGCATGCCCTGAATCCCAACTATACATGAAATGTGCACTGATATCCATGAAATACATGAAGCGTACACTGAAATCTGGAAGGTAGCAAATGAGAGCAGCATGTGCTTTGTTTGATGGCATCGTAACAAGTACAGGAACAATTATAGCACTGCCATGCGCACATCAATATGAGTGCTGGTACGATACCTTCAACACGGTTATCTTAGTAGCAGGCAATGTGAAGATTAATATCTACGAAGTACGGCGAGCCGGTTCCTTCAGGAAAAGAAGAGGCAGAACCACAAGTGTTCTCTCCAAGAGTCATGAAAATGTGAAGCACTCACGCTTGGAACAAGGCAAGCGGCATTAGAAAGGTTGCTCACATTAAATCCCTTCAGCGCTGCATTCCGAAAACACTGTAGCCCACCAAGATCTTGTGAGATATCCAGCGTAACAATTTGTAGAACGCTAACCGCACTTCCATACTGCATAACAGGTCCCTGTCCTTCTCATACTGGCAAAGTCTCAAAATCGGCCATACACATGTGTAGCCTGAGAAAGCGCCAGCACAGAAACCCTCATACCAGAACACCATAGAGTGAAAGGGAAAACACATGCCTACATGTCTAATTACAAGGTGTTAAGCAATAGCGGTGCTCTCCTACCCTATTTGGACTATTAATAGACAGCACCCGCTCGTGGCTCATGACACTTCCCACAACAGCGATGGAAGAGGATCCAGTGCTGATTCTGATGTCTGACCCCGAACCAAATTGAGTCCTAGCCCAAGTGATGTTTAGCTACAGAGTTACTAGAGCATAACCAGTCGCCGTACAGCTTGACAATGGTCCAGTGCTTCTACGACAGCAAATGTGCCATCAGAGGTTCCACTCTCTTTTTGGCTCTAATTCTTACCAAAGTTACCACCACCACTAGAGATGATGATTATGGTGGGAATGGGTATAATCTACACACTGATTATATTGATGACAATATTTACATGGACTTAAGAGGCAGTGAAATCAATACTTCCCCTGATACAATTCACCATGTGGATCATAAACAGGAGAGAGTAAATCATTTGCAGTAGTAGTCCGACGAACAACTAAGGTCTTGGACCTACTACTGCCCTCTTACTTAAATTTTACATCCTGGGCTAACCACATATGAGCCCTTGCTGACTTTCGGTAAGGCCCTTCCTGGTATTTTAATGGCACTTAGTCAAAGCCCAGTTGTTGCCCATCAGGTCATAGGTTGGTGGCCATGCATCAAAGACCGGCACGAGGCGACTTGAGTTTCCTACTAAACATCCTATTCAGGAAGGTTGATTGTTTAGGCTTCGCCAGCAAATAAACCCTCATTCATTTACCACAACTCCTCCGATAAAGGAGTCTGAGATGATTGAAACTGAATGTTCTTCTCAGCTAGCCATTGATATTGGTCACATTAGTCTGGCCAGTGAGATCTTGACAGTGGTCCCGGAAGAACTAAGGGCCTCACTGTCTCTAACAATACATGATGATCAAGATACGGCCAAATACGTGATTCTTGTTGGCCTGGGAAGGGTGGTTGGCATCTGTGTGATGCTCCGCCACTGTGCTTGGACGTGCTTCACAGGAACTTCTGGCGACGTACAGGCCTCTCCTACGGATATGAAGTTCAATGGCTCATGTCTGTTCGATGAGAAAGACGATTCTACCGTGAACATTTACAAGAAAGTATAGGCACAACACACTCCATAGGTGTTTTGCCCCCTGCCAAACAGTTTTCTCAGCAGTTTAGGAAATTCCGAGGCTGCTACAGCAGGCTGGAATATAAATATTGTCAGTCTCCCCAGCCACTACTGCAATCAGCCCAGTCCTTTTGATTCCGGGCATGTGGATTTGGCAGGCAACATGCTAGCCAACAATGGCACAAGTCCTTCCAGTTCCCTTTGCCTGTGGAGACATCCACCAGTCCTGTTTAGCTTGTAATTAGTGGCATGAAACCACCCTGTGGGAAGTTTAATCCAGCAATTTTGCCTATGTTGGCAATCAATCATGTCCTATACAATGGTTGTTCAGCATGGCTACATCCTCCCCCTTATTCTGCTTTGCAAAATGTTCCTGTTCCATGAAAGCAAACCTCCGAGGAACACGTCTATTCTGTTGCAAAAGGTGCACGTTTTACTTTGCAAAGAAGCTATCAAGAGAGTTAATGGATTTGAAAATAGAAGAACATTGCTGCCCTTGATATTTCCTTGTGCTGAAGACGTTCAGGTGCCTTTCGTCCATTTTAGACTTTCCACTTCTGAATGTGCCTTACTGCAGACAAACAAATTCAAAATGCTCACACTAGTACACATTTCGCCTGCCTGACGATTGACTGGATGGTATCCTTGAACCTGTTGTACTCATCCTGCTGTCCCACAGGGGTTACCTGTGGTTTAAGGTAGGCCAGGAGCCTTTTCAGTTTGCCGTGCCTGTCCTTCGGTCTCACCAGTGCTCCTCGGATGTTCATGAAAGTGATGGCAGTGATTGCTTCCCATCTTTGGAGGTCAGGTATGCCAGGTTTCACGTATTTCAACGACTGGCTGTTCAAGGTGGGCTTGGCACAGTCCATCATAAACCACCTCCAGAAGACTGCGAATCTCCTGACATAGTTGGAGATCATGATCAATGAGCCAAATTCCTTAGTAGGGGTCACCTTTCATTAGAGCTGTCTTGAATATGGTACATTTCAGGGCCTTCCCTCCATTGCAGTGGGTCCAGGGCATTCGGTCTATGATACCAATAATTCAGCCTTGGCCTTGAATTTCACAGAGAGTAGCTCTGAGGTTTCTTGGCCTTTTAGCTTCTTGCATCCTCCTCATCAACTCCACTAGTTGGCATATGCAGGCTTGGTAATGGAATTCGAAGCTCCTGTGTTTGAAGTTCCTGTGGTTAAGCATTATAGAAACCTGTTGGATACTATTTAGATTTCGAAGGAGACTGCACATGGTCTGCAGTGGTAGCTACTCAACTGCAGTTGGACCAGCTGCTGACCCCACCCCCTTACCTTTCCTGTGCTAACTTTGGTTCCAGACGTTTGGTTGGATGGGGTCATCTGTGTGAGGTGGTGATCAGAGGACTCTGGTCTCCAATGGAAGTCTGACCCCACTATATCCTGAGGTAGTGCAGGGCTTTGTTTGGCAGTGGGGAGAATCCTGGTTAGCTTTTTCACCACTGTCAAACATGCATTGTCAGAGGTTTTGCGCATTGGAGATTCAGCGAGAACTCTCGCTACCAGATGCTTTCTGGCTAGAATGGAACTTAGAATTCCACTACACCTTCCCTCCTCAGCCTCTTCTGCCCTGAGTTATGAAAAAGGTCAAGAAAGATCAGGCGCAAGTCATTCTGGTGGACCCATGTTGCGCCAGGAGCGTGTGGTATTACCTCCGACGACCTCCGATTAAGCTGCTACTTTGGGAGAACCTTCTGTCTGACCAACAGTCAGGGCCCTCCACCCAAATCTACGTAGTCTGCACCTCCATGTGTGGAGCTCATGTGGCAGCATTTACCTGCATTTTATCTGCTGAAAGAGGTGGATGTCATCCATGCCACCCATGCCCTTTCATGAAATCTATTTATGCCAGGCAGTGGGATAAGTGTGTGGCTTGGTGTAGTAACCACCAGACTGAACCTTTCTCCTCTAACCTTTTGGATGTTCATTTGTTGTTTTTGTCATTGGCTTAACAAACCCTTGTATTGGGCACTAATAAAGATTATTTGTCGTCTCTTTTCACCTTTTTACATTTGCTGGATCAGCCGTCCTTTTTTAGGTCACCTGTTGTGATGAGGTTTATAAAAGCCTTGACGCACTTTTCCTCCAAAACTGTTAGTGATGCCACAGTGGGAGCTTAATTTAGTTTTAGCGTGTCTCATGTGCATGCCCTTCAAGCTGAACCATAGCTACTTGTTGAGTCTCTTGACTTTGAAGACTGTCTTCCACGTTGCAATTGCTTCAGCTTGTCAGGTGAGTAACTCCAGGCACCATTGGTGCATCCACCCTACACCAACTTTTTCCTAGACAAACTGGCGTTGAGAACTTTGACGGCTTTCTTGCCTGGGGTGTGACTCTTTTTCCACATTGGGTAATCTATCACCCTGCCTACATTCTTTGCCCCTCCTCAGCCCTTTATAAGAGGGAGAGGCTTTATTGGCTGGAACCCAAAAGGGCTGCAGGTTTTATATTGATCATACCAAGTAACAGCTTGTGGGTGGCGACAATTTTGTGGGGTTCACTGGCGCGAAGGAAAGGAAAGCTGTGCAAAAGAGGACCCTGTTGAAGTGGCTAGTCCTCTGCATTAAGGTCTGCTACTCACTGGCCACGAAGCAGCCACCAGAAATGAGAGGTATGAGCGACAAATCCAAAAGGGCAAAGGCTACTACCACCGCGCTGTCATATGCAGTGCCTATCCTTGACATCTGCGAGACTGTGAACCTATTCACATACACCCACATTGCAAAATACTCTTGCCTTGACAGACGGGTACTGTGTGAAGGATATTTCGCCTGCTCAGTCCCACAGGTTTCTTTGGTCTGAGTCCACTTTTCAGACCCTCCACCTTGGGAGGTACTGATTTGTTATCTTTTTGAAAACTCTGCAGTTAGAAGTATCCATAAGAAGAACAGGTTACCTTCTGTAACACTCTTCATAGTGGATACTCTAACCGCAGATTCCTCACTGCTCTCCCAACCCCAAGTTCTGTAGCGTGGCATATTCTTTTTTTTTTTTTTTTCCTTTTTTTTCCCTTCCTAAAAATGATCTAAAGTTAGGAATCTGCACATTGGCACAGCCAATTGTTCATACTCCATGACTGAGAGTGCAGAAAGAGACAGGCAAGAAACTGACATCATTGCACAGTGGTGGCACATGCTTGTGGCTCTACTCTGTCACTTCCTTGGCATTGTAGAGTTAATATGGAAGCATTGCTAGGGAAAGGTTTTCCAGATCAGTCTGACAGCTCTGATGTATCATAGGGTATGCAATCTACAGATAGAGTACCCAGGAGAAAATGCCTGACTGAAGGTAAGTAACTTGTTAATTTGATATATTCCTGCAAAAATTCTGTTTTGTGACTTTATGTTTTTTTACAATCATTATGTGCATTTGTCATAAATCTCCTTGTGATACAATACATTAGTTAAGAAATAAAGAACAGAACGACCGACCAAGGTCTAGCTCAACCAAGACACATCTACCATCAACAATCAGAAGTTGGTGCAAAACACTCCCTGCACCCGTTGTCCAAAAGTGCAAATCAGGTCACAATGTTCGTCGAAAGAAGGAAGGTGCACTCGTTGAAATCAAACGCAGAATCAGTTAGTCCAAAAATAATTTCTTTCTTTATTCTGATAATCTTTAACAAAAACGGCACACAGCCAAATAGTTTCGTTCCAAGCAGGAACTTTGTCAGGGCTCTACGTATAGTTGACCAATAGGCGATGAGAAAAGTCCAAAAAGGTGCAAATGGTCAATTTACCCATCGATCGAATAGATTATTATTATTTTTCTGACACTGCATACCGTGAATCTGTTGTTTGCACCTTTTTGGACTTTTCTCATCGCCTAGATTGATTTCAACGAGTGCACCTTCCTTCTTTCGATGAACATACAATACATTAGTGCAGTTTTTCTTGGGCTGTACAATGTGGGCTTCAGCAAAACTGTGTTACCTTAACCTTTTTAGAGGTTTGATTTCTGTTGCTTTTTGATATTTTTTCGGTGGAAGATAATCGATCATTGAGATTTTCACTAAACAACTGTAACATCTCACCAATATTGTTTTCTTAAAATCATAATGCTGAATGTTTTTGAAGAAGAAATAAAGGTTGTACAGCCTACTGCATTCAAAGATTCTGATTTTCAAATTTCCAGTACCATGAGATGTATTGATGACTATGAAAACCATCATTTTCAAACATTATTCGTTCATGTCCGAGTGTGCCACTTTTCAAACCACAAATTCGATTGTTTAGTTCAAATATCCTTGTGTGCATGTAAGGAACTGTCTATTTTTGCATGATCGCCTATACAGTTTTCGATCGATGATGTTTTTTCGACTCTGAGAATGCACTGAGGCCTGCTAAGCAGACCTCCGTGCCAGTGCTCTGAACCTTAACAGTGAATGTTTTATTGGCTTGTACCCAAGTGGTAGGCTTAAAAGTCCCTAGTGTATGGTACCAAGGTTACCCAGGGCCTGTAGGTTAAAGTGACCCTCAGGGGCTGCAGCACCTATTGTGCCACTTTGAGTGCAACAAAATAAAACATGTCTCCCAGCCTGCCAATGCAGACTGGTAGAGCAGTTTTAAACTGCTAACTCGACTTTCCCATTTAAACTAATGACAAAGCTCAAACCTCCCTTTAAATATGTATGTCACCCCCCACAGCAGGCCTACAGCGTTTTAAGGCAGGTTGCTGTATATCAAAAAGTAGGACGTGTATTTCTGTGTGCCCTAACAGTAAGAACCCCAAATTCTTGTTTTTATTGTGGAAAGGCTAGTAGCCCCATTTGAGAGTACAGTGTAGTCTGTGCTAACCTCTGAATGAGACTACTAAAGTTGGTACTTCAGGGTATCAAAATAATTGTTCCATTAAATCCAACTCGATGTTCAAGTCGAATTTAATATAACTTTTGAGTTAATGCAATGCGACTTTTAGAAAGTTGCCTCTCTGTTGACCAAGTTTTCTAGTGGCCATTCAGAGATGCTGGCCACAAGACAATCTTCTATCATCCTGGGGGGGGGTGGGGGGGGGGGGGGGGGGGGGGTGAATGACTCAGAGGAAAGGAAACAATAGTAGCCTGCCATTGGAAGAGGTGTCAGCTCTTTCTGCCAGGAAGCCACACAGGGTGTAAACCCAAAAAGAGCTTCAAAGGAGAAGACACGTTTGAAAGGCAAATGGCGGACACACACGAGAGGAGTTGCTCTTTTGATATGATATACTGGTTGGCATTTGGGGACAGCGTGGTGAGTCCAGTTTCCAAACCGGTTTTCCCATGGGTGTGTGGCCTTTAGGTAGCCACACCTCTACTGTAGGCTAGCAAGCTCCACATACCGAGAAAGGGGTTCAGCTATCTTGGGAGTGGACAGAATATTACATTCTGGGATAGTTCGATGCCACACATTGCAGGAAGTAATCAGGTGGAAGGAGACCTGCTAACTAATTGCCTAGTAACTGTTACATCCCCTAATGGCACTGCCTGGGATAAATATGGCACCCTTGGCACCCAGACCTCAGATCAAGTCTGCACTGGAGAAAGTATTCTAAAAAGACTGCCCTGCTGTTCCCTGGGGCAGGCAAGAGAGGTTGCATCAATGACTGAACTGCTGCTTCTGGGCTAGCAAAGAGAGTACTGTGCCTGTGGTGCTCTGCTTGGGAAAAGGTTGATCCTTGAACCCCAGACAGAGGAGGTGAACTCCAAGAGTGAGTTGGCTGACTTCCTGTTACAGCTGTAGGGCCACAAAAGCTGAAGAAGCAGACCTTGGCTAGCCAGTAGCCACAATTATGTGATCGCCACTCACTGCTGACGTGCAGCCGGGAAGACATAGTTCCGATGCTCAGTAGTTGCACCCGAGTCTGCCAGACCCGGGAGAGTCGTTGAAGTGCAGTTTGGTCACCCAAGAAGGACCCTAGCCTTCATCACTAGGGACGCTCTGGTTTTGCTGTGACCAGAGAACAATAGTGCAGTGGCAACTGGACTTTTGCTCTGCCCACCAGGACTTTGAAGGTCATAGACCCCTGTGGCCTGAGTCACCCCACCAGGATTTAGGAGTAGCTCCAGGAAGCCCCCAGTTAAACGCACAGCATTCCCAGCATCTTACAGCATCCAGTGTCTCTTGCATCAGGACCACTCCATTGAGGTCTTGGCAGTTCGTCCATAGAGCCTGGAACTGGACTTGAGACTGCTTTGGTGACAAGGTAAGTGTTATACAAATCCTTACTGGCCACCTGGACCTGCTCCCTGCCAGAATGGGTCTCCCAGAGCGGGCCAGAGTACCCAAACCAAATTTTATAAAAGTTTTAGTTTTCACTCATCACTTTAGTTACTGATGATTGTTCACATTTTGAACGAAAAGCAGTTATTTATCTTTTACTGAAAAATCTATAACTCCCCAATTCACTGGGAGAATTTGTTTGTTTTGGTGTCAAAGAATTCAGAAAAATTATATCTAATTTTATAAATTGGTGTCCGATTTCTTTAGCGTCATGTGACTTTATTTCATTGTCTTGGTGCTTCTAAATGCTCTACCCTTATTTCTTGGTTTAAGCCAGACTACTCGAAGCCACATCTACACAGGGTTGAGCGAACAGATTTGCAAACGAGCCTGACTGGGCCCCGGGCGATATCGTGAGTGTAGTACACAGTGAGGTCGCACAATATAATAAACCACTTTCCCTACAGTGCAGCTGTCCATGTGAATTAGATTTTGGTATAACTGCTTAGAGTTAGATTGGCACTAAGGGTGTTTTCTAAATATGGAAAGCAGTTGATTTTATGATAGTGTAGTACACAGTGTCGGAGATTTTACCATAAACTGTTGCCCAATTTTGATTTTATGAATGTTCTTATTCGGCATCATATTGCCTTGGTGTTTAGAGAATGAATGTGAGTTTTAGATATTAATATTCTCGTTTATTTTTCTACCATATAAATGTGTAAAATGCCTTAGTGGATTTTATCTGAATAAGTCTATTGATGAACGTGATGCAACAGTGCTGAATAATTGTCTAGTAATTAGCAAAACAAAAAGAAGGCAAAATGTTGCACTTCAAGAATATATTTCAGACTCAACGAAAAGAGCCTTTGAAGCAGTGCCTAAGAATCTCACATATAACGCTGCTAAATGTGTTGCTGGAGCCCAGCTTGATAGGAGAGGGTGTGCATGAAATGTAAATGAGGGTTTTGTTTCAGATGTGTTGCTAAGCACTGCAGATGGCACAGTAAAGGCTCAAAGGAATATACATACGAAAGTGGCACCACATCAGCAAAGAGTGTCTGAATTCCTTTGAGGATGTGAGGGGGGGTCACAGGTTTCTTGGGAGCAAACAACCACGAAAGGAGCCTTCCCTGAATATCCAGAAAACATTTAAATGTATATTCTATAGCAAGGAAACCTTCCTAGATTTATATTTCTGACAGCTATGCAGGCACCAGGAAGTATCTTTTCTATCGAAAGTCTTTTCAACATAATTCGTTTAGGTGTTTATTTTTCAGTATTTAAAATTGCCAACCTATTCTACCTAGAAGCCCTTATAATGGACACTGCATCTCCACGTTTCTGACGGCAGCTGTCTTTGTGCCCTTCTACATAGCGCGACATATTACAAAAGCTGGTTGTGCTTGTAGTGCGTGGCTACCATATATTCCTTCCTGCCAGTGCTTGGGATTTAAATGTTTGGTTAAATGAGGTATTCTCTTTTGACTCTAGGTTTTCGAATTTGTTATACAATAAAGGTTTTTCTGAGCTTGTTAATAGAGGGCTTAATTTGGATGCCGATTTCAGTAGAAATTGCACCCTCTCTATCAAGGACATCAGTTCTACCATCTGGCCTGACTATGCCACAATTGGCTTTCAGCTTTCTCTGGATTTGGTCCCACATACCCGTGCAGTGCCAATTTTCAGACATTCTCAGTGTCAACATGATTAGTTTATCCTGCCAAAATAGGGCACTAGCTTTGGAAACCGAGGACCTTGTGGAGTCCTGCAGCCAGATGATTGAACGTTTTACCTCCTGCATCAGCAGTTTTCCGACATGCTTGGCCAATTCATCAAAATCTAGTGTTCAATCCCACCGATAACCCTGGTTCAATTATGCCTAAATTAATTAAACATTCTAGGTAGAGTATTGGGCCCTGTTGACAAATCATGAATGACAGGCAGATAAACTGCTTTCTCTAAGGCAGTTTAAGTTTACAAAGCTGCCACTGTAGTCACTGGAAACCGTACGGGGCGGAGCTCCATGCTAGGGCTAAAAACCAATAAAGAGGTTTATTTAAAATGGTAATGTTGCTCATTCCTCCTCAACACCTAGATGGCCACCCACATTTGTTTTTTTTCAGCAGCAATTGCCTGTGACTGCTCAGCAGCCAGTTTTGGATTTGTTGGCTGATTGTGGACCAGTGTTCCCCCTATACCTTGCTACTTGAGAATATGTTGACTCTATTCTGAGATCCTTCTGACCAATTGATGAATCCAGCCCCAGTATGGCTGCTTAGGAATTATGTTTCCATCTTTGCCCGCTCTTTTGTCAACTGTTGAATCTTTCTCTCTTGGAGTGACTCATCCCAACCCAGATGAAGAGGATCATTTCCACTGTTGCAAAAAATAAATCTTAATTGGAACACCCCAATGCTATTAAACTTTAAACCCATCCTCAATTTACTGATTTTGAGGAAAACTGAAAGAAGAGCATTGGACTGCCAACTCAAGACTAACCCCTGTGTTTCACCCCTGAAATTCGGCTTTTTTCCAAAGCGTAGACCCGAAAGTGAGCTACTGTCTTTCTGGGGCTATGCCTTTTGAATGATAGATAAGGCGGCAGGATGTGTTGTGGTATTACTAGAGCTATATGCAGCATCTGACACCCACCCTGCTGGAAAGGTTATTCACAGTGGGCCCTGCCGACCTATACTCCCATCAAGTTGTTCTAGTCTTTCCTGTCTTTCTGATGTCAACAGATCTTATTGGGCTGTTGCTATCCCAAGAAATATCCCCACCTTCCTGAGCCCCACAGGCCTCTCAGCCTTCACCTTTATTGCTTAACATCTGCAGGACCCCAATATTCAGCTTAATTAAATTGGAGTCAGGTTATATGATAAAATACAGGTTTATATCAGACTTTTTCTGGATGACTCACCGACAGAAGGTCTTCATGAAGTTTGACCAAAGTGAAAGTCTAAATGAATAGCAATTCTTTACAGCACAGCATTTTAAAATACTGTGGCCATCGGGTTTGGCACGAATCGTAGTACTAGTCTTTCATCTATTCTGATGCTTAACATCATTAACCAAAGTGAAGAACCTTTAGATCACATTCAGTACTGCTAAGGCTCTCCGCTTAATAGAAAGTAAGGTAGTGGCTGACTACTACCACCAGACTGCCAAACTTAGACTACTGTAAACCTACTTTCAGATGGTCACACAATTCTTTGTTCTGTGTTCCGTATTGAATCTGAGGTTTGACTACTTAAATTGCTTTTGTGCAGGACTCTTAAACTCTACCGGTAAATCATTTGTGAAGTGTCTAAAATTCTGTTGGACTAGGAAGGAGAGATCATATAACAAAAGCAACAGAAGAAGGTCTTCACTTTTGTACCATTCAAAGATAGTTTGTATGTAATCTTTGGCTACAGGCAGTCCTCTTGCATTCCTAATTAAGTATCACAGAACTTGACTGCCCAAATTAAACTCTATCAACTAGTGAGTATTTTAAAAAGCTTTGATCTAAGTCTTCTAGATATCTCAAAGTTAAATTAAAATCAAGAGTCGGTCGAGCTTTCTCAGTTCATGGACCCATTCGCTGAAATTCATTCCCCCAGCAAGTGACAATTGCATTCCGCTTGACCAGTTTTATGCATGGACTTGCAGTGCACATCTGTAAGGTACGGTTTAGAAGTGCTGCACCAAGAGAGCTCATGGGGTTATTGGAGCAGTGTAAATGTAATCAACCAATCATTTCCAAAATACCTTGTACCAATGGAGCCATTTCAGTTGTTTTGCCGTGTCTGTGAAGTGCCTCTGGAAACGTAATCATGTGTCTTGAATTTTGCTATCTAAATCTAGCTCTCATTCTTTTTTACTCTATCTGTGGTTTGTTTGAGATTTGGCCTCCTTCCCCTCTGTATTCTTCACTCAGTAAAAAGTGTTGTTGCTCTTGGATTTAGCATTTCCCATTTGCAGGCTTAGGCATACAGTTTCTTTGAGGCATTAAACTAAGCCGTTTGATTGCAAAAATACCAGTCATGGATGAGCTTTGCAGATGCCTCTTCTGTCTAGCACTGGGCCATGAGCCTTGGCCATGCAGGAATCTTAGGACAAAGACTCCAAGTGCAATCAGTGAGCATCAACTGGAGAATTTTGCTGTAGTCCAAAAGTGCAGTGCTTTCCCCTCTACTTGTAGAAGCTGTATAGGTAACTTGATGCCAATAAGGATTTCACCTCCAGAAACTTCTATCTAGGAAGAACATGCTCAGACTTCACAGCTACACCTGTTTGCCCCCTTTAGTAATGTTCCACTATCGTGTGTGCCTAGAGCCTTTTCCTGACATCCTGTGTACATATGCTTCTCGAGTGTGCTCACATGTACAGTGCAAGCACTACATGTGTGGTGATAAGCAATGTATGAGTGAGCTTGTGGGATCCATTTTGGATGCCCTTGGTGTGGCATATCACAAGATGGAGAGAGAGAGAACCAGTCTCAGACAGTGGAATGTCTGCATTCTTGTTACTGGAGGGAGGAGAACCAGATACTGAAGTGACCAGTATGGAGACAGGTATACCTTGAGAAATTTCATTATGCCTTTTGTTAGCAAGGAGTTGCTGATTGGTCTTCCTGCCCACTGCCTTTTGGAGGATGGTATAGGTGAGATGTTGGACTGCAGTTTCTCTTTTGTAAGATGAGGACATTTCTATAAAAGGCCTACTGTTTTGCATGTCTCTGAATACTTCGGTTGGGTTGATGACAGCTGGGTGCAGAAACCTCACACCTCTTTGTCTTGCTGTTTTGATTGCTGAACGTATGAGCCAGCAGTGCCTCATGTTGGATGCATCACTCTTCACAAAGGCTGTGTTTGATGTGCAGCTTGAGAAAGGCACTTTTAGAAAGCGACAATACCAAGCCAATTATACAGTTTGAGACAGTAGATGCATACCCTCTGTTTAGAAGTTGTGTATAAAAGTGGGACCCAACCTACCCAACTTTGTTCAAGTCCTTTATGACCAGGAAAGGGAGAGCTCTGCTGAATACTTGAAGGTCTGCTGTGCGACTGGGGTTGATGGCTGCCTAACGGACAGTCCCCCAGAAGCTAGGTGACATCACCTGAAGTCTGAAGGCCCAGTTGTGATTGCAACTGCATCATTATCATAGGCCAAACTTCTGTGACTACTGTTTGCCCAGTCGAGGCTTGGACTCTCCTCAGTCCAAATGTTCCACTTTACTGCATCCGCTGGAGACTGTGGTGGCCAACTATGCATCTGCACCAATGCCGCTGAGGCAGAACAACAGCGCAGATAGTCGCAGCCTGTACCTGTCTTCCTCTGAGGTCCAGCAAACTTGCTGCTCACCGCAGCCCCTGAAATAAACGCATAGCAGGGCCAGGCTTATCTGCAAGCTAGGAGTGAAGGCTTGAACATGCCATCCAGCATCGCAAGGTTTTAAGATTGAACACTCAGTGCACATTCGCCTCTGGGCAAGAAAAAGCTGCACGTGTGCGTGATTCATGATATATTTATGTAGCATTAGTACAAATGTGTTATTTGAAATTAAATCGTTTTTTATTAGCAGAGCATATATTGAAAACAATACACCGCATATTGCCTACAGCCCAGTGGGCCGATTGCGTTAAGCGTCACCAAAGAAATAAAACAAGTATCTATATCATTTGCTTATGCAAATTAAATACACAGCAAGCTGCCTACAACCCACCCTGGGCCGGTCGCGTCAACAGAAAAGCTGAGTGAGGCTCGCTGCATTCTCTAACTTCAGATCTTGTGGCGAACCGCAGTCCACTTTGCATGGTGCCCTCATAGTGGGAACCTCAGGCGAAAAAAGCAGTAACTAGGCTATAAATCTGCCATTTCCAAACAAATACACATTAAAAAAAAGTGTTATTTAAAGCACTTTCTGCCTTTGAAAAAGATAAGCGCTGGGCTAAACATTGAAGTTATGCTATCCGTTGATTGCTTGTTGAATGCTGAGCTCAAGTACACCACACTACCTTCTTGAAAAGTAGGTGACTGTTCGCCCTCCCTAACCTGAAAGTGCAGAAAGGGTTGGGCATGGCCCAGTTTGCTCAGTCTTAGAAGGATGGGCCCAGAACGCCAGTGGCAAGTGACTCCAACCCTCACAGTTGTGGCTCATTAGCCCCTGTTTGCCTTGTTGCTCCCCGAACAATTGTGTATATGGTTAACATGATTTTTTTAAATAACATAATAGTTCTTTTTCCCAACTGTCCAGATGGATCATGCAAACTAAGAAAAAGTTTTACGACTAAGTCATAGGAGACCAGTGTAAAACTAAATAGGTCTTGTATTCAAAGACTGTATCAGTATGTTCGCACCCCAGATTCACAATTGTCGTCATTCTTCCGGTATTATCAGATCTTTGTGCTATGGACTCAAAATGCCACAGGACACAAGTGGTTTTACATGCTCCAAGTGCTCTATCCAAATACGCATCCAATAAAATACGTGCTTTAGCCACTGCTACTAGACTCCACTGATGCAAGAGAGGGTTCAATATTTCTTTTCCACATGGAACAGCAAGTCATAAAAATAATGTGTGCTGGATAGTTTTGCCAGCATGCACAACCTTTGCTACACAGCCAGATGGCATTTCTCCACCCACACTGTTTATGTAAAAAGAGAACCTGTCGTTGATGTCGCAAAAAGAACAAAGAATGGACGGAATGCTGAACAAATCAAACATTCACCCCCCGTGACAGATCTGGGTTTAATCCATCGTTTATTTGCTCACATATACAATGACACACCAAAACTGTAACCATGTGAGGTCCACCTTGACACTACATTGACTTCACAGTTTTGATCGTTCCTTTTGGTACTGGTAGACCCACCCGCTCAAGTGGTTTACCGTTTTAATTGGGAGAGGTGTAGAAACACTATGTGGCAGGAGTTTTGTTGGCCCCCGTAGATTCCGAAATATAAGAAAATTCTGTAATTTTAGCTAAAGTTTGATGTTTTCTGGGCATTCTGGGTAATAAAAAGTGGTGAGACCAACATAAGCCTCACTGTCCTGGATTCCTTTGGGAGTCTATTTTTCAGAAATGTCTGGTTGGTGGGTTTCCCCGGGTGCTAGCTCACCTCGCGGTACTGTAGCTACCCATATCCCCAGAATGATTGAAATTCCAAGGAAACATCCTGATGTCTCTATTTTGCATTTTTGAGCCTTTCGATTGACAGGTGATAGTCTCATCCACATAATGGGGAGAAGGGTACCATTGTTATCAGCAGAAGTCTGCAAACGCAGAATAGCAGAACATTTGTTATTTATTGAGTTCCTCTCCATTATTTGCTTCAAATGGAAGCGTGCAAGAAAGAACACATTTTGAAAAACACCCTCTGAATCACATCAGTTTGAGTACAACTGCGAATTGAGGATGCCCATAATCCCTATTCCTAAACTCCGATTTTAGAGCACATTTAAAAAAAATGTATAGCTTTCCTTCATGCCAATTTTTCATTCATTAAATTTTTATCTTATGAATTGTTGCATGATCTGTACACAATGAAAAATCATTATAAGCTGCAGCTCAGTTGATGGCTCTACGTAGCACATGTTCCTGAACAACCAATAAATGCTGTATAACACTGCGACTAGTCTTTGTTTTTTCCCCGGGGTTTTATATTGCGCAAACTTGACCCAAAGATATCGGGTATCAGACCGCTTTACATGAGCACCAGTTGCTTACATAAGTACACATTCGTTTTTGTTAGGCACGGGGCGAGTACATGATTTGCCCTGAATAACAGGATGTGTTATAACGTCATTGCAGAGACTCGAACCCGGTTCCCCTGATTTGAGATTGACCGTTAGGCTACATCCTACATCCTCTCCCCAAGTCTGTGGGATGTAACAGTATATTACTTTTGTGGATCAGCCATCTTGACAAAAAGTACAAATTAAAGCATTGTCGTCTATTTCTATTTTTCCTTCTCACTTTAATAAGTTTTTGACTGCAGCGATTTGTTTCATTGGGAAAATCTTGAGCAATTTACACAAAGCACCCTTGCTAAATTCTGAACTTTGTCTAATTTTCATAAAAGTATAGCTTTCCGGATGATTCACCCCTGGATTGTGCACCTCTTCCCCCATAAACCGCAAGAAGGTAGTAACTGAAACATAGAAAATCTTAACTAGCACTTCCTGAAACCTGGGAAGAGGGTGATGACAGCACAGCAAAATGTTTGTTTATGACATTTTTAGAAAAAAACATACACTTGCTTCCACAGCACTTGTTTCCCCCTAAAAAATCTGCTATATTTTAGATGCTTTTCTTGGTTCCTCTAATGGAATCAACAAGCTCTGTGTAGCTGCGTATTTCCCACATGTAGGGAAAAAAGATGCAAATTTGACCTGTTTAAATGCTTAAGTGCAAATTTACCCAAACATGAAAAATCGTTCAACTTGGTTAGGGGGGGCTTAAGGGGGGGGAGAAAGCCGCACTTAGGGGATTAAGCTAGTGAGGGCGATTCTCCTCAATTATTTATTTTTAGAGTTATCACTCTCTTCTCATCAGTCCACTCCACATCACCTCTTTCTGCCGACCTTCATGCACCCCGAAGGCGATCCGGGATGAAGAAGCAATGCTGTACATCACTGAATATATGATTAATTTGCAGCCTTTGAGTAAATCCTGCTTCAGGTGGCAGGCACCGACTCTATCTTGCTTGTATGGCTGTTCCCATGAAAGGTCCTTGTGAGAAGTTGGCCTGGCATATGCTGGTCACTAGTTATAGTGGCCACCTTGCACCAGTCCAATTCGACTCTTATGGTAGATAGGTTTAAGACAACCTTTTAAAGAAAGCTATCCTAGTGGTAACTGTGGAGGGCAGCCTTCAGGCTTCGTCTCAGAGAAATGTAAAGCAGCTTGTTTTACCTTATAAGCTCTTGAATTACCAAAGGAAAGGACACCACACAGGTATATATATCAAATATATATGTATTTATTTCTAGACCCACTCTACTAATCTCTTTACGAGATTAGAAGCCAGGAACACATTCAAATATTAACGTTTCACAATAAGTTAAGCACAAATATGGCTGGGGCCCTAGGGGCGTACCAGACTATATACTAAAAAAGAGGGTTAGGAAAGTCGACTTGCAAAATGACAAGGCCTAGGGCCTGTAGAATCGCTGGGGCTTCACCACTGCAGTGAAAGCAGGTAAGTAATCGACCCACGGGAGATGCATACAGTGTGTGAACACAGCCGCGGGTTCGCTATGAATTATAATGGAGCAAGTCGCTGTTTGATTTTTGAAGTTTTAGGGTACTTCGAGGAAGTCTACAAGCAAGCCACTTACAAGGTAAGTAATCCGAGGGCCAACACACACTAGGGCACCGGAGTGCACGAGTTACCGCACCCAGGGAAGCCGGATGCATAGGTGTCTTTTGGGGTCGGGTCGCGTCGCTGTTTACCATGGAGACCAAAGAAGACTTGCTGCTTGCGTCGACTGAAGAAGTGTCCGGTGGAATGCAAGGGTAGATTCGAGAAGCAGATGACCTGACAATTGAAGGGACAGTGTTCACAGTCACTTGCCAGTGACCGGGGGCCAGGAAGCTGGTTGCCGACGGAAGTCGGGTGATTTCAGGTGATCCAGGGTGTTTTGAATCTTCGCTCACGAGGTCCAGGAAGGATCGACGATGACCAGCAGCTGGATTCGGAGGGTCCCACGACGTCTGCAGCTTACTGAGGTGTCGGCAACCGGATTGGAGCCAACAAGCCTTGGCAACAGCAAGTCTTGTGGAAATCAAAGAAGATCAGCGTTGCAGACCAGCAAGGTCTGAGGGACTCACCCAGCGAGGGTGAGTGAGGGCAGGCCTGAAGCAACCAGGGGAGTCCTTTGAGTCGATAAAGTCTTCAGGGGGCCCACAAGCCAACGGGCAAGGGATCGCGAAGACGCCTCTTGAGGAAATGCTTCACAGGAGCCCACGGTCACTCGGGACGGGGTAGGCCTCTGATTTTCGCTGCACAACCTGCTGGAGGCTTGGGCCGCAAATGGTCCAACGCACAAGTTCGTAGAACTTCGTGAAGGGGTTGCACTCGACAATAGTGCACGGTTCCCAGGTATTGCAGTTCCTCGTCACTCGTGGGGTCCACTCGCCTCAGCTCTGCTGGGAACTCACAATGGCCGTCGAGAAGTCAGGAAATCCACTTCCGGGGCTGCAGGGACTTCGAACTCCGGCGGGAGCGGGAAAGTTTGCGACCGTTGATTAGGGTTTTTGGTGCCTGCCAAGCAGGGGAGTCACTCCTTGACTCCAAGGGAGATTCTTCTGTCTTTCAAAGGTAGTGGAACGTCGAAGGGCCAGGATTCTTCTTTGTAGAGCGTCGTCCAGGGTTATCTGCTTTGCAATGGCAAGGTTTGCTATCTTATACTGAAGATAGGGGAGGGACTAGCTCTATGACCACTCCTCTAGGAGGGTCAGGGTAGGGGGTGGTTACACCCACTTCCCTTTGTCCAGTTTCGCGCCAGAGCAGGGACAGATAACCCCTGAACCGGTTTGAGCTGTCATATGCACAGAGGAGCCTACTGCTCCCCCAGTGCAGGACTTCAAAGCACTCTAGAAGTGCACCCACCCAGCTCCAATACACTAAATCCTGTCTGGAAGGTGGTGACACCTCCCAGTGACAGGATGCCTTTTGTTGGGCTTCCTCCACTGCAAGTTTCAGTCAGCAGCAGGAGAGCAGCCCAGTGTCTGTGCTGGTGGCATCCATTTTGTACAAACCAAAGGAAATGATGGACATTGCAAGCACTCACCCCCAGTCAACTGATCTGGGTTTAATCCATCACCGTTCTTTAGCCCACTCTGCCACCCCAGTTCAGACATGGCCATATGCAAATCAGTCTGACCCTGTGCCTCATGGGAACAGTCCAGCCCGAACATTTTGTGACATTGGGTACATGTCGTCCCCTCTAGAAGGGTGGGATCATGCTCCCACATCATGGACTGATGTGGGGGTATGATTCCAAGTTGTTTGACTCCAAACACGTCATGTTTTGATGCAGTCATTCCAAAGTTAGCATTTTAGTGCACTTAAGAGTATATGGTTTAACCGCATCCACAAACAGCCATAGAGAATAGACTCTGCCAGCTGCAGAGGCACCCCCTCACATTGTAAACCAAGCACCCTGCCCTCAGGATTGATAGGGCCTGCCATAGGGGTGGCTGATAGGTTTATATGTGTGTGTGTGGTGAGATATAGAAACCTATATCACTGTGAGGAGTGCTAACACTACCTCACCCAGGCTGCAGTAGCAGGCCTGTGGTGTCAGTTTAGTCTGCTTCCCAGGGGTGGCATAATACATGCTTCAGCCCCTGGTAGGCCTCTGAAGTACCTATTCCCTAGGTACCTAAGGTACCATATACTAGGGGCTCATAAGGTACCACAGTATCCAATCACTAGTGCATCTAGTATGCACTCAAAGTCGTTTAGAGAGAACAGAGAGACAGGGGCTCTGATTAGCAGGGACCCAGCCAGACTATAGCCAGAAACCAGTGTATACATCAGAAAAAAAGTGGGGGCAACATAAGTGCAGATCCTACTCTCCTACAGTCATCTTCATGGTTATAGTTTTCCAGGAGGCCAAATTGAAGTCCAAACGCAAGCTCAAAAAACCAAAGTGGGACGTCACCCATTCCTGCCACTCTGTATCCAAAGAGAAGGCGCGGGGGCATCATGATGTCAGTCGGTCTTCCTCTACATCCCTGATCCCAGAGCCTATTCCCTAACTGATCTGGATGCGCCCGAGTTTACCAGACCATTAGAAATTCCACAGCAGAGTTTTGGTGCACTTTCTGCTCCCTCTACTGCATCTGCGGTCCCAAGGAAATAGACAGTTTAAGGTAGGCCAGGGGTATTTTTATTTCACATTTTATTTCGCTATGCTCTTCTTTAGCCTCACCAGGACCCCTGGGCCCTGGGGTGTTCAAAAAAGTAATGTTGATTGATGCTGCCCACCTTCCGAATTGGGGGATACGCGTTTTCCCCTTCCTCGACATCTGGCTGTTGAAGGTGAGCTGGCCACAGTCAGTCGTAGACCATCTTCAGACGAGTGCAAACTAGTTACATCATTTGGGTTCATGATCAGCAAGCTGCCTTCCCACCTGCCTGTTCTGTTGAACAGCCTCTTTTTATTATCTAAAAGGTCCCAAATTAGGAATTGGCCTACTGGTACCAATTATTCACTCTCCATGTAGGGTACTAAAGGGGAGAACAAATTAAAACTGATGCCAGCGCTTAAAGGTGGTGTTTATTTGCAGCTGCTCCCTGTCACTTCAGTGGTGGTAAGGTGCCAACGTGGACCTGCAAGACACCACCAAACATGTGCAGGAACATTTCAGATTCCGTCTGGTACCTGGATAGTATTGTAAGGTGATGAATCTGCAATTAGATAATGTATGTACCAGAAAGCCCTATGCAGAAAGTAGGTAACTTCTTTTAGTCCCCACAATGCACCCCACTCTTTATTGTCCAGCACGTACCTTTCTTTTCTTTCATATTCTCTTGATAGTACTGCAGGACCTTATGGTATCTCAAAATGGATCTCACTAGCACCCCATTTTAGAGATGATAAGTGCCCATATAGGCAACAGATAAATAGCACCCCCTAGTCTAAAAATAACAAGTGAATTCTACTTTAATCGTTTGTGTTTTCAAAATGGATGACCTCTCTATTTGTGAAAATAACTTATTCATCAGCAGAATGTAGTGGAATAAAAATCAAGTTGCAAAAAATCCATATTTCCTAAATTTGTAAGCGAGCAACCTGGTGATCCATACTTATAATTTACTTGCAGTACTGTGTGGACTCGGACTCACCAAGTGGATTAGGCTCCATTACTCAACTTGTTGGATTAACTTGTTCCTGTTTTCCAGGTTTTTGTACCTTTTTTACCCATTTCCTCTTTCATATAGGTAACTTGCTTTCTGCTCTCTTCAGTATCTATAACGATCAATGGAGTAGAAAAATATACTTTTAATCATTCTTCCGTAGGATTCTTCTTACTACAGATTCAGTACCTTGTGATTTTTCTTATGTGCTGAATTGGATCCAGAAAATGTCTGCAATAGCCAACAGGTGGCACCATCAGCCTCATTCACAACTCAATGTCTTGACATGAAAATATTGAGCCCCATATAGGCACTACTCTTGCACCCCTACGTCAGTTCCCTCTATTCTGTGCCCTGCAATGTGGATTCAGAGCTCTGCTTCTACTAATTTCAGTACTTAAAACTGAAGTCTATGAACTTTCAAATCTCACACTCAAAATAACAGGTTGCAAGGTTTATTACGAATCTGTGGCTATGTCTGCCTTTCGTGCCTTGCCTCATGTCGTGCACTCAGGACCCCATATTTAATAAACAGTTGTGAACTAAGATCACAGGGTGTCGTCAGTTCGTGCTTGCAAATATTATCAAGGACGCTGTGATTCCAACATTAGAGATTACACAATATTTCAGTTGACTTGAAATCTGCAATATTTACCCACGTCTGGATGTTCAAAATCAATAGTTGGAGTCTACAATGTATACCCAAGGTCCTCCGATTCCAGAACTACAAACGTAAACCAAGATCACACAATGTGTCATAAGAAGCCTGTCATTTGATTTCAAAACAGAAAATACAACCAAGATCACACTGTGTGAAAGTTGGGGTTTGTTACGTTTGCCTAGAACCCTCTGATTCGAAAAGTAAGAGCGTACTCTATGTCACACAGTCTATCATTTCGGAGCTGTGGCTTTTGTTGCCCAAGGAAAGGCCATCTTGCTTCAAAATCCCCAATTTTGCAGCCAAGAGCACACATTGTGACCACTGGGGTTTGCCCCCTGAATGTCCTCCACTGTCACCGATCACAACCTACAGGTGTTTCTCAAACGACCTCTGTACTTGCACTCTGCCACTTGGGGACGGAGAAGCCAGTCTACCTTGTAGCACAATTGCAGCCCTTTTCAGGTCTGCTGGGCGCTCTGCCTGGCTCAGGAGCCATCCTTCAAGGCTCCCGGATAGATTATCTGTCACAGACCGCGGGATGAAATGCTTCTCTCCAGATGGCTCTGCGGTCACCAAATCTGTGCATAAATCAGCATGCAGAGGGGGCTGGAATTGCACAAAAGGATGATAGGAGGTGGGGCGCGGCTGCCGAGTCGGGGAGAGGGGCAGAGTACAAATATATCACACTCGTCAAAACCTCGGCAACAATCTCTCGTCCTGTGCGGTTAATAAGGGCACCAGTTGTGGTAAGAAATGAAGCCTGTTTATTTCTGAAATGCACTGGATTGAGTGGATAATAAAGACGGCCGTGGACGTAAAGTACATCGGGAGCAATTGTGTACGTTTGCACTAGTGCCACTTTTCAAGCACTCGTGGTGGCATCCACCTTGCGGGAGCGTGTAGCGGCGTGGCCATGTTAATTCCAAACATATGGCCCATGCGCGCCGCTGCTCACTCCCGCAAGGTGGATGCCGCCACGGTTGTGCTTGAAAAGGAGCAGACCGATTGCTAAAGGTCATCTCCTAGTGCAGCGCATGCGTGCTGCCTAGGCGAGACCTAAAAATACAGTCTTTTCCAATCCTAGACGCAAGCTCTTTCCAGGAGCAGATTGCCCTTGTCAAATATGTTGGCGTCAAAGTCGATAAAACATTCAAAGAAAAGCTTAGAAAAAGTGAGGTGCTTTGATGTCAATAGGCTTCTGATCTATGGAGACAACTTACAGTTGGCAGTCCAGAAACCCTGTGCTGACTTTGCCTTCTTCTTTGGACCCCAAGGCAAACATGGACCCAATACGCTGAGTTTTCCAGGGTGAGTTTTGCACGCCTTGTCAAAGAGGCCATGCTGGTGATATCAAAGATAATTTTGGCTCTGTCTGGCACAGCTTCTGGCTCTGTGGACTGAAGGAGGGCTCCAGTTGAGTTGTTGCCAGCAGGCCCTCTCCTGGCTCTTAATGACCCCAGATAGAATTAGCCTGCTCGCCACCAGTGTGGGGCGGTGTATCCACCCCTGTGCCACCATCCTAGCCAGTCAGTTCTCCCTTGGCGCCTCCTCTGGTTCTGACAGAGCAAGTACTGGTTTTGAATCTGTCCCTGGGCCGAGGTCCTCGAAGTAGGGTTTGACCTATGCCATGCTATAGAATCAAAAACAAGAAAGCAGCTTTTTCTTTTTAGTAAGAGGACCCCCCTCGATCTCCTCTGGCTTGGCACCAATATTTAAAGAGGATGCAGGCTATTTTTGGATCTAACTGATACAGTGCAGGATCTGCAAACCTTCCAACATGAAGACAATGATAATGTATACGCATATAAGTGTTCAGGACTACAGCATCAGTCGTCTCCCTGTTCATCACAGCCAACACCAGTGAAGGGATTGTCTACCCAAATGGCACTCAATAGCATCAGACCTATGGATTCTTCAGATGGTTCAAGTTCATTGTGCTCTTCCTTTACTAATAGATACATCTAACCGCAGATTTCTCACCTTTGGAGTAATTCCCAGGCATCAGACTAGATGCCGAAGCTCTCACAGCAGTTTTCTATTGCTGTGTGGCTCCTTAGTGACTTTGTTCTGTCCCAGAAACAATGGACCGAAGCCAATATAGGTGCCACCCCTGTGATCTTATGCTAGTTTCTTTATTTTCTTGCTATCAGGCCTGAGTCCAGAGCTCTGCTCTACTGTTTCTTCATCATTTGACAACACTTTTTGTTAAGATTTTCTTTCTTCAAATTAAAACCAGTGTGCAAGAGAACTAATACACTCAGAAGACTACAGAATTTAAGGTAGGCAGGGACTTTTGCAAATAGATATCTGTGACAAACCTCCATTAAGTACGCCTTTGGTTTTTGGGCTGAGGACACACCATTATGAACCCAGAGGTGATCTGGGTCCATGAAGCAAAGTTGTACTCCTCTTACCAGCGGAAGAAACCACATAATTCCCATCCAAGAGTTGATTCAGCAAATAATCCCTATCCACCCAAAATTCCTTGGGTTATTTTGTTATTGCAACAAATCTACGCCTTCCAAGAAGCCATGTTGAGCGTCTGTGGCACCATTCGAATTACCACTGGCAGATCTGTCCATGGCGTGGTCTGTGCCTCTTTGACTTCAGTTTACATTCTCGCGTCTGTGCAGACTTCCGCTCTGGTGCTAAGTTTGCACCAGTCCCTTTTACATCGACAGAATTCCGTATCTTACTCGTCTCTGCCTTGACCAAGGTCGCGCTTGGACTCTACATTGCTGTGCTGGGTTCTTCTTCAGTCCTATGCTGACAGAACACTACCCTTGCTGCAGAGCCGCCTTTGGGTGCTCCTCCAAATATTTCCCCCCTCAATCTCTAACTGATTAATGTGCTTCCTTTGCTGTCACCACTAGACATGTAGCTGAGTTCTTGGACTCATAACTTCCATCTGTGGAGGTCAAAACTAGCTTTCTAACAGAGGTTTTGCAACCTGGGCAGTATTCCTCTGAGCCCTTGTTTCCCTTTAATGAGACCCTGACTAGTACATTGATTTGCACATGAACATAGCCTTGTTCATGCCCAGCTGTGAACAGGCAGGTTGCCAGAGTCCACAGACAGGCCCTGTTTTTCTGACTTAGCATTGAACTCTTGAGGGCCTGGTGGTTCATGCCTCTACTAACAAGGTGTATCCCAACTCTTTCCCTACAACACCCTTAGACAGAGAGTCATAAAGGATTGAGGCATTTGAGAAACGTATGTTCTCCTCAGCCAGCTTAGCCTTGGTCAGTCAGTGCCAGTTCTTTACTTGGCTGGTATTTTCATCCTCTTTGGTAAATGGTCAGCAAGATCTTAGCAGTCTCTAAAGTCCTTCTTGCCTCCCTAGTGCAAACCATTCTGGATAGCCAGAATGCAGCTAAATATGTCATTTAGTCTGGCTTGAACATCTAAAATTGTTTGGGCCAAGCAGTCTGTCCCAGTGTGGTCCACAATTGCCATGCTTGCGTGAGATCTACTGGTTTGTCTGGTAGTGCAGGTACTGTTGTCCAAAGGGACCATAAAGTCCGTACTTGCCTCAGGAATGGTGACTTGCGGTTATTCCTGCTATTTCTTGGTGCTTAAGAACAGAGGTCTTAAGCATATTTTGGATCTTTGCCTTCTGAGTGGCTTCTTGCACAAGTACAAACTTAAGATGCTCACCTTGGCCCAGGTTCTGTCTGCCCTAGATCTGGGTGACTGGAAGGTAGGCCGGGACCTTTATTATGCATATTTTCATATCCCCATCCTCCAGTCCCACAGACGTTACCTGCGGTTCATGGTAGGCCAGGAGCATTTTCTCTTTGCTATGCTTCCCTGTGCCATTATCACTGGTCCTTGGGTGTTCACGGCAGTCCTGGTGGTGGTTAACCACATACATTCGGAGGTCAGGGATGTGCTGTTTTCTCCTACATCAAAAGTGGGCTCGCCACAGTTCATCTTAGCCCACTTCCAGACAAGACGGTGAGCCTTCTGACGTCGTTTGTATTCACTATTAGCATGCCAAAGTTATGCCTGACTCCTTAGCAGAGGCCCAGTTTCATCAAATCCATTCTAGATATGGAAAAAGTATTGTCTGCCCTCTGTCACAAGGAGTTCAAGACTTTCAGGCTATATTCTCGATGTTTCAGGCTTGGTCCTGGGTCTCATTGAGAGTGGCTCTTAGGTTTCCTGTCTATTGGCCTCATGCATCCTGCTTGTCGATGGTACCTGGTGGTGCATGTGGGCTCTGAAGTCTCAGTGGCCCCAGCACCAAAGGTAACCTGTCCAATACCATCCAGGTTGCGTAGGAGAATGCACAGTGGTGTCTGGTTGACCATATTTCCAGAAACAGAACCATCACTCATGCCCACCCAGAGTTGACAGTGGTGACAGATTTAGCGCTACTGGGTTGGGGAGGTAATCTCGATATTGGATGACAGTGGTCCCGAGCTGAAACCAGACTCCACATCAAACAGTTGGAGTTGTGATCCATCCGCTTGGCATGGAAGGCCTTCCCACTGTCCATCATGGGGAGGCTGGTGCAGGTTCCCATGGACAACACCAGTGCCACAGGGTACTGCAACAAGAAGGGCGGAGTGGAATTCTAGGTCCTGTGTCAAAAGCCTTTTTGCCTCTGGAGTTTGCTGGACCGTAAGGGCATATCACTGACCGTGAACCACCTGGAGGGATTTTGGAAAGTCAAAGCAGACAAACTCAGCAACTGATATCTGGCGGATCACGAATGGTGGCATGCCAAGACTGTGCATTGATTTTGCTGACAATGAGAAGATCTCGGTTAGATCTTTTCGCCACAGTCAAACACAGTGTCACAACTTTGGCGAGTTGATTTTCCAAGAAATGTTCTCTCTCTCTCTGAGATTCATTTAGGCTAGGGTGAAGATCAGAAATCCTGTACGCCTTTCCGCTCCTGCCTCGAGTCCTGAAAATGATCAGCAACAACTTGGCCTAAGTCATCTTTGTAGCTGCAGATTGGGCCAAGATGTCATGATGCTCAGAATTTGTAGGCATGGGCATTGTCCTCTGGTCAGTCTACCACAGCAAAAGGATCTCTGTCAAAGCAGCAGGACAGGGATCTGCACCTGCCCAATCTACACCTCCATATGTGGAGATTGAGCGGTGGCAGTTGACTGCTTTGATCTACCCCCTGAGGTTGTGGTGCAATGCCACTCTACAGAATCCATACGGGGGGCTGGGACATGTCTTTGGACTTGGGGAGAGCGCAGCACAAACCTGTTGCAGGCTATACTTGATGATGTTTTATTGTTTTTTTTTGTCTTTATCCCAGCAAGGACTCGCAGTGGCCACCATTAAAGGTGATCTGTTTGCCCTTTCTGCCTTTTTGCATTTGCTGGACCAGTCATCCTTGTTTAAATGTCCTATGTAATGATTTGTTTTTTTTAAAAGATTTGATGCATACATTTACTCCAAAACCCTTTATGATGCCACAGTGGAATACCAATTTGGTTTGACTTTCCTCATGAGCTCTCTATTTTAGCGGATGCATACTTGCTGGTTACATCTGGGGACTCTGAAAACTGTTTTCATTGTTGTTTACTTTAACCCCTTGCATAAGTGAGGTTCAGGCCCTCTCAGTGCAACCGCCCTACACCATCTTTTTTCTAGACAAACTGGTGTTGAGGACCAGCGCTGCCTTGTTGCTAAAAGCTGTGCCTCCTTTTCAGATTGACAATCCATCACCTTCCCAACGTTCTTTGCCTTGTCTCACCACCTTGAAAGAAGAGGAGAGACTTCATCGGCTGGCACCTAAAGAGTGTTAAATGTTTACATTGATTGCACCAAACATGATTGTGTGAACAATCAGCTCTTTATAGGGTTCTCTGTGGCAAAGAAATGCAAGGCAATGCAAGAATCGGACCTTGTATAGGTAGATAAGTCCTCTGCATTAAGATCTGATACGCATTGCTCAAGAAGCTGCCCACGCTTAGTGCCTGTTCTGGATATTTGTCAGGCTGCAATGTAGTCATCAGTGCACACATTCACAAAGCACCTCTTCCTTGACTGTCCGGTCCAATGGGGATGGCACTTTGCCAGTTGGGTCCTGCAGGACCTTTGTATCTGAGTCCATTCTACAGACCCTACACCTCGGGATGTACTATTTTGATATTGGTTTTGAAGGTGAGGAATCTGCGATTAGAGGAATCCATCAGAAGAATAATTTACTTACCTTCGGTAAATCTGTGTCTGGTAGATACTTTATCTAACTGCAAATTCCTCACATCTGAAAGAGAAATGGATTCCTCACCTTCGAATTACCACCAGGTGTCAGACTGGATCCGGCGAATTTTTTCCTCAGCAGTACCCCTGCACGCTGATAGGTGGCATCGGTCGACTCTGCGTTCGTTGGCGTTGTGGTCGCTGGAATGACGTTGCGGTATCTACTTAGACGCCGCCCTCATTCGTTGATGTCAGTTCTATCTTTTTCTGCGCCAGCCAGCACAGATCTGGAGAGAGCGGTACCTCGAGTCACTTTTTGACTCCATTTTTTTACGACTTTTGTCGACACCCTTTTTTTGAGTCGATAAATTCCTAGTGCATGGAGGATGTCACGTCGGACCGGCTTCAAGGCTTGTGACTCCTGCCTCAAATTGATGTTGATCACAGACCCGCATCTCGCGTGCCCTTGGTGCCTGGAGCACGACCACGACCCAAAGTCGTGCTCCAACTGCCGGGCCATTAATCTGAAATCTTGCGGGAGCAGTCCCGAAAGCTTCTCGAGGCCCGGCAGTCTGCTCCTTGCTGTTCGAGGTCCCGGTCGAGATGGAGGTCGCGGAACCAGTCGCGGAGCCACCACCACCACTTGTCATCGAAGTCATCGTCTTCGGGTAAGTCGAAGCACAAGAAGAAGGCGAAGAAGCATTGTCACTCTTCGCCTTCTCCCCGTCTGTCGGCCAACGGGAAACGCAGGAGGGAGTCGTCCGGCTCCGCCCACGGAGCCTGTTGGGTCGACTCCGGCCTTCCCTCCCTTTCCGGGACCTGGAGCGCCCCTGCCCAGCTTCGAAGCTTTTACGAAGCCTTGCATGCTATCATCGGGCAGCCTGACTCCGCCCTCGGGCCCTGCAGACTCGGTTGGGGGCACTAGACCTTCGATGACGGCAGCTTCGGCACCGTGATACCTCCTTCGGCGCCGTATCAAGTGACAACACCCCCGCCGCCTGTTGTGTCCCAAGCCGGCGTCGACTCCGGCCTCCCCCTCGATGAGGGCACTGCGCCGGACCGACATCGACACCGGCGCCGACCAGGAATTTTGTACCCCTGTTCTCTCCTGATGTTTCCTACCGCCCTGAGTATCTTACAGGAGAGGGTGAGGAGGACTGGGAGGGGCTGTGGACCCTCTTGCAAATCAGTTGGAGGAACTGGAATGGAGAGAGAAGTTGGGTGAGGCAAGTGGTCTGGACGCCTCCCCAGACCATGGCATGAGGTCTCCCCCTACCGTGGCTACGGAGAAGGGTGCATCTTACGCAGTGGTGTTGCGTAGGGCAACTGAGGCCCTGAACTTCGAGCTTCCTACGGTTGCGGTCAGGACTAACCTCCTGGCCTCCTCTGAGCCCCTGCTGCCATTCAATGAGGCCCTCACGGACCTCCTTTTGGGCACTTGGTCCAAGCCCAACACATGGGCTCCTGTGAACAGGATGACTGCCTGACGCCACCGCCCGTGCGACCCCATTTTCCTATCTTCCCATCCTACCCCTGAGAGCTTGGTAATCCAAGCCTCCACGTCCAAAGGCGCATTCCTTAACGCACCATCTGATAGGGAATCCAAGAAGCTGGACCACCTTGGGAAGAAGATGTTTTCTTCCTCCAGCTTGGGGCTGCGGTCGGTGAACACTGCATGCCTATTGGGCCGTTACTCACACTCTGTGTGGGACACGGTTGCGCAGGTGCTGCCACAGTGCCCGGAGGAGGCCTGGGCCGTGCTCTCCCGTGCTGTTGCCGATGGGAGAGACGCAGCGAAGATCACCATCCGGTGTGGGCTGGACACCGCCAACTCACTGGGCAGGACGATTTCCACGTCCGTAGCACTGAGACACTACGCCGGGTTGAGGTCCACTAGTTTTTCAGGGGATGTCCAAGCAACACTTTTGGACATGCCCTTTGATGGCCATCGCCTGTTTGGCGACAAGGCAGACAACGTGCCGAAGTCACATCTGACTCCCTCTCAGAAGCTCCTTTTCATCGGAGCGCTTCTGTACACAACGCAGTTTCGGGTTTATCCTCCCGAGCAGCGAGTCCGGGCTATTCGGGCTATGGTTACGATCTTTTAGCCACTATCCCGGGTTTCGGTCAGAATGACCCTGAGACTGCTGGGCCTCATGGCCTCCTGCATCCTGCTGGTGGATCCTGCCAGGGGGCATATGCATTCTCTGCAGTGGCACCTGAAGTTCTAGTGGGCACAGCATCAGTGGAATATGTCTGATTGCGTCGAGTTCTCGGAGGGCACTGCTCAACAATTGCAGTGGTGGCTCACAAACCAGGATTGGGTCAAAGGCAGATGCCTCTCCTTTCCCCAACCAGAGTTTACAGTGGTGACGGATGCGTCAGTTCTGGGGTGGGGGGGCCACATGGGAGAGGCGGAGATCAGAGGCCTCCGATAGTAAGTAGTAGTCTGAGCTCCACATCCACCTTCTGGAGCTTCGGGCGATTCGTCTTGCACTAAAAGCATTCCTTCTCTCTGTCCTGGGAAGAGTAATGCAGGTGTTCATGGACAACACCACCCCCATGTGGTACTGCAACAAACCGGACGGGGTGGGGTCGTAGACCCTATGTCAAGAGGCTCTCTGCCTTTGGAGATGGCTGGAACATCAGGGCATATCCCTGGTGGTTCAACACCTGGCAGGTTCTCTGAACGCCAGAGTGGTGCAAGGTCTCTTTCAGCAGTGGAGAGAGCCTTGGTTAGATTTATTCGCCGCTGAAGAGAACACGCAATGTCAGCAGTTCTGTTGGAATTTTCAAGGCGGTACTCGCTAGGCAATCATTTTCGTCGCGAGTGGAGTTGCGATCTTCTCTACGCCTTTCCGCCTAAACCACTTCTGCCCAGAGTGCTGAAGAAGATTAAGAGCGACTGGACACAAGCCATTCTTGTGGCTCCAGATTGGGCACGAAGAGTCTGGTATATCGAGCTGTTACACATGGCCATCGATCCTCCAATCAGACTGCTTCTTCGGGAGGATCTTCTGTCTCAACAGCAGGGAACGGTCCTGTCCAGCCTCTACATCCTTGCGTGGAGATTGAGCAGCGGCAGTTGACAGCTTTCGACCTTTCTCCCGAAGTCTGTGATGTTATCTTGGCAGCCAGGCGTCCCTCCGCTAAAACGGTATACTCCTGCACATGGAACAAATTTGTGGCATGGTGCACAGCAAAGGCTGTGGATCCCCTTTCCACCCCTCTTTCTGAAGTTCTCTTGTTCCTCCTTTCTTTAGCCCAGCAGGGCTCTGCTCTGGACACTCTTAAGGGCTATCTCTCAGCCATTTCAGCCTTTCTTAGGCTTCCTGATCAACCTTCTCTTTTCAAGTCCCCTATTGGAAATAGATTCCTTAAGGGCATTACTCAACTCTTTCCTCCTATTCCTTTCAAAATGCCTCCGTGGGACTTGAACTTGGTTCTGACTTATCTTATGTGCGCTCCCTTTGAGCGGCTACATAATTGTCCTCTCAGACTTTTAACTTTGAAAACTAACTTCTTGGTTATCATCACCTCTGCTTGCAGGGCGAGTGAGTTTCAAGCCCTTTCTTCTAAACCCCCCTTCCTGGCTGTTCATCCGGACAAGGTTGTCCTTTGCACTAGGCCTTCTTTTCTTCCCAAAGTGGTTACTTCTTTCCACATAGGACAGACCATCTTTTTGCCCACCTTCTTTCCGCCTCCAGCGGCTCAATCGTCTGGATCCAAAACATGCGCTTTCCTTCTATCTGCATCACACAAGAAAATTCCGGGTGGATGACCAACTCTTTGTTGGCTACGTGGGCGCCAAGAAATGTCGGGCCGTACAAAAACGGACCATCTTTCGACGGGTCGTTCTTTGTATAAATATCTGCTATTCCTTGGCAAAAAAGGAACCTCCAGTAGGATTGCGTGCCCATTCTACCAGTGCCACGGCAGCTACTGCTGCTTTTGGACGTGGAATCCCCCTTCATGACATCTGCCAGGCAGCTACGTGGGCATCACTGCACACGTTCACAAAACACTAATACCTGGACCACCAAGTCAAGAGACACAGCTTCTTCGACCGTTCGGTTCTCCAGGACTTTCTGGTGTGAACTTGGTTTGCAGACCTACCACCAGGGTCGGTATTGCTGGGGTATCTATTCTAAGGTGAGGAATCCATAGCTAATTGTCTCTTTCAGATAACAAGTTACTTACCTTCGGTAAAGATATATCTGTAAGAGACATAGATTAGTTATAGATTCCTCACCGCCCCACCCATCCTCCCCGTTCTGCGAACTGACGTCTAGAGTAAGGAACTCCCTTTCAGGGCCCTAGTTTTCATGCACCAGTAGTCAGTGTCTTGCATGGCTCTGTGCTTCTGGCGTGGAATGTCGTGTAAAGAACTGACGTCAGCGCGCGAGGGTGGCTTCTAAGTAGATACCGCAATGTAATTCCGGCAACGGCAACGACGAATGTGGAGTCGACCGACACCACCTATCAATGTGCAGGGGTACTGCTGAGGAAAAAAGTCTCTGGATCCTATCTGACGCCTGGGGGTGATTCTAAGGTGAGGAATCCATAACTAATCTATGTCCCTTACAGATATATCGTTACCGACGGTAAGTAACTTGTTCTTCCCTCCCACCTCCCCTTTCAGTGAAATGGTCTATTTTCCCATCTAGAAAGGGCTCCATTCAGACATATGGATACTGGTACCCCTGATCAATTTTTGGGCACCGTATCTGTGGGCAGTGACAGAATCAAGAAAGAAAGTAACTTAAGAACTCACTGATGGTATGTATTAGACTTGAGTTCCATTAGGCCTGAATTACATTGACCGTTGCTTTTTTGATACATGGAGAGGACAATTGCAATAGATTTAGAATAGATGGGGCTGGATTACAAATAACTGTTCCGTATTGATAATGGTGTATTCCATTCTGGCGATGAGCACTAACGAGCACTAAAATTTCCTTCACCTCATTAGGAAAGTTAAGGGGGGCTTATCTGCTCAAGTAATTGCCGATATATGACCATTTGCATGACTTATGCCATTTGGGAAGTTATTCTTTCCCAGAAGACTCCGAGATTAATATTTTCAGTATATTTATTACCTATGTTGAGTAGCTATGCATAACAAAACCCTAAGATTGTTGCTAGATAATCTCTATAGCATTCATTTAAGGTTGACATGTCAGAATGCTCACTGAGAGATATTGATTCATATGAAAAGACTGAAGGTTACTTCTGAATGCAGTGATCCCACATGCCCATCTGTTTAATGCTAAATCATTACTGTCTCAAAGAATTTAATTTGGCACACGTGCACAAAACATTTGACAGCATGTACTGAATGCTTTAATCCATTGTTAAATAGCTATTAGTTTTCAATTCTGGAGAGAAAGACGAAAAGAAGTCAACAAATTAATATTTTTGCTTTTTGGTTATTTCCTGATATGCTTATCCAGGAAGCTGACTCCTGCTTTCCATCAAGCACTGCTATCTTTTTGTCAGATGTCAGCAGACAGTCGTTTGGGATCAGAGGTACTGTCTGAATTTGGTTTTTTACATGTAAAATAAAGTGATTCTAAGCAGTTTATGAAGTTTGAATTAATGTCAGACCATTTAATGTTTGCTGAGTTCAATGTATACAATTTATATTTTGTGCCTAGTATGCTTTCTTTTGTATTATCTTTGTATGTGGTTGTTTAGGTCCTATTTTACTTTTTCATGAATTATCTTCATTTCACTATACGTCAGAATTGAAGTTTTTAGGGAATTATTTGCATTTCACTATACGTCAGAATTTGTTTTTAGAGCTCTTTTTTTTAACTGGGCATCAATACTATTGAAGATTGTATGTTTTTTTCAGGGGGGGTGCAGGGTGCATATAAGATGGCAACCTAATTATATTTTCTTTCGCTACTCAGTCGTATCTAAAAATCTGTGCTGCAAACAAAGTAGAACTTGTTGCAGATGTCCTCAGTGAAGGGAGTTCAAATCTACCATATCTTGTCTACTATGGGGTGCTAAGGCCTTAGCGCATTATCGTGTTGTTACCCTGTCCCATGCTGGGAAGAAGAATTGTTGGATTTGTAGAATAAAGTGCATGCAAACAGTGCCTTTGGAGCCTAGCATCGTGAGGATGGTGGCCTGCTGCTTAGCTCTATGGAGGGGCAGTCTGTGGAGCAGTCAGAAAGTTGAACCATGCAGTGCATTGGTTTGTATCTGATGGAGAATCCTAACCTACGATTGTGGTTCAGAAATGTTTACTGACTGAACAATGATATTGTAATGCCATCACATGCTTTCTACGGAAATGTTTAGTATTCCATTTGAGACTCAGAGATACCAGTAACAATACCACTATAGGTTTGCATCGAGTAGCCAGAGCAGGACGTTTTAGTACAAAGGGCCTTGCCATTACATTTGTGTCAGATTAAACTAATAGACTTTACCCTTCATACTAAAAGTCCACTTTTATCAAGGATGAATCACCTTCATTTGAGGCACATAAAAACAAATCTAGAGAACATTGATCAAATTAAGACAGACAATGTAGGAAGGGCATGTATCACCTATTCTGGCTTAATGAAGAAACTAAAGTGCAGCACTATTGTAAATCCACCTGGGAAGGAGCTTGAGAACATGTACAGGCATAACTGCTTCAGGATTTCCAACTTGCTGACGGACCTGGTTACTGTTGCACTACAAATATAGACTCATTCTGCATTTGCTTCACCTGATAGTCTCCTATCACTTTGAAGTCGTTTCTACATCATGCTGAAGTCTTAGCCAAACAAAGCATTCTATGCATTGCATTCTAGGTGCAGAGGAGTCCACAACTGATCTAGATCATCTGATAGAGACTTCTAGCTTACTTTTGATTTTTCCAGGGGTCAGGCTGGATCTGGAAACGTTTACTGAGAAATAACCCTTGCCCGCGACGTCAGGTGGCTCCATTCGGCTGGCTACATTCAGCTCCGCGTGACGTCGTTGGCGTCGGTTAGGACGTCGCGGTGCCTAATCTGAAAGAAACACGTTAGTTAGATTCCACACCTTAGAATATCCCCAGGTGTCAGGCTGGATCCGGAAAGATTTTTCGTCAGCAATACCCCTTGCGCGTCGCTAGGCGTCGTCTGCGGCTCCGCGTCCGTCGTCGGCGTCGTGCGCCAGAATGACGTCATCGGAGTACTTGGACGCCGTCCTCGCGCGCTGACGTCAGTTCTTCTTTTTTCCGCACCAGACAGCGCCGATCCGGGTAGAGCATACCCCTTTAGTCACTTATTGACTAAAACTTTTTGGACGCTTTTGTCTACTCGACTCGAACTGGTGCCGATAGGATGCCTGGGTTTAAAGCCTGTGACTCCTGTCACCGACTGATGTCGTTGACGGACCACCACCGCCGGTGCCTTTACTGCCTGGGGGCCGACCACGATGCGGAGTCGTGCCTCCACTGCCAGGCCTTGACCTCGAAGGCTAGACGGGAGCGGTCCCGCAAGCTTCTCGAGCTCCGACGCGGCTCCGCGCCGTTCAAGGTCCCGGTCCAGGAGGAGGTCGAAGGACTGGTCGCGGAGCAGCAGCCACCATCACCGCTCGTAGGGTTCCAAGTCTTCGGGTAAGTCGAAGCATGGTAAGAAGTCCAAGAGATGACACCGCTCTTCGGACTCCCCTCGCCGGTCGCGCGACTTGGTCGAGGGTCCGGGTGGTACCACGCCCGTGGCTCCGCCGGAGCCGCGTCCATCCCCATACCCACCGGTCCCTGGGACTGACGCAACTCCGGCGGAGATCAGTGCCTTCCTCTCGGCCATGAGGGGCCTGGCTCCACCGTCGACGCCTGCCGGCGCGCCTTCAGGCCCCGCGGGCTCGACTGGGCGGCCTAGCGAGCCGGCGGCTCCGGCCCCGGCGCCGTCGTCGACTTCGGTATCGATGCCGCAGGTCCCCGTGGGATCCAGGCCTGGATCTCAGTCGGTGCCGGTCGACCTCACGACGCCTCCTCCGCCGGTGCCGACACCGGTTCCACCCCCGGCGCCGTCTCCGGATGACACCATTCCCCGGTTCAGCCCCGGTCCGGGCCCGGCGCCGCTGCAATTTCATCTACCTTCCGGCTCCGATTATTCCCCCTGTTTATCAGGAATCGTATGACGGGGGCGACTGGGAGGTGTCTGAGGACCCTATGGCCATGCAGGCCGACTTATCTCTGGACTGGGCAGATGAGCTGGGGGATGCCAGTGGTGTGGACACCTCCCCGGACACTGGTTTCATCTCTCCTCCGACTGTGGCTTCGGAGGAAGGTGCTGCATTTTCCGTGGTGCTGCGCAAGTCGGCCGAAGCCCTTGGGCTGGAGCTGCCTGCTGTGGCCGTGAGGACTAACCTCCTCACTGAAGTGCTTCAACCGTCAGCAAGCTCCTCGGAGCATCTGCTGCAGTTCAATGAGGCACTAGTGGACGTTCTGAAGGGCACCTGGTCCAAGCCCTCCACAGTACCTCCTGTGGATCGGAACGTGGCCCGGCGCCACCGCCCTGCTCCGGGCGACGCCAGTTTTCTGTCCCAACAACCCACGCCCGAGAGCCTGGTTATCCAGGCGTCTACTTCCCAATCCTCCTTCCCGTCCGCTCCCCCGGATCGTGAATCCAAGAGGGTGGAACAGTTCTGTAAGAAGCTGTTCTCTTCCCTTAGTTTGGGACTGCGGTCCTTGAACACTGCTTGCCTCTTGGACCGTTATTCTCACTCTCTGTGGGATACGGTGGAGGACGTGCTGCCCCAGTGTCCGGAGGAGGCCCGGACGCGGCTCGCCCAGGCTCTTGCCAACGGGCGGGATGCAGCGCGACATGCTATTTGATGTGGACTAGACATTACGGACTCGCTGGGTAGGGCGATGTCTACCACGGTGGCGCTCCGCCACCATGCCTGGCTGCGGTCCACGTCTTTCTCAGGGGATGTCCAGAGCACCCTCATGGATATGCCCTTTGATGGCACTCGCCTTTTTGGCGAAAAGGCGGATAGTGCGCTGGCGTGCTTCAAGGACTCCCGGGCTACGGCCAAGTCCTTGGGCCTCTCGGGGCCACGACTGCAAACTTCCGCTTTTCGTCCATTTTGTGGCCAAGGAAGGGGCCCCCCCTCACGTCCGCCTAGCCACCGGCCGCAGAACCAACCTGCATGCCGACGTGGATTCCGCCGAGGCAGTACCGGGGGTCAACGTGCCGGTCAGTCCACATCAACCCCGACAGCATCCGCCTCAAAGCCCTCCTAGTCCGTGCTTTCAGGCCCATTCCACGCCAGTGGGAGGCAGAGTTCGCCATCACCTGCTCCACTGGCGTTCCATCACGTCGGACAGGTGGGTGCTGCAAATCGTCCGAAGGGGCTACTCCCTCCCCTTCGAGATGACCCCTCCAGTCATGCCACCGCAGTGCCACCGCATGTCGGGGGATCACTTGAATCTTCTACGGGAGGAAGTTGCAGCCCTCTTGGCCAAGGGGGCCGTCGAGCGCGTTCCTGGTCCAGAAGTAGGTTGTGGTTGCTATTCCCACTACTTTCTGGTTCCCAAGAAGGGCAAAGGGGGCCTACGCCCTATCTTGGACCTCAGGAGCGTCAACGCCTTCCTCCGGAAGGAGAGGTTCAAGATGCTTACCCTAGCTCAGGTTCTGGCTGCCCTGGATCCAGGAGTCTGGATGGTAGCGTTGGAATTGCAGGACGCTTATTTTCACATTCCCATCCTGACGGCCCACCGGCGTTACCTGCGGTTCACAGTGGGTCAGTAGCATTTTCAGTTCACGGTGCTCCCCTTCGGCCTCACCAGTGCCCCTCGGGTGTTCACGAAAGTGATGGCGGTGGTCGCAGCTCATCTGCGCAGATCAGGGGTTCCAGTCTTCCCCGACTGGCTGTTGAAAGCGGGCTCGCCCCAGCAAGTCGTCTCCCACCTCCAGACTACGGCCGACCTCCTGCATTTGCTGGGGTTCTCCATCAATGTGCCGAAGTCGCATCTGAGTCCCTCACAGAAGCTCCTCTTCATCGGAGCGGTTCTGGACTCGGCGCAGTTCCAGGCTTATCCTCCGGAATAGCGGGTCCGGGATATTCAGGCTCTGATTCCCATCTTTCAGCCTCTATCCTGGGTTTCAGTCAGGTTGGTGCTGCGGCTTCTGGGTCTGATGGCCTCCTGCATCCTGCTAGTGCATCACGCCAGGTGGTGAATGCGGGCTCTGCAGTGGGACCTGAAGTTTCAGTGGGCCCAGCATCGGGGCAACCTGTCCGACCATGTCCTGATCTCGGAGGGTTATTTATGGGCTACAGCAGAGGGACCCTGAATTTACAAAATGTGTGTAGGAAATATCAGGGAAATATAATCAAAAAAACAACAAAACTATCCTACACCTATATATTTGAATTTTAAGGCTATAAGTCCATATGAATAAAGTAATACCCACAGACTAGGTGTACAAAAATATATATGACAAAGTCATTTAATAAATTTTTTCATTTTTTCTGAAAGACTGTTATTTATCTATTTAACATAAAAAATGAATTACAACATTTAGACAAAATCAATGTGTCAACAACAAAACACCATGTCAACGGAAGTATAAATACAAAACAATAGTGATAAACATCAAAACATCATACAAAACCAACAAAGGTACAAAAAAAGTACATATAAAGCAATACAATTTTTATATAAAAACAGTTCATCATAAAAAGTGCAATCAAGTGTAACCGCCAAGACAAGCGCCTTGTCTTGGCGGTTACACTTGATTGCACTTTTTATGATGAACTGTTTTTATATAAAAATTGTATTGCTTTATATGTACTTTTTTTGTACCTTTGTTGGTTTTGTATGATGTTTTGATGGACTTATAGCCTTAAAATTCAAATATATAGGTGTAGGATAGTTTTGTTGTTTTTTTGATCTGATCTCGGAGGGCACTGCAAAACAGTTGCAGTGGTGGCTCACGGACCGCGATTGGATCAGCGGCAGATCCCTCTCCCTACCCCTCCCGGAGCACGTAGTAGTGACGGATGCGTCCTTCCTGGGATGGGGGGGCCACATGGGGGAGCCGGAGATCAGAGGACTCTGGTCTCCGGCGGAGTCTCGGCTCCATATCAACCTTTTGGAGCTGAGAGCGATCCGACTTGCACTGAAGGCATTCCTTCCCGTTGTCCGGGGAAGTGTGGTGCAGGTGTTCACGGACAACACCACCGCCATGTGGTATTGCGACAAACAGGGCGGGGTGGGGTCGTGGACCATTTGTCAGGACGCTCTGCGCCTCTGGACATGGCTGGAACATCAGGGCATCACCCTGGTGGTTCAACACCTGGCGGGCTCTCTGAACCCCTGCGCGGACGAACTCAGCCGCCGGTGCATGATGGATCACGAATGGCATCTCAACTCGGATGTGGCGCAAGGCCTCTTTCGGCAGTGGGGAGAGCCTTGGTTAGATCTATTCGCCACCGAAGATAACACGCAATGTCAGCAGTTCTGGGCGTTGGAGTTTCCAAGGCGGCACTCGCTCGGGGACGCCTTTCGTCGCGAGTGGAGTTGCGGTCTGTTGTACGCCTTTCCGCTTATACCACTTCTGCCCAGAGTGCTGAAGAAGATCAGGCGCGACCGGGCCCAAGTCATCCTTGTGGCTCCGGATTGAGCAAGAAGGTACTGGTATCCAGAGCTACTCAGTCTGTTGATCGATCCCCCGATCGTCTGCCTCTTCATGAGGACCTTCTGTCGCAGCAGCAGGAGACGGTCCTCCACCTGAACCTGTCCAGTCTCCACCTCCATGCGTGGAGATTGAGCGGCGGCAGTTGATGCCATTTGACTTGCCTCCTGAAGTCTGTAATGTTATTCTGGCAGCCAGGCGTCCCTCCAGAAAATCGGTATACGCCTGCAGGTGGAACAAATTTGTGGCATGGTGCACAGCAAAGGCTGTGGATCCCCTTTCCGCCCCTCTTTGTGAGGTTCTCCTCTTTCTTCTTTCCATGGCCCAGCAGGGCTCTGCTCTGGGCACCCTCAAAGGTTACCTTTCTGCTATCTCTGCTTTCTTACGGCTTCCTGATCAGCCTTCTCTTTACAAATCCCCTGTTGTTTCTCGTTTCTTCAAAGGCATTACTCATATGTTTCCTCATGTCCCCTTCGTAATGCCTCAGTGGGATTTGAACCTAGTCTTGACATTTCTGATGTGCGCTCCCTTTGAGCCTCTTCATAATTGTCCCCTTCGTCTTCTGACTCTTAAGACTGCTTTCCTGGTAGCCATCACCTCGGCTAGACGGGTGAGTGAGCTCCAGGCTCTATCATCTAAGCCTCCTTTTCTTTCTGTCCATCCGGACAAGGTTGTCCTCCGGACTCGTCCTTCCTTTCCACCAAAAGTGGTGACTGCCTTTCACATCGGGCAGTCTGTCACATTGGCCACCTTCGGTAACGATGTATCTGTAAGAAACATTAGTTAGTTAGATTCCTCACCGACCCACCCATCCTCCCCGTTCTGCGAACCGACTTCTAGGGTTAAGGCTATCCCTTTCAGGGCCCTAGATTTTTTGGCACCAGTGTCGGTCTCTTTCATGGCTCTGCGTTCCTGGCACGGAAAGCTATGTACAAGAACTGACGTCAGCGCGCGAGGGCGGCGTCTAAGTACTCTGACGACGTCATTCCGGCGCACGACGCCTAGCGACGCGCAAGGGTTATTGATGACGAAAAATCTTTCCGGATGCAGCCTGACGCCTGGGGATATTCTAAGGTGAGGAATCTAACTAACTAATGTTTCTTACAGATACATCGTTATCGAAGGTAAGTAACTTGTTCTATAGGCGCCACCCAGGCATGCGGACGTTAGTTCTTTTCTTTTCTCGCCAGTTAAGCGCCGATCCAGGAAAAGCTACCCCTCTGCAGCTTTTTGACAGGCTTTTTAACACACCACACAAAGCCTGGCATTGGTTAGACTCCGGAGCAGGACATGAAGGGCGCAATCCCTCCTCAGATATGGCACAGACGACCAGAGAAAAGAGCAAGACTACGATTCGGGCGCCTTCCTCGATGGAGGTCAGATCGGAAAGACGCAAAGTACTGCAAGTAGTTGTGGAGCTTAGCCAAGATGGCTCTAGCCCTAGATCAAGCAGGAGTGGGCAAGAAGTGGATAGATCGGAAGGATCACTGGCTACCAGTGCCAATGAGGATTCAGAATCTGAATTGCCACAGATCACACCCCAGATGGCGGGCGATACTGCGTAAAGGGGACGAGATGAGAGATTGAAGCAATCGTATATACCGCTGGCATGCCGGCCCGAGACTGAGGGAGGAAATACTGAGGATATAACTCCTAATGGAAAGGACGGAGATATGCAGTATGCGAGCCGGGGCTGAAGATTGAATTATAAGTTTTGGAGGTATGGCCTTGCGGTACTCCGGGACCTGGTGGGTAAGCTGCATAACCCCAAAACCACAAGGAGATTTTCTTGTAACTTTGTTTGCGTTTGGATGGGAGGGAGAGTTGGGGTTCTTTTTCAAATAAGGGTTTGTTTTTAGGTGCCAGGCGTGTCAAAGTTAAGGTTGCTAATAGTGATTATAGATTTTAAATGTATATCATGGAATGTGCGAGATGCACACTATGTCAAGGTGCCACAGAATACATGCGTTCTTAGTGAGGAGGGGGGTGCAAATCACTTGACTACTGGAGACCCATATAATAGCGAAAGAAGGATTTGCGCTCCAGTGTAGATGGAGGGGCCAAGTGTATTACACAAACTATTCAACTTTTGCCGGTGCGGGGGTCCTGATCTGGATACATTTCAGTGCACTGGGCAAATAATTGACCCAGGTGGGAGGTATATCGTACTGTCAGGAAGGTTCAATGGAAAGGATGTAACCTTGGGTATTATTTATGGCCCAAACACAGACCAAACCTCATTTTTGACTCACTTTTCCAGAACGTTGTCTCCAGCGCTAACGGGCTCGATAATTTTTTTTGGGGGGGACTTTAATTGCATTACAGATGTGGAGTTTGATTGTTCCCATCCTCCTCTCCCATACTCTCTCATGCCTAAAATAGCAGAAGCACGAAGGCACTGGCAGCAGTGATGGGGATTAGTTGACACCTGGAGGACGCAGTACCCAGGGGACAGAGATTATTCATTTTTTTCAGCGTTGCACGAATTACATGTCAGATTAGATTCCATACTGTGTTCCCCTGATATACATGAATGTGCACAGACCAGCGAATACCTAGCCAGAACAATCTCGGATCATAACGAGTTATTGCTGGGATTGGTATGGTCCCAAGAGAGGCCCAAAATCCCGACCTGTCTCCTTAGGTCTGAAGCCCTGGAGGACCAAGTCTTCCAAGCGACAATGTGCACTGCTATCGAACAATATTTTGGAGAAAATGCCGGCACAGCGATGAATAAGCTAATACAGTGGGAGGTCTTTAAGGCTGTAATACGAGGGCATTGCATCTCGGAGGCGGTGGGAATATGGAAGGTGCTTCTGAGGGACACCCTAGCAGCTGAGCAGAGACTTTGAGACTTGGAGAGAGAAAGACCTAAAAGGAGAGATAAGCAGGAGAAGCTCCTGACTGCCGAAGAAGCGGTAGCTGAACAGGTAGAGAGGCTGCACTGCTTCGACTACAAAAATTATATGGTTCGAGCTGGCTAATCCGGCTAGGAGAGGTTCGATATACTAGAGCTGAAGGGGCAGGATGGAGAAATTCACCACCGACAACAAGATATTCATAACATATTTCTGGATTATTATACAAACATATGAAAGTAGGATGTCCCCTACAAACGAAGAACTCGACGAATTCATAGGTGAAATTGAATTGCCGGTAGTGCCGGAAGAAGTAGCAGAGACCCTGGGAAAAGATATAGAACTGGGTGAGGTAAGGGGGCCATCAAGGCCATGGCCAAGACTAAGCTGCCAGGGACAGACGGACTCCCTGTGGAGTTCTACTCTGCATATATTGAACTGTTTGGTCCTAGACTTGTAGAAGTATATAACCAAGCGAAGCAGGAGTGAAAGCTCCCTGGTTCAACAAGAGAAGCGGTAATTATTCCACTACTGAAACCAGGGAAACCAGCCTATGACAGAGCTGCAGAGACAGGAAGACTGATCTCCGATGCCTGCCGAGTATAGAGGGGAACACGACAGGGGTGCCCGCTATCACCCCTGCTGTTTGCTTTGGCCATGGAACCGCTGGCGGCCATGGCTAGAACAGGGACCCATTATCGAGGCCTAGAAGTAACAGGGCAAACACATCACATTGCATTATATGCAGATGACTTGCTGCTGTTCTTGACAGATGCATGAGAAGCCCTTCGGGGGGCTAAAGAATTCCTACAAAGACTGGAGAGAGTGGGAGAACTGGTGCTTTACATATCTGGGAACTCCGATATACCACACCCAAGGAGACCTACTGTAGGAAGAGCCTTGAGGGGAGTGAAAGCTAGCTTCGATTTCTGGGGCACCCTCCCTATATCAGTAGCCAGCAGAGTCATCCTATTGAAGATTGTGACTCTGCCAAGGCTCCTATATTACTTTGGAGTGCTACCAGTTTGAATGCCGGCGCGAATGTTTACTCAACTAAAGATGCTGATGACGGCGTTCCTATGGGGAACGAGTAGGTGAAGGGTAGCACTCTCCACACTCATGAGGCCAAGAGTAGAGGGAGGACTGGCGGTACATGATTTTGAGTGCTATTATCTTGCAACGCAATTACAGTGGCTTACGAAGTGGGAGGCAAGCAGAATAAGAGGGACAGTAGTGCAGGAGGACGTGCGCCAAGCCTGAGGCTATTGTTGCGAGTGCTGTTAAGACTCCCCATACAAGACCGAGAAATGACCACAGAACTGAAAACAGCTCGAAAGTGTTGGAACAGGAGCTTCCGAATATCCAAGACTAAGTACCCCTATGCCCCGGAGATCTCATTGAGTATTTGCGAAGCACTACCTCATGAAGGGGACTGGCGCAGACTGGAGACCTGTGGAGAGTTTGGGGTGTCCACAATGGGAGACATATATGATGAAGGCAACCCGATCCCATTTAACGACTTTAGATAGAGTTATGACATACCTGGAGGGGATTTCTTGTTACACACTGCCCTCACAGCAGCGATACAAAAACGCTGGAAGGAGGGACTCACAGAACCACAGACGTCAGTGGGATACCAGTATGCAGTGACTGCAGCGGGAACCTTTAAGGCGGTCACCTGTCTCTACTGGCAACTCACACAGGAGACGCTCCCTCCTCTGAGAAAATTGCATCAGAAATGGTAGGAAGATTTAGGGGAGGCAATAGCTGAGAAAGCATGGGGAGAATTACTGGAGAGGGCATGGAAAAGCACCAGGAATGCTAGATTGCAATTGGTAATTTTGTACGTGTTGCACAGAGCCTATCTCACACCAGGCAAAATCAATAAACACACAACCAGTCCTTACTAAGCAACTGAGGGTGGTAGAGGACTTAAACTGATTGCACAACGTGCCACTCTGCATTAGACATGTAATTGTAATTTCGTTGAATGTGTGACGGAATATCAGCATCTAGAAACACTGTCATAATTTGTTACAGAACTACTTGAATGTATGCTCAAAAGCCTAATAAAAATCTGTTTTAAAAAAAAAAACACACTTGCCTATGATTACACATCCCGGTTTGCCATATTGTTGATTAGCCCATGTGTTGCAATACTGTTGGCAAATTATATGCATGTAGAAGTGCCTTCCAATAGTCCATCATACATTGGAGTCTTATTCCGTTTTAGGGAGCTAGGTGGTCACTTGATGCATATTTTCCATGAATGTCTTAAGACTGGCCATGTTTCTTGAAAAATGTGTTCACAGATTGTTGAAATGCAGCAGAGACGTTCATAAATCAAAAAACCATCACTTTTGTCTTTAAGTAACACATGCAGTGGTAAACAAAGCCTTTGATTCTAGATTTGTTGACACGCTCCAAGTTGCACAGTTAACATAAGCATTCTTCCCCAACTTCTTCAGGCGCAAAAAATAATAGGGATACACCTCCCTGGGAACAAAAGAAAGAATGTCTGTGATAACAGCCCTTAATTGGCTGGAGTGCGCTTACCAAAATTATTCCAAAAGCCCAGCAAGAAAATAATTAGGTACACATGCACACAATGTTTGGGCATCCACCAATGCTTAGCACCTCTGTACAGGTGTAAGAGCGCTGGGACTTACAGTGTAAGTAATCTCTTAGTCGAGTAGTTAAAGATTTTTTCCCCATTGGTCGTATGGACCTTTGTTGGTTGGCATGAAACATTGAAAGGGAGAAGATATCAACAATACATTTTAATACCGTGAAGCCAGTGTGACTCCACAAGAAGGGCCAGGAGTCGCTAAATATAGTTCAAGGATTTTATTTTGGATTACCAATCAATCCAGTATATATTCAAACCAGAAGTAAGTTCAGTAAATGCAGCAATACAATAGGTTAGCTGAAATATCTCAGTTGGTTGAGGCGCATTAGAATGAAATGCCCAATTGTGATAGCCACAACAATAGATTAAAGCACATATGTGTTCCATAAAGAAACTTCCATTCTCTCTTCTATACATAAATCAAATATAGAATCATCTATCAGTGGTCTCTAATTCGGAAATATAGAAGGTGTCTGCATGATCAGACTTCAGTAGAAGTCTTGGGGAAGGAAATAAGTGTTTAGTGTTAGACCTGGCACCTTGGCGTGAGTCTCCCTTCCACTTTTTGTCGCTGTGCCTCATTTGTGTTTATGGTGTTGGCCGCTCAGAGCACTGTGCCACTGCCAACCAGTGCCACAGTGCAAGTGCTCCCTATTTAAAATGTATATGTTGGTTGGATTCCATGATTGGCTTATTTGGTTTACTGTCAGACCCCAGTAAAGTGCACCAGGAGTGCCAGGGCTTGTAAATACAAATGCTGCTGGTGGGCTTGCAGCACTGGTTGTGCCACCCACAGAAGCGGCCTGGTAAAATGTATCTAGGGTCTGCCATTGCAGAACCTGCGTGCAGTCAGGTACTGTCATGCTGACTGGGTAAGTGCACACACTTGCCAGTCCCTAAACCTTCCCTTAACTTCATATCAGTCACCCCTATGGTAGGCCCTAGGGCAGGGTGCATTGTAAGCATAAGGTAGGACAAGCCCTGATGTGTGTGGCATGTCCTAATAGTGAATTACAGCCATTTTCGTTTTTCACTATTGCAAGGCTACCTGTTCTCCATAGGCCAGAATGGGCTGTTAGAATTGTTACATTCTATGATCCTAACAGACCCAGGGAACATGGTAGAAATTCGAGTTTAGTATGCCTGAACTCAGAATAATAAAATACATCTTTTCGTAAAGTTTATCTTAATATTCCGTGTTTGCAAATACCACTTTTAGAAAGTTGGTATTTGCTTGCTTGACCATTTCAGCCCGCCTCTGCTGTGATGTGTATCTGCCTGTCTGGTTGTGTGAGTGACAGGGCTGGGGAAACCCAAAGGGGCAGGGCTAGGCAGCCTGGTGGTGAATAGGAAGATTGGCAGTCAGATGGGTGGGAGGAGTACACCTGGGCTCTGAATAGGGTTGTGCTCTGCTACCACAATGCTGGCTCCACCTCCTGCGGAGCGGCTGATGTCTCTGCCCTGCACCCTGAATAGAAAGGCAGAGTCATGTCAACACAGTGCTCAAGAACTGGTTTGGACTGGGCAAAGGCCCCTAAACCCCAGAGGAACAAAGGAATTATGGGTATAAGTATTGGGACCCTGCTCCCAAGAAATTAAATCAGATCCTGCTGAAACAAGAAGAACCTCTGCCAGAAGAGAAGGAACTGGGAAAGCTGTAGGAGGAGTAACTGTCCCTGACCTGGGGGATTGGCCTGCAGTGGTTGCTTTGCTGCTGAAGGAGAGGAAAAAAGACTACAAAGACTTTTATTTCAACTTGTGCTTAAAGATCTCCAAGGGCTTGAACTGAGCTTGCACCCTGAACGAAGTCCGAGGACCAGTGGACTTCATCCCCAGCTCCCCAGAGTCTTTTGGAAGTGCCTGCTGCTGTTGTTGGGCCTTCTGAGGGACTGCGTGCCGCAAGGAGCTGGAAGCACGACGCAAGGGAGAGAAGCGTGCTGCCGTCGGAGCCGCTGTCGTCGCATCTCGCAGAGAGTGTCGCCGCTGCAGCATCGCATCGAGCGGAAGCGTCTCGCAACGTCGGAGGAGAGTGCCGCTGCCAAGGCTGCTGTCGTCGCATCTCGTCAAGGGTGACGCCGCTGTAGCTGACGCATCGAGTCGAGTCTTCTCGCAACATCGGAGAAGCGTAACGCATCTGAAAGATCCCGTCTTTATTTCTTTTGCACCAAGAACTTCAACGCATCTGCATCGCTGCAACACTTTCGTTGCCCTGCGTGTCGCATCTAAGGTACATTGACTTAAAGTGTCGCATTTAAGAACTTAAGAGAAACTAAGCAATCTTCTACCAACTAAGCAACCGTATTGTGTATTTTTAAACGTTTAATGGTCTTGTGATAATCCTATATAAAGATTCCTTATTTTTTAATATAACTACCTGTGTGGTGTCCATTTGTAGTGTTGTCACTTGGTTACGGTATGTGTTCACAAATGCTTAACCTATAACGCTCTGAGAGAAGCCTTGTCTGCTCGCGCCAAACTACCTAGAGGGTGAGCAAGGGGTTGTTTTAGTAGTGTAACCCCTCTTCCTGACTAGAGGAAAGGTTCCCTGCTTGTCACAAGTATCTACCTGTGCCAACCAGAGAACCCGGATTCTAACATTTAGCATAAAGCTTAGCTCTTGCAAGAATAGTGCAAGCAGAGAGGTCTGTACCTCTCAATGTCTAAAGAGAATCTCTGCGTGCTCCAATTGTGGGAACACCATTTTAAAAGTAACAGGAGATGCAGAAACATTCTCATCTACTTTCACACCACCAGGGACCAACCAAATAATTAGTTGAGTGCATCTTAAACATTGCTTCAGTTTCCCATCGCATCGAACTGGGACTGTAGTTCTCAACTTTTTTTTTTTTTTTTTAAAACCTTTATTCTTTTAAGTCAGGGACACAGCTATTCAGCCGACAACCCGGAGGTACGGCAGCTCTAGAAACACAACACAAGCGAGCGTCCACATTTCACTGATAGGAGAATCAAAAGGTTCTGTTTTAAATAAACACAAACCCAAACCTAAACACAAGCAAGGCGATAAGTACTTAAAGCACAAAAAGGGTTCCCACCAGGGGGAGCGAGCCCCATTTCGTCCATCAGACACAGGTCTATAGTAAGGGAAAGGAGGGGAAGGCAGAGACTCAAGAAGACAAACACATATCAGCAAAGAATACAAAGCCGGAAAGAATGCTAAGGGGAGAGCTGCTCCTCAGGCGGGTCCGGGTCTGGGGGCAGGCATATGCCCCCTCTGTACTGGTTCCATCGCCCCCATACAGTGTGCCATTTCCGGGGGCGCCCTCGAGCACAATACACTGTCTTCTCCCTAAACATGCTCCAATCCATGTTTTCCATCCACGCTGTTAATGTAGGAGGCCTAGTAGAGCCCCACAGGCGAGCGATGTCGCGCTTAGCTACCATGTTCCCTAGGGTCACCCACTGAGTCTGTGCCGCGTCGTGGTCAGTAGGACCCCAAACATTAAGGAGACAACACCGGGCCTCCGGCTGCATGACGATGCCCGTCACCTCCCCCATCACATCGTGTATTCGCTTCCAAAACTCCATGATCGCACCGCATTCCCAAATAATATGTAGGAAGGTGCCCACCATACCACAGCCTCTCTTACATAAGCCCTCCTCAGAGAAACCCATATGGACAAGCCTAGGCCCTGTCACGTAAACTCTATGGAGTATTTTAAGCTGCACCAGCCGCAGGCGCGCAGGGATCGCGACCTCTTTGGGAGAAGAAACTGCATACTGCCAATCCTCATCATCTAATTCGAGGCTATCCCTAGTCCATTGATCGCGCAACCCTAGAAGAAGATCTGCCCGAACATTAATTAGTTTCTTATAAATGAGAGAGATCGTACTCTCTGGCATATGGCCATCCAGGATCCGGTCCTCTAACGGAGAGGACTCAGGCACCTTCTCCCCCTCTACAAGGACTGACCGCAAGGCGTGACACACTTGAGCGTATCGGAAGAACTCCGTGCTCCCTAGCTCATATTCCTTCTGCAGCTCCTCGAATGACTTTACCCTACCCTTAACCAAAAGGTCTCCAACCCTGGATATACCGATCAGGTCCCATTTCTCAAACCCTTTCGTATGCCAAAGCTTTCCCAGAATATCGGAGTCAAACAACCGGGTGGCAAGGGTAAGCTTACCCTTCCAGCCCAGTGAATCTGTCTCCACCTTCCACACATGCACGGCCACACTGGTGGGCCCCGTAAGGGTTAAGTCCAACGACTTCGAGTACAACGCTCTGTGGTAATTACCCCCACGCAGCAACCACCGGTCCATGGCATAGCCGGGGCTCAGCGCCGGACCATAGACACCATGGTTAATCGCGCTCAACTGAGTGGCCCAATAGTAACGTCGAATGTCTGGAAGCGCGATACCCCCGTCATACCACGGAAGCGTCAACTTAGCAATCGCTATGCGCGGTCGCCCTTCCCACAATAGCGCGCGCTGGAGGCTTTCGACCTCACGGAAATAACTGGCCGGGACCAAGTCAAGGGTATTCTGCAAGGCATAGAGGAAACGGGGAAGAGACATCATTTTAAACAGGGCGGCGCGGCCAAGGAGGGAAAGCGGCAACCGCCGCCAGCCCGCCACGTCCCGCCGCAAACGTGCCAAGGGAGGGAGCAAGTTTTTCTCGTACCGTAAAATGGGGTCAGTGGAAATATAGATCCCTAAATACAAAAAGCCCTACCGGGCGATCTGGATCGAGCAGTGTCGCGGGACAGGCGGGACATCACCACACAGGACATACAAGTATGACTTTCCCCAATTAATAACAAGACCAGAGTTCCTACCGAAAGAAGTCAAGACGTCACAAACCACTATGAGAGATTTCTTAGGCGAGGTGAGGTATAGCAGAATATCGTCGGCGTAAAGCGAAATACGGTCCTTGTGGTCAGGCGACCAACGAATCCCACGTATATCCGGGTGCCATCGTATCCACGCCGCCAGCGGTTCAAGAGCAAGGGCGAACAACAACGGCGACAGGGAACAGCCCTGCCGGGTGCCCCTCCCGACCTCGAACGGTGTCGACGCCCGCCCGTTCACCACGACGCTTGCAAGGGGCCCCTCATAAAGCAACCTCACCCAGCCTACGAAGCCAGGCCCGAAGCCGAACTTAGCTAGCACAGCCCACAGGTATGCCCACTCCACCGTATCGAAAGCCATCGTGGCATCGAGGGCCGCCACAATGGCTGGCTCGCGCATCGTGCCCGTCCTAGCAATCACTCCATGAAGGCGTCTAAGATTCAGTGCAGTGTTATGGTGTGGGATAAAGCCCGACTGGTCCGGGTGGATCAAATCTCCAAGCACCCGGACCAGGCGGTTAGCAAGGATCTTGGCAAGGATTTTCGGCTCGGCGTTGAGGAGTGATATCGGCCGATAGGAACCACACTTATCCCGGGGCTTACCTTCTTTATGTATTACCACAATCGTCGCCAGTCGTTGATCGAGCGGAAGAAACCCATTCACCCGCGCCTCCACGAACATGGCGCGCAGGTGAGGAGCCAACTTATCCGGACGAAGCTTATACAACTCAATCGGCAAACCATTTGGGCCCGAGGCCTTACCCGAGCGCAACGCACGGATAGCACACGCCACTTCGTCAACAGTTATATCTCCATCGAGGTCGTCCCTATCTATGGCAGAAAGGCAGGGCAGAGCAATATCACGCAGAAGGTCGCACGAGTCCTCAGTCGGCCTATCCGAAACCGAGGTGTATACCGTATGAAAATAGTCCGAGAAACACTGAACTATACCGTCGGGGTCCGTGACAACCTCTCCCCCATCCATCGACAACTCCGGCACAACTCGATTAACACGCTCTTTTTTATCCAACCACGCCAACAGTTTCCCGGCCTTATCACCGACATCGTACAATCGACCCTGCTGCTCCCTATTGAGGGTCTTGGCAGCGTTCGTCACCAGATCCCTGTACTCCAATTGCTTCAAGCTCAAATTATGCAGTGTGGCCGCTGCAACCTCCTCCTCCAAGGCCACTTCTAAAGCCGCAATCTCGTCCTCAACTTGTGTCACCTCGGCGTCTCTCCGCCGCTTGGCGGCCACTACCAAGGAAAGGGCCTCCCCTCTCAATACGGTCTTAAAAGCTTCCCACAAGGACACCGCAGATTCAACTGAACCCTGATTATCTTGAAAATAGTGATCAACTGCCTTCAGCAACGCACTGCGCAGCTTGGGGTCACAAAAGTACCAGGGGTTAATGGGAGCCACCCTGCCCCCCCACTACCCGGCCAATATCCAGACGGGCCCACACTGGCGAGTGATCGGATATCCCCCGTGCCATGTGCCTAGCCTCAGATACCAATGAGGCGTGCGCGGCCAGAGTGAGCAAGTAATCAATCCGAGAGAGACTACCGTGGGCCCCGGAGTGAAAGGTATATTGTCTCTGAGTGGGGTGCCGTAGCCTCCAACAGTCTACCAGGCCAAAAGTATCTATAAAGTCTGGAAGCCACTTCTGAGCCCCCCCCGGTGTCCCTGGGCGGGTACCTATCGAGCAATCCAGAGCCAACCGCATTGAAGTCTCCTCCCACCACCAGCATCCCTTCAGGGAGTTCCAACAAGGCCTTGCCCAGATCAGCAAACGTGGAGGCCTGCAGGGCAGGAGGGACATAAACAGAAACCAATACCAATGTTCTGCCCTCCCACCTCCCCGCCACAGCCACAAAGCGCCCCCTATCATCAGCGATGGTGGAGTCAACCTCAAATGGTAGGGAAGCTCTAACAAGTATGCCCGCACCCCTGGAGCCCGAGGAGAACCCCGAGTGAGCAATGAATTTATAACCCTTTCTATTAAGTGCATAACACGTATTCCCTATAAGGTGGGTCTCCTGCAAGAGGACCACATCTGGCGAGGTCCGTTTCAAGAATTGTAGGACTATCCCCCGTTTAATACGATCCCCTAAGCAATTAACATTCCAGCTAATTATGTTTAAGCCCCTATCCCCCATCCCCAAACACAAAGAGACCTCCACCCCCCCCGGAGAACCACAATCGGACAATACTGACAACAATTACTACGCCTTGCAAGAAACCCCCCCCCCCCCCAACAACAACCCCAACATCCCAAATACCCCCCCCCCTCCCTGCACCCCCTGCGTCAGCTTGCAAAGCCCCCCCAACTTGCAGTGTGCCTGTCGCCCTATCAAAAACAAATCTAAAAAAAGTACCCCAAGGGAGGAAAGAGCTCCTATCTTCCCACCGCCTCCCTCCCATTACTGCAGTAGGGTGCTAGTCACTGTCTGGGGCTGAGTCAAAACAGACCGGCACCGGAGGTATCACTCCTGTCCATCCCGGTCGCCTTCCGCTCCAACCACGCGGTCCCCGCCGGGCTGTCGCCGAGGGAGCGCATCCAACCTGTCCCCTGCCATGTCCGGCGATTCGAAGAAGAAAGTCCGGTCCTCATAGACCACACGTAGCCTGGCGGGGAAAAGCATGGCATATTTCAGGTCCATCTCCCTAAGCCGCCTCTTCACCCCCAGGAAACTCTGCCTTTGCTTCTGCACCATCTGGGTGAAGTCAGGATAAAAGCTCACAGAGGCATTCTGAAAAGGCACCGGGCCTGTCACCCTCGATGCTTGCAGGATAGCGTCTCGGTCTCGAAAATTAAAGATCCGGGCGACAATCGGCCGCGGGGGGGCTCCCACCTTAGGCCTGCCGCCAGGCACTCGGTGAGCCCGCTCAACCGCAAAAAACTTGCCGAGGCCCTTAGGCGCAAGATGGTTCACCACCAAGTCCTCGACGAGTAGATCCACGGAGAGCTCCTCCGAAGTTTCCGGGACCCCAATAAGGCGCACATTGTTGCGCCGGGCCCGACCTTCAAAGTCTTCGAGCCGGCAGGCGGAGAGGTCATTCGCGGTCCGTAGCTTGCGAACCTCAGCCTGGAGTTCCGAGACATCATCCGCGAGGCCAGTAGTCTTGAGATCCAGGGACTTGACCCGCTCATTGGTTTTGCCCAGGTCCGCGCGAATCAAGTTGACATCAACCAAAATCATGTCCACCTTGTGCGCCAGGGTCTCGAACTGTCGCCCAATCGATGATTGCATCCCCTCAATCGCCCCCTTGATATCCTGCAATGATAACTCCGAGGCTGGGGACGGATCGGCCTTCTGTGCTTCCAGCGACTGTCCCGATCCACCAGGCGACCCCTTCTGCTGGGCATAGCGATCCATATTGTTGGATTGGGTATAGCCTTCCCTGCCTGGTAGTCTTAGACTTCGGCTTGTCTACCTCCGATTTGGCCGACATCTCGAACAGCAGGGCGGTCAGTTGCAAAAAGACGTCCCTCACTCAGCCAGAGGAAACAGGGTCAAACAGGACTTCAACAGCCAGCCAGGGTCGAGCGGAGGTCTTCCAGATAACAGGGGATCGTCATGAAGCACTCCCGGGCCAGAGCAAGCAAAGGGCGAGAAAGCGAAAGTGAAAGTGCAGCGGCACCCGTCCGCCAGTTCACACCTCCCAGGGCCGCTGTTGTTCAATTAGTGGCCGGGCATCCTGCCAACGCGAGCCCCTGGCATCCTTCGGAGGTAGGCCGCAATCGTCCGCCATGCACAACTTCGGTTCCCGGTGGGCGATCTGAGCCCGGACAACGTCAATCGCCCCAGCTGTGACTCATCTGCAGGATTCCGTGCATGAAAATCAGGATTTAGGACAGGATGATTGCAGGAGGGCGCGAGGGTCGCGGGAGCTCAAGGCTCACGCGGCCATCTTGGTCAAGCGCTAGGCTCCTCCTCCTCAGTTCTCAACTTTTAACATCTTTTCGTCCTGGTACATGATGAACAGAAGGCCTCTTTCGACCATTAATTCTGCAAGTTCACTGCCAAGGTCTTTCCTCCAGGCATCTCTAGCAGCAATTTAATACAAATAATAAGCCTTTCTATAACTAAAGAAAATCATGATAATAAACCTGCAAAGAAAGAGAGAGCATGCTTGCAAAATGCATTTCATCTGAGGCCTATAGTCATGCTAATTTATCTGAGCATTTAATGTGCACTTCGAATACATATGGCGTAGCTTGAAAAATAAATGTAAAACATCAATAAAAGAGTACATGATTATATATGCAAATATAACTTTAAGTGTGAAATGTGAATAAAGAATACATGCTTCCATGTTTCAACTGAACATTAATGTATATGTGTAAAAATCTCTAATCTCTGCAATAGTTTCAGTCCATTAATATGTTTAAATGTGTCGCACATTAATGAAGGCACCCAGTGAGTATAATGTCAGATATAGGTATATAATTGCATAAATGTAATGTATAAGGGTGGAGCCTAAATTGCTCTGCGCCACAGTTTTACTTCGGGTTCCTCTGTCAAAATTTGTGACCCAGAACTGCAGTTTAACTCTGGTTGGGGAAATGTCGTACAGCAGTGGCGCTCTGTAAGCAGCAATCCTAATGTTCTTTCCATCTACTTCTTGCATGTGTCCTAGAGATTTGGGAGTATCATGATACTAATATCATGAGTTTTTGATACCTAACTCCTCTTTAGTTTGATTGCATGAGCGATGAACATTGGTGAGATTCCTGGTGCCATATTAAAATACCAGCTTATGTACAGTTTAATATTTTTTGTGCTGAAACTCATGAATGCTCTCTTGGATTTTCAGGTTTCCCGTATAGCAGACAGTGAGCAGGGTGTCATGTTGATGCTGGGACGGTGCTTACCACACATAGTTCCAAATGTACTGCTTGCAAAGCGGGAGGTGAGTGGAAATGCAACTCTCCCATGCCCATTGCTACCATTGGTACATTCAGTTTCATTTCAAAGTGTACTTTATGTTTGTGAAAGTCAGTTTCTTGCAATCATATTCTTACTTTTGTGCATGCATCTCTGCTCCTAGAGAATGGTTTCCCACCTCTGTCAGGTGAGTCCAAATTTGACTGCATGCTATACTCATCCCCATCCTTTGCTTCAAGCATCCGCATTATGCTAAACTAACTTACTGTAGGTCCATTAGGCCCCTCAACATAGGCTTTTCTCACTAGAAATATAACTTCATTCATTCTAGAGTGCACTCACACTGTTCTTGAACCCAAAGAACAAATTACTCAAAACTCATTTATAATAGCTGGAACACTGTGCTATAGATAGGATTTTGTTAATTCTTCATACATAAGACATTTGGCATTTTATCATATGATACATAAAAGAAAGATAAAACATTTCAATTTAGTTCTGCCATGGTGTGAGCAGATTTGCACTAAAACACATTTGTGAGTGCTTTTATATAGTACATTTTTCTTTTGTTTAAAGCACTAACACAATTGGGATGAGACATCCAACTAGACATTGAACACTGGCTGTTTCAGTTCAACAATCTTTTCAAGACCTACAGTATTCTAGATTGATAGTGTGCATTTGTTACAGTATTATGAAATCTTGTTCACAAAAAAACTTGTAAAGTCAGAAAATTAGCACTGATCCCACAGAAAGCATCAGCGTATATTCTTAAAAATAAATGTTTTCTGCTGCATAGAAATTATTTTGTGCCTGCTTAATGTAGATTTTATGACTGAAATATTTGTCATGAGGTCCCTTAAGAAATATGTTCCTCCATTATGGACTTTTCACTGATATTCAGAAACATTGAACTTGTTTGCCGATGTGCAGGATCCCAGAACCCTTTGCAAGACCAACATTTATGGGGATTTGGACATATGAGTTTCTTAACAAAATACCCCAATTTTTAACAAAAATGTTGCAACTCAACCTTATGGTACACTTTAAAGGAAACAACTTTTGAAACTCATTTGATTTTAACAGCACACATGAAGGGAAGTAATGAAATAAGTAGCAGGGACCCCAACGTTTGCAGGCTGGCTTTCCATCCTGAATGGCACTGTTTTGGCAGCTGAGAGGCATTTGTTTTCCACTCTTTGGATCACATAAACAGGGACCTGGACTTTTTTCACATTTTTCACCATCTCTACCAGACTTTGATAAAAATGGCCATCCCTTACCATCTCTTGGTGAGGGCTTGGATTTTGTTTGTTTGTTTACTACTGGATGATACAGTTTTTACCGTTTGTGAAGCGCCTTCATCTGGGAAAAAATAAATTTGTAAAACATCCACATACCCTTTGTTTTTAAGCCTACATGACAATCAACTGACGAAAGAATGTTATGTGGTAGAAAATGTTAAATATGTCAATAAAATATAGAGAATGTAACCAGCGTAGAGGTAGGGAACATTCCAGAAGGTCTTCCTCAAAGATTCCTGTGGGTTTACAGCCTTCTGAAAACACTTGGTGTGAGTTCAGTGCCTCCTCAGGCCATCTTTGACTGTACTCCACAAAAGGACTCATGAATACAGAGGCATGATAAACACCTCTGCTCCCATTTCCACTCTCCAAGATATAGAAAAACACATAGACCTCTAACATCTCCATATCTGACAGCCATCAAGAATATCAAAATTGAACTGGGCTTCAACTTTTACTTAAAGGAAAATAAATATGTTTAATTTCTATGTGCTTCCTTCAAGGAAGCAGATGACATCAAAAGATATTCTTCCAGCACCTACTCTTGAAAAACCTTTTCCTAGGAAGAGAACTAGAACTCTGATAGATGTCAACTCTTTACAGAGACCGTGTGCTAGACTTGTGCATTCTAATCTTGCATACAAAGCCTCATATTCTAGGACAAGAGAGGCAACTGTAGAGTCATTAAAAAGTCTATACTCCTGGCTTCTCTGGCCAGATTTCCTTTAATGATCTAGAAGTTGGTTGAATCACCAATTTTATGGAAGTTCAACATGTCTTCCGATATTTCAAAGGCCAGGCCATTGGTAGTATTAGAAACTTTGAAACACCTAGAATCTTGAAGACCTCTAATACCTTTATAAATTGTGTTCGCTTTCGCTACAGTGAAGGTAGTAACACCACCCCCCCCCCCAAAAGAAATATAAAAACCAGAACTCAAAACTCTGTTTTTTAAAATGGACCTCATTAATGTGGTCTCATTATTTGATGTTTGGCAAAAACCGACACTTCGTAGCTTCTCTATTGTATCTTGTACAGTGATATTTTACCAAAAGGCCAACAGATCTTACAGAAAGCCATTGGTCCTTTGTACCTGCGGAATTAAGGCTGTTTGAACCTTTCTTAGGTCTGTTCTTTCTTGAACTTGTAAAGCAGTGTTCTTGAAATCATTTAATACTTAGGCAAGATACTGTAGTGTGGACACTCCAGAGCCAACACAATTATTTTCTTTGATACTTCTGACTGCAGATTACTCACCTGTTGAAGAGCCCCCAGATGCCACTCTGCATCCAGAAACATGCCATAGCTCTCCTAAAGCCAGTGGGGTATGCTGGCTCCATCATAGCACTTGAAGCAAAACCAGAGTAATGGCCCAAAATTCTTCAGTGCAGTGCTTGTCACACTGGTAATGACAAATGTCTCTTTCAGACCCTAATGAGGTCTTCTTGTGGTGCTTGGGATCGAAGGACAACTTGAGGTTGTACAACAAAGTGCAGTGTAATAGTCCCCCAAGGCCATCAAAGAGCATGAGGCCAAACCTTATGGCCTGCAATGAGCAGTGGTCTAGACGCTGGTTGTGCTCTAGGTCTCCTTCAAAGTCGCACTCCTCCCCCTCCTTGTCTAGAGAACAGAAGAAGCATAAAAAGATGCGGAACCATGACATTGACTCCCCTCAACGCTAGTCCAATTTGAGAGGTAGATTGCATCAATGCACCCTGCCTCCTGCTGAGACCTCTTCTGACCCAGATCTCAAGGCTGTCACTCTGCCTTAGTAGCATCATCTTTCAGCGGCAGTCTCTCTAGTGTCTGTACTGACCTCTTTCTGGACTCTTTGCCACCTATACTGTTCGTAGTGCCATGCGGTCATATCCAGAGTTTCCAGCACAAATAGCTGTTTTGGCCCAGTTTTTTATCTCTATCATGACACTTCTGAGAAATGCTACAGTCCCCTCTGATGCAGTCTTGGGCCCCATGTGTCTGTTTGGGACTTCATATGGATTTCCACCATTGAGTCCGCCATCGATGCCATATGACCCCAGAGTTCCACCTCAGGAGACCCCTCTGACAATTGCCACTTTAATCCCAGATCCGCTGGCTGTGATGCTAATGCCTGTCCTGGTACTGATAACGGCACCACTGTTGATGCAACCTTTAATGCCAACACCTGCGATTGCTCCTCAAAAACCGCTGCCATCCTTCATAGATCCAGGAGGGAAGTCCAAAGGCTAGCAGGCAGAGCCAAGCATAAAGAATCTCAGCCTGTGCCAGTGCCATTCCAAGGCTACTGGAAAACAATGGAAGATCTTGGGCTCAGACTCTAAATTCATACACATGCAAGACTCCATAGAGCATTACGAGGATGACAACTGTGCGGAAGCAAATTTGCTGCCACCACTATCTTAGAACTCTGGTGATTTTCTGGCCCTTTAAATTGCCAGTGGGATGCACACATCACCAGAGACCAAAATAGGGTGCCCCTCAGGCCTTGTTTCTCCAGAGGTTGTCTCATTTCATGCAGTGTTGAGAAAGTCAGCAGTGTGTTTTGAGCTTTCTTTGCTAACAGTGGATTCCAAGGCAAATCTGTTAACTGATGTCCTTCAGTTAGCCTTGGCAACATTGGAGCCTTTGCTACCTTTCATTGAAGCCTTGCAAGAGCCCATCAAGGGTGCCTGAAACAATCCCTCATTGGACTCAGCAGTCAAAAGGCTAAATTCCAAAAGGTACAAGCCTGCACCAGTAGACTCTGTTTTCCTCTCAACCCACCCAACTCCACAAGCTTGGTGCTGCAGGCTTTATCCTTCATGAAGTACAACTCCGGTGCATTCGTAATGTCTCCTTCAGATATGGAATCCAAAAACTGACAGCATTCCGTAAATAAAATCTTCTTGCCTAGCAGCTTGGCCCGTACGTTTAAAAATACAACCTGTCTACTCACCAGGTATACTTGAGCATTTTGAGAGCTGGTGAACTTGGTGGTTCTGAGCTTTAGTGACTACTTGGCGATGATCAGGGATGGCCATGATGCACCACACCAGATCTTCTGGAAGGGCATCCCTTTTTGGCAGCACCAGCTTTCTCAGCTGGTCTTAGCCTTCCAAGCTAGTGCAGCGGCCTAAGCAGCTGCTGCACGAATACAGAGACAGGGACAAAGGAAAAGGTCACCAGACACAACAGTCCTGTTCCTCGTCCTTCCCTGCACCATTTAGAAAGCCGATTTACCTTCACCTGGAAGGAGTATTTGAGGCCAGTTGGAGGATGGGAGCCTCCTTTGTCCAAGCCTACAAGGCCATAAGATTGGACCAGTGGGTCTTACAAATGTATAAAGGGTGTATACTCTACCCTTCCAGCCAGTTCCTCCCCTAATTTCCCCCCTCAGACTGTCCTATCATTCAGAAGTACACCTGTGGATCCTGCAGAAGGATGGGGCAGCCCTACTAAAGAAAGGAGCAGTCTAGTTGATCCCAGAACAGGTAATTGGGCAAGGCAGCAGCAGCTTCTCCTCTAAGCCTATGGCTTTTCAGCAGTGCATAAATGTAAAAATAAAATGATAATAACACAATGTTATTATAATTTTATGTTTCCGTGCTGAAGCCAGTTTATGTGTGGTGCTTGGCTGCCGTCACAGCCAGCAAGGGGAAGAGTGGTTGGTGCACTTAAGTGTGCGTGACGGTTTGGCCGGCTGGGGCCAGCCAAACAGTCCTGCGCACTTAGCATGTTCTCCACCCAGCTGTATTGCACAGCCTGGGTGGAGAACATGCACAGGCTCCCATTCCCTGTCTGAGTGCCGAACCAGGCCGCTCAGACCAATCACAACGCTGTTGTCATGTTGGTGACAGCAGCATTATGATTGGCTAGAGGAGTTTGAGAGCCTGTGTGCCTCTGGTTGACTGAAAAGGACGAAGGAGAGGTAGCGCCCAGCCGGCAGGTAAATAATATTTTATTTTATTTTTAAACCCCTGCTCCCCTCCCTCCTGCATCACCACTACTGCCTCGGAGCAGCCGCCACTGGGCAGGGATGCCATTCTTGGTATGTTCTGGTTCAGAAGAAGGATGGTAGTCTTCGTCCATTCTTAAACATCAAGCCTTCACAAGTAGAAGTTCAAGATGCTGTCCCTGGCTCAGGTCTTTCTGGTATTGGAAGCTGAAGACAGGATAGAGTTCCTGAACTTGAAGGATGTGCATTTCCCTATACCGATCTTGTATTTACACAGGTAATACCTGTTTTTCATTCACTACTAGTTTGTAGTCCACCCGTTCAGATTAATAGCAGCACCTCAAGTCTTCACCAAGGTGTAGGTGTGGCTCATCTGAACCGGTCGGGAGTCTCTGTATCCCCTTACCCAGACAACTGCCTGCTCAAGGCCAGTTAACCACAGATCATGCAGAATGACCTGCTGGCTAAAGTATCCCTTCTGTTTGATTTGGGCTTATGTGTCAACAAGTCCTGAGTCTCACATGGAGCTCGTTGAGCTCCCTCTATTCAGAGGGATTGTACTCAATACAACATCTTAGTGAGCCTTACCTCCTCCTCAGCCGATCCGAAACATTCAGGTTATGATTCCGATGTTTTGAGAAGAGCTCAAGTTCCAGTCCTGATGATTCGTCTCCTGCTAGGTCTGCTGGCTTCCTGCATCCTCCCAGCCACTTACTCGTTTTGGCAAACGAGGGCGCTCTCCATTGGTGCCTTCATTGACAGTAGTTCCAGTGCAAGGGAGGTCTGTCAGACACAATCACAACTTCTCAGAACAATGCTCACGATCTGGGTTGGTCAATAGGAGAGCACCAGTCTTGAGGAATGCCCATTCATCCACCTCCTCTAGTGACCACAGTGGTGACAGCCACTTCCACTCTCCAGTAGGGTGGTCAGCTGGAGGAAATGGAGATTGAGGCCTTTGGCTTCCAGAGGTACCGGTTCTTCGCATCAATTTGCTTGAACTGTGGAAAATTCACTTAGCCCCAAAAGCTTTCTTTCTCTTTGCAGTCAATCTGTCCACTTCTTGATGAACAATACAACCGCATGTGCTATATCAACAAGCAGGAATGAGTGGGGCCTCACTTTCTGTGTCGGGAAGCAGTGAGGCCCTAGGTGGGAGTGCATCTACTTTGAATCTGGCTAGTCACCAATAATCTGCAGGTCCACTGAAGATCCCGGCTGACCGTCTCAGTTGGCATCATCTTGGCCACAAGGCATTTTCATCTGTCGGTAGTGCAAAACCTCTTGCCCTGTGGGGCAAACGTCAGGTAGATATTTTTGACACTCAATTGAATAGTCAAATCCCCTAGTTCTGTGCCCTCCTGTATCCATTGCAGGGGTACTCATTTTGGATGAGGTTACGTTTTCCACATTATATTTCCTTTCATATCCTTGACGCCTCTGGTTTTGAGGTAGATGCTGCAGGGCCCAGCCCAAGTTTTTGTTATCATTACGGGCCATCCATAATACTTTTTCAAATTAGAACTGTGCACTGTACTATCTCAAATGATCTTTTGCTTCCTTGCCTTTGCCTAGTAAGGGCGCAGACAAATCAGATGGGGAACTGACGTCAGTGGGCCGGCATTGTTGCTACATGGCACTGATGGTGTCACATGGCATCACTTCTTGTACTGATATATAGCCAGTACTACCTATCAGCAAAGGAGAGCTATGCAAAGTTTCCTGATCCAGCCTGGTGCCTTGGGGATATTCAAAAGTTGAGGATTTTGCAGATAAATAGATTATCCTCTAGAAATATCCATTACCAATAATAACAAATCGATCTGTGTGTAAACATCTTTTTACTGTACTACTTTTTCAACATTAATGTTAAACTTTCCCCGCCACTGTAAAATGAGGATTGTGTTTCTAATCAACAAAGCTCCCCCTGTTGGAGAAGGAAACACTACTTCATGTAATCCCATCATTGGAATCTTCAGTTAATTTCTGACCAACGCACCATTTCCTCAGCAGACCTCAACAGTGGCCTGGGAGCCACTTACTCCACATCCTGAGCATCAAAATTAACTGTCTTGCACCTACCAAAACACGGTCCTTTGCTAATAAGTCTGTCTGGCTGTCTTAAAGAGACAGATTTGAGACTCTGATGCAGCGCTGCATACTTGTGCTCACTTTTTTCCCCTTAAAAAGAGCAACATCAAACGTTTCAGAGGCAGTTTCGTCTTTATTTGGCGGATCAATATTCAAAGAAATTTCTTTAAAAAGAAAAGTGCCTTTGGGTAGTCCTTCAAAAAATGATTTTTACATTGTAAAGCATTTTGGCATCTTGCACATAAGCAGAGATATTCAATTAATTTTTCAGTGGAGGAGAAGTAAGTAACTATTGCCTTGCGGGGTGTGTTGCATGGAACAGTCGTTGAAGGATCAGTGCTTTTTTTCTGATTGAGGCAATTTTGCTTGGCAGGTTATGTTTTTTTGGCTTTACCTCCTATTTTTTTGAATGGCCTCATTGCAAAGCATTGACATTTATGCAGACCTTTCCTCTTCTTTTGTCGAGCTTGAGTCCTTTCTCGTTGTGAAAACAGCAGAGCAATATTTTTTTTTAAATGTTAGAAATTTAGGGACATTTTTAGTCAACTTAATTGGCGTACATGTAAGAGGCTGTGGCGTGACTGGCGTAAACGCTATGAGCCTGCGGCCAAGTGCGCATATAAAGTAGCGCAAAGAAAATGTCATAGTCTAAAGCGCAAGACCATTAGGGATTGTGTCGCCTACCAGATCAAAACCTTTGATAACTCTATGAAAGAAATTTTTAATATAGTCCAGGGTTTCATTAAACTTCATACACTGAAGAGTACTATCTCTCCGACAGTGACTCTCTGTGAAAAGCTAACCACTTTTTTTCAGACTAAAATCCAGGATATCAATTCTTCCTTTTCACCTCATATACTGTGTGGGACAAGTATGTGGTCGGCCTTTCGCCCCTTTGGTCTACTTTGGGGAACTTAATAAAATTAAATCAGGCTCCCCGACAGACCCCTGTCCAGCGAGATTCTTTAAGCTGCTAGCCCCTTGGCTCAACCCTGCATTGAATGCTATTTGAAACTCCTCGCTGGCGACGGGGATTTACCCTACCAGCTGGAAAAATGCATTTGATCAGCCAATTCTTAAGAAGGAATATGCTGATCCAACAGAGCCCAAACATTTTAGGCCAATGTCTCTCCTTACTGTTCTGGCTAAAATTCTAGAAAAGGACGTCCAGAAACAACTAAGGGACTTCCTAGAGGCGAACCATCAACTCCACGACTCCCAGTCTAGATTTAGATTCGGTTACAGCACGGAAACTGCTTTGCTGGAAGTTGCAAAGACTATCCGTGAAACCGATCAAGGAAGCTGTGCGATGCTGGTGCTGTTAGACCTATCCGCAGCTTTTGATACGGTGTCGCACAGAATTCTTCTAAATAGAATTAAGTGTCTAGGGGTGTCAGGAACAGTTTGGGCCTGGTTTCGCTCTTTTTTTAGAGGGGCGCACGCAGCAAGTGACCCTCCATCCTCATGTTTCCACCTCTATCCCCCTTGTGTGTGGGGTCCCTCTGGGCTCGGCCTCAAGTCCTATGCTTTCTAATGTGTATCTCAACCCCCTTGCGGCAATTATTGAGCAATACGGTGTGAAGGTCGTCTCATACGCTGATGATACACAACTGGTGTTCTCCTTTAGAGACCCCAGCGAGACGGCCTTTGTCAATTTTAAACAGTGTCTTCTGAGTATCTCATTATGGATGACGGAGAACTGCTTAAAACTGACCAGGTCTTGTTTTTTAACCAACCTATCACTCCACGGCCAGAGCTCTGGTGGCCGGCTGAATTTAATCCACCTCCTCTTCCAGCTACCTCTGCTAGGAATCTGGACTTCAAGTTTGATGCACAGCTGACTGGCAAAGTGCAAATTGCCTATGTCTCTGTGCAGTGCTTTTGGAAGTTGAAGGCTCTACGTAGCTTCCTTCACTATCTGCCAATGGACTGTAGGAAGACTGTGGTGCATGCATTGGTCACTTCCCATCTTGACTATGCGAACAGCCTCTATCTGGGGCTCCCTGAGTATTTGCTCAGAAGGCTGCAGATTATTCAGAATGCGGCGGCTAGGCTTGTTCGGAACGTGCCAATGCATCACCACATAACCCCCCATCTGCTCAGTCTACATTGGTTACCAGTGAAAAGAAAAATAGAATATAAAGCATTCACTTTGGCCCATAGAGCAATGAATGATACTGGTCCGCAGTATTTGAGGCAAAGACTTCGAAAATATAGTAAGAACAGAGTACTCAGATCAAATTACCAGAATCTGCTGGTCATTCCACGATTTGCGAAGGCCAGGACTGGTGACCGGGCCTTCTTGGTTAAAACTACTACACTCTGGAATTCTATGCCGGAACATCAAATCGGAATCCATGTTTAAGAGAGCTTTAAAAACATGGCTCTTCGTTCTTGCGTAAACACTTTGCTCACCTGACCCCATGCCCAGGTCAACTGCACTACTAGCGCCGGGACACGTCCATCGGAGGTAGCCTTGCGCTCTACAAGTTACAATAATAAAAATAATAATACAGTTTTCTGTAATAACGTTTAGACCACTGTTCCATTTGCACTTCAAAGTCGCTCAGTTACAATGCAGATAGTAGAACAGTGAATCCACACTTTGTGCAAATTATGCCACATGTACTAGCCTTTTTTATAGTCTCAAACATCTTAAATTGCTGTTTGCTACCTCAAAAAAGGGTTTACCTATGTATCAACCCCTTTCATTTTAGGAGTCTGTATTTGGAAAAGGCATGATTTGGACCTCCCTTTCAAATACCAAATATGTACCCTACTTATCAATGGTATCCAACCATAATTTCAGTCTCAAACCATTGAAAAGGTATCGTTCCCCCAAGTTGGGGTGGTAACTCTTTTGCAAAAGTGCACCCTGTCCCCTTTGTGAATTGTGTAAAAGGTTTATAGGGGAGTGGTCCAGGGAACCACTGCAAACCTGAGACAAACTTTAAAAAAAAAAAATATATATATATATTTTTTTGTGTTTTTAAGTAGCCCCGTTTACTTCAAAGGAGTTCGGCTGCTTTAACAAAAAAAAGGTCTTTATTTAAATATGGTCACAAACATGGTCTGGTGGCTCTTGCAAGCCACCTTCCTTGTGATTGTATCAGTCAAGGAGAACTGCAATTTGTGATCTACCTCATGAATATTAATTAGGTAGGTCGAATTTTCACCCACTCAGATTTATAATTGTGCAAATCTATCTATTAGTACGTAACTCGGGTCATAAAAATGTAATCTTGGTTACAAATTGGGACCAGTATATTAATACGTCTTTCTTAATGATCCCTTTCCAGAGCTCTACCATCATCTGTATTTCTATAGAAAATAATAAATTTGCATTTAGGTTTACTCAATTTTGTTTTACAAAATACCATTGCCAAAATATCAATTTGAAAAAAGTAAAGTGGGAGTATGCTATTTTAACCCACCACATGCACAGACTTTATTGTATTGCTGCTGCAATGTTTGTTTTCTCCTTCAGACTTGAATTTTATTTTATGCAGTTTTAAGACAAAAACAGAGCAAAAAAGTACAGTATAAAACAAAGCAGTATCAAACTGATTCAACCACTAACCACAGAAGCGAGAGTTGCATAGAATGGTAACAATTAAAACAAAGCCAGGAATTACCCAGAAACTATTTCTAGAAGTTGTGGCTGCCTTGGTAAAAGACTTCCATTGGCTTGTGTATCGGAAGCCTGCTCCAAGGTCACTTAAGGGCTCTTTAAAGATTTAGGGATCTCTTGAACAGGGGTTATAGCCATAACAACTGGTGTCAATTCTTAGACTACAATGAATACCCTGATTTTCCAGCAACTAGTAGAAGATTTGGAAAGTCGCACATCGACCCATGATATAGAATAAGTGATCAGCCTAAGTGAAAAGGTAATCTTTGGTTAGTTCCCTCAAGCACTACTGCTCAAGTATCCACATAGTTGGGGCAGGTAGCAGTAGAAGCTCCTTCCTTTTAGTGGTAGATTGAGTTGATGGAGCTGTCTAATGCACAATGGCTCGGATACTAATCCCCACCACCTTTTCCCCCTCCCCCAGACACTAATGTCCTCAATTTATGTCATATTTAATTAAAATTTGATGTTATCCACATAGTGTTAAACATAAATATTGGCAGTGGCAGAGCTTACCCAAAGGATATATATATGTATGTATATGTGTATGTGTGTATATGTATGTGTGTATATGTATGTATGTATATGTATATATCAAAGCTCCGACTGTCCTCCACACCAAAGGAAAATTCCCAAAGGAAGACAGCACTCGCGGGGCAGGTTCCGTTGTTTATTATCAACGGAACCTGCCCCGCGAGTGCTGTCTTCCTTTGGGAATTTTCCTTTGGTGTGGAGGAGAGTATATATATATATATTATCTACTGGCGGTCGCCAGTAGATAGTTATAGTTAGGACCCTGTTTCCATAGGAAAACCGCAACATTCTATTAGGAATAACTTTGGCGCCGGTCGACGAATCCTCGCGAAATTTTCAAAACTAATGGGGCGCTACGCTCCGCTCCTACCCTGAAAGTCTCGGGGGGATTCGTCAAGCGGGGGCTGAGAAAAAAGGGGGGTCCCAAAACGCGTTTTCCCCATGCATTTTTCCATAGGACCTTTAGACACAGCTACAGCCCGAACGGCTGAACAGAATTACTTGAAATTTGGCAGAGAGGTAGTCCGCAGGTCAAGGAAGTGCCTTTTGTAGGTCTGGTGTAAATCTGTTCAGTACTTCCTGAGAAAATAGCATTTAAATCAATATATATATCTGTGGCAGCGCTCCGTGCGCTTACCGTGTGCTTACGGTAAGCTTACCGTACGCGTACGGTGCCGTGCGCGAGCGCGATTCGGATTGGTTGTTAGATCAAAGTAAACATTCGAATCGGTCGAAACCAGGAAGTATCGGCCGCCATTTTCTGTCTGTCGCACTGAAAAAAAAAGGTTGATAACATGAAAAGGGGGCAACGAAGAGAGTTGCAGACCCCCTAGCGTTCGTCCGGGGGTTCACGAAGGACCAAAAAGTATGAAAAATAAATTTATTAATTTTTAAAAAAAATCGCGGGGTGCGCGTAAGGTAAGCTTACCGTACGCGTACGGTAAAAAAAAAAAAAAAAAAGAAAAAATTAATTAACAATCACATTTAATATATAAATCTAAGGACCCCCAAGGGAGAAAAAAACAATTGATATTTTGAAAAAAATGGCGAGGCGTGCACGGTACGAAATGCGCAATGTGGGTGCTCGGTGCGCGAAGCGCACTGTGCGCGCAAAAATTAAAAATAAATACATAACTTAGCATTTAAAAAAACGTACAAATTCACTGAAAAAACCATAGGTTTCACACACGTTATAGTTAGGAATTAGCATTTAAAAAACCTTGCAAATTCACTGAAAAAACCATAGGTTTCACACATGTTATAGTTACCTGTACATTTCACTCGTAAAAAACCAATGAAATTCCACGTTATAGTTAGTGCAGGCAACTATAACTCACGCGACCGCAATCCTCTGTTGATGCTAATACTGTATCTTTAGCTATACATATATTACAAATATTTATTTTTCATAAAGACACATATGTCATCAGTGATGTAATATCTGACATCATCAGCAGAGGATTGCGGTCGCGTGAGTTATAGTTGCCTGCACTAACTATAACGTGGAATTTCATTGTTTTTTTACGAGTGAAATGTACAGGTAACTATAACGTGTGAAACCTATGGTTTTTTCAGTGAATCTATATATATGTGTGTATATATATATGTGTGTGTATATATATATATATATATATATATATATATATATATATATATATATATATATATATATATATATATATATATATATATATATATAAATATATATATATATATTAAGCTCCCAGTTCCATTAGGTAATCGTACCCATCACGGACGACAGCACTCACGGGGGAGAGTTCAAAAAGGATTTATTGTTTGAACCCTGGGCAAAGATGCGTTTCGGCACTCAGCCTTCGTCAATTTCTGCAATGAAACGCGGCAGCCATTTGACATTTAAAGCACTTTCAAAGTTTCCGGTGTAGAGACAGAAAACAGACTAAGCTTAAATTGTCAACAAATCATAGCGCCATCTTTGAATGTCTCAAAGAAAAGGAAATAATGCAATAAATATGGCAGAATTCCATGTAAAGATATGTAAATACATTCTTATCACAATATATAATTGATTTGATTTAGCCCACAGATGGGCGTTCATCTACTGTCTCAAAAATCACACCAGAACTGAGTAGGACACAACAGCATAGGGGAGTCATACATACATCCTGCCCACAGATGGGCTCATATTATTCCTCCTATGATAATACTCGTAAATTCGCACCTTATATACATACTCAATTAGTGCAGTTAATGTCCAATACAAAAAATGCAGATTATATACAAGAAATAGAGAAATCAGAGGAAAAATTCATCATGATATGACAATGTGAATCGATTCATCCTAAATGCACAGCAAGTTCTTCACTACTATTAAGGCCCTGCGGATTCTTACTTTGTAGGTCGATAATATAGCGTGATTCTAAACGCCTAAGCTTCTGTATCCTGTCACCGCCCCTAGGGCTTTGTGGTACATGATCTAAGCAGAAGAAAGAAAGAAGATCCTTATTGTTGCGATGCATCTTATTATATTGTCTCGCTACTGGGTAGGATTCATCTACGTTGTTAATCGCCCTCATATGTTCAAGAATCCGAATCTTAGCCGGATGAATAGTGCTCCCGATATAACGGAGCCCACAAGGGCACACTAAACAATATATAACATAGGGAGTAGTGCATGTGAGAAACTTGGTGATCTTTTTAGGTGTGATAAGTCCAGGTACATCATACGTTAAAGTGCGTTTGCTTTTCTTACAGGCTTTGCACTTACCACAGGGAACTACTGCACCAGATGCTTTAACTGGCAGAGACAAGGCGAAAGCTGAAACGCGTTGTTGTGGTTGCAGCGATTAAACCGACTCATATTGCAATTCTCCTCGGTGTCCGTGCTTTGATTTCGGATTTGAAATTGGCTGGCGTTACATATTTGGGGCTGCCGATTGCCCCAGCACGGACCGCCCTGTCAGACAGCCTCCATTATTATCGGGATTGTGTTACATTATATATATATATATATATATATATATATATATATATATATATATATATATATATATATATATATACATACACTGAAAAAACCATAGGTTTCACACATGCTATAGTTAGCAGGACATTTCACTCGTAAAAAAACATTGAAATTCCCCCGTTATAGTTAGTTCAGCTAAATATAACTCGCGCGACCGCCACTCTATCACAAGGATGATGTCATGAGTGATGTCATTTGAGATGTCATCAGTGATGTCATGAGTGATGTCACTGACCATGTCATGAGTGATGTAATATGTGACATCATCAGCAGTGGATTGCGGTCACGCGAGTTATATTTAGCTGAACTAACTATAACGGGGGAATTTCAATTTTTTTTACGAGTGAAATGTCCAGCTAACTATAACATGTGTGAAACCTATGGTTTTTTCTGTGAATTTGCAAGGTTTTTTAAATGCTAATTCCTGACTATAACGTGTGTGAAACCTATGGTTTTTTAAGTGAATTTGTAAGGTTTTTTAAATGCTAATTTATGTATGTATTATTATATTTTTTATATATTTATTTTACAAT